>NC_049171.1:66162613-66765113 GCF_009769625.2 Cygnus olor | reverse complement strand
CGCTATTGGATACGAGGGTATATCACTTCAGGCAGGATATATGGTCTTTGCTTTCATTTTTCAAAGGGCCAGCTAGGAGAAAAAAAAATAGCTGTTTGATAGATGGAGGGTGGGGATAATAGAAAATCCTTTTCTCCATTGTAGAAAAATAATATCAAACGTAGCAACCTTGTATCCTGTTTTCCAGGAGGTATCTGGCACCACACAGGCACTGCAACCAGACAGGAAGCAAATTGGAGCCTCCCACGGTTGACCCAATATGATGAAGACACATACAAACTATCCCTGTTTCTTCATGCTCTGACTCTCCAAGCTGCATTAATTAAGAAAATCAGAGTCAATAAAATTGACTAGATTCTGAAAAATGAGAATTCTCAACATTAGCTGTCAATGTGCATATGCAGTTCAGAAAGCCAATCGTACCCTGGGCTGCATCAAAAGCAGCATGACCAACAGGTTGAGGGAGGTGATTGTTCCCTCTGCTGTGCTCTTGTGAGACCACACCTGGAGTGCTGCGTTCAGCTCTGAGACCTCCAACTGCTGGAGTAGGTCCAGAGGAGGGCCACAAAGATGATCAGAGGGCTGGAGCACCCTTCCTATGAAGACAGGCTGAAGGAGTTGGGGTTACTCAGCCTGGAGAAGAGAAGGCTCTGGGGAGACCTCACTGCAGGCTTTCAGTACTTAAAGAGGGCCTAAAAGAAAGCAGGATAGGGACTCTTCGTCAGGGAGTATACTGATAGGACAAGGAGTAATGGCTTTAAACTAAGAAAGCGTGGGTTTAGATTGACATTAGGAAGAAATTCTTTACTCAGAGGGTTGTGAGGCACTGGCACAGGCTGCCCAGAGAACCTGTGGATGCCCCATCCCTGGAGGTGTTCAAGGCCAGGCTGGATGGGGCTTTGGGCAACCTGGTCTGGTGGGAGGTGTCCCTGCCCATGGCAGGGGGGTTGGAACTGGGTGGTCTTTAAGGTCCCTTCCAACCCAAACCATTCTGTGATTCTATGAAAAATGAACAAGCAATAAACTTGATTAGAGTCACAGAACCATAGAATATCCCAACTTGGAAGGGACCCACAAGGATCAGTTAATCCAACTCCTCGCACCACACAGGTCTACCCAAAAATTCAGACCATATGACTAAGTGCACAGTCCAAACACTTCTTAAATTCCGACAGGCTTGGTGCACTGACTACTTCCCTGGGGAGACTGTTCCAGTGCACAACCACCCTTTCAGCGAAGAACCTCTTCCTGATGTCTAGCCTGAGCCTCCCCTGCCGCAGCTTGACACCATTCCCTCGGGTCCTATTCTGGTCACTAAAGAGAATAGGTCGGTACCTGCTCCTCCACTCCCCCTCATGAGGAAGCTGTAGGCTATGATGAGGTCTCTCCTCAGCCTCCTCTTTTCCATGCTGAACAGGCCAAGTGACCTCAGCCGCTCCTCATACGTCTTCCCCTATAAGCCCTTCAGCATCTTTGTAGCCCTTCTCTTAGACTCCCTTCTCACCTGACAGTGGGAGGACGGGACAGTGCTAGTGCCTATAACTAACACAGCTACTTGTGCACCCACAGGCTTTACAGATAGTACAAATGTATTTCTCGTACACAGACCTAAAGAACCTGCAATAACCAAGATAAAAATTAGTCATAAGATGAATCAAGCTGGTGGCAGCAGGAATGGATTTCAGGGCTGTTATGAAGCTATGTGACCTGGCTGGATCCCAGGTGGTTGATGAAGGAAGGCAGGCAGAGTAGGTTTGATTTAAGAAGACACCAGTGACATGTCCAGCGTTATATATGAAAGTGAGAAAGGTTGGAAATAGATTTTCGGAGACCTTGTCACAAAGGTGACAGTTAAATCTATGGGAATAACTAAAGTAATCTCACTTATTCATTTAGCTACCCACACACATACACACCCTTGCTGACTTCCTAATTGACACTGTGGTCAGAGAAGAAACACTGAATTCAGAGAGAGGCTATTTGTATTTTATTTCTGATCCAGCTGGACCCAAGTGGTGCCAGGAATCCTGTGAGAAAGGCTCCTTTCAGAAAGAAATTGAGCTGTATTTCAGTCAGTGTGAATTACAGTTCTCTGAAACCTCAAGTCATTTGAAAAATACTTTTGCTTGTTAAGCCAGCACAGTAACTTAACATGATAATGTTGCTACATTATCAGATAGAGAGCTTTTTTATATTTTTTAATAATTTCTGAACTGTGATGTTTTAAAATACAAGCAAAACAAGTCATTCCATGAAGAGAAACCTGATGAATCGTTTTTTCTTCCTTTTGAATTTGCATTTTTCCTTGGCATCTTCATACAGGCAGCCCCTTCTGTCAACACTTGACAGAACCCTTCCACCCCCCCTCCAAAAAAAAAAAAAGACCCCTGGCTCCACACGGTGCACTCCCAGTCCCACATGGAGGGGACAGGATGTACCGTGGCTGGCTCCGGGTCTGTGTTGGCTGCGTAGCTGGTACTCATGTCTCTGAGTCAATGGACTGCCTTATACTGCAGCCTTTTCCTCAGCAGGGACACCTCTCTGGGTCTTATTCCACTATTCAGGCACTAATTCTTCTTAAATGTGTGGGAGCTTCATATCTCTTTATGCCTGTGTCTAAAGTAAATGAAATGGTTCAAAAGTTTTAGAAGGGCATAGGCAAATACAGCAGAAAAGAAAGAGAAATTAGTTTTGTTGAATTTGAAAGACTTGAGTTTAAATTTCCAACTCATTCCAAGTTCTTAGTTTATAAGTTTATATTAACTTGTTCTTAAGATAAACAAATTTTGGTTACATCTCTTTTTTAATGAAATGTAGTTAACACTCTTTGTGCATCCTAGACAGCTACACCATAACACATAGCCCAGCACCTATGCTGTGCCTTCAGTAGCACCAAGGAGTAGTGCTGTGTGATTTCAATACTAGTTTAACCAATATACCAATATATGGGTTAACCCATCTTCTGTGAGGCAGGTGTGAACATTAAATTAAAAATAAATAAATAAAAATAAAAAAATAGGATATCCAATAGTGGATAAAGTCACTGATCCTCTTTGCCTAATAACTTGTCTTTCTCAATCTGCTTTAGGGGAAGTCAAGCCCTCTCTCACCCTCCCAATGCCAAATGTTCAATCATGTGTGTAAACAAGAGTGTATCCATTCCCTGTCCATCACTGACAACTGATTTAGGATCCAAAATGGTCAGCTCACGCTTGCCTGCTATGCTCTCTCTGTTTTCCTCCTCCCAAGGGTCATTAACTGGCTGATTAAGCAACCAAATAAAATGCTGTTTTTTATTGTCATACCTTCTCAAACACTACATTTTCTTTGAAAAATTTCCATATTCAGCACAAGAGGATAATTGGAAGAATCAAGTAGAGTGTAGTCAATGCCACTGAAGCAGAGAACAGCTGTCAGACTGTAGATAGTGGACACAGGTGGTTAGCTGTCTGAGGTTGGGAACCCACTAGTAGGTTTTCATCTCAAACACTTTTGGTGTCTTGTGCTAGGTTATTTTGTTCCTTTCCTACATGGTGGAAGTGCTTATTGTAGCAGTACTCCAGCACCCACAGGTCTCCTGGGTGCTGGGGGTCAGGGACCATGGTGGGTCCCCATAGCGGGGCTGGGCCAGTTTCCCAGTTTGTTGCCATTAGTCTCTACAGAAGATTCCCCCAGATTTGATCACTTTGGAGAATATAGGGTATAATTGATAAAAACAAGCTTTGCCAAGTTAGTTTGGCACTCTGACCCACAATAGTCATTATTTATTTTAATCTATCTTAAACTATCAAAATGTAGAGGTAATTAGGCATGGACAAAACATTCTAAAAAGGTTCTGCCTTGCTAATCTCTGCTATTGAATCTAGAACAAAAAAAAATGTAAATTACTTCATTACTTCCTGACTTATGGGGTTAACATAGCCTGTGCCAATATATTCAGATCCAAAGATACCCTCCTTGTTCATAGATATCCTGCAGCTGTTTTCATTAAAAAGCTCAATATTTATACTCTGGGAGGTGGTGAAGTGAAGTCTTGCTTAACAGCAGCAATGTAAACAGCATTATACCTCCCTTCAGCAGGAGCTATTCGCACACCTGTCTTTTTTGGAAGAGTTTCAGTTTGCTATTTTTATTTCCATATGCTTATGGACTCAGTAGGTTAAGGGCTCTTCTTTATTTTTTTTTTTTGGGGGGGAGGGGGGAGTATGTGTGCCAGTTACACCTTTTGTCTAATCCTTACTTGATCTGAAGGTGGGCATATCTAATCACGGGAGTGTTTGAAGACCTCAGGGTATAGTGAGTATTTTGCATGTTCAACCCACTTCCCCTGTGCTAGCTGCTGTTATCTTACGCATAAGCATTACCTCAGACACGCCAAGTATAATGTATGTGACATGACATATTTTCCCACAATGTCTTGCTCTTCCCCACAGGACTTAATATCTCACTCAACCGTGGGAAATATTTCTTTGGGCATTGGCACATGGAGGACAGCAGTGAATATCGTAAAATGGGCAGCTCCCATTGCCTGGAGTCTCCACATTTCACCACAGCACAGGTATGTCTGACTCACCATGGTTTGCATTGTCCTTAAAGGATTCACAAGTGTCAGTATGTGCTCCCCAACATTATTTGTAGCACAGTGATGAAGACACATCATAAGTGGTGGGGTGAGGCTGGTGGTCCACTCCACCATCCTTGAATTGGACTTGTTTTAATGGTAGGAGTCACAAATTATGATAGTCCTTATTCAAAAATGCTTTCAGCAGCTGAATTTCTCTTGGCAGTACAGTTAAGTGCTACCATAAGCACAAAGCCATATCCCCTCCTTCTGGAGGATGGCTTGGAGCCACCAAATGGCTGAAAGCACTCTTAGTCTTCTCAGGCGTGTGGAGTTTCCCACCATCACTAATGCTGGTGCACCTGAAGTACAGGGAGGGACAAGGGCAGTGCTCGTGCAATAATGATACACTGGAGTATTTCATAAAGGTTGTATACAACACATCTTTTGCAATATATTTTCAAGCTCCCATAAAGACAGCAGGACATAAACATGCTTTGCCATTAATGTTTAACCTTAGAAACAAAACATTTATAGAACAAACAGCCTGTGGCACATGGATGGATCCCACCTATGTTATATCTGTTAACAGAAATAGTGAGGCATGTCAGTAACAACCGTAGTGTTATCAGAAATGGAAATATCACCTTTGTGGTATTATAGGTGCTTAAACACCAGAATAGCCTCTGTACCTTAAAGCTGAAGCCACAGGAAGACAACTTCATTCACATCTCACAGAGACAGTCCAACTGCTCTCTCTGCCCTGCAAATGTTTCCCTATACCTTTGCTAGTTACCTAATCTTATAGTGAAGGATTACTGCGGTTAATCTGTAATAATCTCGTTAATCTACACTTAAGAACACTACACAATCACCAGTATGTTTAATATAGCACAGTGTTTGTGGTACCTCTTGAATTCCTCCCATATATGACCCATACGACAAATGCACAGGCCAGGCACAAATGGAAGATGTAAAATTTCATTGCAGAGAAATATTCTGTAGCCATGTTGGATTAAGATCTAAAATGCTTTGAATTCTGTCACTGAAAATGTCATAATGAAGCAAAACCGGACTTCCAGGCTTAGATTGTTATGACATGGATATACTTACAACATACAAATCTGTTACTTAAAAGGCGTGAAGGAAGAACTGTTCTCAAGTGGTGACCTGCCCATCCAGACAACATATTAGAAGGGAAGGGAGGGGAAGGGAAGGGAAGGGAAGGGAAGGGAAGGGAAGGGAAGGGAAGGGAAGGGAAGGGAAGGGAAGGGAAGGGAAGGGAAGGGAAGGGAAGGGAAGGGAAGGGAAGGGAAGGGAAGGGAAGGGAAGGGAAGGGAAGGGAAGGGAAGGGAAGGGAAGGGAAGGGAAGGGAAGGGAAGGGAAGGGAAGGGAAGGGAAGGGAAGGAAGGAAAGGAAAGGAAGGAAAGGAAAGGAAAGGAAAGGAAAGGAAAGGAAAGGAAAGGAAAGGAAAGGAAAGGAAAGGAAAGGAAAGGAAAGGAAAGGAAAGGAAAGGAAAGGAAAGGAAAGGAAAGGAAAGGAAAGGAAAGGAAAGGAAAGGAAAGGAAAGGAAAGGAAAGGAAAGGAAAGGAAGGGGAGAAAGCTATTTCTGATATAATCCTTAGTTTAGAATTTTAGTATGTTAGAAAAACAATATTTCTCATAATACTTCTAAAGTAATGAAGGGCAGCTCTTACACACTTGTTTTGACATACCATTGTTGAAAGACCAGTAAACTTAACCAGTTTTCTGGCAACTTTTTCATATGGAATAAGTAATTTCTAAAGGCGTATCTACTAATTACTGGTGTCTATTTTTAAATCATAATGAATTAATTTATTTTATCTCTGTAGTGACAAGGAAAAATCTATATAATTATTTGCTTTACATTATATTCCCCGATATAATTTCACTGTATTTTTTTTTCTGTACAGAGAAAGGGGTTAAAAAAACAACAACAAAACTAACTAACCTGGAATGTCACTGAGATGGTTGTATGGTTGTCTCAGTGGTATCTGAAAGAAAGAGAATGTGAAATTGGCAAACAAAAAAGTTTAATAAGAGTAAGATTGTGTTTCATCAAACATATCTGCTCTGATTAACTATTCAAGTCTAGTACTGCTAACAAAACATTTTGTTTACATTTTATTTCAGCAATGGTTTTTAAAATGACTAACAGAGAAGTTTCCCAACAAATGGAGGGAAAGAAGCCTTTAAAAAACTGTTACTGTCTGACATGTAAATTAATATTGAGTGATTAAGTACATCATTTAGCTGTGGGACCATATCCATAACCATAACAACTTTAATATACTGCAGGCTATAAAGGACAACTGTAAGGAATGGGATAATGACATCTTCCTCCAATTACCATTAATGGTTTCAGAACAGCAATAAATTCTGGAAAAATAAAAAATAAAACTCTGTACTGTACTCATTTGGGACGTAATATGAGAATTATTTGATACATAAATAATATATAAATTATAAATATATACGCACACATGAACACACACGCACATTCTTATGTGCACACATTGAGTACCTCTTATCACTAATACTTGGGAAGCATATTCGAAAAGAGCTTCAGTCACTGCTGCATGTCTCTATCATGAATTTCTTTTGTCTAAGCATAGGCCCCCATGTCAGAGTGGAATTGCACAGAAATGACTCTGTACAAAGTGTTTAAATCAAACTGTCTTTGCTACAAGCCTGCAGATAGCATGTGGGGAACCAGGAAGCATGAATGCTTGCGAAGCTGATCAGGAGCAGGGATGCTCCTATAGTGGTAGACTTGGCAGTGCTAGGTTGACTGTTGGACTTGATGAACTTAGAGGTCTTTGCCAACCTAAATGACTGTATGATTCTACGTTGCAAAAACAGGGGTCGGGATATCTCAGCCTTAAAGAAATGTAGATACATTCCTTATTTTGCTGTTAGATGGTTTTTTTGAATATACAAAGTCTGTTAGCTTAACTGAATCTTAATACATGCTGAGCAAAATACGTAAGCTTTAAGCTGACTTGTAGAGCAAAGCTGCCATGATGTGAAACGTGTACACAGGATACTGAGAAAGGGAGTCTTCTTTCCTTACTAGAAAGATAAACTGAATTTTAATCACTTGAAGATAAAATGTGAATTGATAACATCAGAAAAAGCCCTGACAGGTCTAGCTCTGACTTAGCATTCAAAGCTACTTCTGCTTTTTTTATTGGAGGGGAGGGAAGGTTCCTTAAGGAATCAGTCTTTCCTGATCGCCATATCCAGTAGTATTCAATTCTATGCTTAGTTTCCAGGAAAGCTATTTCTGACAAGCTACAGTATAAATAATAATAATATTCTTTGTTTTTTCTTTCTTGTTTCTTTTTTCTTTTTTTTTTTTTTGAAATCAACATGAAAATAATGTCCATATATAAAAAAATACAGTTTTCCAGGACCAGCACTATTCATGCTACATTTCAGGTAAGAATTATTTTTTACTCAGACAAATTACATCACCTCATAAAGGATTTATAATGCCAACAGATTCCTGAGCTATAGATAAAAAAAAAAAAAAAAAAAAAAAAAAAAAAAAAAAAAGAACTACAAGATATTTCTTTAGAACCATAGGGGAATAAAGAGCAAATATTCAAGAGCACTACCTTAGGGTACAAAGTTCAGTTAGTTTCAGTTAGTAGGAAAGTAAGTTGTTGTAAAAAATATTTCAACACATATTCCAATACCTACAATCTTCAGCTCAAAGAAACCAATTCCTTTAAGCCTTGCTTAAAAAAATTAGGCTGAAACAAGCCCATGGTCCTGCAACGCCCTCCATTTCCCCAAACTCAAAGACTCCAGTGAGGTTCCAGTCAGACACCATAACCTTGATAGAGAGCAGGTGCTGTCTACAAATCAATTTATACAACTTCTTTTGTAGCCCCAAATGATTATTCTGATGTTTTTTTCTTCATCTTAAACCTCTCTGTTCTGAGTGGTACCATGTCCCAAAAGGGCCTGCATTGCCAAGGGGGCTCAATGAGATTCTGAACATCACCTAACACCTCAATAAAGTAGGGATTTTCAGACTTTCGATGGAAGTATGAGAAACAGAATCATGATTCAAGGACTACCAGTGCTACAACTTGAGTAGAGTAGTGACTGTGAATAATACAAAAACCAATTGTTTTTAACAGCATGCATACAGAATTAACAGCTCGATAAGGAATACAAAAATGCCTGAGATACTCAAGTAAAAGTTGTCATACACTCTGTGCCCCAAACAGAAGGCAATGAAAATAAAATAAAACAGAAATGAAAAGGAGGTAAATAAACAGCATTTATTAACAGACCAAATATAAAAAGTACATTTGTTCTTGCAACCTGGCATTAGAACTTGAAAACCAAAAAAGTTGAAGCAATGAAAATACACCAAGAACAGTAAAAATAAATAAATAAATTTATTTATTTATTTATTAGGTAAACGTTGAAAAAACAACCCTGTTTTTCCTTTTAATAACTAAAGTAAAGTTTTTAATATGGGTAGAGCATTCCCTCCACACATATATGAGACAACTATCCAAGGAAAATATGTAGGAGAAGGACCAAAAAAAAAAAAAAGTTCTTTAATAATTTATTATTTCTTTAACATGAAGCAATCATCTGTTAAACATAAAACTAGTCTTGGGACCTCAAATGAAGTATCACCAGTAAATGATACCTGTCTGTAGTGTTTCTTTTCCACTGAACTGAGGTATCTTGTTCTAGCTATTAGTTCTGTTTCTACTTCCTTCATGCATCACATTCGGTTATCACACCAAATAAACAGGCACAAAATACAAGCCTTACTGCTTCCTTTTATATATCCAGAAGTATTTCTAAATTTTGGTCCTCCAGATTTGTGTCCCTAAACTTCACAAGACTACACAGACATTGCAAGATCTTTAATCTGCTTTTTCTTCACCTCAGGAATATTTGTTTTAAGACACAGCCTCTGACCTGCTTGCTTCACCATGGGTGGAAGTTCAACTATCAAAGCACTTTCAGTAATATGTGCATCAGGTTTCAGAGCGAATTTCTTCATCTGGAGGAGAAATCATGCAGGAAATGGTATGTTTTCTTTTGGCTACTGCCTTTTTTGTACTACGATTACTTTTATTTGTGCAGCAATTAGTGATGGTACCTTATTTTCATAATCAGAGTGGATGTTTCTTTTCAGTTCCTGTGCTTACATGTGACAGGCGAAACTGTGGCAGTCAAATACCCATCAGTAATGTTAATATATTTTAGAGAAACCTTAAATACAGAAGGCTGATATTTGTCTTACCAGCAGCCCTGAATAATTCCGCTCTCCTTGCTGACGGATTTGGTACCATGCTTCCAATTGCGGTCCCCCTGGTACCTGTGCTGTGTGAGGGGAAACACCTCTTGCTCACTGGGAATTTCCCATGCACAGCAGTGCTGCCAGAATCACACAGGCTTTTCACAGATATTTCTAAAGGACCGCACAAAGTCAGAGTCCATCTGGCTCAATGACATTTAAGTGAATATAAGTGGAAGGAGACTTTGTTTCAGGATATTTTTTTTTTTGCTTGCATGATGCTTTTTATACTAGAATATGCCTTTCCATATAGTCCTAAAAAATAATAAGTATCTCCTTTTTCCTGCCATATCTCAGTTGAGTAATAAAAATATGTACTGTTTGGCATATGTAGGTCTCATTTTGTCTGTCATGTCTTATTCTTCCTGAGAAACATAAGTGAAAATATGATTAAACTGTTAATGGGAAGAGAGCAAGAAAGGAGAAGGGTGAAGAATGTGAGTGTTCCTGAAGAACAGAGGTCTAATCTTGGCCCACTCCTCTCAGGTGGGAAGTGCTGATCCTTCTTAAGGCCAAGAGCTGAGGTCAAGGAGGAATTTGCACATTAAAGGTTCTGGCTTGGCAAGGAGCAGGGATGAGCAGCTACCCACAGAGAACAGAGGAGCTTTTGGCAGACAGACAACATAGCAGGTAGCAGGCTTCTCTACCGAGCTGGGGCAGAGCCAGACCTACAAGCAGGTCAAGAGAAGCTACAGGCTCTTGGCTGTTGTGGACACTTCTGTGGATGCTCCTTTGGCAAATAAACATGACATTGTTTGGGAGAAGCTGTTTTCTGAGTCACTTCAATTAAATGTTGTCACAACAGAGATAAAGGGTGTGTATGTGCCAAATCCAGTTAGTCCTGTCATGTTAACCCTGCCAGTAAACATGTAAGTCTTGAGATCTAATCTGAAATTGGGAGCATGCAGGATTCCCCTGAGAGGGACAAGGGAGCCAGACTCACCTGTCTCCCAAAGGGGGACATTAATGGCAGATAAAAATAGGTCACCTTTCTGGATGACCACAACTGTGCAAGGTAACACAGGGTGAGGCCTCTCACTGTGTCCTTTAGGCAGCAGAAGAAAAAGATGCTTCCTCTTCCTAAAGGGTGGGAAGTGGAAGAGAAGCTTATGTCTTCTCCTACCAGCCAGAAAAGGAAAAGATGAAGAAGTGTTTCTATTCACCTGTCACTCAGTTATTAAAATGGCAGTCAATTATGGATTACTGTCCTATAAAAGAAGCATTTGCAGCTATCAGTGACACTGGACGCATGAAGAGGAACCAACACAGTGTGAGCCAATGCACTATCGGCAGTGTCAGGTGGCACAAGAAGAAGGCAAGTCTCTGGCTGGCTCCACTGCTACCACCTATTAGGGTTGGTGGGGTTTGACTTGAAAAATAAATTAAATAAATAAATAAAAACTGTATTCCAAAGATGAAGAGGTCAAGATTAACTACTCTAGAGAGCTGGCTATGGTTGTGCGTAATGTCAGAGGGACAAGTCATGTCTTCTCTCTTCATTTTACCTTCCTCTGTCCCATTAGTGACGCATATTTGCGTTTTCCCAGAATCTGAGAACTGCAGTTAATGCCCTGTGCAGCACAGTGGGACCATCAGAGCCATTTGATTTATATGCAGATTATTTCTTACAGGCAGTGGTACAAGGAGTACCAAGACCTTTGCCAACTCCATCGAAGTCAGTGACATGCATGAATGCTCAACGTCCCTCCCAAGGAGACTGATGCCCCTGCTTCAACATTTTCACTTTTGGAGAGGTTGCTGGTGGTTTTTAGCCTCTTAGATTTTGTGAGGTCCTCACTACTCAATCCTATGGAAAGTTAGTCCTCCATCTGGAACAGAAACAGAATGAAGCTTTTCAGAAATTTAGGTAAAACTGAATTTTGCAACTCGAGGTGGGAGGGACCAAAGCTACTTTTATGGGAAGAGGAGAGAGGTGAGGAAAGACACAGGAAACTGAGGGAAACTAGGAAAGGGAAATTAGGGGAGAACCTCAGAAAGCCAGGATTTCTGCTCCTGCTGCCATGAAATGTTTGGAGTGACTGGAGGGGGGGTTGCCCTTTTGGCATTACAGCTTCCCTACACTCCCAGCATTTGCCAGTGCCAGCCTGGTGTTAAGGGCTCTGTGCCAGGCACAGTCCCTCAGAAGCCTGCAAACATGATTGCCTCACCCACTTTTGCCCATACCTCAAACCAGCCTGATCCCTGCCCTCCCACAGAGAACAGCTGAAGGTCTGCACGAGCTGCTCGTACCCCAGCACCCATCGGTCTGCTCCTGGCTGCAGGGGAGGGAAGGGCGCTGCTCCAACCCTCCTGGCGCTGGTTGTAAGGGGCTCCCCACCAGGGGAAATGGCAGAGCTAACGTTCATTTCTGATTAACCTGCTCCCATTCCAGAAGCCAGGGCTTTTAGTAGAAGCCGATAGCATGAGATTTACCAGAAAACATAGTGGGGATGGCAAATTTGCTTAGACCTTGGAGTTTAATCCTATGTAGATGGTTCCTGTCGGGCCTAAGAAGAGATTTTCTTTGATCTGGATTTTGGGATGGGTTAAAACTTTCTTTCTGCGAAATGGCATTAACTATAAATGTTGATTGGTGCTGCTAATTGTCACCAAATTGCCATATGTAACTATATCCAAACATCAGTCTCTAATTGTCCAACCCCATGCTCCTGCAAATTTGTGTTGTTTTGCTAATTAAGATTTGTGTTTATTTGGCTCAAACTTGTTGTGACTGGAACTGTTACTCCGTGATTGTACAGAAGCCAAAAGTAGGGAGGCTTGATTCCAGCTGGAAACTATAATTGATATTATTATCTACAATGCAAATAATTATAACTCAGTGTACTTCCTCTTCAGTAGGTTTTTCTTGGCAGGACAATTTGACCCTTACTGTTGAATTATTAATTTTCTCCCCACTTAAAATATACAGACCATTTCTTTATTCCACAAACATGGCAGGCTATTCAATAGTTCAGCCAAATAAGGCCCAGAATCATGTATATTTTGAACCTGTATAAAGCTCCTCTCCTTGTATTGGGATCTGCATAATATCAGAAAATGCCTCTCTGTCAAATTTTGTAATCAGGTAGCAAACTAGGTATTAACAAACCAGTTAATTATATGAAGATTGCAAATTGGGTATAATTTGCTAGTAAACCTTCTGTAACCTGGATGCAAACAAGCTGCAAGTGAAGTACAAACAAGCAATAAACCTACTTGCTAGGTATAAACAAACTTGAGGTGAACAGACTACAAATTAGGCAAAAAGAGAAGCCCACACTGGTTATAAGCTGAGTGCAAGCAGTGAGACGATGTGCTTGCCTACGCATTCACCTGAGCATTTACCTAAGCAATTCTCCCCCACCAACAACAGAGTTCAGAAACTGGGTTACAGACTGCTTCTTCAGGGTGAGCTTCATTCTTCCTAGCAGAGAGACAACATGGCAGCATTTAGATGGAGGCAGGCTCTCAGTCTTTGGGAAGGGAAATATTCTCAAGAAAAATGGCAATTGACGGTACTACAAACCTTTCTTCTCTGAGCAACAATAGCTTTCTCAAAACCAGCAAAATTTGCCGAAAACTAGTCAGGCTGTTTATTAAGTGACGTTATCCTCATAGCTAGTGACATTGGCTAGTAGCTGTTATCTCCACAGGACACTAATGGTAACTGGTTCAGAGGACAAGGTAACCGCAATACAGTGTTGCAAATGTCTGTAAAATGGACTTTCTGCTTCCAGCGTTTTATCTGTGGGGATCTGTCTGAATGCATTATTGGAGGGCATTTGCCTGCAATGTTATTTGCAGTGAAATTGAGATTTACTTCTATAATTTCCTTAGATTGTGTATGGACAGGATGGGAAAGGAGAAGTGCTCCTGTTCCACTACTTGAGGGATATTTTCGCTGGCTCTTCATGTTTACAGTTGCTGAATCATATAGCTAAGCTATATTTATACTGTAACATACACTGTGTTGCATTATAGCACATTACATTCATATATTACCAGCTAAAATATTCCAGAGTCCAGTCCCGCTTCTCCTGCCTGACAAACTCTGTCTCCATCTTCTTGTGTCCCAGCGTGCCTAAGCAATATCCCTGCTGCTCTTTCTCCAGAACTTCCCAGTATTTCCCAACCTGAATATCCAACCTCACCCACCTTTTTCTCAATGTTCTTCCCATACACATCCTTGCCATCCCAGAAACTATTTGCTCCTCCTAAGTGTGTCCTCCAAACCACCCAACTCTAGGCTCACTATGGACCCCATACATCCTATTTCAAACCTCCCTTCTCCTTGCTTGCCCTCCCACTTTTCAGTTCCCCATCTTCTGCTTCAGTCTTGCTTCTTTCTGACCTCTGTCCTTGATACTGCCTCTAAGTGCCTCCTATTCTCAGCCACTTCCCCTCCCACAACCTGTGGCATCCCTGTTTCTCCAGTGCCTAGGTCCATCTGTCTTGCTGTAAGGCTCCCAGATGAAGCATATACATCTGCTGCATGTGGCTGAGGTGTTCATCTTCAACCTGTTTTATTACCCCTAGTCATCAGCACTTGCCTCTTACCTCTCATCTGAGAACAGCGTGTTAGTCTGAAACCTGCTTCCCCGGATCAGATGGGAAAGAAATGATAAATAACAGACAGGAATTTAAACACTAATTATTTATCAAATGGGACATAAAGGGTAGAAAAGAAGGATCTGTATGAGAAAAAATAAAATAAAAGGTTTTATGGTAGCCACAGGAATGTGTGTATAGTGTCTCACTTCATTGTATGTTGAAACAAGGTAGGGCCCCCTGAGCTATATGCTTCAGGGAAAGAAAACAGTTGAGGAAAATACCTTCTGGCTATATACTAGCTAGGCTCTAGCTTCTAGTATATTAGCAAGTCAGAAGCTATATTCAGCTTTGTCTGGGTAACACCAGCTCTGAAAGGAACACTGTCCAGGCAAGGGTTTGCTTCTACATTTTTTTTTCTTGTTATAGCAACGCATCTCTGCCCTTGTCAGACTTCTCCTGTAATGGTCAACAGGAGATAAATGCAAGGCAAGAAAGGGAAGGACTCTGGGGATGTTGCTGCCTCTGACACCCCAGTCATTAGGACAGTGCCTTCCTTGAGCCCTTTTGCTTTCACAGGAGAGCCCTAAGAAGTAATGCCCAAGAAGCATCATCAAGCATGTTGACAAAGAACAACATGTCAACATGTTACCATATCATGACAGATCTTGAGGCTTCCATTTTAGTTTCCCTCTTTCCTTGGCCAGAAAAGTCTTCCTCATTTCTGTTTCTTCATTAACTACCCTGTCCTGCCAAATGCACGACATTTGGGGGCAGTGAGAGTTGAAGTCCCTGACAAGAGCACACCCAGAATTTCTTCCTGAGAGCTTTGCTAAGACAAAGATGTTGTAACTATTACTGAGCTGGTGCTAAACATCACCTATACATATCATAAATTTCTTGTCAATCTAGAGCTTTTGCACTCCCAACTACAAAGAAAGGGAGGTGATTAGAGTGCTTTTAGTGCTACATGCTAAGCTAAACATAGGCACACCCAGTTAGGTTTTAAGTTTTATTGGATCATTAAGCCCAGCTATTACTGCATCTAATACCACTGGTTATGCAACAGACAGGAATTGTTATTGCTGTTAGACTACATCTCCTGGATCCCTTCCTCTGCAGCAGGGTGAGTGCCAATCAGGCCTGCAGCAGTGGCAGAAGACAGTAGGTGAGCCATACGGCAGTCTGCAGGCAAGACCAAGGTTCAGCAGCTCTTTGTGGGAAGTGCTGAGAAAGTGAACAAATGCACATCTGAATTCTGTCACATGAAATCCTGTAGCTCTCCTATGTATCCACTGTTACCGACATCAATCTTTAGTTAATTTATCTTTTAAAATCAATCTTCTGAAATCTCAGAAATGCCAATGCAACTGGAACTGGCAGGATGTTTTGAAGCAGATTTTTAAGCCTTACTAGAGCCTGTTGGACAGGAAGAAGCAGCCCAAAGGCAATATAACTTAGAGAAACCCAACACATATACCCGGTAGGAATGTTATGCTCCACCCCAGTCTCATTTCACCTTTCTCCTGAATGAATGTTTTGACAATAGAGGGAAAAAAAAAAAAGTTTGGGAATGGTTTGAGATACCACAGTATTAGCAGACACAGAGACTGAACAGCACTCTTGAATACAAGTGCCATGCTTTCCTCATAATAATCTCACTTAATCTGTGTTTGAGAACCATTAGACTGTTAAGATTTCATACCTTTCATGCCCACAGCCATCTGCATTAACAACCTAAGAATACATTTCATCCATTTTTACACAGGCATTAAGTAAAATGCACAAGGGAAGCACTTCAAGCAAATTGAAGAACAGTTTGGTGGAAGGACATCTAACCCCCTGGAATGAGAGTCAAGAACAAGAAGCACTTTTTCTTACAAGGGTTTTAGCTGGAAAGGCAGAAGCACAGATCTTTCTTCCTCTAGTGATCATTTCAACTCAAATCTCTCAACCATGACCATGGAAAAAAGAGCAATGAGAGAAAAATCAAACCAATCTATTTCTCCACTGGAAAATGACCTGCTCATCAATATTATAGTGGAAATTGAGATTGTCTACAGCACTACACAAGAGAGTTTTAAAAAGAACAGGTTGCATTTACAAAAAGAAGCACAAGTTTGTGGCATTTTGGCCAGCATTTTCAAGATTAGGTTTTCGATGGTCAGCATTTAATACCAGGGGCCTGGTATTCAGGGTTTCTGTTTGTCACACAACTCTCACCTGTGTCTGTAGTTTGCTCTGCCTCTTGACATCCCTGGAAATCAGACTGTTTACGTATCAACATCGAGTGTGAGTCTCAGACCAAGGCACATGAGTCTGAAACATTTGCTCTCATGACTTCACTCCTGAAAAATCCAAGGACAGGAACCAGGTGTACTTTTCTCCCCCCTGGCCTTTATAGTTTGCTTCCTGAGCTTATAGAAAATTGACGTGTAGCTCTGAAGGTAGTGAAATGTAAAAAAAAAAAAAAAAGGTGCCACAAAGCTATTAAGGGTTCCAGCCATCCAAAGACATGCGGTATGACTTCTTGAATATTCAGAGCTGCTTTGCAAAAGCAACCAGTAATACAAAATGATTAACAACGCAAAATACTAGCTACCACACTCAGATTTGACAATAGCTGGTCTCCAGAGCTTCTGAACCCCATAAACCATTTAAATGAGCACAGAAACATATGCTTCACTGCTAATGTGTATAGAAGAACTCCAGGCTTTCAATGCATGTGTACAACAAATGTGATCTCATGTGTCTGTGCTATCTTCTCTGTTGTAGACTGTTTATACAACTGATCACAGACTTCAAAGGTTTTTCTGTATAACTGAATTCTGTTTCTCTTGAGTGTTTATAGTATATGTTTATGATAACATACATCTACTTCTGCAACTTTTCAGCCCCTTGATCTATTGCATTTTGTTCACTGCAATACCAGTGATCGGCATGACTTCAAGTTGTTTCCCACCTCCCTTTCTTCTGGTCTTCACACCAGAGTGGCTCAAGGGTCAGCCAACTGCTTCCCAGGAAACACAGCCAGGCTATGCAGACAAGTGGGTTTAGGGGAATCACTCTGCATGAACTCTTAAATTGGCAGCAACTAGTAGTTTCGTACTGTGATGACGATTAACACGTGTCTCTTGAAACAAGCATGGCAATGCCTGAAGGCAGTACCATCCACTAGTGTCCACTTTCAGCTCCATTCTCATATACAAAAGTGAGAAAGGTCTGTTGCAGAATTCTCTTAAGACTTCATGCCACAGAAGATGTCACTAAGTTAATATAAATTAAAATGACAGAGACTTAGAAAACATTTCTCAGTCAAATAAATATTTCCTTAACTGAGCAATTAACAAATACAGTTACAAGGAAGGTTTCATGGGACAGCTACCCCGTAAAGACTTTTTTCCTAGGGATTCCAATCTTTTTCCACAGCAAATACCCATAAAACGATACTAAAACTTCTATAGCTGGTTGAAGCTTGTGTGGAGCATTGTGTCTTACTTATGTACATGTGATTTTTTTTATTTTTTATAAAGATGCACATCCAACTGTGGAAAGTTCAGTGCTGTTACACTGAAGTAACAGATTATCTCAAAATTAATAAACACTTTGAAAAGATAAAATGATGCAAGTACAAAGCCTTCTGTAAACATCATTTAATCCTCGGATGTTCCTGTGCCAGTTTCCCCTCCCCGCTTTATAAACCAGGCTGTCCAAGGCCACACAACAAGTCAACAGATGAGCCAAGATAGACTTCTAATGGTTGAATTCCATTTCTCAAGCCCCAATGCTTCTGTCCTTTCTTATTCTTCACCTCTCTTTTCACACAGTGAATACTACTTAAATCTCTTCTCTTTACAAGGAATATGAAAGAAAAGGTTATTTTGACACCTGTCCTTTGTGAGTCCAGTTCCAGACTGCAGAGGAGCTTTACAGTTTTGCAATCTTTGTAGCTCACACTTTGATCCCAACAGACATCAGATGCTAGTTTCTGCTGCCATATCCAGTGCTGGCATCTGAAGTCAGACAAGTTTTATCCCATTATCAACAATTTTATTTTGTCTGTAGACTTGCTGGGAGACAAGCAATGGTAGGAAGCACAAACTCCCAAGAGAGAAAAACTAATAAAACTACCAGAGGGGAAAACTAGAGCATTTCCCAGGTTGCAGAGAAACATAGGTTCACAGTTGTGCTGTTATCTTTAAAGACGAAGTGACTTGATTGTTTGTATTCCATCATCATAGCAACAGCTTCCTCTCCTCCTGGCCTGGCAATGACATCTTGCATCCTCCCTGCCTGTGAAACACATCCCTGCCTCTAACGTTCTGCTGGTGAAGAATTCTGCTTTCCTGACTGATTGCCAGCCAAGACTGCTCAGAATGCAAGTGAGGGTGATTCAAGCTTTTGGATAAACAGTCTTAAGTTCCTGCATACCTGAAACTGAGCCAGATTCCTGCAATAGCATTGCTCACTGGTGCTAGCTACCATCTCTAGATCCCAAGCAGTATTTGAACTAAGCTCTCTTGAAAGAATGTCAGTGTTCAGATACACCATTAGTCCAAATAGTGGAGCCCAATCTCCAATCTCAAGTCTTTGGTAACAGATAATAAGGCTGTACACTTCCTGTCTGTATTTGAAATACAGATGTTTTGTTTAATATGCTTTGTACTACCGCATGTATTATGGCAAATATTTTGATAAATGAAAAGCATTAACATGCTGCCATTTGATGAAGTACTTTGTTGTTTTACTAAATCATCTGTCTTGTTTTAGTTTAACCTTCATATCACAGATTCCTTTAATTCTAATCACAGAAATAAAGAGGATTACTTTTGCTGCACTTGGAGGTGAGTACAAGCTGTGTCAAGAGCCTAGCATATTTTCTGCATTTCCTTCCTCCGTCATTCTTTTCCCCTTTTCCCACAAAGTATCTACCTTAAGTGCACTTATTGCACATCTCAGGTAGCCAGGGGAAATCTATTTCCATTCAGTCCATGCTCACAAGCTAGAAAGTTTTTCAACATGTGCCTATTCCCTAGGCATCAGCAGAAAATATTTCCCAAATGTTTTTTTTTTTTTCAGGGCAAAGAACTTTCCCATGCCCACCACTCTTGGTGTAATCGTTGCTGCTGTCAAGTCAGTATATGAAGACTGTGTTACCATCGGAGGCTGAGGATGTTCTGCCACTCTTCTGAAGATTTGGTGTCCTCACTTTAAAATTTGCCACTTTCATGGCACTGTACTATGGCTGTTGACTGACTGGGATATGAGACTGGTGTCTATGAATTTCCTCAGCTCCCAACAGTATGTGAGGTTTTTCATTGTGTTTCTTTCTCCGTTTCCATTTGCCTGTGAATAAAGTACTTGTTGAATAGTAACTGCAGAAGCCATCTGGCTGAAGTAGGGTGGCAGGAGGAAAGCAATGTTTTCAAAGATACTGTGCTGATCCTCTCTCCTGCTGTACAAGCACACAAACCCGATGAACACATGAGTACCTACCTCATTAGGAAAAGTTGTGCACCTACAGCAGTGGTGTAGTTTTATCAGCTCCGAGACCTATAGCAGAATTGACATTTTAGACAGCAAAAGATTAAATAATAAATAAACAAATAAATAAATAAAGGTATACTTATTCTCAGATGACATTGTTTGTCATGCTTAGGTCATAATTTATTTCAAATGAAAAATTCTTGAAGACAGGGGAGTCATTGACAGAGTTAAGGCTGAAGGAGTACTGATAATCAAAAGCCCATTTAATAAAAAATGGAAACTTCAGGTTGAGATATCTTCTTTTGTTGTTGCTGAATGACCTACACAAATGAAGGAAATGACTCACTAACACTGAAACTAATTATACATGGAGGGCTGGCATACACACAAAGTAAACGGAGGATTCATACATGTATTAATACTTAATTCAGTTATAAAGAGTGTTTAGGTATAAATTATTCAGGAAAGGTTGTTTCCTGACACACACACACACACAAAAAAAAAAAAAAAAAAAAAAGGAGACCCCTTTGTATTCATAATGTCCTAACAATCCTAACTGACACCACCTATGTTCAGAAAAAAAGAATTGATATCCATAGCTGAAAATTTCATTTGCTGCTTTCAAACTACTGAAGAATGTTGCTCAGAATTATAGTTCTGAAGGTGAAAGAAAATATAAACTTGCAGCACCTTTGGTGCCTGGGATATACATAAGTAGAATACTTCAAACAGTTCATATCTAAACCTTGTAGAACAAAGAAATGTTAAACCTTTTCTCAGACTATGCCAAAATAATTCAAACTATTCTTAAAATAATACAGGCCATAGCATCCACACTTTATTTCATCTTAACAAAGCATTTTACTGCAGTTGCTAAAAGGCCAAATTTGCAGAGACATCAGCAGAAATTCAAGATGTTATAAACATGTCCAGCATAGGCACTTAAGCTGTGTGAAAGGCACTGGTAACTAAAACACAAATAAGATACTCAGTTAGCAAAATGCATTATGCACTCAGGTGTCCAGGGCCCTGCCTGACCTAGAGAAAGCACACCAAGGTTCTGCCCCCCCATCTGAAGGCCACCTTGGGCCTATGAATGAAAGTTTTCATCAGCTTTTTGTGAAGCAGGATTTGCTGCAATTCACCATGGGGTTTTAAACGGGTAAAAATTAATTTAACATTAGAAAGTGATTAATCTTTGTGTAAATACGTTCAGACACCAGCTGGACACATCCACCTCCATGCAGGTTGGCAACTGCTGCTGCCACAGCCTGGTTGGCCAGGGTGTGCAGGGAAGCCCACACAAAGGCCCAGAGCATACACTGACGTGCTGCTTTCCTTTGCTGTTTCTCTGCAGTGAGAAGGAAATATATTAGCCCTTGGAAGGGAAGGAGGGATGCCAACTATCTCACACTGTCAGCCTGCGTGAACCACCTTTTTTTTTTTTATATAAAACCAGGGGAACTTTATAAAACAGCTTGAGCTGTAACAGAGGAAGAAATTAATCAGAGGTTCAATGGCTAACTCTTAGGAAGTCTTCTTGGTTCACTTCCATCTCTATAAGCAACTCAAATTACTGACCATGAGCTGGAGGACTTTTTGTTGTTGTTGTTCTTCTGTCAAATTTATTATTTAAGTCACTATCCTGAAAATTACAGATATTAGTATTTACTAAAGAACCTCTTCAGGATCTCAAACATTGTCCCCTTGTTGTGAGAAGATTGCAACATCTGCCTTTGTTTCCAGTTTCTTCATGGATTAGTTTAAATGAATCATTGAACAGAAAGTCACAAAGCCCAAACTATATGCATCCAAGTACCTCAACAAGCTACATGGTCTTGATTTTATATTTACCTAGTATTGTCAAGAGAGAGCTTTATTCCTTGTTTCTAGTAAGTCATCTACTTGAAGGATATGTTTAAAAAACTCACATTCTAGACATGCTCTTTACCCCCAATACATTTCACTAGCACAGTAATAAGCACGTAAATAAGATATGCTTTCAAGTACATGATATAATAATTCCAATTAGAACAGATTAATAAGTTTTCCAAATAATCTTCTGACTTTTATTGAGAGTACAGAACTTTTTTTTTTTTTTTAAATCCCTAAAAACATAAACTTCTCCATCCCCTTGCCTCTCTGAAGAAAAAGTCTACAGGTACATGAGGTGTATGTTTGCTATGAGAATAATTTTTGCAGAAGTTTCTCACTTTACTCTTCAAGAAGGCTTTGGAGGCTGAGCACAGGCACCCAGAGCAGATATACAGTCTCCACCCAGGAGATTTGGCCAGAAATAGCCTCAGTTGGTGTGATGCAGTGGCATGTTCTAGTCTTTGCATGAGAGGGTGAACTGGGGATCATCAGAGATTCCTTCCAAGTCTTTAAGATGTGGTGTTTTTGCAGTATCGATTTCAGTTATCCCTGAGGCATCCTTTACAGTTATGACAGTTTCTCGTTATAACAAGAGCCACACACAACAGTAACACTTAGAGATGGCTCATAACTGATTCTTGCAATCTAAAAACAGCAAAATGAGGAATTACATTGAATGAATTCCCCCCTTCTTCACAAGTTATGACTTCTGGCTTTAAAATGTTTGGTTTTTTTTTTTTCCCAAAGAAGAAAAATCTGGAAGTGAGCCTTAGCCAAATTCTGCCTAGATTCCTTATTTCCTAAAATCTCCAACAACTTTGGGAGGACAGGTGATGAAATGCTTTCTAACTCAGCAAGTTCTTCTCATTATTTTTCTTCAGCAGCACTCCTGTGTTTACCCACAATGCCTCTCCCTCTGATTTCAGACAGAGATCCTAAATATTTTAGATTATTACGTGACACAAAACAGGCAGAAAATTACAATTCTGACAAGTGAGCAGGAGTATTCTTGTCTTCAAATGTTTCTCTGTCATTGTTCAAAATATATGTGGCTGAGAGGACCCCACATGGTGAGCTTCCCAAGCCAACGTAAGGAGTCTGGTCTGCCCTCAAACAAGAGGGGCGATCTGATCAGCACTTCCATTTGTTAATTTTTTGCAGGTATTTTATTTCTTTGTTTTCTTTTCTTTTAAAACAAGCTATTTTCAAAAGTTTTCTTTTAATTTCTGTGACAATAATGTTAAATGAAATTCTTCAAATGAGCAAACTGTCTTACAGAGACAATATTTTCAAATGAGTAAATGCAAATTAAACATCTAATTCATAGTTACATAGTGAAGCATATAACCCTGTTTTCTGAAGGGATCACAGAAGATTAACCATGTAGAACTAAAAAAAAAAAAAAAAAAACATAAAAAATCTGTTCTGAGTTTAACTGTTCCATATTAAAATTTTGGGCTCTTAAGTTTTGACTTTTGTTTTATTTTTTTCCTTAAATTAAAAGAAATCTGGAATGCCAAAAGATATTGCACACTGGCTAATGGCAAGTAGTTCAGAATCATTTGTCTGGCTGTACTATCCTATGACATTTTAGCAGTCTTGTGTTTTTTTGTTTGTTTTGTTTTTCAGTTAAAAGCTATCTATGATTAGATCTAAAATGCCAATACTAATCCACAAGGCTATTTGCAGGTATTTAAAAATACCACAGATGATTATCCCGTATTAGTATGAGACTAATTTTGCTGCCCTTAGTAGCAGCTCTGGGTCATGTAAACAGTTGCAGACCCCCAAAAAAGCTGCACGTGTGACTGACTTAATGGAGAGTTTCCATGAGTGAGAAAGGATGAGTTCTGCATGTGCTCAGGCTATTAGGTCGTACAATGTCTCATGACCTGACAGCCAGATATTTAAGCTTCCTGGTTTATGCCTCTTTATCCACAGAGGAATCCTTACCTCTAGATCATCCATAAAGAAAAAAAAAACTTCACTGACTGCAAGGTGACTCCACAGGGTTTCGTTCACCTCCAACCATTAGACCAAATTCTCCACTAGGATTAAAGGTATCTGGCTGATGCAAATTTGTTTCCTTGAGGAGTATGATTTCATTGGGCCAAATGGCATTAAAAGTCTTGTGGAACCTTGAAGGGGTGGAAGCCTAATTCAGCAAAGCACGTACATACAGCCCCTGGAGCTGTGGCAGGTTGGGGAATGTGTGGGTACCCCACCACTTGCCCCGTGGCTGCGGGCTGGTGGGGGTGCAGCAGGCAGGAGCTCCCTGGTAGCACGTCTGCTCCCGTTCACACCCCAGTTCACACCCCCAGTTTTTAGAGGTGGATCTGAACTCAGACCTCACATCACGGGAACAAACGTATGTCAGTGAGGACACACTACCCAGCCACACAGCTGTAGCATTTCATAAATCCATATGCACAAACATCTCTGGTTGTTACCTCAGGTTGGGCTCTACCTTTTGCAGATAAGATAGCACCTGGCTACTGGGAGTAACTTGGGAACAAAAATATTTGGAAAATTAAAGATGCAATCATCAATCATAGCAAAAAAAATGTAAGCAAAGAGGAAGGAATAAAAATAAGAGTTCTCCCTCTCTGATATGAAGGAAGCTCTCCAGAAATATTTCTCTTATTGAAGCTAGGGGAAGGAGTTTAGCAGCAATGGATGCTGATAGTGAATTTAGTACAGACCTGTGCCACAGCACATTGGCTCATAGTGTCCTCTTCCTCCCTCTAACCTGAGTCAACTGCTAATCCTTCCATTTTTAGCACAATGCAAACCTTTCTCTGTTCCCTAATCCATCACCACATCAGCAGCATCAGCTGATGTGTGGCCCTGTTCTCCCACAACTGCAAGCTCCAGTATCCTCTGCCAGCTTTCCCACTCCTGTATACATCTCCCACCCCAAATCCACAATGCAGCGTAAGGTTTGTGTGGTGTGCAGAACCCTACCCCTTGAGCGGTGCCTCATGAGAACTCGGGCAGCTTGAGTTTGTTTTCTTTAAAAGGCGGTTTAGTCGAATAGATCTCAGATTTACAGGACAAAGGGAGAGAAAACACCCTACTAACACAGTCATTAATCTCACTGTAGTAGTGGAAAGAAATGCCATTTGTGTTCCTAGGGAGGGTCTTTGCTTTATGATCCAGCAAAGGCTGGATGCTTCCAGGCTGTTTGAACTTGTGCCAAAATCAATAGAGACCAACAGCAGTGGAAAACAAAGTCATTTGATTCTACAATTAACTAAACGCCTACTATAAAAAGGACATGGATATACCCCAGGTTAAATCCACAATTTTAGCACTTAGACTGAATATGAAGTTGAGTCAAACTAAATTTGTTATAATCAGCATTAACATGCAAAGCAGGAAAAGCTGTACAGTCCAGCAAAGAGGCTTTCTTTGGTCTTCATGCATCTTAAGGCTCTTTTGTACCATATGGTGATGTAAAGAGGGCTAAATACTGATATAAATTATGCAAGGAAGGAGACGTTAAAGAAACTGTAGAAGGTACACTTAGCTCAAGCTGAATGCAACAGTATAACATAAAAGTGCAGATCCCCTACTAGCTTAAAAAAACACCCCACACCTGGTGCTAGGAGATTTATATGTAAGGCTTCACATCCATTTGTTCAGTCCTGAGAAGTTGTGGGACACAATGAATTAGCTGCTATATAATCCATGGCATAAAGCACAGAACATAATTCACTCACACTACAGCTGAAAAACATTTGAAACTTGAAATCCTGTGTATTATCAATAATATGTAAGAGGCATTTAACCTTTACAACGAAAGAAGTGTACATTTAGAATTAAATTTACTTTTATTCAGAAATAATGGCCTGTCCCCTGCATCTGGAATACGAATTGTTCCTACCTCACCTGCCACTTCTAACACAAAAGAGAACTGGAACAGCTCTCCAGGCAGCATATGTCTTCTCTGCTTGCAAAGAGCTTGTTCACAAGCAGCAGGACTATTGTTGCTGCTGCTTCACATGTGCAAGGAGACAGGTTTCAGGAATAGCCCTGCACATGCACAGAGTAGCACAAAGCAGTTGGATGCTGCTTCTGCATCAGCCTAGCCCCTAGAGGTGATGGTCTCAATACTGGGACTTGACTTTTGCTACTTACTGATGGGCATGCATCAACTGGAGAGGATTGCTCAGCTTCAGGAACACCACACTGCATGTTCCTGCAAGGAGCCCTGCACCATGTTGTGTACCAATATGGTTTTATTATTATTAAAAAAAAAAAAAAAAAATTAAAAGAAAAAAAAAAGAAAAAAGTCTGTGAAAGTGTCTGAGCTTAATTATATTAGCTCTGAGGTAGAACACAATAGTTCAGAACAGAACAGTCTCAGGAGGCAACTTAATAATGGAATTAACTTCAGTAATAGGTCAGAGTTGCAACAAACCTCACCCATCCTTGAGGTAGTCACATTTGTTACTTTAGTTCAACTTTGCCCAGTAAGCCAAAGGAAAGAGGAGTACAGAGGATGTAGACATAAAAAGTCCTGGCTCTTGCTTTGGAAGAAACAGGAAACAAAATTACATTATCTGAGGAACTTCCTACAGCATGATTTTTGCAAGACAGTGAGATTCGGCTATCAGTGATGTAGAGCACTACCCAATTACCTTAGAGCAAAAATACTTTTAACATAATCTGAAAGTTCAGCTGGAGGCTTGCTCTGCTAGCAGACAAAAAAGTCATTGAGAAGACTTTGTGGAAGGCCATAACAACAATCAACAGAGTGATGTAGTACAGCAGGGGTTTGTAAACGTGGAATTACATCTACAAGCATGGTACTCGCCATAGAAGAGGTTGTACAGTGGAGCTTGCCCCGCTACCCACAAGCTATATTTACACTGTACGCTGTGGGTACACACTAAATATAAAATGGCTTTCTCCACACCTTTAAAAATAGAAGTTTCATTGCTCTTCCTTAAAAAAGAACAAAAAGCAATTTTCTGTTGCTTACATCCAGCTAGGAACACCTGCCTAGGAGCACAAGAAGCACTGCCCACTCACGTAGAGCTGCACCTCCCCGACCTCTCTGCGGCTGGGCAGCCTACTGCGCTATGGGGAATGCACAGCAAAGGAGGCGTTGCCTCAGAAAACAAAGAGAAGGAAAGGCCGCCTCTTCTAGACAACAACGAGATGAAATTTCCACTGGTTTATGACCTACAACTGATCAACATTTTTTGAAGGAACCAGAAGTATTTAACATATGAGCTTCATTTAAGGAAGAAACAAAGGAAAGATTAAAAATGAAATTAAAGACAGTGACACAAAAGCACTAAGGCTGGGCCATAATACAAAAATATAAATGATTCCTAACAATACACTGCTTCATGTTTCCTTTCCGGAAACCTCTTTACTTTCTTCTTTAAAATCAGCATTGGTAGGAACATATTGTTTCAGGAAATAACATTTGTCACTTTCCTCTTTCCCCCACTCCCTCCCCACCCAGATATATGCTTATAAAGCAGAAGTGATTACAACAAATTCAGTGTCCAGACACTTGAGATGTTGCAGTGAACCCAGACCACCCACTGACTTCATCTGCTCTGTTTTTCAAGTCACAATTTTTTGCAGATTTTCCACTGCCCTTGATAATGAAGAACATAAGCATTTTTATTATTATTATTTTCATATACAAAAACAAAACAAAAACAAACAAACAAAAAAACCATGCAGGAGCAGGTCAAGGAAAATCTGTTAGAAGCCAGAAAATCCAAAACATCCCACCACACATATTTTGCATTTCACCTTAACTGGCATGCCATCAGTCAGAGCATCCTCCCTCCTTTTCAACTCACACTGTAGCTTAAAATCCAAACTGGTTTCTCTCTTAGTTTGCCCTCAGAAAACTGGTATGTCACCCTAGTTTGCCTTTTTCATGTGGAGGCTACTTATGGTAAAAGTAAACTAGAAAGGTAAACTAGAAGTGTAATTAAGCCCAGAAACACAGAAGTTTTGTTGTGGTTCCACATGTCAAAGGTTTTACAAAGCTTTCTCCCCACGGTCCACAAATTCTCTAAAATTTCCTGACTTGGAACAGCAGCTTGTATGGCGTATTTTGGCCTGGCTGCTGTCACACCGAGCAATGTTCTTGGAGAAGCAGAAAACTAGAGCATACTGGTGACAGAAACAGAAAAAGCATGGTTTAAACTGCAATTCACTGTTAAAAAAGAATATCTATCTAGACTGCTTCTGAGCCTCTGCAGAGCTAACATGCTGGCTTTGCTGGCCACTTCCAAAGGTCGCCTCCTTCCTGCTGAGGAGCCTTCTGCCACATATGTCCGGCCTAGCTACTTTTGCCAGATAGTTTTTGTCAGATCAGGATAATTATTAACCCAAATGACAAAAACACAAAAATGTTTTATTTTAATTGAAAACAGAGTATGTTGCTGACAAATGCTGAACAAGTGTAATTTACCATAAACAGTAATCATGTGCTACGTTTACATAGCTTTTGACAGCAGTACTTCAGAAAAAAGCACACAAATAGGATCGCTTCGTCCTTCAATAAACTTGATCAATTCGGAATTGTTAAATGTTATATGGCAATGGTCTGTAAAGCAAAGGGCAGAGCACAACTTCAATGAAGTACAGAAGCCAGAAGAAAAAATATTTTAAGAAGGTCAGGCATGAACACAAACTGAAATATGGCCTGAACCACAGAATAGGCCCCTTACGTAGATGGCCATGCAAGTTTTACTGTCTGCAAACAATGGGGATTTTTGACTTTATGCTTCACTTCAGAGGCTCCAGCGGCACATCTTCCGTCACCAGCAGATAAACTTCTACCTCAGGGTAAAGCCCAGCTCTGTAGCTGAAAACCAACAGCTTGAGTGCTTGGAAGCCAGCCTGTAAATGCATTTGTTGAGCCTTATTTGAACTGTGTGGAGATCTTTACATGACAATCTGTCTGTGAAAGTACTGTCAATTTCAACTTTAAACCAGTTACTTGATTTTCCTACCTTGTTATTACTGTATCACCTAATGCAATTCTGAAGCTTCCATGAGAAAATAGTTGATTTCTCATGGTGAAATGCAAGCTAAACATTGACAGAAAAAAATATCAATGCAGAAAATCTATCCTCAGTACAAAATTCCTAAAGTTGACATTCTGAATATTGCATTAGTGGGACCCCTAATTATTGTGATTTGGTTTAAGAATTAAAAGGCTAGATTAGCAGTTTTCTCTTCTATAACAACACATTATTATTATTTTATTATTACAAGAAACATTTTTTCTTGTTATTATTCATAATGTATTCCCCAGAAGTTTGATTTAGGCAACACTTAGGTTAAGCATGGTCAACTGCAACAGATAAAAGCGAACATGGTGGCAGGTTTCAGTGAAACACCAGCAGTCAACACGCTCTCAGGATGTGTGTGTGTGCACTGAAGTGCTCACTAGTCAAACGGGATGTGTTCTTGAGGCAATGGGCAGGAGCTGTCTTGAGCATATAATACGGCAGGCACCAGGAAAATAGCTAAAATATATTGGTCAAAACCAAATCAGTCCTTGAGAATAAACAACAAACCATAATTTAACAGCAAAAGAGAAATGAATATTCTGGACTCCTGGCAAGAAGATACTTTCTCATTAGAGGTAGTAGCTCCTTTACCACCACTGACTTCTTGAAAACTTATTCACCTTAACTTCTTCTTTAACACACATACCAACATGGTAGGTCACTTCGCCCAGTCAGGCAGCCAATGACTGAACCCTAAATGTCAAGATTTTTTTGACTTTGCCAACCTATGCTCAGAGTGGGAAGAACTCCCCTGACTGAGATTTCATTGTCAGTATGAGACCTCATCTCTAGAAGTGAGAGCAGGGATTCTAGAGCCTTGCCCAGCTACAAAGCCTAGTTAACCAGAAAGTTCAAGTTGTCTTTCTTACACGTCCCTGCCAAAACACACTCTTCTCCTCCTCTGTGATCCCAATGCATCTCTCCCCTCGTCAGCCCCTAATCACACTCGTTATTCACATCCATATCAGGGACATGCTGCAATGCCTGGAGCACTATTCTTCAGTGGAGGCTGCAAACCAAAGCTGCTGAGGGAACTGAACAGCTGTCCAGAGGACAGATGAAAACAGGATGTCATTTATCCTTAGCGGCAGGGCTGGAGGTCTCGTCTAAGTAGTTAGAGGCCACAGTTTGCTCCCGGGTGATGGCTGCTTAGTGGTTCACATGAAAGGAGTTGTGGTCTCAGACAAAGTGATGGTGGAGAAGCATTCACCTAGCAACGAGGCACTAATTAGCCCTGCTACTGGTTGACTCCACACAGGTCACCGCTAGGTCTCCATCACACAGTGAAATACCCCCATCCCGCTAATGATGCCAGTGTTAATGAAGTGACGGTTTGCTCCCATGGAAAGATTAAGTCAGAAATGACTGCCTTATCTGATACAAATATAACAGGGAATTAAAAGGTCTCTGCCCCCTCCATCAGCCAGTGCGTTCTCAGAGAAGGGGGAAGCAGGAGCAGTTCCAGAAGCTGGACCTTCTGCCCCCGGGCCCCTTTCCTGATCACAACTTCCTGGAGTTTCCTACATTCCAAAAAGCCATTATTTTTATCCTGGTGTATGGCTGTAAGGAGATAAAAAGTAGCATGTGGGAGCAGCAGTAACTGTATAGCAAGAGTATAAGATTTTGTGCCACTGTGCAAACACACACACTGAGCTGCCTTGCTTGCCAGTGTAGCTGAGTACAGACAAGAGCAAGGGTGGGACTCTTTTTCACCATGTTAGAAAGGCTCCATGGAAAGCTTCTCTTTTGATAACAGTATAATTTCCTTTAAAAAAAAATCAAGTGTTTCTTGTGCTGGATGTATATAAATACATTATAGGAATAAAACCATACCACTGCATTCATCCTACACTAAGCTTAATTGCAATCTCACTTTTAGTTATTCAAAAATTTAGTTTTATTTAATTTCCAAAGAAAACAGGATTCCCACCCATCCCAATCATTTCAAAACATTAAAGCTCATGAGTGCCCAAGACCCACAATAGTAATGTGGATGTTCTTGTTTAATGGCCTGGGGAGAAGGTAGAAAAGAAACTCTTCAGGAATTTCCAGTGCTTGGAGAGAGTGCAAATCTAGAGCAACTAGGCAGGTAACCAGTGCAGATTAAGTCAAAGTCTAGATTAGGCAGTGACAACTGTGACAATATTGAGGGATATAGCAGCATCCTTGGTTCTGGGCAGGTGAGATATTAGTGCTTCCTGCTCCAGAAGACAGATGTACACTGCATCCTGCTCAGGAGGCCCACATCCATCCACATCCTTTTCAATTTAGTAGAAGCCTTGGCTTTCTTTATACTTTTTTTTTTCAGTTGTTTTTACTTCTTAAGGGTTTACTTGACAGAGGGAGAGAAGGGTCTGAAATCTTTCTCAGTGTGGTGACTCTGAACCAGACAGCGAAATCCAAGGAGTTCTTCACCTTCAAGACTTCTGTTGATATCATAAACTAGGAAAGGGGAGCCAGTAATCAGGAAGAATTGAAGTTGGGACTACTTGAAGTATATATATATATATATATATATATATATTTCCCTTCTCTTAAGCTATTATTGTTTTTAATGCAAATAATTAAAGGTGTTTTAATTAAGGTATTTTAAAGGGACACAAAATGATTAAGGGGCTGAAGCACCTCTCCTATTAAGAAAGGCTGGCTGAGAGAGCTGGGGCTGTTCAGCCAAAAGAGAAAACTCAGGGGTAAACTCATCGAGGCTTTTCAGTACTTAAAGGAGACAAAGATTAAGAGCTACTTTTTGCTCAGATAGTGACAGGACAAGGGGGAATGGTTTTAAACTAAAAGGCAGGAGATTTAGATTAGAGGTTAGGAGGAAATTCTTCACTCAGAGGGTGGTGAGGCACTGGAACAGGCTGCCCAGAGAGGCTGTGGATGCTCCATCTCTGGAGGTGTTCAAGGCCAGGTTGAATGAGGCCCTCATCAACCTGATCTGGTGGGTGGCATCCCTGCATATGGCAGGGGGGTTGGATCTAGATGATCTTTAAGATCCCTTCCAACCCAAGCCACGCCATTTGACAGAGCACTGGAATAGGCTGCCCAGGGAGGTTGTGAAGTCTCCTTCTCTGAAGATATTCAAGGCCCGTCTGGCTGCCTACCTGGGCAGCCTGCTCTAAGGAACCTGCTTTGGCAGGGGGGTTGGACCCGATGATCTTTTGAGGTCCCTTCCAACCCCTACGATTCTGTGATTCTGTGATTTTAAGGAAATGGGGAGTCGCATCTCTGACTAATGATGGTAGTGTGTGATGGTCTGAATTTGAAGTCCATTCCAAAGGAAAGGCAGAATTAACAAGGAAGCTAGATGTAAAGAACTGGACCAGGATCAGTGCAAGTCTCATGTAAAGGAAGTCCTGGAGCCAAATAAGATGGTTGAAATCTTGCAAGAGTTAACACAGCTTAAGCTAAGCCATTCCTTCTCTGTGACTCAAGAGGAGCAGCAGAGAAATACATGAGCTGGGGGAGTGACCTACACAAACATAAATAAAACAGCTATCAGGTAATACACTTCCAAACAAGACACTGAAATCAAGTGTTTGAAGTGTCAGTTGGCAGCTTGGGATGTGTCTCTTTTCAACAGCCTGCTTAGACAAATCAACTTCCAGTGAGGTTACAGATCTGTGAAGGCTCTTAAATAGGTTGGGGCAAGTATGAACCTTCACACTTCTTGGTCTCAAAGAGGTTAGAAAAGACACTTCCAACTTCAAGGCAGGGAGGGAGGTGGCAGTGGAAAGGAACAACTTAAACAGAAGAAATAGCTTTCTGTATTTTCACATTGTTGATCACCAACCATAAGCAAAGAAGCTGTATTTCCTGGAAGCTATTAGAGCAAAAAGATGGTACCATAGGCTGAAACACGCCTCCAGTTCACTGAGAAAGGAGTCCGCTCATTCACGGAAACAGATCCTCACTGCTTTGCCAGCTCTAAGGGAGACTGTGAACAGAGCCTGGAAATCAGTAAATGTCAGAGAACACCAAAGCTCAATTTTATAGACCTGATTTCAATTTATTAACATGCTACTTAGAGGCTACTGAATGCCTTTCTATGAAGAGCTCATCAAGTATTTTAAAAAGAGCACAAATTACTTCCATTACTTTTACAGAATGAAACCTATTTACCCTATCAGAGTGGGACAGGGCAGGTCTGTGCCATTAAATGCACAGTAAGCAAAGCTCTGGGCAGAAACTTACTGCAGCTGTTTGCAGTGCTGGCAAGGCAATGAAACAAAAACCCAACAAAATTCCCTGAAACCATTAACACCTACCAAGAAAGTTTCTCCTGTTACAGAAGTGATCAAACATTAGCATTTTCCTTGCTGTTGAAGCTGAAGATAACTACTCACCTTTTTTGCATAATCATATGGGGTCAAATGGGGGTAGCAGGGGCTGAAAAGCAGGAGCTAATGTTAGCACTGTATGTTTTTATGACCTTTGGTGTGTTTACAGAATACAGAAGCTATTGTCTGGAAGATATTCACATCCCTCCATGCCGAGGGGGAGGGAGCTGGGAAGAGGCTTGGGAACAGTACTCTGCTGGTGTAGGAAAGCCAGAGCCAGCATGCCCGCAGCTGTGGATCACTGACCCCCACCCCAGCACTTTGCCCAAGTCACCACAAGAGCAGTCAAAAAGCATAAAATACATGCCAGCATGTAACAAGGAATGGGAAAGCAACCTTACTCTTACAAAAAAGGCAACAAAATAATTCTCAGCCTTCTGTTGAAATTTTGTACATAGCATCGGAGCCCACACAGTCCCATTGTTTCATATTCTGGACAACTCCTAGTAAATACAAGATAAAGCAATACACACAATGGTGTTTCTGTTGCTGTGACCCAGTTGCAGCAACTCACCCTTTCTTTCCTGTACAGCAAATGCTCCTGTAGAGGAGTCTTTCCTCTTCCTTGGCCACAGATGCTCCACATCACTTAATTCAACATCAACCACATTTGTTGCTAAACAAATGATAGAAACAGTGCTTTCAGAAGCTCTTTGAGCACTACTGCTGTCTGTTGTAATTAGATGTTCACTGTAGTGCAGACTGTTTTGATAGGACAGCATTCTTACAGCATGAAGAGGCCCCATAAACAGGAAAGGGACAGATTTATGCTTGGTTGGCTAGAATAATGTCACTTATATCTAAGAGATAGGTATATAGCTTAAGCAAACCACCTTCCTGCACTTCCGTACACTGATCTCAAGTCACTTCAGTGGCTGTCTTCTTTTCTGTCTTAGCTACTTGGATTGGAAGTTTCTGAAAGGAGGGATTTATTTATTTATACATTCATTTATTTTGGCAGGTTGTTTGCACGAGGTATTTCCCAGCTGCACTCCAACTGAACATGATACCTCCAGATAACATCACTACATTATGACTGTTGCTGCCCCTATAATAAATAATAAAATCTTTTTTCCCCCCACATGCTGCAGAACTCTGGTCAAGACCATGAACCAAATCTTTAATGATCCAGCAAATCTCCTGGCCATCAACTCAAAACCACCTTTCCACTAGTTTTTTTTCCCCTATTTTTTTCTACTGTGCACTGCAAGCAAATGATACTGGCTTAAGGACCTAAAAACTGGAATGAACTAATAGAAGACAGCAACATATTAACCTTCTTTGTATGAAATGGTACAGTGATTAAAGTATCAAGAGAAAAAGGCCAAGTCAAATCCACTGTTGATCTATCTTGCAGAAAAATGTCACCAATCTGTCATGTCCCTTTAACTTTGGAACAATCCCTGCCTGCTCGTACTGTGAGTCTGCAGCCTCTAACAGCAGAAATGCCCAGAGGTGGCCCCCCATAACAGCACATCAACTTCAGTCAGCATGCCCAGGCTCCCCACAGAGCAGGAGGCAGCTCTCTTTGGAGTCATCCCTTTCCTCTAGCACTTTCAGATTTGCTTTCAAGAAAGCCCAGCCAAAGACAAACTCCTTTCTATCCCTAATTGCTCTCCACTTTGAAAATCCTCCAGTTTCAAGACCCATCATCATATAGAAGATCTATATCATCTAGAAAGTGATCTGCTTCCTGAGATCGTGCCCAATAGATATGTATGGAAGGACGGGGGTTCTTAGATGATGAACACCAGGCTGCTGGTGACCATGGATAATTTGCACTGATAAAGCTTTGTCAAAGAAACTGTTACAGCCTTTGCCAGCATTGGCAATTCACACACTGATTTGAAGTCTCACCCCACCTGTGTTACCTCCCTTCTGATTTTATCCATTTTAATATACACTAAGAAGTATCTGTTGCTGTCAAAAAACAGGTGAGCTTTTTGCACTCCTTAACAGGCCAATTTCCTACAAATCCCTGACTTCTAACTAATGTCTCAGACTCTCTAAAGGCCATAATACATTCTGTGAATATCAGAGCACTCTTAAATTTTTGGTATTCAAATGAACAGCTTGCCTTTACATGGTTTCAAACTGCACCAGTATTGGAAGGAAGAAAATTAGTGAGAAAAAAATTGAATATTAGGTTTGGAGGACTCTGGCTCCAAGAAGGGGAATTTTGAGATTTTCCCCCACACTTGAATAGCCCCAGGGTCCCCCTTTGTACTGTGGTCTCTGTGCTCTGAACAGGTTAGCAAGCTGGTTGGAGGGGAGAAGGGGTGTAAAGACCTAACAAATCTCTTGTAGGATGCTCATAATTTGCTCAGAAAGGAGCTGTCACCCCAGCTCACATAGGTTAATGAAATGAGCATTTCCACATGTTTTTCCTCCAGGCCGTTGGCCACTGCCTTCACAAACCATTGTGTGTACATATCCCAGTAAACCACACTGCTTTCTCTCATCAGTTTTGTGGAGCATAAGGAGACTCAGCCATATAACAGCTCTCCAGAGTTCCTCCAATGTCAAGCTGGGGGACATCAGTAGGTAGCAGGAGCAGGAGCATCCCATCAAATATTCCTCAATTGATGGGTCAGAGCTGGCACCTCAGTTAAGGAGAAATTCCCCCCCCCCCCCCCCCCCCTCAAATGAGTTCTACTTTATAGAGTCTCTTGGGAGTCTTCCTTGAGCTAGGGACTGGAGCTGCCTGTTCCCTGTTAAAACTAGCTCAGGAAAGGCGGCCAGAACATGTCCAGGCTATGCTACTAGCTCATTATGCTGTTCAACAGTTCATATGGCAAAGGCTGCTCTGGGAAAGATACTGGATGCAGCACCCTGAACATATAAACCACCATCAACCAGAGTTACCGACACTCATATAAGAATACCACAGCTGGATCTTGACCACAGACCACGAGCCAGCAGTTTTTCCATCCTGGAATCTAACTCCTACACGCTTTGTTTTTAGCAGCATACTGGCCTGCCAGATCTGTGGTTGTATCATTCTTGGAAAAGGCTGCTTGTTATGAGAGTAGGAATGGATAAAGGGGTCTGAGACCTAAAGAGCAGCCAGATTGACAAAATCAGTTCACATTTTGTTATTTAAAGCCTAGTAAATACAACCCTAAGAACAAGGAAAGTCTGGATGAAATCCAGTAGATTCTTTGGCCTGACTAAACAGTGCTATACTGGAAGCTGAGACAGGGAGAAAAGGCTTTAAGCCATGCTTTTATCCCCTCCATCCTTGGGCTGACCCAGCACGGCTGTTAGACTTGGACATGTCTGACCATTTAGAGGGCCTGTTTTCCAAGGACTTTGGAGCTCTCCTATCATGACACTCTACACAGTCCAACTCTGCTAACTTGCAAGTGAGGGTTAAAGCTTCAGTTTTACAAAAAAAAAAAAAAAAGAGGCCCTTTTCACACTGAAAAAAAAAAAATTCCTTTCTTGCAGCATAGCTGAGGAAGTTGACAGCTTAACACAAGAAAGCTACCTGCATTTTTACTCAGCATTTCAGAAGAACCTTATGGTTTATGCTGTTGCTGTAGCTACAGAGCTACAGATACGTGAGCTAACTAGATTAAAGCTACCCTAGACATGCCTGCATGAACCACAGTCACACCTTCCACTGTAGTACAGACATATCCAGGGACTGGCAGAGCAATTTCTCAAGCATAAGACAAATTAAGCAGAACACCAAGTCTGTGGAGTGTTTCTTTCCCCTAGCTTGCAATGCCTCCTATGGCTTGGCTCCAACCCCAGCACCTGTTCCCCCAGGCTGACTATCACAAACATGTCTACAAACAGCAACAGACTTGGAAATCCCTGCTCAAGCAATGGAGGTCACAGTCCTGTAACACCAACCTACCTTTAAACCCACCTTTGGTACAACCATACAAAACATGCCTTGGAGGTAGAGAATGAAAACTGTATCAGAGCCTCCAGAAGCTGATAGTTGCTACTGTTCACAGGCTCCTGTTGGTTTGTGTGTTTTTGTTGGCTTTTTTTTTTTTTTTGAGATGGAAAAAAGACCTTTGGAGATCACTAGTCTCAAATTAAGATTATTGCCAATATTAGATAAATCAGCCATACCTTTGTCCAACTGAACCTATAAAACGACATGGGTGGAGACTGAAGAGCCTCTTCAAGTACCTGTTTCAATGCTGCACCACCCTCATAGCAAAAGCAATTTTCTACTACCCCCAAACTTTTCCCATGATATGAGTGTTTCACAGCCTCCCAAGCAAGAACATGTTGCAGCTGACCCCCGTAATGCCACATGCCACTAAGAAAAATACATTCAGCAGATGAAGCTTATTAGATCACCACTTAGACTCCTCTCTGTCAAACTAAACCAGCCCAGCTGCCCTGCTCTTCCTCACAGTTCATGTGCTCTGGGCTCCTGACCACTGTGGTAGATCTCCTCTGTCCTGCTGGGTGACTGGGACCCAGAAAGGAGGAGGAGAAGGGGACAGGGAAATGACTGGCTGAGGGGGTGGTATCTGGACCAAGGATTTGGGTATTTTGATCTTGGGCAGTCCTTTGAGAAGCCGGGTATGTGGGCTGCTGACCAACTCCAACTCAGCAAGTGGGGCACAAGTGTGTCGGGGAGCAAGCTGTCTGGGCTGATTACCAGGGCTTTAAACTAGGTTTGACAGGGGAAGGGAGGGGAGCTAAAAGTGACAGAGAAAGGCTGGGGGGAATTGTCACTGCTGTCATTGTTGAAGACAGTAGGGAAAAAACTCTGAGTTGTCCCACAGGATTGTCTGAGGGCTCCTCAGAGAAGGTAATGATCCCGATACCCCATCCGGAATCTTCTTCTTGCATCCCTCCAGGGGTAACTATGCCTGCTGCTTCCCTAAAGTGTCTGTATACCAATGCATGGAACATGAGAAATAAACAGGATGAGCTCGAGATCTGTGTTCGATCGCAGGGCCACAATCTCATTGCGATCACAGAGACATGGTGGGACAGCTCGCATGACTGGAACGCTGTCATGGAGGGCTATGTCTGTTTTAGGAAAGACAGGAATGGGAAGCAAGGGGGCAGGGTTGCCCTTTATGTGAGGGAGCAATTGGAGTGTACCCAGCTCCACCTGGGGAATGGTGAAGGACAAGTGGAGAGCTTGTGGGTAAGAATTAAGGGGTGGGCTGGTATGGGGGACACTGTTGTGGGGGTGTACTACAGGTCACCAGATCAGGAGGAGGAGGTCGATGAGGCCTTCTACAAGCAGCTGGTAGTAGCCTCATGGTCACAGGCACTGGTTCTCATGGGGGACTCCAATTACCCAGACATCTGTTGGGTAAGCAACTCGGCCAGGCATGCACAGCCCAAACAGTTCCTACAATGCATTGAAGACAATTTTCTGATACAGGTGGTGGAGGAGCCGATGAGGTGGGGGGTGCTTCTGGACCTTGTCCTTACCAACAGGGATAGGCTTGTTAGGGATGTGAAGGTTGGGGGGCAGCTTGGAATGCAGCGACCATGAGATGGAGGAGTTCAAGATGGAACTTGGTGGAAGAAGTAAGGCTAAAAGCAGGATTGCTACCCTGGACTATCAAAGAGCCAACTTCGACCTCTTCCGGGACCTGCTTGGGAGTATCTCATGGGCTAGGTTGCTAGAAGGCAAGAGTGCTTGTGAGAGCTGGGCTACACTTAAACAGCACTTCTTCCAAGCTCAGGATCGGTGCATCCCTAAGAGTAAGAAATCGGGGAAGGGGGGCAGGAAACCTGCGTGGATGAGAAAGGAGCTCATTGATAAGATCAAAAGGAAGAGGAAGGTCTATGAAATGTGGAAAAAGAGCCTGTCCTCTTGGGAAAAGCATAGAAATGTTGTCAGGGCCTGCAGGGACACGATGAGGAAGGCTAAAGCCCACCTAGAGATGAGGCTTGCAAAAGAGATAAAAAAACCCTTATTATCTTTCAAGTATGTAAACAGTATATGGAAGACTAGGGATAATGTGGGTCCCTTGCTGAACAAGGAGGGTATCCTGGTAACAGGAGACACCAAGAAGGCAGATACTGAATGCTTTCTTTGCTTCAGTCTTTACTTCAAGGACTCCCCCCCAGGACTCCTCAACCCTGGTGGGGGGAGAAAGGGGCTGGGAAATGGAGGGCTCCCCTGTGATTGACAAGAGAGTGGTTCAGGAGCATCTGAGTGGGCTCAACACACACAAATTCCATGGGTCCCGATGGGATGCATCCACGTGTGCTAAGGGAGTTGGCAGAGGTGATCACCAAACCACGCTCTATCATCTTTGAAAGGTCCTGGAGAACAGGAGAGGTGCCTGAAGACTGGAGGATAGCCATTGTCACTCCGGTCTTCAAGAAGGGGCAAGAAGGAGGATCCGGGAAACTACAGGCCAGTCAGTCTCACCTCTGTCCCTGAAAAGGTGTTGGAACAGCTTGTCCTGAAGGCCATCTCCAAGCAACTGGAAGAGAAGAATGTTATGAGGAGTACGCAGCATGGATTCACCACGGGGAAGTCGTGCTCAACCAACCTCGTTGCCTTCTATGATGGCATCACCAGCTGGGTAGATGTGGGGAGAGCAGTGGATGTCATCTACCTTGACTTTAGCAAGGCTTTTGATACTGTCTCCCATGACATCCTGATAGCAAAGCTGAGAAAGTGTGGGATAGAGGAGTGGACAGTTAAGTGGGTTGAGAACTGGCTGACTGGCCGAGCTCAGAGGGTGGTGATCAGTGGTGCAGAGTCCGGCTGGAGACCTGTGACTAGTGGTGTTCCCCAGGGGTCAGCGCTGGGTCCGGTCTTGTTCAACATCTTCATCGATGACCTTGATGAGGGAATAGTGTCTCCCCTCAGCCAGTACGCCGATGACACAAAGCTGGGAGGAGTGGCTGACATGCCAGAAGGCCATGCTGCCATTCAGCAAGACCTGGACCGGCTGGAGAGATGAGCAGGAAGAAACCAAATGAGGTTTAATAAGAGCAAGTGTAGAGTCCTGCACCTGGGAAGGAACAACCGGACGTATCAGTACAGGCTGGGGGACGACCTGCTGGAGAGGAGCTCTGAGGAGAAGGACCTGGGGGGTCCTGGTGGACAACAGGTTGAGCACGAGCCAGCAGCGTGCCCTTGTGGCCAAGGGGGCCAATGGGATCCTGGCGTGCATTAAAAGGAGCGTGGCCAGCAGGTCAAGGGAGGTGATCCTCCCCCTCTACTCTGCCCTGGTCAGGCCTCACCTGGAGTACTGTGTCCAGTTCTGGGCTCCCCAGTACAAAAAAGACAGGGATCTCCTGGAAAGAGTCCAGCGAAGGGCCACAAAGATGATACGGGGCCTGGAGCATCTTCCCTATGAAGAAAGGAAGAGAGACCTGGGTCTGTTCAGCCTGGAGAAAAGACTGAGAGGGGATCTCATCAATATGTATAAATACCTGAGGTGTGGGAGACAGGGGGATTTGGCCAACCTCTTTCCAGTGGTTTATGGGGATAGGACAAGGGGTAATGGCCACACGGTAGAGCACAGGAAGTTCCGCACCAACATGCGAAAGAACTTCTTCACAGTGAGGCTAACAGAGCACTGGAACAGGCTGCCTAGGGAGGTTGTGGAGTCTCCTTCTTTGGAGATATTCAAGGCCCGTCTGGACGCCTACATGGGCAGCCTGCTCTAAGGAACCTGCTTTGGCAGGGGGGTTGGACCCAATGATCTTTCGAGGTCCCTTCCAACCCCTTCGATTTTGTGATCTCCACTGGACACTGTCTTCCCATCCTTCTGAGCTGGGGAGTCCCTAAAACTGAGCACAATGTTTGAGGTGTGGCCACACTGGTGCTGAACAGAAGAGGCTAGTAATTTCCTTTAGTCTGCTAGCCACGCTCCTCCTATGGTAGGTATTCATAACAGCGCAAAATTAAACTCAGTAGGTGCCTAGTTTGCAAAGAGACTGCCCTCCTGGCTTATTTGCAACCTGGTGCCCACAGCAACCTCCAGGTACTCAGCAGGGTTGTCACTCAGCCACTCCATCCCCAGCCTGGCCAAACATGGGGTCATTCCACCCTACGAGCAGGACTTCAGTCTGCTCCCTAGTGCATTTCATGAGGTTTCCATTAGCCCTGTCCCCAAGTTTCTCAGGGCCACTCAGGAGTTAAATTCTAGCATTTAGCTTGTCAGTCAGTCAAGTACCACCCACAAATTTGCTGGGGGTACACTGAATTGTCCAGGTCACCAGGAGATATTTTTCAATATCAGATTCAGTATTAGTCCATGAGTCACTTTGCTCGTTTCAAGCCACTGGAGACCTAGCCTCTGAATCTTGTGGTCCAAAGTTTTCAACATATCTGTTAATCTGAGAATGCTGCAGGAGATGGCATAAGAAGCCTCAGTAAAGTTAAATTTCCTTAATCTTTCCCTTCACCCACATAGCCAGTCATTTCATCATACAACGTCATCATGTTTGTCAAGCAGGATTTGGCAATAGTAAATTGAAACCTGTTGACAGCTCCCAGTTACTTTCCTGTCATTCATGCATTTGGAAACAGACTCCAAGAGGACCCTGAGGTGAGCCAGCTAGTCTACAATTTCTCCAGATGTTCCTGTAAGCCGAAAGAGAGTCGCATTTACTCGTGGTTTCTTTTTTGCTACTAGCTTCCTTGTAGTATCTCTATTGTCACTGTTAATGTCCCTCACTAATTTTATCTCCAGTTACCTTCCCAAATTTATCACTAAACAGCCAAACTGCACTTGGCTCATCATTCATTCCATGACTTGTGTTTCCACTTCCTATATACTTTTTTTTTTTGCATTGTAGTTCAATAACAAACTCCTTCCTTATTAGTCAAGTTTTATACCTAAATTCCTGGCCTTCCAGCCCAACAGGTTCACAACCTCTTAAGTTTTCTTTCAAAATCTGTAAGCTCTCCCCAGCACCCTCCCACCTCATAACAGCCTCCCTTGGTATTCTGCTCTCCAATTTCTTAAATGAGCCAAAGCCTGTTCTTCTTAGAGTCATGACTCCACAGTTTACCTGCCCAGCCTTATTCTGGGCTGTGAATTCAGTCATCTCATAGTCATTGCCACTGCAGCCCAAAATGCAATCTTACAGCCAGCTTGTGACCATGCACGTCAACTATTCTTCCCCGGTTCCTTGATGTCAAGTGGAAAGCTACCCCACCTGCCCTCTTTAAAGTGAGGGCATCAGGAAACTCACTAAAGACAATCCCAGCAGTCTGGGCACTGCCTGTTTTGCTGGCACAACATGCCCTTAGCAAGTGTCTGATTGGTAAGAGTCTCCCTTGAGGACAAGAGCCTGAGACTTCTCTTATTTGTAAGAAGCCTTCTCCCCTTTGTGCATCTGGTCAGGCAGTCTAAGAGACCTCCTCTTAACCCTAGCCTTCAGTCTCTCTTCTGTCCCAATAAGCCCAATTGAAAACCCTCCATCCTAAGTCAACAAGTCTGTCTGCAATGTTTTGTTTTAGTTTAGTTACAATTGCTGGTTTTGAGACATTTCTGTGTATACTGACTGACTAAAAACAAGTATCCTCTATTTACACTTTCAAAAAATACATTCTAGCTGATAACTGGCAGCTACTCTGTCAAACGATTGCACATGCACAGGGTTTTGTCCTGTAGAGTAGTGGCTGTTCAAAAATAGTTATAAAAAAATCACATATCACTCAATTTATTAGAGCTGGAAAATGCTCACTTGGAAAACTAGATGTTTGCAGTTTTTTTGAACTAAAATGCACACCAGACTTTAAAAAAAATTATTAAAATAAATTTTACAACTACATTTTTATTGTCAAAATAAAGCCTTATAGGAAATGCAACACTGAAATTGTTAAGAGCAAGTTACTCCTAAAATGACCAGAACAGCCATCTTTTTACATTCTTAAATAATAATGTATTGCTAGCAAACTCACCAGAAATAACTATAATAGGTCTCTTGCTCAATGTGACTTGGAAAGCAGCACATACCTTTCCAATCAGTAACTCGTGAACATCGCCCTGCATTTCCAGTGCGGAAGACCACACGGCTGCCCTTCTTTCCCCTTCCTGTCTCTAAGATACACCAGTGCTAAACAGCACACTTTCTGGTTGCCAGAGCTGAATCTATTTGAAAATATTTGTTTAGTCTTGGCAGTTGCACATGGGCCATAACACCACAGATAAGACCTACCACACAAGCACATAGTTCCAGAAACAACATCCCCTTGCCTTCAGAGTTTTATATGCACATTTGGCCATCATCTTAAAACTTCCCAGCATAGCAGAGAAGGGACTGGAAGACCCAGATATAAGAGGTAAGAGGTGATCCCTCCAAACTTTAATCCCCAAAATGAGAAGGAAATAAGAATTCAACTTTCCTCTTAGCTTTCTCACAGTGAACAGGCATCATGTGTTCATCATACTGATGGTTATTAGAAGGTTGCCTGTCAAAACCTACCAGAACCAGCACATTCGCTCACTTTCTGAAGGATTGAAACAAACACCAACGTTTTCAAGTAGTCTTACAGCAATCTTGAACATTTATTACCTTAAAGCGAGCTTTTCTTTCACAACTTAACGCCAAACCACAATACAAGTCTCTCCACAGACTGCTCATGGCCCATTGCCAATACCAAAATAGTAGCCCCCAGACAGGTAGAAACTCCCTTTTCTGGAGAATGGCTCCCTGCTCCTGCAATGACATGTAGATCATTGGATGTTGAGCAAGAAACTCAACAGTACGTGACTGTTCTGCGCAGACAAAGAGACAGATCAGCCAGGCCCAAGCTATTGTGGGTGCAAACCTAGCATGCACTAGGGCTGGTAGGAGTGCTATCAGGACTGCCAGCCCCAGCCCCCTGAGAACTCCTTGCAGGGCTACAAGAAGGGCAGGTTGGAGGTCCTGAGCAATACTCTATTCTCAAGTCACAAGAGAAGTAGGACAGGAAAAGTGGGATGCATCAGCAATATAATGATAATCCTTGCTGTGACCTACTGGCACGAGATCAGACAAGCAGATCGTTAAAGAAAAGGGATTTCTATTTTCAGCCCAACAGAGTGAGGCTGTTTTCTGATGTCCAAACTGGGAGTTTTGATGTTTTGTGAAAACAGTTTCAACATCACAAGGCACTTTCTCTGGCTTGTAGGTTCAAAGGAAAAATGTGACAGGACATGATAAAGAGCTTGATTCAGTCATGGCTGATAAGCATATGTTTTATGGCACCTGCCCTGTAAATAGGATCCTTCACCTTTCAGAGTACACTGTAGATGGGGGGACCACCTACAACAGAGGTGGGACAGGCCACTCACTTTTTTTTTTTATTATTTACAAAAATAAAGGATAATGAGAGCTTAGCTATAAGGCTAAAATACATTCACAGCAAACAAGCCTTGCATTCTTTCAACAGGTCTTGTCAGGTTAGTGGTATCAAGTTTACATGCCATTAGTTATTGTAGCCATACAATTATTTTTTTAAACAGACATTTTCTCTCTACTTTTTTCTTCTGGTCATTCTTTCTCTCCATTACAAGGATTTACTAAAAATAATTTCTGTGAAGTTATTTACATTTTAAATGTAGTGCACACTATTGCATTATTTTTCAGCTAACTGGAGCTAAGTTAGAGTTTAAATGCCACTCACAGTGCTTGACCTCCTCATCTCTAATAAAAGAAAATCCTTCCAGCTTTAATGAAGGAGCAGCATTGTGCACAAAGCAGATGATAGCTCTGAGAATACTTGATTGTCTTCCAACTTCTGCCATGTGCTGCTTGGGTGTTTTCCAGGGAGTTATTTTACTTCATTGTGCCTCAGTACCCATGTAAGAAATGAAAATAATGTTACCCATCAGCATGCTATATGAACCAGATATTATCATTGTGGCAAAGCCAAAGAAGACACCCACAAATTGTTTTTGTGATTTAAACACCTTAAGAATTATATGCCTCTTTCATCAGTAAATAAAACTGAGATGCACTTCTTCCATAGCACCATATTTTGCACGTGAGAATAAGGACTGCACTTATAAACAGTAAGGAGTGAAGTATGTTGTTTATCACAGTGTAAGAAGTCCCATCAGAGATGGCTTGGTCACAGTGATTCTTAGCAAGATGAGCCATCTTTACATATACAAATGAAGTCCGTAAGTAATCGCTCTGCTTTCTTCTCTGAATAGGGACTCGGGGGATCTGCTTCCCTGGGGAGCTCTAGAGAAAGAAAGCATCAACAGTAGCTAAGAGAAATGATTATTTCCCAGTGACACAAAGGTCATTAAAAAAAATTCCTGTGATGGAAACAACAGATAAGTCACTTAAGTAATCTGGCAAGAAACAGATAAATAAAAAGATCCTTCAGAAAGAATTTGAGCCTCCTCAGAACCACAAAAGAAACCTGGATGCGACAAAAGAGTTTTATAGAGCATCTCTATTTACTATTTTCCTGCCCGAGGGCAGCTAAAAGGTTCACATTAGGAGCAACATTCAATAAATATTTAGCTTTTTTTAGAATGGACTTTCAGTAATCAAGAATTTCCTTTATATGGAATACTTATTCTGTCACATTGGCTAATACTTCACATATGTAATGAACAGCCATAAGTTTCAAGTTACTTCGAATTCATGGAAAAATAACAGCATAAGGAGAAAAAAATCATGTTTCTATGTGAAAGCGTAACATGCAACTTCCTGCACTCAGCCCCCCTGTGCGACAGAACAGAATCGGCTAGCTCCCTCCAGCATCCGCCTGGCTGCTAGAAAATTAGTGATGAAGTATGCAGAAACACAACAATTAGCATTGTGTTATTAGATACTTCCTATCAAGAAATCGGACACGGACACTGCTTGTTCCAACTGGGGACCCTTGGACCGATTCCCCAGTGTTTCCCTTCCTGCGGTGTCCACGGGATGCCCATGCTCAGGGCCTTCTGGGGAACCCGAGGAACGCTAATTCTGGCCCTGTACAGGTCCAGCCAGCTCCTGGCAGAGGCCAAGCTCTGCAAAAAATGGGCTGGAAAGGGATGCTGGTGCACTGACTGCTTGGAGCTGGTGCTCCTGTGCTGCCTCCCCTGCTCCACAGGGGCAAGCTGCGGGGCTAGAGGGATGAGAGAGATGAGTGAGGAAAAGCTGATTTCTCCCGAAAGAAAAAAGCGTTGAGGCATGCAAGTCATCCACACAGGGCTGCATTTGCTTGTTCTGCCCGGTCAAGCCGCTTACAGCCCTGCGAGCAGCCTCGACGCGTTTTTGCGCCGTCCAGCAGTGCCCTCCAGCGCCCGCGGCAGACCCCTGCAGGGCTTGAGGCTGGGACCCGCGGCCGGAACAGGGGCAGAGGCTTTCCGAAGAGACAGAAATTGAAATAAAGCCTGCAGATAGCAACAGAGGGTCCCTAAGCGATAAAAAAGGTGCTTTATGCCCTCATCTCACTTGCACAGCTGAATGGCAGATCACCAGAGGACATCCTGTCCTGCAAGTGCTATCTCCAGTGCTTTTCCCCTAAGGTCTTGTCATTGTTTGTATTCCCACAGCACAGGGATCGACCATAGTCACAGAGCTTGATGTTCGCTTCATAGAGATTTGTGTTGAAGTCATGTTTTCCTCCATGAGAGGCTTGGGAGAGTCCTGGGGTGGTCCTGCAGCACTCCCCTGCCCCCTGTGTGACTCCAGGCAGGAGCAGCACCAGAGCTAGGTGCGGAAGTCCCCTCCAGAAAAGTCCCTCTGGTCATTATAACTGGATGCCACACTGCTGGAAACTCAACAGCTGCAGAGCTGCTCTAGATTAACACCATTTTAGTGCTTAGCTCCATAGTAGCCTTGCCACAATTTACAGAATACCACTTCACTAGGCCCCCAGAGAAAGCTTTTGCCATCCACTCATCCTCTGGGCAGCCCCATCCTACCACAGGCATGGCCCTGGAGTGACAACTATCAGCTTCCAAAGACAAGACCTAAAAGCAGGACTTGCTTCATTGTTTTAAATATAATCATCCTACCCTGTCTCTGGAGGGAACAAGTGCAAGATGTGCTGTGCCTTGGCTGGCCTCCAGTGCCTCTGACGCTGGGTCGCATCCCCCACACCTCCACAGGAGCAGTCTGCCAAAGTTTTTCCAAGTCCTTAAGAAAGCCCTCACACCAGATCTTAAGGATGACTCAGCAAACAATCCTTGCTTCTCTGCAATGCTGTTCCAGTATAGTCACAAAAGAAAAATTAATTTGAAGAGTCCTAAATTAAGTTAAAAACCCTCAGAAGTGATGCAGCAATATATTATCGAAAATAGACACCCCCCAAAAAATACCCAGAAGAAATAACAGTTACTCAACACCTAATGTGGAAAAGCTAGGCTTCAGAAAGAAGACAGTTTTCTCTATATAAAGAAGCAATACTTCCCTCCTGACTTAATTAGAGCAAAGGATCCAAGTTCAGGAATACCTGTTCATTAATTAAGAACTGAAAGTACGTGGACAACTACTTTGACTTCATAAGGTGATTTGTACATTTCTATATCACAAACTGCATTAAAACAAGAATATATAGCCTTCACACTACTTTGTGCTATGCATTATAAAGCAAAATTAGGGTTAGGCAACTGTTAATAAATATACTAGGAAGCACACAACATTGAATGTTCCAGTATCTGGAACAGAACATTTGGTGTTTTGAGTTCATCCAGATAAGTATAAAAATGCTCTAGCACACACATTGCCCAAATACAGCAGAAGAATTCTCACAGTCACGCCAAGCACGCTGCTCAGCAACTCGGACCAGAAGCATGGATCAACAGAGACTGACTTTACTGCTTCCTTTTTTAAATAGAAGAATTCCCTAATATTTTCTTGGCTACTTAAGCACTTTGGGTACTGTAGTACAAAGGAAAAGCATTTAAAACTTTGAATGGTGCCTTTTTGTTGAGGTTACAAACCAAGAACTACTTATCTAAAGCAGGATTTGGGATTTCACTATTAAAGGGCTGCAGCAGAGTCACCCTGGAGACTGCAATGGTCTGTCGCAGTTCTGTAAAACAATACCCTAATCCCTTGGACTTTCTTAAGCTAATTTTGGAAGTTGCCTTGACATTCATAACACAGCACTTTGTCTTTGTGTATTCATTTGCTGCTACAGCTAGTAGTAAATACTTTTTGACGCTGTCACCCTAGCAGTTGTTTTAGTTTGGTTTTGATAGCGCCTGTGGAAAATGTGACATTTTACTCTAAAAAGAAAGAAAAGAAGAACAAAGTACAGAACAATGAGAAACTTTCCTCTCATGTGAAGGCAGCTCAGCTGGCATGGAAGTAGATGGATTCACAGACGTGAAATCAAGGGAGGCTTTCCGGTGATTGCTGAATCATTTCTTCTTTTGTTATCGCTACAGGGCTTCCTGTCAGCAAATCAATAGTGCATTCAGGATACTGCTAAAAGGCCAGATCCTATTCACTGAGGAGCCCCGATTAGCCATGTGATGTCAGGGGACCTTTCAGATCTAACACAGTAACATTGTACCAGAATAAGGGTTATCCACATCCAGAGGTGGAGGAGTGAAAGCAAACAGGAGCACACCCATGCACCACTCTTTGGGTCCATAATAGATTTTACAGTGTGGATATCAAGATTCATTATGTTGTTCCCTTCTCCTCTATCAAATAAGGGAACTTTATTCAACAAGATTTGTTATTTTAAGGGAACAAAACATAAAATGTATCCAGGGCCTTCAAGGGAACAAATAAGCAAGTTTTAGCGAGGGTGCAGTGTATCCACAAGGGTAACAAAGTCACCTCCCTCTTTGGGGTACTGGATAGCAAGCTCCAGGTAACAGAGACAGATTCCATTCTGATCTGCTGTGTTAGTTGCATGAAATCCTCCCCCAGACGCACAGGGGGAGAAAAATACAAGTACTGTGCCTTTAGGGCTATATCATGAGTTCAGAATCACTACACACAGCCTCCCCAGCTGCTGGCCAGCCTTCAGCAGCAGGCCCGGTTGGGAGGGCCAGCTGCTGCCCCTCACCCAAGCACGTCTCCCAACCACAGAGTGCCTGCACCCCACACTGTCTTGGGGCAGCCCAGTCCCCATCTGAGAGGGGATCACACCAAAGGAAAAATCGCACATTTGTGACCAGGGCTCCAACTCTTGCTGTTCCTACAAGGACTGCTGTTGACAGATTATTCTCTTTTTAATTGAAAAGAAAAATTAGTGTAAACAGGTATCAAAATGACAAAGCTCTAGCATAATTGTGTTTAGTACTTAAGAAGGAAAAAAGCAAAATCACTTTCCACCCAACAGGGTCCACATGCAAAAGATGTCTGCCTCCAAGCTCTGTAGTCCCAGAGTGGTATTGGGAAGTGAGAAGGCTTTTTTTTTTTTAAATACAGGAAAAAAATTAAAAGAAGACACACATAAGATTCGTTCTGCAGGGAGCTCTTTTATCTTCAGCAGCAAAGACACAGTAACATGACAGGTTAAGACTCCAAGAGGGTTTTACTGCCAATCAGGTACTTTCAAGATGACCAATTATTTTATTTGAGAGGCTGAATGAGCATTACCCAGAATCCTCCAGTTTCTTTGTTGTGCTGGGCTCAGATCTCTTCTCAGTCCATGCACCACCCAGTGATAAACCCTGCCAGACTGTAATAAATCCCCAGAGCTTGCTTACTGTGCTGTTTTAGAAGGCCAGGTGATAGCGAACATAGCACACATTTCAAACTCTTCCTGCTCACTCTAAACCATGCATCTTATTTCAAACCAAGAATATGAGGCTCTCCTTCTCAATTAACAGCAACAAGAATCCTATGGACAGTTAAAGTCTTTCAGTGATATTATGATCTACTGATTCTACATAAACAAGAGCTGAACAACAACATGCAAAAAAGGCTGGTGATGTTATAAATAAAACTGGGTTTATAAGATCCACTATGAAAAGGGAGTAGCACTACTTCTTAAAAATACAGCGTACAAAACAAACTGTAAGAGTTTTGTCCATGTTATTCATACTATAGTGGTAGTCCTATTCAAAAGGGAGACTTTTTTAAGTTACCTAGAGTGACATTTTAATACCTGCTGAAATGCAGTTACAACTCTGTTATTAGCTTTTACATGAATGGAGCTGGTTTCTCTAAATTCCTAAGCAGTTAAATACTTCTGTGGCAGTGTTAATTACTTCCTACATCACACTATTTTCAGTAAGATTAAGGAGAGAAAAAAAAAGAAGACACCTTTAAGCATAGTGTCAAGTAATGGAGGTCTGGAGTATTCAAGACCTGATAAAGAATCCACTATGAAGTTACACTACTAGCCAACACATACCTTAGGTCATTTAACAGAATTAGGTTAAAGACAGTACTGTCTTTGAAGATAAGTCAACATTTTAACATAAAATACTAGATTTTACATCAGAGAGGAGCACTTTCTTCAGGTTAATTTGTACACTTTTTATCAAACACATTACCAAAAGCTTGAAGGTTTAAAGTTTCATTACCTGCCACTTCAAACAGCCCTATCCCAGCTTTTAGAGACATTGGAATTAGACAGATATGATGGATACATAGGCAGCTTAATAAGGCAAACAAATAAAACCCCTGAATGATACAATAAATGTCTGCTATGCTATAACAAGACACTTTAGCATTTAAATTGAAATTAGTACCTACATTTCTTATTTCCTACTTAAGCCACAGACTACTTAAAATCCACAATTAAAAGAAACTAAATTAAAAGCTATTATTTTTTCTATAATTTGACTGAGTTCTTTCCCTAGACACCCTTACTTTATTCAGTTTTCTAACATGCTTTATTTTCTTAAGCTGTTAAATTGCTTTCTTCATCTATGATGATCCTTGAAACAGAGCATTCACTTTGATCAAGAGCAAATAAGGAGGCCACCTAGCAGCATAATACAGGAAGTGACCAATAATACATTAGCTCAAAACATAACTGTCTCTTTCCACAGAAAGTTTGTCCACAGAAAGTTTGCAAAGCAATAGTACTCACAAGCACAACCAGAGTATAATTTCCTCCCTCCTCAGAGCTAACTACACCTCTCAGATAGGAGCAAAAGACATAAAAGAAGATAAGCTATAGCTCTTATTAAGAAGAAAAGATGTAGCAGAACCCCTTATCTGTAAAATTTCTGAATCAGCCTTCTCACTTTTAACACCCATATGAGGAAATAAAAATAAAAAATGATGCAATTAAGAACCAACAAAATCCTCCAACCTCCCCCACAATAGGCAACACTGCCTTTTTATAATAGCCAAACATTTGTCATAAGAAGCCACCTCTTCTCAATGAAGGATGCGACATCCAATCCCTTCATTCCTTTCCCAACAAGGCACAGCTGAACTGGTTTCTCCCACCTGTCCCTTTTCTTCTTATCAAGCAGATGAAGCTAATAAGCTATCTATTAAAGGTGTGTTGTTGGGTGTTGCTTTTTTTTTTTTTTTTTAATTTCATAGTGCCACTTAGAAAACAAAGAAATCTGTAAAACAAGGTAGCTGTTGTACTTACTGTTTAGATGCCTCTATATTAAATGACTAATACAAAGATATATCTGTAAAACATATGGTAAGTGAAAAAAAAAAAAAAAAAGTAGCTGTCTTTATTATTATAGCATTTGTTTATAAATATATGAATGGTTTAAAACACTTTAATTGGAATTATCTTTCAAACACGGGATATCTTTAGCAGGAGTTCTACTGTTGCTAAAAGATTTGTCTTGCAATTTGCTGCCTTATTGTCTGATCCCTCTCAAAAATTTGGGTGGAACTAAAATGGGTGATAACTTAATTCTGCTCTTTATCCTGTCCTAAGGGCTGGTTCTATGGCTGGGAAAGCTGAACTTTGTATAAAACAGCTCTAGAGGAACCATAGCTTACACCCTGCTGTACTAAGGTAAACAAGCACTCAACGTGCAGTGTTGCAAACTTTATTAGGTCAGAAGATGCTTATTTGTGGTTCAGTAGTACTTTCCCTAAGGCTGAGACAGATAATTAGCTTTTGCTAAGTTAAGTCTGCCCATGCCTATGAGTCAGAAGTGGCTGACTGACATCACTGAAGTGATTGAAGTATTTCAGGTGCTTTTGGTGAAGCAGGTGCTGCTAGTCACCATGTATCTGAGGTGAGGAATATGCTTCACCTGATACTGATGCCAAGGCAGTGACCCAGATTTTTTCAGATCTGTTCTGAAAAATGACAGGACACGAGACTTACAAGATTTTGTCTTCCCCAAACAAATACCGTTGTGTATATAAGCCATGTAGCCTGAAAAAAATAATTTAATTTTTTTTTTCTTTCTCATGGGAATTAAAGTAAGCTGGTAGCTTTCCTTTTGTTTTGTGTGGCTAGAAAAGATTTAGTCCTTTCCAAGTATTTTACTTTCAGCTAAGGTAAAATACTTTGATAGCATGGATATCAAAGTAAAGGCTTTTGAATAGAAAAATAACTGAGAGTTTTTCTACATGTTATTTTTGTTTCTAATGTGAGTTGTATTTACAATCAAGTGTTTATGATGCATTTTTTCCAGTGTCTACCACCCCAGAAAAGGGGTACTGCAATTTCTCTGTTCTGTATCACCCAGAGCACCCTCCCCTGGTCCACACACTTCACAGTGAATACTTCTGTGGTTATAGGAGAAAGAAATGCTGTGTGAGAGGATAAATACTCCTTGCAGAGTGGTGTTTATCTGTTAATATTGGGAGTTAGTAGCTTCACCTGTTCTAGGAAAGATTTTTCTTAGAGGTAAATACTTATCCTTTTCAGAGAACTACTAGAAAAGAGAATAGGAGAAGATCTAAGTGCCTAGCAGGAACTTAGTGATCATCACACTCTGTGTTTTTAATGTCTTAGGCATAGCTTTCAAACAAAACTTTTGTTGACAGAAACAATGCCTCTCTTTCAAAAATGATACTTACTAATTGTATGCTTCAATTTTATTTTAAATCATGCTTCTTGCTCAGGTTGAAGAACTCTTTGTAATATTCCTTCCATGTGATGATATTAAATCATCTCTTTTCTCTCCCTGTCTAATTATAGTACGCACCTCCATGGAAAAATTGATGTTGTATTTCTCTTCTTCTCAAAATCGTACTTAAAACCTAACATTATCTGTACTGTTTGAAGTACAATTACAGTTTCTGCTAGTCTGGAAACTTAAGATGTTACATTGTGGTTTTGGGAATCACACTTTGGGAGAGGAACTGTATAGCTGGTAACGATACTTAAAATGAAAATGCATGACTTTCAAGGTTATATAGTTTAGTCATGTTAATAACAAATCTAAAATTAATGCACGCCACTGTTATTCCTATACTTGATGCAGTAAAGTTTATATAGAAGTGGCCTATGGAGGGAAACAATGCAGAATTAGTGACTTGAAAAATATGACTTTCATGTAAGTTTAGTTTATTTGTTTCCAAGTGCATCTAGTTAAAGACTGATCTGCTTTCTGAAGTTGTCTCTCTACTGTAACTTTTTCTTCTTTTCGTTCTTCTCCACGTCTCCCTCAAATATCTCAAATTTCACACTGAGTTCAAGTCTTACAAAAAGAACAACATGTAAAAAGTCATAGCAGATGAAAAACCCATTTTAATTTCTTGGTAGGTAAACTCTGTGTGAAAGATTGCACCAAGAAATTGCCAAAATCTTAAGGACAACATCTAACTCCTGATAAAGAAACTATATACAATAGCGTTTATCGTATCTTCCTTATTGGAGAAAGAGATGTTGCTTGTTTTAGTCTCGCTAGCAACAGGAGCAGGAATTTTAGCTTTACCTGGGACTGATTCCCTGTGTTCCAAGTTGAGCCAACCTTTTGTCAAATAGGTTTGAAGAGAAGTCCTGAGGAACTGTCAACATCAGTTACAGTTAAGTAGAGTCTGATCCTGTAATTTGATGGACCTTTGCTCCTTTATGTAAAAACTTCATTGCTCATGTCAGTGAGCTCAAGCAGACAACTTGATGTTAGATTTCGGAAGAACTACTGTACTGACTTATTAAGAACAAATTTTGTATTAAATGTTTTTTTCTGACCCCACCCCCCACCCCGACAGCATTCTGGAACAAGACAAACGTTTATTTAAACATTTTGTACTTTTTCTCTTTCGAAAGTTTATTCAGCTGATTTCAGATCAGAAAACAGATTGATAATAGTTTTCCTTTGCTGGTGCTACAGCGTGTCTATCAGATTTGATTGTAGTATATTACCTTTTTACTAGCCACTAAATATGCAACTGTTAATCTAATTATTTTGCAAGTATTTTTGAACAATAGCATAGGATTGTTTTATTTTTATGGTAGCCTACCATACCATTTGTTATTAATGATTCTCATTTTGTTATTTTTATTCATATTGCCAATTTTCTAGCAACAACTAAACCTTGCTTGAGATTTTAGCATATCCATGACTGGGATTTTTAATTTTTTTTGGTTGTACTGAAGTCATCATTTGCCACCTTACTATGAGACAGCGTTAGTAGTAGATGGCATTAGTACTAATGCCTGGTTTCCTTTTAGTAGAATCAGTGCTTTAATTACACCATTATAAGATTTTATTAAACAAATACAGGTGCTATAGTTGGGAGACCTTATGCCTGTGGTTATCATGCACTTTATCAATGTATAGTTTCAGACTGGTTACATTATATTACAGGTTCAGTTTTACCTGATGCTAACTCAAAGGATTCAGAAGGTATAAAGAAGGATTTAAAGAATAAAGAAGCCTTAGAATTCATCAGTGCTAATAATTATGAACTACCTGAAGCCTAAATAAAGACTGGAGACCTGTCTTTGTGCACTGACTGAGGAGCAGCCCTTATCACGGCCTGTGACTTAACTAGAGATCTCAGGTTATGAGAGAACCCTTTTTAAAGAGGAAAGCAAGGCATTATAAATAAAGACACTGTGATTCCAATGGCACTAAGGGACCATTCATTTCCTATTTTGTATCATGAACAGAGAATGGGTTAAAAGCAGTCCTGAGGAGAAGGACTTAGGGGATGGTTGATGAGAAGCTCAACATGAGCTGGCAATGTGTGCTTGCTGCTCAGAAAGCCAACCATATCCTGGGCCAAATGTAAAGAAGTGTGGCCAGCAGGGCGAGGGAGGTGATTGTCCCCATCTGCTCATGTGAGACCCCACCTGAAGCACTGCGTTCAGCTCTTTGGCCCCCATCACAAGAAGGATGTGGAGCTATTAGTCCAGAGGAGGGCCACAAAAATGATCACCTCTCCTGTGAAGACAGACTGAGGGAGTTGGGGTTGTTCAGCCTGGAGAAGAGAAGGCTCCAGGGAGACATAGGGGCCTACAGGAAAGCTGGGGAGGGACTCTTTGTCAGGGAGTGTAGGGATAGGACAAGGAATAATGACCTTACCCTAAAGAAGAGTAGATTTAGATTATATATTCAAAAGAAATTCTTAACTCAGAGGGTGGTGAGGCAGTGGCACAGGTTGCCCTGAGAAGCTGTGGATGCCCCATCCTTGGAGATGTTGAAGGCCAGGCTGGATGGGGCTTTGAGCAACCTGATCTGGTGGGAGGTGTCCCTGCCCATGGCAGGGGGGAGTGGAACTGGATGAACTTTATGGTCCCTTCCAACCCAAGCCATTCTAGGATTCTATGATCACTTCTCCTAAAAAAAAAAAAAAAAAAAAAAAAAAAAAAAAAAAAAAAAAACTAGGATAAGATAATGTAAGGTGTCTCTAGTACAGGTGGTTCGCAACTTGCATTTATTTCAGCAGAGCTCCCTGAACACAGTGTTTGATGGGCAAAAGCTGAGTACACGAGTTTTGGTCCTCAGCATGCAAAGCACACCAGATGTTATGCATTTGCTTTGGTTTAGTAACTAGATTAGAACTTCAGTTGAGCTGAAATAACTAAGCTGAATAAAAATAAGTGAAAACTATAGTTGAAGAGGAAATTTCTTAGAAATAATCTGGCTTTTGTTCTGATGTGGCATATATAATTAGAATAACAGACCAGTATACAATTAAGAGCATTCCTTTATTATTTTAATAGTTCTTCAAAAGAATAATGATTTTTTTTTCACTCCTGGCTATGGCAAATGGAAGGGAAGAGTAGGAGGGCTTTCTGAAAAATAATCGTGCTCAGCTTGCCTATTAATTTTTGACCCATCTTCTTTCAGCTGCATTGTTAAAGCTGTGGTATTTTGGAGAGGATATGCTGATTTGGGAGATTCAAGAGTGAAGGAGGGTCAGCACCTGTGGAAGAGGAGCAGGTAGTCTGCCAAACTTTTTATTGTAATCTTTTGTGAAAGGAGTGCTGGGAGTTCCTGGTTACTGACAGCAGGCAAAAATGCTGTCGGAGGGGGAATGCGCGTTTTTCTATTTGTGCTGGGGTTTGTTTAGGCGGGGAGGGCAGGGACATAAGGCACTGGTGCAAGGAGAGGAAGCGGAGCGCGTTTCCCTGCAGGCCGAGCAGCGCTGGCCGGGGCCGCTCCGCGCGGGGCCGCCAGGTGGAGCCGCGGTGTCGCCGCCAGGAGCAGGAGCTCAGCGGTGGTGCCTGGGGAGGGTGGTGCCTCCTACCTGCGGCTGCTCCCCTCCGAGGGGTAACTGCTGCTATAAATGTTCCTTTGGGCAAGCTGGGATGCGTTTGGTAAGTGCTGGTGTCATAGCAGGGAGACTGAGGCTTGGAAGGCTGTCCTCCGGAGCAGCTCTCGGTACGACTGACCTGGAAATCATAAAAACACATCCTAGTGTTTCTTGCTGTACTGATGTAAAACAGCAGGAACAAGGCAAGACTGCATTTGCAAACTTTCTTAAAGTAAGGCAAAAGTTATTAAAACTATACTTTTTAACTCTTTATGCTGTCAACTGCTTATGTTTCACTTACCTCTATAAGTAGAGGTTTATCTCTGTAAAACCAGAGTGGTTTTAGATCACAGATTCATAAGAACGACAAAAAGCTAACCTATTTGCAAAAATGCCAGTTTAATTCTACCTGACTAGATGCATATGGAGCTGAAATGCTGAATTTGGTCCTGAGTGAACACGCGGACTTGGCTAGGACACACGTTTCTGGTTGTGTAAGGGCTTTTGAAGTGACATAATCTTGTCTTATGAATCCTGCAGAGCAAGCATATGACTGAGAAGGATCACCTGGCTCATAACGGTTCATTCCCCAGTGGCCGGGCTCCAGCCTGGAGAGATTGGCTTCATTTTTCCTATTTCCATGTTGTGGGGGAAGCATATCTTTAAAGCAGTAGTGTACTGTCCTGCTTAGCTGCTCTGCTGGGGAGCCCCACCAGCACACCCAGCCCCTGTCCTGCTGTGTCCTCCTCTCCTTCTGAACGCACCGTGTAGCAATCCTTGAGTGGCTCGTGCTTGTTCTAGCTACTGCTTAACGTGAGAGTGGTTCTTGGCAAGTGCATTCACGTCTGAGCAGAGCTGATGATGATACAAAGTGTTCTTGAATGTTTGTGTTCCTGTAGTGGTGCCATCACCCAGGCAGAGTAACCTTTAGGTTAAGGTGTGAGTTCACGGCAGTGTTAGCTCCTTGAGGCTTGACCTTAAAGAGTTGCTGTTATAAAATATCAAGCTTGACAAGATGATTGCTGCTGTTTTCTTTTCAAAAACCTTTCAGAGTCAACAATCCAGTTTGCTGCTATGAAGTCTTATAAAAAGCTGACAAAAAAGAGCTTTTAAATACCCTATTCCCTAACTTCTGACTAATGCAAGATCTACCTGTTATTACTTACTAAGAAAACAATTATCTGGCATTGTACAAACATGCCTTATAAAGCAAATACAAAGTTTCTCAATGTTTACGTTCTTGTATCAGTGATTTTTCACCTGTGCATATGTAGGAACTGAAGGGATGTACTTGCTGTATACCTATCACCTTGCATTAAGGTTAAAAATGTCCTTAAGCCTAAGTTTCAAGAGCCTGAGAGTTGAAGGTGGAGCTACTTAGGGACATAAAGCATGGCAAGGAATCCTTTGTTACTAAAATGTATTTACTTTACATTGCATACAGGCTAGGTGGATTACAACTTGTCCTGTAACAAAATTAAAGCAAACAGAGGGTTTGGGACTGTGCTGTGAAGTAAATACCACTTTTCCTACGGAGAGAACATGTACCTTTGCTTTCTGTCCCTAGCAAAGTACCAGATTTCACTGTTTCAGGTACTGGAATGCACTGTGCTATTGCAAATATTGTATGTGGTCCTGTGGATAACACCCACAAGAGAACAGTTATCAGGATTGACTGGAATGGTGGCTTCTGTACTGCTTGTGTATGGGGCAAACATGGTCTTCAACTAGGAAGCTGTAGCAACTTCATATGAGTTTTTCTTAAAGTGAATTGATTTCAAAATGAGTTGTTTTTTTCCCCTCCAAATGATAAGTAGATTACCATGGGAAAATGCAATTCTGTACCTGTTTCAATGTATCAACAAAAAAGGCTGATCCAGTATTGTGGTAAGGGAATTAAAAATTCCCTGAACTTTACAGAAAACTGTGTAGATTTCACCAAAAAGAGTTTAGTTAAATTTTCTGGTTCTCTGCCGTGAAGGATCGTTCAAGAGAAGGACATAAGAATGAATGACTTAGTGGCTTGTTCCTGTGCTTGCTACTTTCGAGACCTGCTTTGATCCAGGAAACAACTTTGGGTTGAGGCAGAGGGAGGAGGTGCCTTCTCCTGTAGTGCCATGAGGTGAGAGTTTTAATCTGGGGGAAGTTCACCAGGAACCTTTGTTGCAATTCAGCATCCTGTAATTCCTCTTGATCTGGTTGCAGATTCAGAAGGTACCTCCAGCTCTTCGGCATGGTAGGTCTTTTAACTTTTTATACCCCAACATACAGACACTGTACATCACAAATGTTGCTATGACTTCTAGCTGGCAATATCCTTCCGAACACCACTTTTGCTAGAAAGCATGCATTTTTCTGGTAGCTGCCTCCTCCCTGAGACCAAAGCTTCAAGTGAGCCAGAGAAAGAAATGAAATGAAGTACTGTCCTGGTTTAGCTAGATTGTTCTGGGGACCACTCAGATCTTGAAAGTATTTTCTTGTTTTTCTGCTTAACAAATGTAAAGATTGGTAACCTAGAAACGTTACTGCTAAATTTTGCTGGACCTGAGCCAGCCAAATCCCAATTCTGTTGTCATCATGAGCTAAATTCTGAACCCAGGGTTGTGGATCTGGAGAGCTGAGTAGTTTGGATATGTGAGACAAGCAGATTTCCCCCTGGAAACTGCAAGAGTTTGGGAAATGTAGTGCTGTCACACCTGAGTAACTGTGCATGTATCAGCTCAACCTGGGTGAATTCAGTAGCTCTGGCTCAGCGTTGCCTGTGCTGCAGTTTAGGTGGTGTTTTGCAAAGCCCTGTAGTGCTTATAGTGTGCCAGTTTGCCCAGTTTCTCACTATCCTTCATAATAAAGAGCTAGACTATACTGATAAATATATTTATAAAGAGTAAAATAAGCATCAAGTTAAGAGTGTTGGAAGTAATCATAACTGCGTAATGAAATCCCTTCCTGGATGGAGTTTCCAAATCATTTTTGTTAATTAGTCTTGCATTGGTTATTGGCTTAAAAAAAAAAAAAAAAGGATCTTCTTGGAGAAGAAAGGATCTGCTGATATACCTTTAGTTTAGTTCTGAACTACTGGTTGTAGAGATGGTCAAGCTAATGGTGAAAAACAGTAAGCAAATGCTCATGCCTTGCTTGAAACATACTCATAGTGTAGAAAACATTCTAGAAGCACAATCCTTTCCCCATGGAGAATTTGAGTGTGCTCAAGAGCTTTTGTGATTTTTGTTGTTGTTTGTTTTATCCCAACCATATAAGCCTTAATTAAATTATTTTTAGGGCATATGGAGAGAAGTCTCAGAGTTGACACATAGCTAACTGCTATGCTGTGAATACATGTTATTTCAAGACTGTTAATACTGCAGATTGCAAATATTGTCATTCTAGTGTACACTTTCAGTAAATCCATTGGAATAGGAATATAAAAAGGATAAAGAAAGCATACCTATAACTTCTGGAAGTAGCCAGTGATTTTCTTAACACCCCTAGGTAAAGTGATGGTGGCTGTCTCGAAATCCTTGGTCTTTTATGCTGACCAACCCCCTGTGTGTGTACCTGTTATCCTCTTTATCCTGCTAGTTTCCATTTAACTTTTCCAGTGCAAAGATTTCATTGATTGATCTGTCCTTTTCCGAAGCACAGGTGTGTATTCTTGAAAGAAACAGATTAATTTCTCCATGTGTCTCAGTACTCTGTTGCTTGGTCTGTGCTGCCACTGACTTCTGGTCTCTTCTATTGCTGTGTGAATTGCTGATGAACTCAGTTTTGCTGTCCAAGATCTAACAGAGCAAGTAAGTGATAGAAAATCTTTTACTTCACCATCTAACTGGAATTATTGTTTACTGAAAGGTAATGGAAGAGACGAGAACTCCATCTGTTTAGACAAAAATATGCAATTGATATGACTGTAATGAGGTCGTAACTTGCCGGAAAAGAAGCTCTGAAACAGGAAAATCAGGCTGCACTGCTGAACACGATGAGGAAAGTGTCAGTGTGATAAGACTGCATACTTTATCTACTTCGTCTCTTGGGACTTTTTCCTTCAAAATCATATTTTGTCAGTAGTTGATTAATTAGGTGTTGCAGACAGATCTAGTCAATAGAAAGTAAACCTTGGCTGTTCCTTCACTTCTAGTTTTCTATATCTGATTTTTGGTAGCTATCAGAATACAGATGTGTGGTGAGAGTCTAGACCACCCACTGAAGAAAAATGTGTCCAGGTCCATACCTTCCTGGGGCAAAGACACATGCCTATAAAATCTGTGTGCTGATTTTATATTTGAGTGATATTTTGCACTTTTGACAGAAAATGTGATCTTAAGCACTGACTGAAATTTTGATTTTATGTCTCTGTAGCTTAAGATACTATGTGTGATAACTTAGGTTTCATTTATTAATCTTAAAGTAAATAAAAAGCTTGAACCAAAATATTTAAATTTCCTGACATTGTGCTTGAGATGATAGAGAAATTATGGAAATGGGTCTTAGTGTGTTGTGTTCACTTCTGTTATGTTCTGTAAGACAAAATAAAATTTTCTCAGCAGACTGGGAGAAATAGTTCTGGTTTTGCAATATAATGGCTGCATACTGGAGATCTGGTACATGTGGGCACGAGAGAAGACATAACATAATATGAAGGAATGATCCAATTTATTGGTCAAGAACTGATGCTTCTAGTTGTCAGCCTGTATTTCAGAAGGCACATGAGCTAGCAGATAAACTTTTTTTTTTAAGATTAAAAAATTTCATCCATCCATCATCTTTCATGTTCTCACTTGAGTTTTTTTGGCCCTCATTTGGCTTGTTGCTCTACAAACAGCACTGCGCTAAGTATGCAGTCTTATGTTGGTTATAAGGTCTGAAAACTATCAATGAACCCTCCTTGAATTTCCCTTGAAGCACTTAAATTTATACTTGAAATCTTTATTTTATTAGCACTAGAATTGAATTTAAGAAGATTTCAGTATATACTTTTTATATATATGTATATATATATATACAAAATAGTTATTTCAGTTTGAGCTTTCCAAAAAATGGATATGCTTGTAGCTGGAATTGGCTAGAAAACTTCTCTCATGTCTTTTACAGTGTTTGCAAGTGGATATCACAAGGATTTTCCATGTTCCATCCTTGTAATTCTCTTGTTTCGTTAAAATCAAATAAGCACGCTGTAGCTGCTACTGCAAAACTATCGGCTAACCTTTGGTTTTAAAAGAAATGTCTTGTTAGGAGCAGAATTAAATGTTGGCTATGCAGCCGTAAGAAACAGTCATCATTCTACCTTGTAATTATACACATACAACACAGTATGAAGCTCAAAGTTGAGGATTAGAACCCTGTATAGAACAAGAAATCATTAGGAAATGTTTCCTAGCTGAGCTTATTTTAGCAATGTTGGAGATAGCACTGTAAGCCTGAATTACATTGTCAGCACAATTGTATCAAGTTACCCAAACCTACAAGAAAGTCTGAGAAATGTTGCTGGCAGTAATTTTTAAGTCTTTTTCTTCTGCTTTCCACATTTCATTTGAAATCAGTATGGATCTAAGGTGTGTATCTGAGCTCTGAAGCTGGCCTGTATATTAAAGCCTGGATTGTCTTTGAAAGTGTTTTTTTCCAGTGGAGTAATCTTTGAAGTGCTTTCTGTGGTGTAACGACTAGAGTCTGATGCCGTCAAGCTAGGACAAGTGCAAAACATTTAGAGTAAGTCAAGCCTGACCTGAAGTTACTGGACAGTAAATGGACTGGGGTGCCCAGTAACCAGGCTATCATGAACAGCACAAGGTTACAAATCTGGTGGTTCAGAATTTCTTTTACAATCTTCAAAATTTATATACATTTGAAAAAAAAGAGCCCCTCATGAGAACCTGTAGGTAACAAATTCAGTAAAAGTTCAGCGGAGAATGTTTTGATACCTCTAGTTATAAATTAAGAACATCTAAAATGGTGGTAGTGAAGGAGTGGCAACTAGAAATGCAAATGAATGATGACAATGAGGTAGTTAGTGAAAAAGGATAGAGGAGAAGAATGTGCTAATGTTCAGTCAAAACAGTAAGCAGCTCTTTGAAAACATGCTGGGAAAAAATAAGTAGGGAATGGCAAGGGTACATACAGAATGGCTTGGTTTTGATGACTTAGATATCTTAAAAACCAAATGTGGTGAGAATTTCTTGCAAAGAAAACAGTATCATTCTCTTAATTTAAGCTGCAAGTGGCTAGTAACAGATCTGCTTTTCTCTATGCCTATGTGAACACCAGCTTTCTCTCCTGACACTTGTATGTTGGTTGTTAATCTAAAAGGTGAGAGGAAACTGCAGGGAATTGTTCACTTGGATGGAGGACTTCTTAAGGGCATTTGTACATGTGACACTTGTTTGTTTGATTGAATCTACATTTAGACTTGTTGGAAGTAGGAAAAAGGAGGGCATACCTATCTTATCTTATGAAATACTCAGTACATGTCAGATTAAAGATTTTGTCAAGCTTGATTTTCTCTCATAATTGCAAAGCTGCGTTTGTATCCAAACAGGAAGCATACCCCACCACTGTGAATCTTGCATATAATTCATCATGTTGAAAAGCGTGATCTTATTTGTGAAGTTGAAAATGTTCAGGTTTGAGTTTCAGTAGTTGCACAAAGCATCAGAATTGAAGAAATCCTGCGTTGTGCAGCAAGCTGTCACTCATTCTCATTCAGAACAAGATGAGAAACCTCCCGACTCTGGTATGTTATGAGTAATACTATAAGTCATTGAATCAGACAGTCTCATGGAGCAAGGTGGACTTGCCCCAGAATGAACCATTTCCCTGCACTGTTTTGATATTACTTCATTCGTATGCTTGCTTAATTTAGAACATTTAGTGTTATGCTCAGAGACACATAACCCATTTCTTATTCTTGGATGATAGCTAACTCTTTCACTTCAAATTCAGGCTCTGCACATCAGAAGTCAAGCATTCATTAATATATCTTAAAGTGTAAATACTACCCTTCCTTCTCTGATTACTCCTTTACTCATTCTTCCCTTTCCTTCACTGGAAGAACTTAGACTATTGGAATAAATATTCCATAAAAACAATCACATGGAAGTTTTTGGTCACTTTGAGGCCAGTTTTAAAATAATTTTGGTAAAATGTTTTCCAATCCAGTGTGGTATTCCATTCATTTTCATAGGTAAAGCAAGACTTGCTTCAGTTTCACTCAAAAGAAAATACCAAATACTGGAGGATAGTTTGTAACTGAAGGAGTACAAAGGTAATAGTTTTACCAGTTACTTGCAATATAAAAAAATCCCATGCAATTTCCCACAAAGCCTCTACAACAATTTGAACAGAATTGTCTCTTTGCATTTTATTTAATCTTAACTCCCACGGGGGGGGGTGGGGGTGGGGGTGGAGAAGAGGGGCAAAGACCTTGTTGTCTGGGGAACTTGTTCCACTGCTTGACCATCTTCACAATGAAAAAGGTTTTCCTTCTGTTGAGTCAGAATCTCCCCTGCTTTAATTTAAGACTGCTCCCTTGGCCTGCTGTGTACCTCTGATAGAGACTTAATTATTTCAAAATAATGAAAAAATGTTAAGGCACCTTATTCAGGCACTTCAATTTGTAGGTGCTGGCTGCTACCAGCTGCCCTCCCTGGCCCAAGGCTCTCTATTCTCTAGTCTGAGCCCTCCCATCCTTTCTGAAAGGGGCATCTGCTCTAACCTCTTGACAATCTTTGTGGCCTGTTCCTGCAACAGCGTTGTTTCTGGAGATGGGCTTCTTCCCGCTGTTAACCTATTGGGGAAGAAAGAGTCCCAACTCTGTTATAGGACTTAATCTCTTTATTTGCATTTCTGTAAGGGCAAATCCATAACATTACAAGTCTACCTCAAATTCTGGGTTTACCTTAACTTCTAAGTTACCTCGTTTGTCAAGTAAAGCTCTCCTTGGTCTGTAAGCCCCTGATGCCCTTTGTAAGGAGTGTTAACAGGTCATGGAGAGACCTTGTGCCTCGGCTCTGAGGGGAGCTTGTGAGGGCAGGAGCGTGCGAGTGATCCGGAGAGCAGCCTGGAGTCCTGGCCAGGAAATAAACACAGGTCAGACTTGAATTTGCTCTGCCACAGCGCTGCCGTGTCCGCAGGGCTAAAGGACATAACTGAGCTCCGGGGAAAGACTCCTGCGACTACGTGCTGAGCACGCCTCAACTCCTGCTGCAGGTGAGTGCCCGCTGAGGGACGGATCGGGGGGCTGGGGGCTCTTTTTCTTCGTTATCTCGCTGGTTTGGGCCCCACGGCTTCTCTTGCCGCCTTCTCGGAGCTTCAGCGGGAGCCATCGGGGCCGAGAGCCCAACCATGGGACCGCCTCCCTCAGCGTCGCGGCCGGCGGGTGGCCGTGAGGCGGAGCCGCCGTGTGGCGGCGGGGAGGCGGGCCCGGTGGCGGCGGCGGCGGCCCGGTGTGTCGGGCGCTGCCCGGCAGGCGGCGCTGTGGCCGCCCGCGCCGCTCTCGGCTCGTCTGGGAGCTGCGCTGCCAGGAGCCCCCGCGCGTCCGCCATATTGGCGCCCGCGCCGCAGCCGCTGCGCCTTGTTCCTCCATCGCCTCCCGGCGCGGCCCCAGCGGAGCCCGGCAGGGGACGGGACGCGGGCGCCGCCGCCGGGCGGGGAGCGGGGCTCGGAGGCCGGGAGGAGCCGGGAAGGAGCCGGGCCAGCGGCCCTGCTGCGCCAGCCGCCATGGCGAGGAGGCCCGGCGGCTCCTGAGGCGGGCGCGCACGCACGCACCGAGCGAGGCTTAGCCCCCTCCCGGCCGCCATCAGCGGAGAGAAGCCGCCCGGCCCCCTTCTCCGCCGCGACATGGAGGCCGTGAAAGCCTTTAACAGCGAGGTGCGTGACCCCCTCGCCGGGCTCGGGGAGCGGGCGGGGCCGCGGGGCCCGGCGCCTCGCCGCGGGGAGGGGGCGGCGACGGGCACGGGCAGGGGAGCGGGGCGCCGGGCGGTGGCTGGGGAAGGGGCCGGGGCCGCGCAGCCCCGGCCAGGGGCAGAGGCGGTGGCGGAGCGGCCTCCGCCCCGGGAAGGTCGGCCCGGGCTGGGGCGGGGCGGGGGAGCGCTCCCCGGGGGCTTCCAGCCCGCGCCGGGCGGGAGAGGGCTGCTGACAGCCTGCGGGGAGCGGCGAGGAGGAAGAAGGGGGGAGAGGATGGAGCGGAGGGGGCCTCCCTCCCGCCCCCCGGGGGGCTCCCCTCGCCCTAGGCCCCCTCCAGCCTCCCTCGATCTCCCTCTCTCCCCGCCTCCCGGAGCTGCCTCGTTGAAATATGGGGACGGGGAGGCCCGGAGGCTCGCCTGGGTGGTCGGAAGGAGCGTGTTCAGAGAGGTCGGGGCGGCAGCAGGCGTTCCTGCGCGCCTTGCACCGAGCTGCCGTGCTGCACCTCGGCGCTGTGAGCCGCATCGCCGGGAATGGCACGCCAGGGCGAAAACACCCCCTTGCCAGCCAGGTAGTGACACGGCGTGGGGCTGCTTTCCGTGCCCCTGGTCAATATTTCTTTTATCGCGAGGCCGTTCGTGCGACAACTGGTTCCTTCCTCTTCACCGCAAGAGTTTGTATCGCTTACCTGTGAAAGTTGAGGCGAGAACAAGGAAACAAACACCTAGTAGGTCATATGTCATAGGAAACTGGACTTACACATATATTAAAGGTAGAAAGTATCATCTCTAACTACAATGTATACTTCTGCACACTGCCCAGTATGGGAGCTCCAGGTTGCCCTTGCTCTCTACCCCCAGCCTACAAGTGATGTGGTTTTAACAACTTAAAGGAATACAATGTTATTTCATTTCATTAAATGGTAATTTTATTATATTTTTTTCTTAGTGAAGTGATGGGCTAATGTGCTAACCCTGTTACTTCCGTAAGCCAAAACACAATTTTTACAGGTTTTAAAACAGGCAGGTACTTCCTTATAACTCAGTAGCAGTTGAGTAGCCATAACTGATATACAATTATAGGTATTGCGTGTAAAGTAATTTAAATTCTTAAGTGGAAGAATCACAATGATCACTAAAAGAAAGATAAGATACTACAAACTATTTTTTTTCCATTTTATTTTTGAATTAGCTTACATACTGTAATCTTAAGTATGGAAAAGGAAAAGTCTGGTCACAAGAACAGAGGAGCGTAAACAGATTAGAACATTTCTCTTATGTATATTTGCTAGTGTGAGCAAAAGTTTTCACTACCATATTGGAAAACAACTTCTGACTTGCTGCACGCTCAGGTATAAGTACAGTCAAAGTGATTAACTCCGAAGACTTAGGGTGAAAACCATACTGAAGAGAAGAGCTTTAGGATATGCCTTAAATCTTTTAAACGCTTGGAAAAGAGTATGCTTTGGATTGTTGAAAAAGGAAACACAGAAGATGAAGTTATGATATTTTAATCATTTTTTTTCCTATGGCATTAATAGGCAGCATCTATGATTAGACTTGCTTTTATGATTTCTTTCTGTTTTGGTTTAACCTGTGTCTTTGTATTGGCATGCAGGAAGGTTTTAAAGATACCGTTACCAAAACCCTGATCCTGGAAGTAAACGATACAAAACTTGCTGTGTTTGTGAAGTCCTGAGTATAATTGCTAGCCACTCCAACACCTCTGTACCAAGTGCAGAACTTGATTTTATCTTAACTTTTTGTGGTTGTTTCTGGTCTAACTGACCTATGCGCATTTTGCATTATAGAACTGTGAATGTGATTAATAAATATTTTAAATAGGTGAAGTGGATGAGTCCAAAGGTTGTAGTCTGTGCTATACCTAAATGCTTTTGATTAATTTACTTCACTTCTAGAATTCATTTTCTTTGGTTATATGATGTTTTAAGGTCATGTTATTCTCCAAAAATGACGTCAAAATTCCGTTCTAGGGATTTGGGGCTTAAAATAGATGTAGATTAAATTTAGCAGCAGATGGGATAGACTAAATTTGTAGGGAAAAAAAAACCACCAACCTTTTACCATGCCTTCTCTTATGCAGTTTGCATTCAGTTAACAATTTTACTGTAGTTGATGTAGTTCATGTAATTTACTGGTGAAATCTAGGTGATGCTTTAGAAGGAACATTCCAAATACATTTAAACACTTAAATCTGCAGTGTAGGTACTTCTACTGTTTGTTTCTTGTTTTTCAGGGTAGGAGTTGTGTTTGGATTCTGCAATGAAGCTAAAATAAAGACAGCGGTCAATCTAGATAGTGTAGATTGCTCCAAATGTATGTGTAAACTGAGCAAGATCCCATATTATAGCTATTCTATACAGTAGGCACAATTGAAGTGATTAGCATGGAGTGGTCGTTAATTTGTTTAGAAAGAAATCTCAAGTTTCCTTGAATGCCAAGTACTGGAAGTAATGCCTGCTGTTGCAGAAAGTTGTTCCATGTCCAGTGAGGATACTTGGCATTGTCAGTGCTGTGTCTAATTGTGTATATAAAATTAGCTCTAACATTTAAAGTCTTGGGAAAGGTAAATATGCAGGTGAGAAATAATCACACTGACAAGTAAAACATGCTCAGTATTGTTTTATTGCAATGGTTGATACTTTACCTTTGAGTAAAAATTGAACAAAAACACAATATTATACAACTGACTTGGTATACTATTATTTGCTAGTGTTTTTTACTGTACAGTTTATCGTTTGCTACAGTTGACATCCTAAAGTTTAGCCACTGCAGAATCTTTTTTTTCCAAGTCTCAGTTCAGGCCGTGAGCTGCTTCTGAAAAGTATGACATCAAAGTCAAGAACAGGTCTTGACAGAAGAAAATGGCTTAAATGTTTCAAATTCTTTATACGTTCCTTAAAAGGTATTTTGTTAAAAAGAATTCAAATGGACTGGAGACAAGCATGCTTTCTTGCAGAGTGCCAGCACAAGGATGATAGTGGTTTAATTGCAAACTTAAGTGATTAAAACCTAATATTTGATATATAGTTCAGTGTTAAAGCCTTATTGTCAGCTTCAGAGCTAGCCATTCTCAAATCAGTTTCAGATACTGTGCCGGAAATTGTTTGGGGGTGCTGTACTCCAGAGTTTTCATGCAATATTGAGATTTAATTTACGGAAAGCAGAGATTACAGATTAGTTTTAAATACAATATAAACTGGATATTTGAAGTAATACTTTGTTAACCACAGTAACTGCATCTTCTATGCATTTCTAGTCTTGAAGCAGCACAATATATTACTGACATCAAAGATGCAATTTTTAAAAGGGAAACTGTATGTTTAGAGGGAAAAAAAATAAAAAGGAAAAGACAAAGCTTCTCCCAGAAGCAGCCACCAAGAAGAAGAAACTTCTCTGTACAGTAGGGTATTGGTCTTTTTTGTATACAAATGGTTTGAATGGAAAAATTAGTATCATGGAGACATGGAAGTATTTGAACAGGAGGATGCACACAAAGCACTCTGAAATTAAGGCAGTGGTTATAATTTGCATAAAGAGCAATATGGGTTCCTGCGCCTTTTCTCTTGTTAATCTAAGCGTCTTCTAGGTGAAAGAGCCACAATTAAAACACGCACAGAATTGTTAGACTGGACTTCAGCAGTTACTAGCAATGAAAGAGGTTGTCTGCACGTAGGTCATGATAAAGTGAGCTCTTGGTGTGCAGAATGGTTGTGGGAGCCATATAAGATGAGAGGAAGCGATATGTAAAATCATCGTTATGTTTGGGTTAACTGCTGCTTCTGAAGTTTGTCAGTGGCATGAGTGTAGCAGTCACTGATCATTTGCTGGTGATGCAGTTAAATATAAATATACTCAATTTAACTTAATTGTCTGTTGGTCACCTTTACCATGATGTTTCTTTAGAGGGTATGTTGTAGGTGGCAGTGAGGAACAATTCAGTTAGCTGGACTGGAGAACAGGTCAGAAATGGGAGCAATGGTGACGGCGGGGAACAGTTCAGAATGTGCCCCTTGGAAATAACCCACATTTTAATTACCTGTTGGAGAATATAGGTGCATGAAAGTACAGAAGTGTAAATCAGTTGTTCTATTTTAGAATACTTTATTTAAATGGCATATTCTAAAAATCACCAAGGCATCTTTTTCACAAAAGAATGTCAGTTGATGCTAAAAAAAGCTAAATGGTATGCCTCAGAAAGATGCTAAATAGAGATTGATGCTGAATAGCTGGGGAGAGTGATAAAAAGGATTCTCTTTGAAAAGAGGAGCCAGGGCTTTGAGTAGTGCAAGTAGTGATACTAGCAGTTGTGAATGAGGAACAGTAAAAGGGCATGTAAGCTGCTCTGGAGCAAGTTATTTCTTAAACCCTGCTGCACGTTTCATGGTGGCTGAAGCACCTGAAACATCTGCAGAGTTGGTGGTAGTGGTGGTGGTTGTTTTTTCTTACCACTGAGCAAATGAGAAATCCTGTCTGTTTCCTTTTCTCTCTCACTAATAGTTAACGGTGGTAGAAAAGTACAACCTGCTTTCACATCCTCTGCTGTTTTGAATAATTCTGCAACTGTTACATTTGAAGCTTTCTTACTTTTTGTTTATCTGATACTGCATTTATCATCTGAGATTCGTAACTTTTCCTGTAGCAAATTGGGATGAAACTTTTGTTTTACCTTCTATTCTTAATTTTCAGAATAAAAAACCAACCTGCTATATTTGCATCTGCATATAGACACATCTGGAAAGTTGTCTCCATTTTTCATTCTTAACCTCCGGCTTGGATGTAAAAAAGTTCTTCAACTTTATTTTGCTTCATAATCCCATAGTACAGCCCTAAGAAAAAACACTGAATCTGCAGAAATCGTATAAATTCCCGTAAGATACAGCAAAACATTTAAAATATTGTTAATTTCACTTTTGCTGTCAGGGATATGAAGAGCAGTACCGGCGAAATCTAAATATTTCACCAGGTTGCTTTCCAGCAAGAGTTGACCTATTCACCTTTTTGTTAAAGGTGTGTATGGACAGAAATCACTTTTCTCATCAGGACGTAGTAAATACGAAATTGATGTTCACCTGATTAAACGTCTCCGTGTGTGCTGAATAAATATTTACAGTCTCAATATCTCATTTTCAAAACCTGTTGTGATCTTAGTCTTTCCCCAGTCACAGAATCCTGAGTTCTGGTCTTGTAAATGATCATGCAATGATGTGTTAAAGGCCCCAAATATTAGCTTTCTTTTCTGCATGTATTGCTCAATGACCTCATGTCTTCTGTGAAGTATCATAGGGCAGACCTTGATTATTTTTCTGCCTTCTGTGCATACACTTTAGATTTCTTCTTAAAGCGTGGTCTAGATTAGATCCCTGTGTGCTTGGAGGAGGTGGGGACGGTAATGTAGACCTCTGGATTCTGCTAATGCTGCTGGGTTGTGACCAGGTAGTTCCAAGTATCGGTCCTGTTTGCTGTTCATTTAGAGCACAGCAAACCATTTTGCAGTTGAACACAAATGCACTTCTGAACTCTTATGACTACAGTTCCTTTGATTTTTTTTCACATGCTCACTAAGACCATGCCTGGGGCTACAATCTTTTGCAAAGTACTTGAAATTATCTTAACAAGTCTTATTAGAGTTTGCCATGAGCAGTCTGTTTTCCTCTGGCAGCAGTAACAGTGGAGTCTAGTAATCCAAATTGCTTTCTTATAGAAAATCAAGAAACATTCAGAACAAGGGTATTTGATAAAACACATCTTCAAATGAGATCTAGACGTTTGATTATTTTCATAGGGAATTTTTCACTTAGAGGGAGGCCTATTTTTTTTTTTCATTGTCTGTAAAATTGGTCCATCTCTGGACAGTGGCTGAGAAATTTGTCTCCCAAGTGGCTGACTCAGCCTTGGTTAGGGCCTGCATTCCTGGCCTCAGCAAACACCGGTGCAACCCGTTGTGAGGCCTGGCACAATGGTATGTAATTGTCTGTTCACATGTGCATTCAGAGGTCAGCTTGGCTTTGAACTCCATAAACAATATTAGTCCTTGTTCTTGTAGCATAGCTTTTTGTGAATTGCATGAGCTGTTTTTCCATTTCTTCATTTCTTTGGAGCTATTTTTCTGCCATATTTCTCTGGGAGTACTGACAGCAGCAGCAGCCTACTAGGTGACTTTATTAACCTTATTCACCTGCTGCTTCTAGATTCTAGCATGTGTTCTTGAAGAGAGCAAGAGGGTCTTCAGCTACCGCTATGCTAGTTCTGAACTTCACCTCTCTTTGCCAGCTCTACTGACCAAAACCAACTCTTTTTTATATATAAAAATATATATTTTTTTTAAAGGAGTTGTTAAAATTTGGAGAAACTAAGAGGAAATGAGTGCATTGCCACCATGACCCTCAGTCAGATTTATTCCACTATAAACAGAACATATATTTCCTGTGATAGCCCACTCCTTATACCATCAGGCTTTTAGCGAGTGAGCTACCATTTGCACAGAAGTGGCAACCATGGACATACAACAACTTGACGTTGCCTTTCCACTTTTTTCAAGGGCTTGCCTACAGAGTTTAGCTGATTGTACTAGGTAGAGTTTTGATGGTGTGAATTTTCTTACGTTTCAGATGAATAATACTGGATTGCTACTTTTTTCTAGCGTTCTGATTATACAAGCACGTAGCTGGTTGATACTTTTCCGATGCTTTGACATGTGGAAATATAATACACATATTTAAGTTAATAAAATATATATATTGAAGATGAGGCATCTGCAGAAAAGCCACTTTCTGCATAGCAAAAATAATGCATTTTAACCAGTTTATGGTTTCGACAGCCAGTGCTCTGGTTCCCATTTACAGTATTAGTACAAAAGATGTGTTAGAGAGGGAAGAGCAGAGCTTGGATCCCGGAGCCAGTAGCAGCAAAGAGCAGTGGTTTGGATGGGTGGCAACTGAGCGTAGCACAGTAACAGCAGAGTTTGAAGGTACCCGTTTCTGTAGCCTTGTGCTTGTTTATTTTGAAGTTCTGTCTTAATTATCATGTCCGTTTTGAAAGATTGGAGTAAATACTTTTTTTTTTTTTGTGAGCACTGATTACAGCTGCACAAGGTATTTTATAAAAGGCAGTGAACAGCTGTATTACGTTGTCGAATTGGAATTTATAATTGAAATAACATGCATTTTTGGGAAAGATATTTCAGCAGATCCATCTTCTTGTGCTGTTTGGCCTAGGGTTCTGTGTTTCCACATATTCATTAATTTGGATTTGAGTGGGCAGGGTTTTTTTCTTTTTTGGAGGGCTGGGAATTTAGAGGGTTTGGAGGGTAGGGAATTTATTAGTCACTTTTAAAAACAGAAATAGAATTGATTACATGTATCCTTTGCTTTCCATCCCGAGTTTTCTATAGCTTCTTGAAAGTACAAAGTGCTTTCAAATGAATGCTGCTCATTCTAAACTGCTGCTTTAAAAATCTTGGCCTTATAGAATGCTTTATAGAGCTCTCTTGGCAGATCACTTAGAAACTAGTAGGATAGATAGAAAATACAATTTTAATGTTTTTGATACTGATGTGATTCAAGTTTTAAAAAGAGAAATAATCATTTTTATAAAGGTCTTTACATTTTCCAGAAACCAAGTCTGAAGAGCTTACAATATATTAAACAGATTATTGAAAACTTATGGAAAGATCTGATCAAACAGAAGTTTTTCAGAATACTATATCTCCGATACATATCAACAAGACAAAGCTGGTTCGTATGGAAAGGAATAGGCTGTTCTCTGAATCTACTGTAAATGACAACTACAGGTTACATGTTGATTTTAAAGCTTGGTAACTAGATAAGCAGTAGTAGGTTACTTAATTTTCAGAAATTTGAAGTGGAACACTTAGCAGGAAAAGAGGAACATATATATTTAACAAACGTGTTGGTTACAGAGAAATCCAACCTGCTACAAAGCATGATAGTTTTTTATTACTATTTTGAATCATAAAGTTTTGTTAGGAATGCAGGGAATTTTAAGCCATACCTAAGGAGAAAGCTTTGAAATCAGTACAACAGGAGAGCTTTTCTTGTAAGCCCTAAAAGCAGTTGGCAAAGAAAATACGCAGCTCTTTGATTTTCAAAACATTTAGGATCTGTCCCTGTACTTCGTGTCTTAAAATTGTAGAGGTGCGATTGTATTTAGACTTCTCAAAGGCACCTAACTTCATACTACACTCCATTCTTCCAAATCAGCTCGTTGCAGCAAGAACAGAGGGTACTTCTCCAGCGAGGGCAGCCTGTGAGCTGGCCTCTGGAATCCTGCAGGCTGATGTTGTCTCTGAAGATGACAGATTTTTCTGTTGGTGGCATAGAATTAGCTATAAATCATGCAAAAATGTTAATGATGGAAATGAGCAGTGTGGCAGGAATGACGAGGGAATTACAGAAAGTGAAATAGCCCTTTTACGTTCCCTGCTTTCTTATGCAATATGCTTTCGAGGGTCATGTGGACCTGTTGATCAATCATCTTTCTGTTGTTGGGAGCTTGGGCTTTGGTAAAGCACTTAGTCTTGCCTAGCTATTTTATGTGGCACATTTATTTTTTTCTAAGCTTTCTTGTTCCCGTGCAGCCAACACTTTCAGTTAGTACAACGAGAATAAGAGGAATTGTATTTTATGGCTTGTTAAGATCTGGGGACAAATAAAAACTGTTCTAGAGGCAATGGCCTCTATTCTGAACTAAACATCTGTTTCTTAGTTGCAAGCAATTCAGGAGGCTAGACTGGAATCCAGGTTTCTTCAAACTGTAGTTTTAGGTTCATAGTCTATTCGTACAGAGCAGGTTATACCAATGGGACTTAGAAGCTTTCTTTGAAAGTAGTAAACAAGAGGACTTAGAGAAAATTGTAAATAGGCTGTAGGATGGCTTACAGCTCTAAAATACGAAAACTAAAATGGAATTTTGTCATTCGATCTCAAAATTGTTCAGGCTCGGTAAACTTGTGCTTCCTCAAGCTGAAATGGGTAGGAGAAGGGTTAAACAAAGGCAGCGATAGTAATACCTGCCTTCATCACATGCTGAAGAGTTCTTGGCTAGAGTCTGGCTTGTTGGCTCTCCACTTTATTTTACTCAACTGTTTACACACCCTGTTAGGGTGAGTATTCAGATGTCTTCTGCAAACATAAACATGTGTGGAGAGTAGTATATAATACTACTGACATGTAGGGAGTAAGCTTTTTAAGCAAGTGTTCTCAGTTGCTTTTAAATATTTTATAAATCAATTAAGTGTAAAGGCAAAAGGAAAACACTGGGATATCAAGCATATTGAATGCCATTTTTGTGCTTTAATATAAATGACATCATGCACTTTAAGTGTTTGAAAACAGCTGTACTAGGATGGTTGCTGTTGAATTGCAACCCTGTCTTGTTCTGTGCTTTTCTAGTGTTGGTTTTTGGCATCTCATATTGTCTTTCACTGATTACTGGAAGAAAAGAACTTTTATTTGTTCTCATTTCAAACTAAAATGTCATACGCAGAGTGGAGCACCTGTCATTCTGGTCATCTTACCTGCGCATCTTTGATCTGTAGTTTAAACTTCATGTGCAGCTCACAGAAAATGTGCTAATTGGGTTCAAATAACAGTTCTCACTGGTAGGTCCTAGTCAGCTCCAATCAAAAATCTCATTCACTGAGGGATGGGCTCAAGTAACTTAAGTAACTTTTCTAGACAGTAAAATTGAGGAGAGCGTAAAAAATGCAACATAATAAAACTTGTTGATTATATCTCATTTTTTAAAGCATTGACTGACAATACTCTTTTCTTGTTCTTTGCAGTGTGGTGATGTAGATATTTGGTAAGCAATTCAGTGACTATTTCTGTATATACAGTTGGATTTGATTTATTTCTAATGCTATTGAAATGTGAAAAAAATAATTTGTTAATCTGTGTTAGCCATGACTTTGAAGTATTTATTTTGTCTTCTCTACTTCAAAATTGCAAACATTTATTGTTGTATATGATGTCTGCATAGTGTTGTTTCCTGGTAGCAGCCAGGACCAAATGCTTCAGAGAAAAAAATATTTCAGTAGAGGTATGTGTAATTGATATCCAAGATATCAGTTCTGGACTTGATCTCGCACTAGAGATTGGTCCGAGTCCTAAAGTATCAGTATCAAAACATTTATTCCCTTAGTTGCTGTAACAATGCTGTAACTAATGAGTTAGAGCGATGAATGTATGTTCCTTTAGATCAGGTCAGACCAGAGGTGTGTTTAGCTTTCAATGCTTCTGGTAGGAAAATTAGTCTTGTGTGAAAATGTTACCTCCTAGCTGTTCTTTTTTTGCCTTTATAAGCCGTGACCAGAGTAAGAAAACGAATCTAATACTTATGAAGCTTTATTTTAAGAAAGTTAGCACTTTGTTCTGATTTTTATTCAAGATATCACTATAGTAGCTGTTTGTTTCTCTTGTGTGTTGAATAGGAGTGATGAAAGATCTCAGAATGAAATGCTGGGCTTTGTAGAGGCATAGTATGCCAGTGCCTTCCGTGGAAGTGCAGTAAGTTGCTCTGTGGGCGATGGACCATAGAGGATGTAGTTCATTTCCATGCTGCCTGGTCTTCATTTGAGAAACTTTAGATTGTAGCTTAGCAGCGTATAGAATGTTGCCTTGTAAATTACAGCTTTTTACAGTAAAGGTCACTTTTAACAGATATTTATGATAAAATTAACTTTTTTAGCACATCTTGAATTACAATTCTGATATTTTATGCATTACTGAACGTTCAAAATTTGAAAAATCGCTGATGAATTCCTAGACTTTCAGTAATCCTTCTCTTGAAGACCACTTCTATTAACATAATTAAAGTAAAAAAACCAGAGCAGAAATTCAATGCTTTAACTACAGTATCAACCTGATCTTTGTCTTTACCCCGTTCACAACGTATAATTTATACAGTTCATTAAATCTTTGAGCAAGCTCGTGCTTTTTTTTACTTCAAAATTTGGAGATAAGACTACAATTTATATAAAATGACATTGAGAAAAGAGAGTATTAGTAAGAGTTAGGACTTAACCACATTACATATGCTAGAATACTGGCTTTTACATAGTTTCTTATGTGTCAGTGTCATTGCCTTTTACTGTTCAAAGCATTAAATTGTTATATCAGAGACAGGAAAATACAAAATTGTGAACGTAATTGGCTTTACTTTTCGGCCTCTTCCTTCTCTGGATATGTTACTTAAATCTAGATTTTTGTGGTAGAATCTATGTAACTGTATATTTGGAACCGTATTACTTCTGAAGGAGATGCATGAGGAAATTACTCTATTTTTTTGTCCAACAAATGCATGTAAAATCTTTCTGAGGACAATTTCCTATATATTCCTAGATTATATCTGTCGACTGCAAGGGAGACGGTGCTACAAGAGAAACACTTTAAAGATGTGATAGTAAAAGCTGACTCTTAAGGCTTCTTTTTTTAACCAGAGCAATAACAAGAGAAATATCAGTTGAAGGTAATGAGAAATAAGTAACAGAATTTGGATTTGTCTGAAACAGTTAAAATGAGGAAGAATTGGCATGATTTTTTGAGGGAAAATGGTATGTCATGTATGTATGAGAGTTCTTTAAGAAAATCTGCAATCATGTGGACAAGGGAGAACCAGGTGATGAAGGGATTTCCAAAAGGTAGTTGGTAAGATCTATCCCCAGAAGTTTGAAAAGTTGAATTGCACGGAGAAAGAGCACATCTTTAAATTGTATAGATAACTGCTAAAAGGGGAAGTGGGAGAAAAGACTATATGTAGAAATAAATTCCTTTTCGATGATGGAATCTTATGTGTATTTATGCTGGGAATCCATGCATTTCAATATATTTATACATGCTGTGAAAAAGGGGTTAAACATTGGGGCAACCAGATTTGTTGGATGTATTAAGTTATTTGGGATAGTGATAATGAAAGGGTAACCATGAAGGATTGCAAAGTGATGTTGCCATACTGACTGTTAGATGGCAGACTGCAGTTGCAAATCTTGCAATTGAAATAAAAAGGCCTGTTAAAAGTTCAGTAGTAATCAAAACAACAAACAGGATCCCAGAATTTTTTAACAAAGAAATAGAGACTCATTATACTGCTGTTACATCTTTATTTTATGTCACATGCAGTCTAGTTTCAACCTCATAAGAACATTCTGCCAGAACTACGTACATAGAGAAGAGCAGAAAGGACAGTCAAAGGAATGAAACAGGTTTGTATGAGAAATTACTAGATATTAATACTCTTCTCAGGCTAGAACAGAGGTGACAGGAGGATGATGAGGCGGGTCTAGTTCCCATTCTTTTCTTTGCACTAGTGATGTGCATCAGTAAATAACGTATTTTCTGCTATACCCTACTCAAAGAAAAGGAGAAGAGGTTACCAAAAAAGTCAAAACCCACAAAAACAGAACAGAAAAAAAAAAAAGAGAGAGGGTAAAAAATAAATGAGAAGTGAGAAGAGTGTTAAGATTTAAAAAAGAAAAAATAAGAGAACTGTAGAGGGATAGAGAGAGACCAGCAGCCCTGATCACCACCACCACTTCTTGGAAGGGTCCAAGTAGGTGTGGGTGCCCTGTGATGATGCTCAGCCCAGAGGCATGATCAGACAGGGAGCTCGAAATGGCTGTCATGTCTCTGTCAAGCTTCCCACTCCTCCTGGCACTTGAAATGGCCAAGCTGACTAGGACTCAGTGAGGGTTGACAAGAACATCCAAAGGCTTGGTGAGACTTTGGATGTGGAGGATAATAAAAAAGAGAATGGAGAGTGTATCTGCAATTTCATGAGTTTCTGGAGGACTTGGAAAAGGAACCTGGCATACTGGATGTTTATATGGTGAAATATGCCCTCTCGCCATTGAAGGGGCATGATCATATGAGCTCATCTTTATGGGTCAAATCCTCCACTGAGAGTTTTCCAACTTCCATTCCTGTTAAGCAGTAGACTTGGTTAACAGTATAAGCCACCACACTGGTGTTTTTTCCAACCTACTATGGCATTGTCACCAATGTTTTGGTGTGCCACAAGGCCAATGAGTTGGAGGAGTGAAGCAGTTGGATAGGGATGGTTTTGGAGGCATGATTATGAGGTGAATTGGTTAGCTGTTACACGGTCTACTGAAGAGACTTGGGGAGGAATTAGTGATGGTTTTGGAGACATCATGCAGGTTTGACCCTGTGTGTGTCTCTGTTACATTTCTGTACTGTTGAGTTAGCATAAGAGCTTTTAAAATAGGGAAATATATTTTTACAATTAAGACAGGTTGACAAGACAGTCTTACAATAAAGCAAGAACAAAACCACACCCTTTTAACACCTACAAGTTACTATGATCAGCTTGAAGACTTACAGTGCTATCTGTCTGAAAAGCTGTTATGTGCTTACATGGCCACTTGGCTGGCACCTGATTCTTACCTTGTCAGATCATTACTGTGGGAATGGCTTTCATTGAGACAGATCAGTGTTTGGTGATAAGTGTATCTTTGCAGACTCATTTTGTCCCTAAGTACCATTCGGATTCAAGCCTTCCCTTTAAAGTTTTCCCTGTGATTTATATTCGGTGGTTAATCAAATGTGAAGACTTCTGTCAAAGGTATATTGATTGTCCCCCAACTAATTATCAAAGTGGTGGTGTGAGGGCAGGGCTAGATGGAATCATCATAAAGCCAGGCTGTAAAACAGCTTCCCCACACCTAAATTCTTTGCAAACTGATCTGGTGTTTCCTTTAGCTATGCATGGGTTGGAAAGATTAATGCTCACTTCGGTTTTGTAGTTTTCAATTTTGTTTGCAGTGTGTTTGGAGCTGAGCAATATTCAGTCATCTGGAATACTTCAGAGAGGCAGTCAGGTGTTTTATCCACAGCTTTCTAGAATAAACTAATACAACATTATATTGTCATTGGCATTGCAATCAAATGTATACTAGCATTAAGTGCGCTAAGTTGAAAAATCACTGACACTTTTTATAGTAACTTGAAAATAGTCTCTTTATTTTTCTCACAAAGAAAAATATTATTCCCCCAAAAAGTCATGTGGGAAAACTGCATTTAATGTTCTTCATAGCTTAATTCTCTAACCCTTGGTGTTTTTTTTTGTTTGTTTGTTTGCTCGTTTTTTCAAAAATGGAACCAATAGTTGGGAATTTGGTTTCTGTTTTACCAGCACAGGTAGACTGCTCATGACTTGGCTCCAATTGTGTTAGCCATTTTTTTTCCCCTCAAAAAAATGTGTAGAAGTTTAGTCTTTCTTCCTTGTTAGCACGTGTTCTTTGGAAGACATTAGTTTTGCTTCCTTCAGCACCAGATGTTTCCTTCTGTGGCTCGGTTCATTTTGTGTATGATAGCGCTATCTACCCTTAGAGAGAGAATGTCTTACCTCTAGGTTTTTGACTAACGTGCCATAGTTCAGGAATGAACAGTAGAAAACAAAGCTTTGTATAATTTTGTCATAGGGTTTTGTAGACTTTTATGAGGTTTTAGCCTTCCCATGTATTCAAATAAGTGGGGTTACTGAAGCATAGGAAAAATAATAATAATAATTAAAAAAAACAGCAACCAAAAAAAGAAAGGCATTCTCCCCAGGCATTATATTTGTGTTCGGGTGACTTTACTCAGGAGAGTCTTTTTCTGTCAGATTGAATCACGGGTGAATACAGAACTCTTTGTCATGTTACGTTTTTCTGGGCAAATGGCAGAAGACTTCTCCCCAGGTATTAAGGGAGCTGGGGAAAGAATATCAGTTTTGTTTGGATTATCATATTTATTTTTAGTTCCTGGTGCAAGAAAAAAGAAAAAGATGTAAGCACAAGTATGCAAGTCCTTCCAACCATGAAGTTATGAAAATAACTAGAAAAAACAGGTTTTGTTGGTGGTCAGATGTCTATTAGTAGGGGTCGGATGCTTAAAGACATGCTATACTGATCATTTTTTTAGTCTTTTTGGGCAAGTGTCTGGTATGGGTTGATGTTTATCCAGGAAAGTAGATAAATTACTAGTGAATGGATTTAGATTTTCTTCAAAATCACTGAACCATGTGGTAGCTCAACTATTAAGCATATTTTTTGAAGTTTCCATTATGCTTTGTGTGTATAGTCCCATGCTTTCTTCTTTCAAGGTTGTATCCTAAACGTGACTAGCATGTTTCAAAAACTGAAACTTCTTGGTTTTGTCTGCCATGGAAAGTCTGTAGTATTTCACTTTTCACCCTCTGAAATGAGCTGTATTTCTCTTTTTGGAGAAATACAGCTGCCTGACATGATAAGGCTCAAACTTCATTCAAGAGAGTTCTTTTTAACCAAGAGCTGTGTTTTATACTAGCATACAAATCGCTAGCTGTATTTTATACAGTTATTTAAAAGAGTGGGTGTGTTTCATTATGGTACCTGGGTGAAGACGTATCAAGATGTTAATAACTGTTAAGGGTGAGTCATGTCCCTCTGAGGCACACCAAAGCTCCCCTCCGAGGCAGGGAATTCTCTGAGGGAAACAAAATTGGCAATTGAGAGCCACCTTCACCAGCTTGGTTTTCACTTGGTCCCTGTTAATTTCATGTGTCGCACTCCTCGTCCCCCTCATCTTCCCCACAAGGCAGGGTTGCATTGGCACCTGCCATTTCCTTAGAAATCCTGTTTGAAGCCTCAAGAGGTCTAGCCACCCTTGTTCTTCGCTTGAAAGCTTCTCCAAACTTTTTATTATCCCTAATGATTTCCTGCCAGCCTTGGGGATTAGAGGGAAGGGCAGAAATTCCAGAAATATTGAAGATTGAGAGCACCCTGTAGGTTAGTACAGTGGCCAAAATCATGTTGCTGTTCTAAAAGTTGTGTTTACTACGGAGATTTTTCTGGTTTACTGTTGAGCTGTTGCTTTCAAAGAACAGTCTCTTGCATCAGCACATCTCATTCCTGAATGGCAATAGTCAGCTTCAAAGCCTGTGTCCACTACTTCGTGTGTGCTTGCGTTTCGTTTATTTGCCTTTTTATTACTGCTATCACTTTGCAGCTTTTGCTAGTCAGACTTCATCTTTCCTGTCCAGAACACAGAGAACGCCACAGTCCCCAGCACAAATAGGACTCTGGGAGTTCCTGCTGCTGTAAACAAAACGACTTATGGCTATAAATAAAATGATTTATTCAACTCACTTGTTGACTGTCTGTAAGGAGTAACTGGTCAAGCTGTTTGTCATGCTAGTGCCTGTTTAGCAGACCTTAGTTTCTTGGGAGCCTTTTGTGAGAGATCTGTGATAAATGCCTTTTGGTACAACAGGTGGGCTGTGTCAGTGATTTCTCTGTGTGCTCATGGAGCCTTCCAGCGAACAGCAATAGTTTGAGATGCGGCTTTTCTTTACAAGAGCTATGTGAAATTATCTGTGCCAACTAGTTCTTTTCTTTCAAGTAACTTTTTTTTTTCCTGGTACAAACATTGAACCGAACTGATACGTTGTTTCCTAAATCTCCTCTTGAGCCCTTCTCAGAAATTCCTCTTGCTTCTCCTGTCTTTTAGCACAACAAAATTGAGCCTGATTGAAGTGAAAATTCAGGAATCACGGTTAGTAGTAGGTCTTTGATTCTTGACTTCCTTCACAGTTTGGTTCTGGCAGTTCATTATTTTTCACTTTGCAAACTTGTTCTGTGCCACATGAGGTGGTATGGGAAATCTCAAGAGTTTTTCTTCAGTGCATAGGTCTATAAACAGATGCAGAGGGTTGTTCTGTTGGGTTTTGTCTCCAATGAGTCCTTTTGTATGCACTGATTGTCTTTTAGCCCTGGAGGACCCCACAGACAGGTCTGTTACTGTTTGCCTTTTGAAAAAGGCTTAGATGTTACACCTTTTCCTTGTTGTTTCTCAAACTCGGTTGCTTTATTTTTTTTATATTTTACTTTGCCAGCTACAGTGTATGGCCACTTTCTTTTTTTCTCCTTTTTGGATACCACTTCTGATTTTCAGTAGTATACCTATCATTTTGCTTCAGAGTGTTTCTCTGACTTTAACCATGTTAGCATTTTTTCCTAGTTTGTTTAAAGGCTTGTTTTACATGAGGGCAAGCGGTTACCTTCTGCCAGTGAGTATGAATGCCTTATAAAATCATAATCAGGAAATAATTGTAGTAAACTGTTCTGACTAAGCATTTGTACAAAAGGACATACAAGAAAAAAAATGAGCCAGACTATAAATGCAAGTTTTAAAAATAAAAGTAGTACACGTCATAGGATCACAGAATGGTTTGTGTTGGAAAGAACCTTGAAGCCCACCCAGTTCCAACCCCCCTGCCATGGACAGGGACACCTCCCACCAGACCAGGTTGCCCAAAGCCCCATCCAGCCTGGCCTTGAACACCTCCAGGGATGGGGCATCCACAGCTTCTCTGGGCAACCTGTGCCAGTGCCTCACCTCCCTCTGAGTCAAGAATTTCATCCTAATGTCTAATCTAAACCTACCCTCTTTTAGTTTAAAGCCATTCCCCCTTGTCCTATCCCTACACTCCATGACAAAGAGTCCTTCCCCAGCTTTCCTGTGGGCCCCCTTTAGGTACTGGAAGGCCACTCTAAGATCTCCCCAGAGCCTTCTCTTCTTCAGGCTGAACAACCCCAACTCTCCCAGACTGTCTTCACAGGACAGGTGCCGCAGCCTTTTGATCAACTTCGTGGCCCTTCTTTGGACTTGCTGTAATACATCCACGTCCTTCTTGTGCTGGGGGCCCCAGAGCTAAATGCAGTGTTTGAGGTGGAGTCTCACACGAGCAGAGTGGAGGGGGGGGACAATCACCTCCCTCGCCCTTGCTGGACACACTTCTATAGATGTGGCCCAGGATATGTTTGGCTTTCTGGGCTGCAGGCGCACATTGCTGGCTCATGTTGAGCTTCTCATCAACCACCATCCCCAGGTCCTTCTCCTCAGGGCTGCTCTCAATCCATTCTCTGCCCAGGCTGCATTTGTGCTTGGGATTGTCCCGGCTCAGATGCAGGGCCTTGCACTTGGCGTTGTGGAACGTCATGAGGTTCGCACAGGCCCCCTCTCGAGCCTGTCCAGGTCCCTCTGGATGGCATGCCTTCTCTCCAGCATGTCAACCACACCACACAGCTTGGTGTTGTTGGGAAATTTGCTGAAGGTGCACTCGATCCCACTGTCCATGTCACCAACAAAGATTTTAAAAGAGTGCTGGTCCCAATACAGAATCACAGAACATTAGGGATTGGAAGGGACCTTGGAAGATCGTCTAGTCCAATCCCCCTGCCGGAGCAGGAACACCTAGACCGTGTCACACAGGAACACGTCCAGGCAGGTTTTGAATGTCTCCAGAAAAGGAGACTCCACAACCTCCTGGGCAGCCTGTTCCAAGTGCTCTGTCACCCTCACCGTGGAAATGTTTCACCTCATATTTAAGCAGAACTTCCTATGTTCCAGCTTGCACCCATTGCCCCTTGTCCTATCATTGGATGTCACTGAGAAGAGCCTGGCTCCATCCTCCTGACACTCGCCCTTTACATATTTGTAAGCATAATATGGTCACCCATCAGTCTTCTCTTCTCCAAGCTAAAGAGACCCAGCTCCCTCAGCCTTTCCTCATAAGGGAGATGCTCCACTCCCTTAATCATTTTTGTGTCTCTGCTCTGGACTCTCTCAAGCAGTTCCCTGTCCTTCTTGAACTGAGGGGCCCAGAACTGGACACAATATTCCAGATGCAGTCTCACCAGGGCAGAGTAGAAGGGGAGGAGAACCTCTCTCAACCTACTAACCACACCCCTTCTGATACACCCCAGGATGCTGACCACTGAGGAACACCACTCGTTACTGATCTCCTGGATATGGAGCTGTTGACGACAGCTCTTTGAGTGCAAACATCCAGCCAATTCCTTATCCACTAAGTGGTCCATCTGTAAAATCCCTGTCTCTCCACTTTAGGGACAAGCATATTGTGGAACAGTGTCAAATGCTTTGCACGGGTCCAGGTAGATGAAGTCAGTTGCTCTTCCCCTATCCACCAGTGCTATAACCTCATAATAAAAGGCCACTAGAGTTGTCAGGCATGATCTTCCCCTACTGAAGCCATGTTGGCTGTTGCCAATCACCTCTGTATATATTTAACTCTATTTTCATATTATACAATCGTGAATAGATGTGATTATTTTTCTTTTACTAGATCTGAAGTATATATGATTTGTTTACGTGCCTGTTTTCTTATATATATATGTGTGTGTATATATATATATATATAAGTATAATAATAAAATCATGTATGCTAGATGGAAAAAAGCAAAATTTCATTGCTAGAGATGCATTCATGTCTTGCCTCTCAAACCAGTCTAGCAACAGTGCAAATGGAGAGGAGTCCCTGGCTGACAGTTAATAAACATAATGTATGAATTAGCTGAAGATGGAGCTAAGAACATGGGTGCTGTTAGTAGGTATTCAGGAAGGCACTTGTGCACGGTAGCGTATCTGTATTTAGCGAAGTGTGGTTTGGGTCCACTTGCATTTGGATGCATTTGGATTAAACCACACTGCGGGTGTCTGTGTCTTCTGTAACTCAATTCAGCACAATGCAAAAGATTGAATTTAATTTTAAGAAACGACATATTTCTTAATTTCATAAGTGAAACTTGATTTTTTTTTCCAAAAGTCTTCCATTAAGTGTTGCAATATTCAAATAGGTATTTCACACAGGGCCCTCACATTGTCCCATGCAGTATTACAGATGTTGCTCCTTCATAGTTCTTTTGCAGTGCACTGATGGTCCTAAATCACTGTATTCCAAGTGAATGTTGTTTTCAAAATAAGCATTTATAGGAAATAAAAGCTTCTTAAAGCCTATTAAGGAAAAAATATTCAGAAGAATTAAAACCTGGAACAGGTGCATCTATTGTCCAAAAAGCCTTTGTCTGAAGAAGTGTCCTCTTAATTTTGCTGTTTTGTTTGTTTGTTTTTAATGGCAGATCATTTAAACCAGAAAATATAAGGCGGCTGCATTTGGCTCTCTGCTACCTGAAATATAATCCTGTTGTTTTGGGGCGTATTCTGAATATGTGGTGCTAAGGCACACAGCTGATGCTTCAGAGTCAGTTGTGACTGGTGTGTGTCTCCCAGCAGTTTCGTAGCATTCTTGATGCTTTGAACTGCCCCATCCATCCATCCATCCATCCATCCATCCATCCATCCATCCATCCATCCATCCATCCATTTCTTTTTCTGAGGATTTCAAAGCTGATGGACTGGTCAATGTGGTCACAGCACGTGGACGTGAGTCAGTGGCTCTGCCTCCTTCTAGCTGCATGTGTCTGTGGTAGGGAGCTACCGTTCCTATCTTCTGTTGGTCTGTATTTGGATTGGCAAGGCAGCTTCCTGAATCTAGGCTGATTTCATTCTTGCTCACATATCTGTGAATGGCTTTTGCTAGTATTTTGAGTTTTGGGAATGCTGACTAGGAATGCACAAACTAAGGCACACTGCGTTAAAGTAAGCAAAATGTTTCTGGCACTGTGGTGGCCGCAGAAATAGTTTAGCTGTAGTTGCGTATCATCTAGCTAAGCCACTGTGTAGGACCAAATGCCCTGCAGTCTGGTAAATCACCTGCGAGCAACTGAAAATTAACTGAAAGCTGAGCACTGAACTGTAAGACAAAGAAGAAACAAATTGGAGACTTCTGATTCTCTGCCTCTTCTGTCCCTATTCCCAATACCTGCTGAGAGCATTTACGCATTTGAATTCTAGAAGGCTATTGTTTTATCTATGTATTTTGAGAAGCATATAAGTAATTCAGAATATTTTGCAACAACAAGTAGGGTTAGTGAGAGGTAGTAACAGTTGTTTAAAAAGTGGATGTCTAGCTGTGAACTAGTTTTTCACAGTTTTAATTGGAATTCTTTCAGGCTAAAAAAACTTGCACTTATGCAAGGGCAACCGATTTTTTTCCAATTTGTCTTTTGACAGCTATGCAAAGTTTTAGCTAAAGCTGTTTCTGACAGGAAAGGACAGAAAAGCATCTCATGTTTGCAGTGAGAACAAATCCTTCTCTCTCGAGAACTTCCTGTTAACTTCAGAGCAGTAAGTTATTATAAGCAGCTTGGGGAGCATGACCTATATTTACGATTGTCTAATCCTTTCCACTGTGTGATCCTGTTTACTCTTGCGTTTTACTTTGCAAAACGCAAACCACCCTGAATTATGTTCTCTCAGCTAGCTGTTTGCTTAAGATTGAATGAATATTAGGAAGCTAAAGATATAAATACATTGTATTGCTCGGGGTGTGTAGTAGGAGAGGAGGGTGATCTTTTGACTTTGATTTCATGCAATAAACTCCAGTTCTTCTTGCCTTTAAGGAGGAAATAAAAATATTTGTATGGGTGGCTATTCCCATTATTAGGGCTCTATTTGCAAGCTAATGTGCTTCTAAACATACACATTTTAAACAAAAATACAGGGTAAGCTAAGTCAAGAACATCCTTAAACTTGTTAGACATTGTTGTCGTTTTGCCTATGGATGCAACAAATACTGGATAGTACCGTATTTGTTCACATCTAGGTTTGAAGGAGTAAAGAGCAGTATTTTGTTTTTTTCCAAAGCAATATTTTGTGAATAATCAGTGGATTTCACAGCAAGTAAAGAGCCTTGGATGATGGATTTTTGACTCAGTGTGAAGGAAGGAGTTGCTTCCAATGACCACCTATCAGTCATAGCTGTGAAGTTAGTTCATGTACAGTTCCCAGTATGTAGCAAATTTCTGATGAATATGTGTCATGCTGGATTGCTTCTGGCAGGAGATGTATGTGCAAGTAAAAAGAATGAAGTTATTACTGCATCTTTGGAGGAGGGGAGAGGAGTTCCAAAACACAACTTGTATACTGTCTGTCTTTTAGTTTTTAGATATTACGAAGTTACAAATCTGTCTTAAAATTGAGAATCCAGATGGACTTTGTTTTAAGGATTTGTAGTACTTTGGATATGTTATTTGTTTTTGTTAAGGCAGTAAATGAAGTGAGTGTATGCTTTTTGCAAATACGTTGGTTTAAGTAGCAAAAGTGGTACATGTTTGTTTTCATTGGGCTGAAAGTTTTCGTTTTATGGAAAATAAATAAGATTGGTTTCAGCAGGCAAGTGATGATGAATATAAACATATTTGGTTAAGCATCTGTTTTGCTTCCATCGAGTGTGTATATATTTTTTTTATTATATTTTTTTGCCCTAGAAAGGAAAACTTGATGAGAGCTATCATGTTTGCATATCCCATGCATTTCCTTTATAATGTCACTTGTGGGTGTCTGCTGTATGTAGTGCTAATAAAACCAGGTATACAGTGACTATTGCAAAGAAAAACCTGTTATCTTATAAGCATTTTGGATGTTGCATTATATTTCATTGGGCCTTTTTATTTCTTCTCAAGTGGGGGATGGCTTTTCTTCTGTAATGTATACTCGAAATCAGATGAAAATCAAAAGTGGCATTTTCCTTGTGGTAAAAATACTGTATTTTTATACTTTCTACAATTCCAGAATATATTTCTGATCACTTTGTTTTCTGCCTTTTTTTTTTTTTTGCAGTTGTACTCGCTAAATGATTATAAGCCACCCATTTCTAAAGCTAAAATGACACAGATCACCAAGGCAGCAATCAAGGCGATAAAGGTAAGGACTTGGCTAACTTCTTTTAATTCCCTTTCCATTACTCATCTTTCACAAAATACAAAATAGCTTAAAGATCTTACTGCTGAACTTTTTCTCCCTTTTTCGGTGTAGTTTCCAAGGTATGACCAAGTATGATAGTGATGGGATTTTCAAAGGTGCAATAGAGGGCTTAATTTGCTGTCTGACTTTTGTTGTTTGGTTGTCATATGTGAGAAAGAGTTGTGCCAACTTGACTTTTCGATCTGATCTGAAAGACGGGCTTCTTTCCACAGTTTAAAAAGGAAACACTAAAATTACCTGAGAACAACTGAATAATTATGAAAATACTAAGTTTTTTTCTGTTTTTTCTTCAGAAAAAGTAAGATAGGTGTGCCTTTGAATCAATGTAATTGTATAAGTTTTATTTAATTTTCATAAATTCCGTAGCATACCTTTTCAGATGTGTTGTTCATAGATTTTATTTTTGATGTTGCTTGGATATAAGTCGTTTGTAAGCTTTAGCATCAGGACACTAACTAAAGACTTATCTTGCCACAAAGTAAAACTAATTGCCAAACAGCAACAAAGCAACAGAAAACAGCACTGAAAAATGATGGAGGAAAGACGTATGTCATTAGTGTTAAGAGTTTGAACAGATGGACGTTAAGTGAAAGTTTGAGAGGTGAAAAAGAGGATAAGATAAAAGCAAAAAAGACATGAACTTATGCTCTTCCTTTCTACATTCCTCTGCTCAGAAGCTAGGTATGTTTTCAGATAGTGGCATCTGCATTAGAGTTCTGTGTGATTCCAATGGGGCAAATTAGTGATAGAAGAATGAAACTCACTCTGTTTTTTAAGAAACAGAAATCAGCATAAATTAGAGACCATGTGTTGCAGTATAATGAAAATGCTTAAATCTTGTACTGAACTTAAATAGTAACTGATAATAAATAGTTCTATAAATTAAACAAACGATACCAGAATCTTGTATAATGTATTTCTCCTGGGAACCTTAAAATGTATATACGTATGTCTGTTTTTAAAGTTTCACTACATATTTTCACTGTTGAGTAAACTGAACCTCAAAGACTTTAACCTGCTAAAGTTTTAAAAGTTCTAATCCTAGTTTTCCCAATATTATCTTGTAGCTATCAGTTCAGTATCTAATCTTACAACCTTAGGATATTTAATGCTAGAGCGGTGTATCAGGAAATGAATATAAGTTCAGTAAGTGGGAGTGATGTATTTTATTGCACAGATTTTTTTTGTAGTTCTTAGAGCTACTCCTAGTGTATACTCCAACTGTATACTATGTATGGAGTTGTTACTTTCTTGTTAGAACAGTCAGTTTCCATATGCTACTGTTGAGACAAAAGAGGATGTAAAGTAACTGCTGCATTTGGTGCCTCCCTGTGTTCGTGAGATATGTGTTTCAGTGCATCTTATGAGATACTGGAATAGTGTAGCTCAGGCTTCCACATTTATCATCTCAGTAACGACGTTTAATTTTGTAGAGCATTTATTGAGATGATGTAGAGCTATTGCAATGATATGCAATATGTTTAAAAATAATAATAAAAAATAAAAATAAAAACACACCATAGGACAAGTCTAACGTCCACTAAGTACTTTTTCTTTATACTCATGTTTTTAGGTTATTAAAGCAAATATATGTAAAATAAGTGAGATACAGAAAAATGCTGTACTTGGCAACATTGCACTAACATCTTCAGACATGCACAGTGTGTTTTTCAGGAAGCAATTACGTTTTTCTGACTAAATAAAAAAAATTATTTAAAAAAAGAACAAGTGAGATGAACTTTTCCTTATGCTGTTAAATCTTCTAAGGAAAACAGCATATTCAGCTGTAGGTGTTGGATTGCTGGTTAATCAACCAAAGTTTGTAATTGTAGCTTTACGGTCCATATTGCAAGACTTGAACAAGTGTATGCATCTTAAGATTTTCTCCTGTATTGAAATACTATCTTTATTTTCCAGTTCTACAAGCACGTTGTACAGAGTGTTGAGAAATTCATTCAAAAGGTAAGTCAGTAACAGGTATTTCATGTTAGCACAGAGAAAAGCTTCCTCATTTTGTATTACACACAATATTCAAGACCATCAAGTTTTATGTATACATATGAACTAGCGTTTTTATCACACGACAGTTTATTTCAGTTTTCAGTTGCATTCTGTTTCTGCTGGTAATTAGTAGGTGGTCTTAACCCATGATGCAGAAAGACAAATACTTTGTGAATTCTGCTTTAGAACTACTTCTGTAGGTATATTCATTTAACGTTAAAAGAGGCTGTCAATTAAATGTAGCCTATGAGCTGCTGACAGCAAAAGAATTGAAAGCAGCTTGGTGAGTGACAGTTACTTTTGCTTTTCTGCCAGGTTTTCCCATAGATTTTAAAGTTGAAGGTCACCTTTCATCCTCATCTTTTGTGTAGTGTGAGACGTAGCATTTCAGTTGGTAGTTCCTGTAAATTAAAACAAACAAACGAATATGGCTAAACTGGAATTACTTTGGGGGAAGATGCAGTAATTATTTAAAGATTCTATATAACAAAGAGTTTTATGGTAGTTTGCTTTCTTGCAACAGTTAATTATTGTTGGGTAAAACTATGTTTTACCTATAGTTGGAAATGTATGGATTCCAATTTGTAAGTCTTAAGTCATAAAAAAAAAGGCAAAATTGTCATTGAGCGTCAGTGAATTCCTTTGTATCTGATGTACAATGTTTGTGTTTAGAACCTCTCAGATTCTCTCTGATTAATAATTGAGATGTAAAGATAATTTGTAATACTTTGTCTGTATTACCTCGTGGGGATAACTAAAGAACAACATTCCTTCCAGTCAGCCCTATTTAATATCTTTTTATTAATGACCTCAATGACGGTATAAATAGTACACAGAGGAGGAAGTTACGCTCTCTGGGGAAGGAGAAATAATAAAAAGAATGTCTCAAGATAAATAAAAAATATAAAAGGTGAAAGAATGGGGAAAAGAAACTGATACACTTAAAATTATGAACTGAGGCGTATATAAAATGCTTGAGAGAGAACTAGGAGGAGATGATACTGAAAGGCTGTATTAGAAGTGATGGATGACTTTACAGTGTTAAATAATGTTTATAGATTATCTGGACTAGACAGGGAAACAGTGTACTTCCTCATGTATTCTTTTTCATCTTTTCCATGATATCTTGTGTGATAAGTGTGTACAACAATATTCATGAACTAAATCCATGTCATAGTGTAGTCTAGTGATGATTTCATTGTATTTCTGTTCAAATTCTCATTATATCTTAAAACTGATTACACTAGTCTGGTGCAATTACTGTCCAACTAAAAGACCAAAATTTTACCTTTAAGTAAGTAAAATTACCTAAATAATTTGCAATGTAATTAGAACATATGTTTTATGCATACCTTGCTGTTTGTAAATTGTGCAAGTTTTCCACTGTTTTAAAATAAGTATCATTGGTATATTCTCAACCTATAGATGTCTGCTAAAATATCTTCTTGGTCTGGCAGGGGGAGGTTATACCATACACTATGTAGAATCATGTAAAATAAAGTAAACAAGTGTTAACTTTAATGTTGATTTTAATCTCCAGGAAAGAAAAAAAATATTTTTACTTATATTCACAGCTAATTCCAACAAACTATTAAGAATTTGTTCATGATTTATGTTGCTCTACCTTTTTGAAGGTTCATGTGCTAATTTTTAAGAGAGAGATTCAAAAAAGTTAGGTTTTTGGTGGTAATAAGTAAAATTCAAGCCGTGTACATATTTATAGAATACATACAGCTGTGCCCAACTGATCGTTAAGGGTTAGCTGTCTCTGAGAGAGTTTCATGCTTCAGCACAATTTATTAAATAGCAAACATTTTGGTAATACTTGGACCCATTTAAAAATTAGAGTGAGCTGTTCATGATTAGTCTGCCATTAATGGTTTGTGTTACTTTTCACATATGCAAATTTTGAATTATCATTCTTTGTAGTGCAAACCAGAATACAAGGTGCCTGGCCTATATGTCATTGACTCCATTGTGAGACAATCCCGGCATCAGTTTGGGCAAGAGAAGGATGTATTTGCTCCAAGATTCAGCAATAACATTATCAGTACTTTCCAGAATCTGTATCGTTGTCCTGGGGATGACAAGGTAAGCTACTCTTATATTTTTTTCTAATAAAAGCAACCTTTAGTATAAAGAACAAAGATTTTGATCTCACTTTTTGCTTACTACAGTGGACCTATTTATAGACTGCTCCTTACACATTTATATGTATTTCTTTAATTTTGCTTGCCTGAGTGTAGGGATGGGGGAAGATGCATGCAATTAGATTAATTAATCTTCCCAAATTAATTAGTCTTTACTAATTACTATTCATGATGTCGAGACACCCTCTATATGTCAGCCCCAGGTTTATGGGTTAGACATCTTTGATGTGATGCAGTATAACTGTTTTTACGGTTCTTACTGTTTTGTCAACCTAAAGGTGCTTCAATCTCAACAGATTGGTGTTGCTACTTAAGACTTCCATAATTCATAATAACAAGAAAAATTATCATGACACAGGTCTTTTGTTATTCTCTTTCATTTTAGAGTAAAATTGTTAGAGTGCTAAACTTATGGCAGAAGAATAATGTATTCAAGAGTGAAATTATTCAGCCTCTCTTGGATATGGCAGCAGGAATTCCTCCTCCAGTTGTGACCCCTGTCTTGCCCAGCACTACAGCTGCTATGAGCAACAATACACCAGGTAAACAAAGACAGGTTAAAATCAAATAAATCATATGGTATCAAAACCCTTGTGTCACCTCTTGTACCTTGGCTGTTAACATGCTGAAAAAACTCTTATTGGTTTCCTTTAGATAAATCAAATGAATTCCAGAAAGAAATGTGTTATAGTCAGCATCCAGATAAGGGAAATAACAAAAACAAAACATAGCCTGTTGTGTTTACTTTCTAACTATACACAACTGAAAATATTTATAATATAACAGTGTGGTTAGACCTAGTTTTGCACTTGAAAGTGCAAACAAAACAGAAGTTCGCTGTCAGAGTTGAAAATCCGTCACAGTACTTAATGCAGTGTTTGTTAATTAGTGGTGCCATGATTGAGAGAAATGAAAGAGAACTCATCTGTATCTTTTTGCTATCCCTACAATTGAATTTGATGGACAACGTCAGACAGTGGTCTTTTGCTGGTCAACGGGTAATGATTTTAAGCAAAAAAAAACTGCATTGGTACTATAAGCTGCATCTAGTGACATACTTCCCTCTCCCTCTAGTTTGGAGTTACTGATTCATAAATCATATTGGAGAATCAAGTGGGCAAAAAACTGCTCATGGAGTATGTCCCAAGTTAATAAATACGGAGGTTTTAATACATGCAGACTTGATCACTCCGTGCTTTAAACATCTTCCTTACTTACGTAGGTAGATGGTGGAGAGAGAACTTTTCAACATTTTTCATTTTATGGAAGTTTTTCATTTAAGATTGGGATGCATGGGAAATTTTATATGTAAAAATTATGTTTTGGTACATATGAACCTGGTTTTATTACCCACCTTTTGCTGATCCCATGCTGAAAAGCAATGTAGATAAATCCATCTTACTTTCTGCTGACATTTGTAAATATGTAGTTCCTGCTCATGGACTTACTGCATCTTCTACCTCCGTGTTTTTTATTTTCATTAGTTTGATTACTTTAAATTATCGAAATCACAGTTTTACTCTAACACTTTTTGGAATTTTGATACAAAATGTCTTTTTAAACAGCAATCTGGTAGTTTTTATTTGGCGTTCATCAGCATATCTCTACTTCCGAACAAAGAGCAAGGGTATTTGTAGGGATGGAGGATTATTCTGATCATTATGACGTGAATCTAATGATCAGATTGCTGATTTAGTTTCAGCTCTTTGTGAAAAAAAATGTTAGGAGCAAAAAGAAAATAAAACTGGCAATCTTAATGAATCCTGTTGCTGCAGGTTGAAATTTTAGTAGAATCCTTGAGGCTTCTGCTGAGCGTAAAGTGGCAGTCCAGTAAGTTTGGAACTAATTTATGTTTCTGAGTAGATTGCTATCAATTATCATTTGATAGATATTTTTCCCACTAAATGGTTTAGATTACTGTGTGAAACCTATTTAGGTTTCTTGAAATTCCCCCTATGTATTTCTTGTTAGTACTCCCACAGGTCAGTAGCAAAAAGATCTGTGAAATACACAGAGTAATACTACTACTTCAGAAATGTTGACATGAGTATGTTTTATTTCTGTATGCTCTATATATGTATCAGAAAAATAGTTTCTGTTGATGTTAATAAGTGTTTTCTCAGTATTTAATACTGGTTTTGATGTCCGCGGAAGATTAGCGTGTCTTTATAATTTGATTTCTTGCAATTCAGAAATGATTGTTGTAGAAAATAAACAGGAATGCTCATATCAGTTTTATCATTTCTGTTACAGCAGCTTTTTTTTTTCCTCCCCTAACACCATTTCTAAGCCAGTATGTTAAAATATTTTGGCATACTGTATTTTCTCTCTTTTAGGAACACCTGTGACTCCAGTTACTCCAGCCAATGTGGTGCAGAGTTTACCCGATCCTTGGGTATCTCAGATTGCTAATACAGATACACTTGCTGCTGTAGCACAGATTTTACAGAGTCCCCAAGGCCAACAGGTGAATATTTTATAGGTGGTTACACTATTTGATTCTGTGTCTTTAAGGAATATTAAAAGGAATACTGCTTTCATGGATATCTCGTAGTTTTTTGTCCAGTATTCATGTTAACTATGTTGATCATGACAAGTAAGTTCCAGGTAAACTAAAATTTCTTATTACCTCTGTAACCAACCCTGTTTGTTCCCTAAAAGAATCCCAGAATGTGATTTCAGATAAGATGGGCTATAATACATACAATTTCTTCTCTACTTAGTATTGCAGTTGACTAAATAAAGAGCAACACTGAGATTTTGTGAATAAATGTGTAAAATAGAATGCCATTTAGCATATTTCTCTGATGGATGCCCCCAAGAAGCTAAACATTGCGCAGAATTATATATATATGTTCTCATTCTGGAAGTGTGAGTCTATTCTCTTTATCTTTCAGTCAGCTAAATATGTTTTTTTATTTTACAGTGTTTGAACATAAGATCTCGGTTTAGAAGTGACTGATTTTGTGTTCAATTTCTAAATGGTGAACTCAGTAAAGTGGCTTGATGTGCAGCACGTATTGAACTGCTTGTCCTTATAGAGCCTGAAGTTATATAAATTGAGCGTTCCCAGTCAGCTGTGTGTAAAAAACATAGATCATCGTTTTTCAGTTTGTTAGATCTCTGGCACTAGCCTAAATGTGGAATCATGATTTTTGTTTGGTCTGTAGTTATTAGTCGAGGACTATAGTGTTTTACCTGATGTGGTACTAAAAAAAAGAAAGTCCCTGGTTTACAAGTAAGGAACAGCCACCAGTGAGCTGTTACAAAGCACTAATGCTGACAATAACAACTTATTTACTCAATGAGGTGGCTTTACAGTGTTCAGCTGAGCAGAGCCATCTGTAATTGTTCATAAACCAAGTAGAGGGAGTATTTTAGTCAGATCGCATTCATGTGGTACATAAAAAGCAGAGCAGAATGAGTTTGTGGGATACTTTGTAAAGTGTGGAGGAAGGATAGTGGCATAGTTCTTAAGGGAGGGATGTGAAGTGAGAAAGTCAGTTTAAAGATTATTACTTAGAGAACATTCTAAAAAAAAGGGAAGAAGGAGAAAGATTAAAAAAATAATAAGAAAATGAGAAAGAAATTAAGAGTTCTGAAGCCAGCAGGTCACAAAGAAATAGCATTTGGATATTTATCCCAAAATGGTAATATGAAGAAGGGAATGGATTCTGAAGGAGGGAAAAGATGGATGCAAAGTGTGGAGAAAGACTAAGTATACAAACTTATACATACAAATCTCTAGGACTAGTAGATGAACTGCAGCATTTGCTTCCATCCTCTGTCTGTATTTTTTTTTTTTTAACCTGTTCTCCAAGTCACTTCCCCCATTCCCCAAAGTCCTTGATTTAATCCTAAGATTGTATTTAATGGGTGAGAATGCATGCAGCTAAAATAAGAGTCTAGACATAGGAGAGGACAGGAGTAAGAAAGATGTGACCAACAAGAATGTGAAAACAGCTAGAATGGTGACCATTCAGGATTTTCCCACTCTAGGGCTTCCATCTCTGCTTCTTCAGTTTGATTCCTTCCTACTCAAAGAAATGTACAAGATGAGCAGCCACTTTTGTATATCTTTTGTGGGTCAGCCAAGAAGGAATTGGGAAGCTCTTCAGTTTTGCCTATTGCAGTAATTAGTGAAAACTTGTGGCGAGGTAAAACAATAACTGAAGCGTTTCTGGAGGCTTTGCTGTATGAGGAATCTGTATTTAAAGAACAGGAAGAGTTACATCACATTATCAGAAGGTAACTTTAAAACAATCTCAAGAGGAGATCATGCATTTTTGATGCATTGTGGTAATGAAGATCATCTTAATCAGCTTACAAAGTTTGTAGTGAACCCTAGTAAAAAGAAAGAGATCGAAGCCTTAAAAGCTTAGTGTGGAACCCCATAAGGAGGTGGAATGTGAACTTAAAGATAACTGGGTACTTAAGTCATCAGAGTTTGAAACACCTGGATTTGTTCAACCTTTTTCCAGAAATAACAAAAAACAAGTCTGTAAGGGATTTACCTCATGGAAAGTCAAAGAACTGCTTCCACTAATTCTGAGGTACTTTAGGAGGGCTTCTTTCCATAGGGATAGTACCTTTTCCTTTTGCATTAAGATAAATTTGTACAATTTTATAGAAGTATCTCTGTTCAACAGATGAACGGATCCACACATGAAAAAGTTAGCCTTTCATTTCCTCAGTGGGACAGCTCCTTAAATAATAATAATAATAAAAGCATAACTAGTAAGTTGGGGTAAGAAAATCATGATACACCAGACAATTAAATGATCTTTATGGTACATTTGTTCTAAAAAACCTTTATGGAAGATATACCATTTTTCTTTATTTTTCCTCCTCTAAATTTGAGGGAGTTGACTCATAGGGTATCCTGATACACTTTGATCAAATGTTTTAGGTCCGTTCTGGGCCGTTCACTACACTTCTGAAAGTTCCTTCTCTGATGATCTATAGTACTCATTCCAGTATAATCCAAGACCTCTCCTGGTTTGCAGAATGGGGTTGTTATTAAAAATAAATAATTTAACATCTGCCTTTTAGCACTGCCCAAACTAATCATTATATATTTATTTTAAATGAGAGAAGTAGGTAGAGCCCTTTGCTGTACTATGCTTTTCCATAGTGGATGGAGGAATTTTGGTTGTTACAAGACATCTGTTGCCCTAGAGCCACTGCTTCTGGTTCGACATTGTATCTCACTAACTGTCACATTTTATCCTAGGATAGGACTGTACATAGTGCAGAATCTGTGCCAGTGCAGGAAGTCAAGTTATATTCCCAAGTCTTCATTAATTTGCTTTTTATGATTTGGTTGACCTAACATGTAAGCGCAAACCTGAGTTTCAGCATGAGATTTTCCTCATGACTTACCCAGGGACACTAGCAGAAATTCTTAATATGTGCAAGTTGCACCAGTTTAAGGTGGAGCTTGCAAAAGTGCAGTTATTTCCACTACACAAATGTTATTACATACAGATTTTCCTAATGTAGGTGGGCCCTTAGGAAGCTGGAGTAGGCTAACAGATTTTTTTCAGGTCAGAAGGAATCAAACTGGAGAAACAGAAGAGGGTGAACCCTAGAAAGCAGGAAATCCTGAGTGGTGACTGGTCATCATGCAACCTGTCAGAGCAAGTTAGGAGGAAGAAGCATCTGCATGTCTTATCAGCCACAGAAAACAAATTAGCCAGTAAGTGGGAACATAATTTGCCATAAATGAAAACAGATTAAGATGAATTAATAGTCAGAGGTTAGATGATACTGTGTTCATGAGGGTTTTTTCCCTAGCTGGAAGGGAAAGAGATTTATTTTAAAAAATTTTCTTGTTTAATGCAGTTGTTGTCTTTTCTCTTTTAGCTTCAGCAGTTGATACAGACGCTGCAGATACAGCAGCAGAAACCTCAGCCTTCGCTACTTCAAGCCCTGGATGCTGGTCTTGTTGTTCAGTTACAGGCCCTAACCGCACAACTTACGGCTGCAGCTGCTGCTGCCAACACACTTACTCCACTGGAACAAAGTGTCTCTTTTAATAAGGTAGCAGTAGATTAATAGAAGTTAAATATATATATATATATATATGTTTATTGTATAATATATCTAAGTAAAAGTTGTGACGTAGTTATGTGGTGTTCTTCACCTTTTATTAACACGGTGAGGAGAACTGAGCGTGTCTTGTATTCTCCCCTTCCTGTGTTTATGGTCTAAAGTATGAAATGATTTCTTACAGGGTAATGAAAGAAAAACACGCAGAAATTTATATAGCCTGTTTTCCCAGAAGAGTAAAAGGTGATTGGACTTGTAATTTTCTTAAATTATAAATGCCAAGAAACCTCCTGTTCGTACCCACCAAGTGATAGTAAGTGAAGAGATAAGTTTGATTATAGTTAAAGCTAGTAACAGGACAATTTTTAAAGGATGTCAAAATGTAATAACAAACAAGGTCTGTAAGAAAAGAAACTGTGTGTGCTGCAGAATGCGTGTCTATCAAATATAAATAATAAAAATACAGAATGGAGGAATTTAAGAATAAAGCTAATGTAGAATGCCAGGTAGCAATAAGTGTGCTGGCAATTAGAATAGTAGAATAAAAAAAAAAGAACTTCTATTCAAAGATTTTAAAAAAAAATCTTGTTCCAGTGTCTTCAGAAGAAGCAGCTCATGACTATATAATCTCCATAGGATTGTCTTGAAGTGACTAAATAATAAGGAAGTCAGAGAATCAAAGCAGTGTTATTTTTTCCTAATCCTCATAATCTCTTTTTCAGATAGTTAGCTGACTAAAAACTTTTCAAGTAATGAGTCTAAAGTTTTAGGACAGTTTATCTTAAATGTCTAGAATTTTTTCAGGTAAATGAAAGTTTCTGAAATGATAAAGAGTTGACATTATTAATGAAAGATACGCCTGTAAAACTAAACCAGGAAAAAAAAGAAAAAGTCATGTAGTCATAGAATCATAGAACGGCTTGGGTTGGAAGGGACCTTAAAGATCATCTAGTTCCAACCCTGCCACGGGCGGGTACACTTCCTACCAGACCAGACTGCTCAAAGCACAATCCAATGTCGTCTTGGAATGCTATATTGTAACTGTAAACATCAGATGGAGTAGGGTATGATCACAGGGAATGAATGAATCAGTAATGGGGACCACCTTAATATTTCAATACAAAAAGTAATTAAGAATACAGCATTGTGTTGTGCTTTTATTCCATGCTCTTCAATTCCAGCATTTATGTGGATATGTGTACTGGCAGGTGTGACTGTCTTGAACATGGACAGGTTAACTGGAGCAAATTGAAGGAATTGGCATTGTGATGAGGTGTGTATACACCTTATGAGAGTTTGGCCTGGCACTCATTAGTTAGTTTATGCCAGTAATATTATGCAGGTTGAAAGTTGTCAGCAGAGTGAATGTATGCGATTGTGATTTCTGGGACTTTTGATGCTAATTGTTGCAGAATGCCACTCTTGCGCAAGAATTCAATGTGATAATTTACAGGCTTTCAGTGGGGGTGTGAGTGTATGTGTATATATATATATACATATATACATATATACATATATATATATATATAGCATTGAGCTGATCTTGTAAGCTGGGGAAGAGCTGTGTTTATAGCGTGGTCTGTATCTCAGTTCTGCATTATTCAAGTAGTGTTAGGTTATAATAAATCTCATGTTCCTTGTTCTGTGTTCTATGGCAACTCTTTGAATGAAGTACTAATGTATGTTTTATTAGTCCATTGAAGCTTTGCAGATGCAGCATGTACATTTTAGAATGTTTCCTCTTTATTTATAAACCTGGCACTACCATACCTATTGTCCCTTTTTTCCTGAGGTTTGAGGATTTCTGAATCTAGGTATTATAGCAGAGTATGTATTAATGGCCAATGTCATTCTTGCAATTACAAGTTTTTGGAATAGCTATTTTTCTTGCTTTTTTTTCCAATGGTTTCTCAGCACTGATACCACTTGCAACCCAAATCCCACTTCTCAGTAGCTGAAGACCATGAGTCATAATAATATCATTCTATTTACTGGACTCTTTCCTTCCATTTCATCACATACTTAATTGTATCATTTTTCTACTAGACGTGGCAGCCTTAAGTGTTAAAAAGGCAATATTTACTTATATATGAAGCATCTACATCAGTGTTTTGGTTTGAATCAGGAGCACTCTTTTGATTTGAAACTTTTGTTGTTTTACATGTACTGCTCTTTGGTTCACGTTGCAGACCAGTCTTGAGTGCATAATCCAGATTCATTTGGATTAAGCTAAAGTAAAAGATGTGCTGCAACTGCTAACAAGCATTCAGTCCACAAGGACAGACAAGAGCAGCTTCAAAGTAACTCGTGTGAAAGCAAAATAAAAAATACAAAACTTTTTTTTAAGAGGAAAAAAATGCTTCAGATGTAGGTAAAAATAGTGTTAGAGATACTGTTCCGAGACCTTGTTTTTTGATATTTCTACAATGAACAACACTAGACTGTAACGATTTTTTGAGTACAGGACATTCAGTTGCTTAATTTTTGGGACTATAGTCTTTGTAAGAAAATAAGTTGTTAAAAGTACACTTGTAACAACAGGAATTACAGATGAATGAACCTTGTTTTAACAGCGAGTAGAACTTCTGTAAGGGAAATTTTGTGTCAACAATTCTAGGTCACAACAGGAAATGAACAAGAACCAGTTAATATACATACATTGACTTCTCAGAAACTATTATTTTAACAGTCTTTCTTAAAGAGACTGAAGAAGAAAGTAAATCTGATGATGAATTCAAGTATGACATGGGAGATTTGTATTGTGTAATATGTTACCTGGAGCAAGAAGACAAAAGAATCTGTTGTCTCAGATTTGTCTGGTGAAGACAAAAGGAGTTTGAATAACTCTGAGGTGTATATCAGGCAGCAGCTACAGGTCAGATTTGATCAGTCCTGTCTAATCTCTCAGAATCACAGACTGGTTGAATTTGGAAGGGACCTCTGGAGGAGGATGTTCAGGCAGCTTGTCAAGGATCTCCAGGTTGGGAGACTCCACCTCTCTGGGCAACCTTGGCCAATTGCTTCATCACCCACACAGTAAAGAAGCGCTTCCTGGTGTTTAGAAGGAACCTGTTGTGTTCCAGTTTATGCCCATTGTCTCTTGTCCTGGCCACCGCATACATTTTGAAAGAAGCAATTGAACAAGTGGTGTACCTTTTCTGGTTTGCAGAATAATTGAATGTTATTTTACATAACATAATCAAAATTTCTCTTCAGTGTTCAGTGAGAATTGCATCTTCTTCTAGCTACAGTTTAATAAAATATGTAGGTATTTATATATATATATTAAATAAAAATATTTAATAAAATAGGAGAGGTCCCTAATAACTGGTAAAGGGCAAATGTTGTTTCCATGTCCAAAGAAAGCCAAAAGATCAGCTTAGGGAACTACAAGCTGGTCAGCCTCACTTAGCTCTGTGGAGCTAGTGCTTCTGGAACACGGTTCTGGATATGTGAAAGACAGGGTGATTGGAAACAATCAGCATAAATCTACCAAGGACATATCACACCTGACCAGCCTGATTAGCTTACACGATAGAATGAATGACTGGTTTGGGGGATAAGGGGAGAGTAGTATGTCATTTCCAGTGATTTTAACAATATGTTGTTGGACTAGGTAAACTTTAAGGGTTCTTTCCAACCCAAACTATTCTATGATCTTAAAAAAAAAAAAAAAAAAAAAAACCTGCAGTAGCAAAATTAGAGAATTTAGAGGTTCATGAAAGTAATCATTAGAAACAGCGTATAGTTTTTGTAGAAGATACTGAGAAGACTAATTGTTTAGTTGGGAGAATGGAGGATAGGACTGTGATGTGGATATAGAAATATATGGTTGAAGGCAATGTCCAAAAGGTAAATGTTCAGAGTTGTCAAACACTTTAAAATAGTAATAATAAAAAAGCAACAGCATTTATGAAATATAAATGGTAAACATAGTGATCTGAAGAAAGCTGTGTAGCTTAGTTCTGATTCAATGATACAGTGACAGTGAATTGGCTAGTAGGAAGGGTAATGGTGCAGGAAGGTACTTCTGTAGAATACTATACTATCCACCTTCTTTTTCAAATCCCTGTGTTTAATAAGTCTGGCAGTTCTTCCAGTCCTTGTTCTCTGTTTTCAGGGTCTTCTGCCTCCATAGTATCTTGTGGTAATCAGTTGCACAACTTAATGCGCATTGGGTGAAAATTGCTTATCCTTGTGTTATTGGTTGTTAGGCGTTGGAATGGGCTGCCCAGGGAAGTGGTTCAGTCACTGTCCCTGGAGGGCTTTAAAAGACGTTTAGATTTAGAGCTTAGTGATATGGTTTAGTGGAGGACTTGTTAGTGTTAGGTCAAAGGTTGGACTAGATGATCTTGGAGGTCTCTTCCAACCTAGATGATTCTGTGATTCTGTTTAAAAAAAAAAAAGGGGGGGGGGGGAGGGGGGACACTGATCAACCTCTCCTGTACCTTTATATCTTATTCCTTTTATTATGGTTTCTAAACAGATTATTCTGGCACTTCAGAAGAATTTCATTTTTTTTGGAATAAAAAGTTTTTTTCATGTCTTTAACAATTCCCATTGCTTTTCTGAACATATTCTCTTCTTAATTAATTAAATTAACAGGTACAGCATTCATGGAAAGTTCTGTAGTTCTACATGTTTGTGTGGTGGGTTGACTTTAGGTATCCTAATATTTTGTATATTTAAATGTCTATTTCCTTATTGTAGAGATGATTCTGCTCCAATTTATTTAAGAAATATTTCAGTTCAAAATTTTCACTTTAATATCTACACAGAAATCATGATATATATTTGACTGTTTTGGCTGGCAGTTCTTTGGTTTTGTCTGGTTTCAGTTAAATTTTTTTTTTGTATCATCAGTTGTTGAATTCTTTTTTCCTTTTCTCAGATGATTAATATTTAAATTGTATATGCTGTTATTTTTCTTTCTACTTTGTCATGATGGAAGATATATGATGATTAATCATATTTTAAAGATAAGACTGGGCGTTTTTCTAAAATGCATATTCTGTTCAGAGATGCAGCATTTTGCAAATGCTTTATTTGGAAATATTCTAACCAGAAAAAAAAAGCAATTTAAAAAGAAGGCAGCCAGCTTGCTTTAAGTGGATTAGATATGTAAAAATCCTGAGTAACTTGCATCATACATCCCACCTCGCATAAACTCCCTTAATTTCTTACCGTGAGTGTGGTCAAACACTGGAACAAGCGTCCTAGAGAGGTGATTGATGGCCCAAGCCTGACAGTGTTCAGGAGGTATTGGGATAATGTCCTTAATATGCTTTAACTTTTGGTTAGCCCTGAATTGGTCAGGCAGTTGGACTTGATCTCTGAAGGTCCTTTCCAACTGAATAGACGTGGATTTGATAAAACTGCTGTATTGATGCATATTTATAGAAAAAAAAAACGCAATCTGAGTGACTAATAAAATTTGTTGCATTTTTTCATGCTTGTTCTTTAGTCTCATCTTCAAGAAAGTGCAGTGATACTGAAATGCTTCTGGGCTGTTCAAAAATTAAAAAACAAAAACTTTGTTGTTGTTCAGCAGAACTACAACATAGATATCTTTACAGATAAAACAAGAAGTTTATCCAAGTTTTTATTGTTCCTTGTTGGATACCTTTTATTTATCACTATGGAGGCATCTTTCTCTTGCATGGTAACTGCTTGCTTTGATTTTTGCACAGTCAGAAGTTGTTTTCAAGGAGCAGTATATTTGAAGGAATTCAGGTTGTCTAAATGACACGTGTGTGAAAATACAGTAATTCTTTGTGAAGTAATCAAGCTGTAAGTCTCATCTTGATGTGAGCAGAGCAGTTTGCAGCTCAGCCAAAGGAGCCAAATGAGTTTGCTGCTCTTGCCAGAGGATTGAATAGTTGGCTTCTTCATAGTAACTCCTTCTAATTAAAGGTACCATCACTTAAAATTTATCTTGCTATAAGTCTTCCTCCAGAATAGCTGTTATTTACTATGGAAAGAACATGTGGTTCTTCTTGCTGTGGAACAGCAGGCAGAGCTCAAGAAAGCCACAGCCAAGACTTGGGGGTCAATGCATTCAAGAGTTTGGTAGCAATACTAGCATGACATTTAATTTACAAGTTAGGTTCTTTGCCAAGCTACTTCTTTTTTTTAAGTTGAAAAATAAAAGCATTTTTCTTTTGCAAACTAAGTATACATAAAATACATATTTTATAAGGAGTACTCAGTAACACTTACTTTGCTTTTTCCTAGAAGCTGATGGACAGGTTTGACTTTGGGGAAGAACCTGAACAAAATGAAGAGCCTAAAAAGGAAACTCCTACTTCCCAACTGTAAGATCAAGCTATGTTTAGTGGGAAAAAAAAAAAAAAAAGAGAGAGAGAGAACAAATTTGTTAGGCACTAGTTGAATATTAGAATTAAATAGAAAGTAAGATATTGTTTCTTTCAGAGCATAAGTAGACCAAAACAACAGAAAAGACAACTAGAGAAGAGACCATACTCTGAATTACTGAAATGTATACATTTTCAAACTTTTTATATAAATCTGTGTGCTTGAAGTTTTGACAACTTTATCTTAAAGTTAACACATACTTTGCTTTGTTAGTTATATAAATGTCAGTAATGTGGTAATGATGATAACAAAAGGTGATATTAACTACATTGTCTTCATTATTCTACATCTTTAGTTAAACTTGAAATTCAATTGTGAAAACCTCTTTACCCACTGTTTAAGAGGAAAAAAATGTTTGGTTTTTTTGTTAATCTTTCATTTTAGGCCTTTAGTACCAGAATCTGTGAACAACTCGCTTTTTCACCAACTAGCTGAACAGCTACAGCAACAAAATTTAGAACATCTGCGACAACAGCTTTTGGAGCAACAGCAGCCTCAAAAGGTAAGAACTCCATCTTGTGGTTGTCATCTGCCAGAAGCTTGCAGAGTAAGTGGAATAAGCAGAATAAAGTGCATAAAGTGAAAAATAAATAGAACCAAATGTGTGGGGTATAAATCTTGCTTCTCTTAGGTGAAAGTATCCTTAAACTCAGTTACAGGCTGACTGTGCGTTGGTCGTTCAGATCTTTTTGTGGGGAAAATAAACCTTTTTTTCCAGTGATCATGAAAGAGGAAGTGGGCCCTGAAGTGAATATGCTACTACCTGTGAAGGGAGAGCAGTGTACAAGCTGCTGCTACAGAACCTACAAGAGGACAGAATAGTAATTTGCACTCTAACTTAAATTTTCCCTTTTCAAGCTTTAAGTCTTGACTAATAAATGCCTCATTCTACTGAAGAATTTGAGCTAAAGATTAGAGTCATATATTTTCCATGCAGTTCTTAATTAAGAACTGATGCTCGAAACATTACAAAATGGATTCTTAACTGTGTGAATTGGGTCCCCTCTACAGTGAAGTAAATTGACCTATTTCTTCTGAGGTTAATCCTCTGTTTTGAGCTGCTCTTCTCCCATGCTGATCCATTAGAAAATGAAAAGTTTATTCTGTCTTGATAATGGCCAGGTATGAAGTGGATTTTCTATAGGGTATTTGGATGCGGTTTCACAGTAAATCAGAAATTTCTAGATTGAAAGAAAATCACCACAAACTTAACGTACATCTGTTGGGGATTTTATTTTTTTGCACCTGTGCAAAGATGCAGTCACTCAATTAAGAACATCAATGTGAATTTTAAATTTGTAACCGAGTTTTTAATTATTTAGAAAAATAGTAATCAAGTTTTTACTAGAAGTTATTTTCTTATTCTAGTGTTTTATTTTACTATGTTTTATTTTCATATCTCATTTAATTGTAATAACTGAGAAAGTTTGTACAACAGCTACAGACTAAATAGCTTTTGGTATAGATGCATAATCTAGCAATTTTTGGCTTTAAATTCTATACAAATTGTTGTATAGGAATATAACTTTGAAGGGTGCATCTGTTTCAAGAGCTTTTGATATGATTTATCTAAAAATAGCTATGTAATTTGACAACAAAAATGCTTAATACCTACCTTACTGTAAAATAATCTCAAAAATCTCAAAAAAAAAGCATAAATCTCAAAAAAAAAAAAAAAAAAAAAGACAATTTGACATTACATTTCATTTATGTTACATTAGATGTATGGGTAGAATGCTCATATGACTCGCCCCTTATTATGCAATCTTCTACTTGAAATGATTTTCCAGAAGTTGTTTCCCTTCAAGTCCACTCAGCTTCTTGACTAGTTGCTATGGAGAAGAAGTTTCATTTTCACCTTGATAGCAGCTAAAAGGCACAAATTTCTACTGGAACTCCTCAGTAATGACTGCAGCGTATCATGAGGAAGATTTTCTTTAATCCCCTGTTTAAGCATCAATGAAAAGATTAAGGGAAAGAGGAAGAAAGATAAAACGCAAAACAAAATTATTAAGCATCTAATTAGGAGCAGAGGGAGAGGAGGGGAGGATAGAAGACAGAAGAATCAACAGCTGTTGTAGGAACTAATATCAAGATACAGAAATTATTGAAGAATAATTAAAGAAGATGAGGTGAAACAGATAATGTTAGAAGACAAATGCTTTAAATGAATTGTAGCAATTTTATTATTTTTAGCAAATTCTCATTATAAGGTGCTTAAGAATACGAAGGCACAGCAGAAGAGTATATATGCCATATACGGCATTCTACTAGCAGATAGAATACCTAAAATTTGTTGAAGTGAAAATGTAATGGGAATCACTGAAATATGTTTATATTGGCTTATGTTATTTATCTAAATTGTCCAGATTGCATTTCTGAATATTTTCATTGCATTTTCTATATTTCTTGCATGTCTGTCATATCTTACAGATACTAATTCCAAATCTGTGATTTCAAACAGTGTACTGGCCATTATAGATTTTGGAGGCAGTGGGAGAGTAATTCAACAACACATTTAATATTTTATGTTTTAAAATTATGAATTTAATTTTGGTGTTTTTCAGAACTGTCTGTTTTGGTTAAAACTCTTGTAATTGACATGCTCACATAAATGATACAACACCCTCCCTTATCTTGTAGTACTTACTATCTTGAATCACGTGCTTTAAGAAAGTTTGGATCTAAATGTAAATGTTTTAACTAGTTGAATTGGTATTACAAATATTTTCATTGTATTAATAACAAAGTAGAATGTAATGCATGTGCACAGGCGACTGATGAGTCTGTTTCAGTGTCACTGTACATAAAGGCTGTCTTCACTATTGCTTTATCCTGTGAGTTTTATTTTTAAGCTAACTAAATTAAGCAACAAATAGTGTACTTTCTTTCTTTTGATTCAGCAAATAGATGGCATTATTTTTTTATAGTCAGGGATATTACTTATTGCAGATGACACAAAAGGAATTGGAATGGTGTGACATCTAGTTCAGCTTGTCATTTTCTCAGTAGATAATTGTTCTAAATTAAAGGGAACTGTGAAAATAAGAGAAACTTAATTGTGTTTTTTTCAGAAATAGTTGAAAAATTGTTTCATCTAGTATAAATTATGACATAGTTAACAATTTGAATTATGAGGTCTTTTATGATCTATAATTATTCGTTATTTAGGCAAGCCCTAACGAGGAAAATCAAGAAGGAAATTTTGGTTCAGAGCACTCTGCGTCACCATCACAAGGGAGCAGTCAACAACAGTTTTTAGAAGCGGAAACAAATGTAGATGATTCAATGGATATTCAGCAACAGGTGAAACTATTTTCAATGTAATTACAGAAGGAAACACATACTAAGATGATTTCAAAATGAGCAAAATCAATGCATACTTTCATATGCTCATATATTGTGAGTATATCTATTAAATGTTTATGAACTTCTATGTCTGACCTCAGGACATGGATATAGATGAAGTACAGGACGTTGCTGAAGAAGAGATTTTTGAACAAGAAGAAAAGAAATCAACTGTTCGTTCAAGATCAAGAACTCGTTCAAGATCTCGTTCAAGGTATTGTAATGAACTTGTATTAAGAAAATCAAGTTTTTTTTTGGAACAGAGTTGTTATTTGTGATTGTCATTCTGTTTTGAATTTTCCAAGGTTGTCAAAGTAGTTTTGGTAACGAACAGAAAGCGTTCATTTAGTATTTGTGCACTAGATGAAGATTTTCTGTATAGAACCTTGTTTTGCATAACTATGGACTACTTTAAAATTTTTAAGACCTGCTCAAGTAACAAAAATAACCAATTAACACTAATGAGTTGGACAGGTTTTTGGTGTCAGAAAAATAGATACTGATATGAAACTCTTTGAGTGTGGTTTGTTTTGTTTTGGCTTGGTTTGTTGTTGTTTTTTTTTGTTGTTGTTTAAAGCCCAGGGTGTATGTCCTATTCCTCACACTAATGGCAGTTTGAGTAAATATAAAGGAAATATCTATATGAAGCTTAAAGCCTGTAGTTAAAAGAAGACTAAAAAACTATTTTTTTTTAAACCTCAGCATACTGAAATTAAGTATTTTGTAGATCACCAAGAAAACGACGGTCTAGATCACGATCTGGTTCTCGTAAGCGTAAACACAGAAAGCGTTCACGCTCAAGATCAAGAGAAAGGAAGAGGAAGTCATCTCGATCATACTCCAGTGAAAGAAGGGCTAGAGAAAGGGAAAAAGAACGTCAGAAAAAAGGATTGCCTCCTATACGGTCAAAAACACTAAGTGGTAAGTAGCAGCTACTTCCTGTTTTAATAATGTAGCATTAAAGGGGAAAAGGCCTTATATTTTATTGAAAGAACAATATTCATCTGGAGCACTGTTTAAAAAAAACAAACAGTAAACAAATTATTTTTGTAAGTTTGAGTTCTGATGTTTCTTACAACTCATGCAGATACATCATCTCATCTTAGAGGAAAGTAAGTGTCATACTGTTCCACCGATAGTTTTATTCACACTGTTGCATTGATGCTTTTAGTTCTGAACAAAGTAGTAAGAGCTTGTCCCTAAGTTAAAATATACTCTTTTATGGTGCATTTGAAAATGAGCAGCACTTGATCTGAAAATTGTTATACCAATTTTTAAGATTTAAGTATGTGGTGCACACTTTGGACAGTTTGCTGAATACTTTAAATAGAATCCAGTTCTGTTAAATATTTAAAGTGCATTTTAAACAGTTTTTCACAGGTACATAGAACCAAAACAGGTGGAAATATGAAACATAAATATTTTGCCATCAGAAGAAAGGCCATAATGGTCATATCTTAAAAAGAGTATCCAAAAGCCAACTGAATTTCAGGTACTGCAGTATGCTGCTCTGCACAGAGAATTTGCACTAAAAAGAGGATAGCAGGGAGAACAACTTCCTCTATGCAGTTGCTTAACTCAAGCTCCTTAAATCAAAAAAGTATTTTGATACAGTAGCAGTATATCCCATTGCTGCTGTTTTCATGCGTTCATGGGATGCATGCATTGCACTTAATTTACTTTTGTAACAAACCCACACTCCTGAATTTAACTTGACTTAGATGGTTTATGCACAGTCTCTGATGTAGTTTTGCATTTGTCTTGTGTTTTTAAAACTATCATTTATGTGATAAGATAAGCAGTTCAGAAATCATTTTTCTAAAAGAAAGGGTGCTCTGGTCTCTAATATTTTACATCATTCCAAGGTGACTTTAATCTCAGGATTTCACTACAGTTTAGAAGTATCTTTTTTTTTTCTTCTCTGGCTTTTCACATTAAGAGTAGCAAATCAGTTTTATGGTGAAGATTTTTCCCAGCAGTCCACAAAGCAGGGAACTATAATCAGAGAGGATGGGAGCTGGAAGATAGGGATGCTAACCTGGAGAACACCAGCTGCATTTGAGGTCCTTTGAAGTAACCCAGCTCATATAGAAAGGAGATATTAAGGAGCACAATTGAGGTGTGGAAATATGAGGGGGAAAAAAATGTACCTGACAAACATTTTACTTCATGAAGTCTGTTAAGCGACTCAAGGTATGCAGCCACTGTTATCACTTGCTGAGTTCTGAAGAATTGTTTCCTAGACCTTAACATGAGAAATAAAATTACTTTCAGGACATGTCAAAATATGTGAGGATTAAGTTTTGTCTAAGACAAATCTTAAAGGCTAGTCATTCTTAGCTTTACTGTTTACTACTGTCAATTGAAAATCTGTTAATCCTACAGGCATAGTTCTATGGAAAACTGCTATTACAGTTTACCATAGCTAATAACTGATAGTATTTTAGTTTTTCATCACTTTAATGTTTTAAAATTTCTGGTAGTTTACTTAATCTTTGTATAAAAATTTATAGATTTACTCTTCTTGCTTTTGATCCATGATTTCTGTGCCTATTATATCCATGCTATAAGTTATTTCATAAGCAAACATTTTAGTACTTAATATGACGTGAATGTTTCTCTTGACAGTTTGCAGTACTACTCTTTGGGTAGGTCAAGTAGACAAGAAGGCTACGCAGCAAGATTTGACTAACTTGTTTGAAGAATTTGGACAAATAGAATCTATTAATGTAAGTGAGCATGTTATCATCCACTTTCAAAGATTTCAAACTTAAACAGACTTATGCTTCTGGATTCCTTTTAGCATCATAAGCTTTATTTAGGAGACTATTTTTTATCACTGTTTAAAAACTGTGGTTATAATATTTGCTTGTTGGTGGTTTCTACGTACTGAGTTTGAAACAGTAAACACAGTACACTTCATGGTAAAATAGATTTTCCCTGGCAATAACTATAGTGTGACAATTTAAGCGTTTTTTTTTAAACCCAGGTCTTAACTGATAAGTTTATGCTTTTTTCTCTTTTCTGTGAGGTGGCACAGGGGTAGAGATTATTTTTCCTTACAGTAATGGACACTGCAGGACATGGTGTCCACATTGGTTTATGTAACTAGGATAACATAGCTGTATAATCTTAAACATCTTTTATAACGTCTGCATTAAAATTGACCTTCTTAAGTATTATTGTTCTTTGTTACCATGTGCTCACAAAACAACATATAAGCATATCTGTATTTTATTAGTTCTGACTAAAACTAAATTAAGTAGTTGTCATAACGTGGGTTGAAATTTTTCAAAGATTGTAAGTCACATCATACTTTTACTTCCTAAATTAAACATTAAAGCTAGTGGAAATGAAACTTCAAGAACAAGGACTCTACCCTCCGAAGATGCAGGATACTTTTAATCATTAGGTTGCGCCTCTGCGAAAGGTTGTTGCTCAGCTCACAGTGAATTTGGAACTTAATAAGAGGTAGTGACCTGCTTTTCTGAAGTTACCATAAAATAGCTTGCAGTTCTTGCCTGCTGCATATTGTTTAAATCTCTTCTGACGTTTTTAGCACCCATTCTTCAGCTTGCTGCTGCTTCTTGAAAATGTTATAACTGATGTACCCTGCCAACTTCACTCTTAGGTTTTGCTGATGATCAGAATTATTAATTATTACAATGATGGTTATTTACAGTGTGAGCCTTTTCTTTTTTTCTTTTTTTTAGTATTAGTATTCACTTCATGTAGACATGTAAACTGAAGCTTTTTAAGACCATTGATTTTTTTTTTCCATAGATGATTCCCCCAAGAGGTTGTGCTTACGTCTGCATGGTTCATAGACAAGATGCATATCGTGCTCTTCAGAAACTTAGTTCTGGGTCCTATAAAATTGGATCTAAAATTATTAAGGTAAATTAATCCGAGGATGCCATCCACTTCAAATACAGTACAGTTTTAAAATGGTGATCTGTCATTTAACAGCTATTCATTCAAATGACCAGTATGGTGAAGAATAATGAATCAATAAGGTGTATATTGTATTCTTTCCTCTCTGTAAGATGCAGGTTTTAACAGGTAATATAGAAGATAGTAAAATGAAATTTTGACTTGATACTTAAGAAATATTTGGAAAGCATTTTATATATATTCTAGTGATAAGAGTACTGTAAACAACTCAAGTCCTGTATCCTGACCATGTGGATCTCTTACTATTAAAACTGCTAGTATTAAAGTATGTGATTAGATGCTGTGTTTTTTCTACTTTCTTTGATGCTTTACCATAAGTCCTTGAATTACTGTATTCTTAATTTCCCTCATATATATATGTTAGCATTAATGTTAAATAAATATGAGCTTTCTGACATAATTAATTTTCCACATGGCTGTTGTTGCAGAGGCCAAGTAAATGTCTTACCAGTTGCCAAGTTATATGATTTAACAAGGTTATCTGGGTTGTATTTTCAGATTGCCTGGGCTTTGAATAAAGGTGTGAAAACAGAGTACAAGCAATTCTGGGATGTGGATCTGGGAGTTTCATATATTCCTTGGGAGAAAGTAAAATTGGACGATTTGGAGGGATTTGCTGAAGGTGGAATGATTGACCAGGAGACAGTAAATACAGGTATAGACATTAACAGTGATTCTCATAGTTAGAAAATGTGTTTATTTCTTGGTAACTGTAAATATTCAGAAAGTTTATTGTTTTAGATAATAAATAGTCTTTTTTGATTTACATTAATATTACTAGATACTTGTTTGCAATATAGAATCATAGAATGGTTTGGGTTGGAAGGGACCCTAAAGGTCATCTAATTCTGACCCCCCTGCCATGGGCAGGGACACCTCCCACCAGATCAGGTTACCCAAAGCCCCATCCAGCCTGGCCTTGAACACCTCCAGGGATGGGGCATCCACAGCTTCTCTGGGCAACCCATTCCTGTGCCTCACCACCCAATGAGTGAAGAATTTCTTCCCAATATCTAATCTAAACCTACCCTTTTTAGTTTAAAGCCATTAATCATTGTCCTATCACTCCACCCCCCGACAAAGAGTGTGTCCTGTCCCCCCCCCGTATTTTCTGTAGGCCCCCATTAGGAACTAGAGGGCCGCAATGAGGTCTCCCTGGAGCCTTCTGTTCTTCAGGCTGAGCAATCCCAACTCCCTCATCCTGTCTTCACAGGACAGGTGCTTCAGTCCACCGATCATCTTTGTGCCCTCCTCTGGACTTCTTCTAATATGTCCATATAAATGTCATTAAAATCTAGATTGTCTTTGTAGATGAGTAATTACTTGTCATGACCATTTGTCGGTGGTTGAATTTAAGCAAGATAATAATGATTAACATTTTTTAAAACAGTTCTGAATTTGCTGTGTACTCATTTCCAAGTATGTAATTTGTATAAAAATTATGTTCTGGTAGTGATTGTGAAATACCTTATAGGTATTTCTAATTCAGGTATAAAACGTAAGTTACGGTTGGAACTTGTCTAAACAGCCACAGCTTAGCTGAGCCTTAAGATATTTCCTCCATTAAAGTCAGAGATGAGAAAGCAAGTAGTGTTAGACCATATATTGAAAATGCTTTGAATAAAAATTTTATATAAATGACAGAAGAATTAAAACATGCAACATTACTGAAATGCAGTCACTATTTTATTCTGGAAAAGTAAACCTTTTTTCCTGGTATTGGTGGGAGTGAGTTTGAGGAGGTAATAGAAGGAAGGAATTGTGTTTTGGTGGTTTTTTTTTCCACATGCAGATCTGTCATTCTGCAGTATACAAATGATAACATAGATATGTTGACGATAACAATTTTTAGAAAACTAGAACATACTCTATATTACGAATTATTAACAAAATGATTGAAAAAACTTGGCAAGTTTTAAAAATTCAGCTTGTATACTGGCATAATTAAATAGCGCATAGCAGGTGATTAGAGATATTTTGCATTCTTTAAAATGTATAATAATACGTAAATAACTGTATTTGCTGTTTTCACAGTAAGCTTGGGGGTAATTTGTCTGAATAGATACCAGATTAAAAATTACAGATTAAGATAGAAGAGGGCTTTTTAGTATGAAAACAACAACAACAAGCAGATTAGTTATCTCCTTATATTAAAAATACGCCTTTCTTTGTTAAGAATGGGAAACAGCCAGGAACTCAGAACCTGCTAAAGAAACTACTCAAACTACCCAGACTACTACAGTTGATAAGAGCACAGTTATCACAACGCAGACAGAAGCTTACACACAACCAGTCACTATGCTGCAGGTTTGTATTAAAGTTTGAGTTTGCAGAAATTCCGCACAGCTGGAGGGGTAAGTTTTTATTCAGTACAGATAAACTTTAATGCTAAATTAAAGTACTTACAACAAAAATACTTAAAACTCCATGTTCATGTGTGTTTCTCTCTGAAATATTCTAGAAAAGAATCAGTTGCCCTGGTTGAGCAAAATCCTTAATTTTATGCACAGCATATCTCAAACTTGAGTACTATCTCAAATAAAGGCTTAAATGTTAATTTTTTTCTCTGCCTGTCTACTTTTCCTCATATGAGGTTTGACTATCAGGTTAATTATTTTCCCAGTAGTTTAAGGCAGGATTTCGTGGGGACAATCTTGTCTTTAAAAGAATTGATTACTCAAAGTAGTAGGTTGTTGCAGTTCTGATATACGCAGTAATTCATGAGAGTCTTTGAATATCTGCTGTATTTTCTTTCATCTGCTAAAACAGATTATTTTTATTAACATCTATTAAGGTATTGTAGAAGACTGGAAGAATACAATGTAATTTCCTTTATTATACTACATATATGTGTTTATCAAGTATAAATTGAAGTGCCTTTTGTCAAACTCTTTAAATCCTTTTTCTTATGACCATATGAAATTGTAAAATGAGAAGCAGTTGCTTAACACAAAAATTTATATGATCATTTTTTCTCTCTCTCAACATGTATAGATGTTTCCCGTATTTGAGTTGATATAAGGTTACTATGAAAGCTAATGTTTTTGCATTTGCTTGCATTGAAGTTTGAGCTTGGATTCTTTTTACTTTCACAAAAATTATCTTTGGTCTTTTTATTTCATCTTTCTGCTTGCATACACTGTGATCTGTATACATTTAAATACACACACATATATACATGTGTGTATATATACTGATGTTTTTCTGCTGCTTATTAATTGTACTATACCTGCTGCACTATACCAAAACACATAGCTCAAATAGAAGCTTGAAAAATGCTAAATAATTTCCAGGATTTTGTTGGGATTATTAGCCTGGTAATTACATACACTAAACTCTCAATGTTCTAATACTGTTCTAAAATATGCAAATATTTCTAATGAGAATGGAATCACTGTTTAAGTGCTCTCAAATTGCCACACTGTCTACATTTTCCCTCTTTTTCTGTCTCTCCCTTTCTGTATTCCCCTCTCTACTCTAGATAAATTTTAATTCTTCAGTTAACATAATGGCTAACCATGTATTTATTTTCTGTTCCTTTCAGAATAAAGAAAAGATAGCATAGGATTTTTTCAGTATCGTTATTTATCTGTAGCACAGGTACTATTTCAGAATGCAATCTAATACTTCAGGGTGTTCAGAATGTATGTTCGAAGCCTTCAGTACATTTGATGTTTAACATAAATTGCATTCAAGTCGGTGGATAAACTTTTAATGCCACTGAATACTGTAAGTATTGAAGTTGCTTGTTTTTTTTCTTTCCATAAAAAAAGATTCCAGTAGCTCCAGCTGTGCCTGCTGTTAGCTTAGTTCCACCTGCGTTTCCTGTCACAATGTCTGTCCCTCCTCCTGGTTATAGCGCAATTCCTCCTCCACCCTTTTTGCGAGCAAGTTTCAACCCTTCACAGCCACCTCCAGGTAAGTTAGTAAAATTTGAGTATGTAATAAGTGTACCCAGCCTATGTTGTTGTATATGTGTGTTTTGCTTTGTAAAGTTTCCATCAGCTGCTTGTTACTGCTTGAGACAGCTCACCTTCGGATCTCTAATTTCAGCCCAATATGAAATTTCTTATGCCTAACTTAATATTATTTTTACCAGTGTATTTTGTGGAGAATATTAATTAAAGCTGATTTTTTTGTTGGTGGTGATTTATTTGAGTCTTTGGGAAAAAAATCAAACAAAATGAAAAAAATCTTAAGATTTATCTCCTTTCTTTGTAAAATTTTGAAACTTTTAATTTTCTTCCTTGGATATTGCTGACAGAAATATCTTTTAAAGATTCACATGCAGGTCTTTTACTGTAGAAATAAATTGTTTTTGAAAACAGCAACCACTGTCATCCCTTTGCATACATTTGTTGTTTGCTAGTCTTCAGTGATGCAACTTTTCAGGATAAATAATGTAAACGCTGTTTTAATGCAAAATTGTATTTCCTTCTCCTTCTAATGATTTGTCATTTTTCCATATAGGTTTTATGCCTCCCCCAGTTCCTCCTGTTGTCCCTCCTCCTGTTGTCCCACCACCTGTTGTCCCACCAGTTGTTCCAACACGTAAGTTTCGTTATTCTAGTGGCTGTCATATGTCATTAAAAGCTTAATTGTTTGATGTACTACTTTTCATTCAAACAAAAGTGTGCTAATCATGTCTAATGGACAATAGTAACATACAAGTTATTGCATAGCTGTTTTAAGCAGGTATTGAGAGAAAATTTTACAGAGCTTTTCAAGTTGACTGAAAAATGATAGTTACTGTGGAGTAACTGAAATACATCACGACAAATTCATTATTTATTATTTGCGTACATAGTTTAATATTAGAACTTGGCTATAACATGTATTTGTAACTTAGGCTATCTAGAGTTAATTGCTGAATAATTTATAATAATTTATTTTCGCTTAGCCTTTTAACTGTTATCAATTTAATATTTAAAAGGCTCTGTTAAAGAGTAGTGATTGCTTAAGTTGCCTGCAGTTCATGGCCTCTACAAAAAAAAGTAAATATTAGAGTGGTGACTGAGGATAAAAAATTGTTATCAAAACCATCATTATTCTTACGGTAATTGAAATAATTTCACTTATTTTGATTTTTCATCTTGACATCTGCCAAGCTAAACTTAAAGGCAGTTAAACTTAAATATGATTACTCTGATACGCTTCTGTTATTTTCCTACAGCTTTAGTACAGCCTCCATTACCAATTACACAAGAGACGATGAAGGATGTTCCTTTTACTAGCCTCGTTTTACCAGTTGGCACAGTTACAAGTAATCTAGCTACTCCAACGTTGTCTGCTGGAAGTGTTTTTAATCCTCTGCCAATCAACAAACCGGAATCAGATGAAAAGGGATCACATCTTACAGACCTTCAGATTTCTTCCAGTGAAAACAATAGAGCTGGTAAGAAATATATTTATTGTCTGATATTTTCACGTACAATAAATACCAAAATGCCTGTGAGGTTTTTTTGCAGATCCTTGTCTATTGCATTAATAAATAGAGTAGGAAGTTATAGACTTGGAGGAGTGATGGAAAGCATCTCTATCATCACCTGATCATTGATTTTAGCAGCTCAAGCTCAAGAATCTCTTCTTTGCAGACGTGAGAAATAAAGTTGAGCCTTTAGAAAGTGTGTTCTTTCTATGTAAGTGGCAATGGAAAGAAGAAGGAGGGGGTAGGATGCAGGAGGTATAAACTGTATCAAAGATTTTAATACTTCTCTTGCATAAATGGGGTGATGGTTGTGGAGTTTGTCAATTTTAAGCTGCTGTGCGTTCTTTACTACTTAGAGATGTTCATTTCCATGGCTTAATGTCTATCACCAACATGATTAAAATGATCTATGTTCATTATAGAAAATGAGACACTGCAGAGATTAACTCTGCGTTAATTGAATAATGTGTTAAGCTGCATTTTGTTTTGAATGCTGTGTGTTGCATTGGCATTTTCTGTTAACTGTTCTTCTTGTTGCTGCTTTTTAGTGCAAAGTGATGTCACAAGTAGCTCTGGACTTGTTGGAGGAGTGCAGCCACCCAGTGTTTCAAGCAGTTCTGGGCTTACTGGAGAAGGCCAGCCACCTAGTGTCTCAAGCAGCTCTGGACTTGCAGGAGGAGTGCAGCCACCCATTGTCTCAAGCAGCTCTGGACTTGTAGGAGGAGTGCAACCACCAACTGTTTCAAGCAGTTCTGGTCTTGCAGGAGGAGTGCAGCTACCCACTGTCTCCAGTAGCTCTTCACTTGCAGGAGGAGTTCAGCCAACTAGTGTCTCAAGTAGCTCTGGACTTATGGCTGGAGTGCAACCACCAAATGTCTCAAGTAGCTCAGGGCTTCTAGCTGGAGTGCATCCACCCAGCATCTCAAGTAGCCCTGGCCTTCTACCAGGAATGCAGCCACCCAGTGTCTCAAGCAGCTCAGGAGTTCTGGCAGGAGTGCAGCCACCAAGTGTCTCAAACAACTCTGGTCTTCTCATAATGCCACCACCCAATGTTTCGAGTAGTTCTGGACTTATGGGAGTGCCACCACCAAATATTTCAAGTAGTTCTGGACTTCTGGCAATGCAGCATCCAGCTGGTGTTCAAAATATGCCTCATTTAAATATAAGTAATCAAAGGATGCCAGGAATGCCTCTCATAGATATCCGTCCAGGCCTAATGCCCCACTCACCTGGACCAAGGTTTCCATTAATGCAGCCAGGAGTGCCACCACAGCGTAGTATTCCTCCTCCAGCAATCCTTGATCCATCTCTTCACCCACCACCTCGAGGTCCTTTTCCTCCAGGAGATATTTTTAATCAAACAGAAAGACCTTTTGGAGCACCAGGAAGACAAAATATTGATAGCATTTCTAATCCAGAGAAAAGACTACCACTTGGAGGGGATAACATACAGCAGGAAGGAGACAGAGATTATCGTTTTCCTCCAGTAGAAAATCGAGATAATCTTAACAGACCATCCCCAGTGGATGTCAGAGATCCTGTTGGACGACCACCAATTGATCCAAGAGAGGGTGTAGGACGGCCTCCAGTAGATGGAAGAGAACATTTTGCAAGACCACATATAGACATGAGAGAAAATTTTGGAAGACCAGGTATAGATAATCTTGGCCGAAGAGAGCATTTTGCTTTCAATTCAGACAAGCACTGGGGACAGAGAGGAGATTATGATGAAAGAGAGCATCATACCTTCCCTATTTATGGTGGCCCTAAAGGCTTCCATGAAGACAGAGAGAGATTTCGGCATGTAAACTATAGATTTGATAGTAGAAGTGGTCCCAATTGGAATAGAGGATTTGAACCAGATGCTCACAGAGATTTTGATGACCGCAGAAGACCCTGGGAAAGACAGAGGGATAGGGATGACAGAGATTTTAACTTTTGCAGAGAAATTAATGGGAACAGGTTTGGAAGAGACAGAATGTCAAACAACTGGATCCCTCCTCCACATCCACGGGTTTTTGAATATTTTGATGGGGCCGCTCCCCAGCGCAAAGCTGATAATATGCCCCAGGTAAACGGTGAAAATACAGAGACAGAAAGTCAGCCACCAACTGCACAGGTGCAGGACGAACCAGAACTTTATGAAAAACTGACCTCTTCCGTCGAGATAAACAAAGAGAAGAGTGACACAGAAGCTGATATAGAAAGTGAACCAGTGGTAGAAAGCACAGAAACTGAGGGGACATAATCATCACTCAGTAGGTAAAAGATACCTTTTGTAAAGTTGTCATCTCTCTGTAATAGATAAATGGCTGACTGGACCTTAGTAGTTCACTTTTGTCTGCCAGAATTAAGTTAATCTGATGTTCATGTTCATCTTTCGCTTAAATAACTGTACAACTGACTTGTATAGAACACTGTTCTTAATTTGAACATGGTAGGTAAACATTTTTTTTATTTCTCTGGTAAAACATAAACTTGGCCCCACTTGCTTTTAATTTCACAAAGATAAAATAACAGCTTGTCAAACAAAGACTTCCTATGGAAGACAATGGAATTTTTTAGATACTACCCTTAGGTTGGCTATCGAAATTGTTATACTTGAAAACAGGTGCTGGTGTATCTCGTCCGTGTTTTTAGGCTGCTGCAGAATTTTAAAGTATAGACAAAGCTGTGATATTTTATGTTCCTACAATTTGGCAGAAAAAAAGAAATGGCCCATGTTACTTAAGGAGCATAACACAGAGATTAAAAGTGGTTTTGTAAAATCTACACTATAGTCTCTGTTTTCTCTAAAGTAAGTGTTTGTGACTTGTTCCTCGTACTGCAGTGGGTTTAAAAAAAAATGAAAAAGTACATTTTAATGTTGGGTGCATTTTGTTTTTAGATGCCAATAAAGCATATTTGTTTGATAACAGTGTTCTAGGTATTGTATTTTTTTTAAAACCTGCAAGCTATAAAAACTTGGAATCAGCTATGATATGTGCTTAGCTAGTTGTTGCAAAAGGTTTATATTACTTTTGTAAGACCAATGCAACAGCTGTTAATGTCCAAGAAAGAAGGGTATGGTTTTTACATTGAAAATCATGCAGTCATTAGTTTATGTATATGACATATGTATGTAAATATTTGTGTAAACTGTTTGTAGATACCACTCTTTCTGTGCGTGCCTGTGTATGTGCACACGCTCACAGAATATTGTAGACAGTTCAATAAAATTGAAATGAAATTAGGTTATAAAAATTTGCCTTTCACCTTCTTTAGGTAGTAAGATAAGTATTTCACTGCAATGCTGTCAAGCTTACATTTACCTTCTTATGCTAATAGTTATATGAAATTCTTACTACTTACAGAAGGTGGAACACGATACACTGTAAGAATATACAGTAGGATTTTAGCTTTCTTTTTTAAAATGCAGATACACATGAAGCCAAAACTTAAACAAATATTTGCATTGTCTTATTTTGTAACATATTTAGTGTTCTGGATATATTCTGGATAGGTAGTGGTAGTGTTTAAGTACTTTGTGGTTATTTGTTTTTAGTGACTCAAAGTCCAGAAGTGTTGCACGAAAAGTAAAAAAGCTGTTGTTGGTCTAAAAAAACCTACATGTTTTTTAACAGAAATAAGGGGGACTTTGTTCTTTGGTGGCTTAATACTGAAGTAGAACCTCTTGTTAAATTGGCGAGATGAATTGGCTGCCTTGGTAAATTAGTAGCACTATTCTCTCGTTTCATATACTTTGCTGCTTGTGTCATTTAAATTGGTGGTGGATGATTTGGTCATGTAAGATTTTCAATTTATTCTACTCAAGTGCGTTCCACCAACTTCTTTCAAAATAACTTTTGTTAAAATTTTGTCTGAAAGCATTTCACTCAGTTTTGAGAAAGTTGTTTTTGTCTTGCATAATAGGATCAAGGATTAGATTCTGTTACATGAATGGCCCTTGGTAGAAGAAACACTTTTTAGCACAGATTAGAATTTTGATCTTTCCTGATAAAGTGTAAACGTGCAAGTTCTAATTCCCCTTCCTGCTCTCCCAAAGGGACAAAAGTATGAGAATGTCACATGAGTGTAAAGCATAAGCACGCCTTTGAAAGTAGACTCAAGTTATGCATGTGTTTGTTGCCCTCTTCCTCTGGGATGTGGGTTATTTTTTCATGCTGTCATGGTTCAGTTTTTCAATTATAGGGACTTCTATTCTGGATAGTAAATAAACTGTCAGTTTACGGAAGGTAGCCCTTTGAAAGTGGACATGAATGATTCATTATCTACTGTGCAAGTACTAGTCATTAGGATGTAGTGTGGTGTACATTAAAGAATTATTGCTTTGTAAAAGACCTTGCTGATGCGTTTATTACCAGAACGTGTCTCAGGAGTTGAGATGAACAATATTTAAGGTAAAAAGTACCTTCATGTGCAGGCTTTGTGGCTCAAGTTGATTGGTGCTGCACAACCTACTACTAGTATTCTGGTCGGGTAGATATGGTTCTGGAAGTCCAAAAATACAAAAATAGCTGTAAGGGTATTTTGTGAATATAAGGGATTTTCTTTATTTTGTTTTAATACATGCAGACTGAAAATGCTTCAGTCATAGACCATGTAAATACCCAGAATCAAACACATATTGGCAGTAGCTTTTATTTTCAGATGTAATGTTAAATGTTTTTCTTTTTTTAAACAAAAAGTTAGTCTGTTTTCTAAACTGGGAGCTGAAGTATGCTAAATTACTTGTAGTATCATGGTGTAGGTAAATTACTTGGTGAGAAAGGTTAAATAAATCGTTTGGTAGTGATATAAACCAATGTATTATTTAATGAATTCATCTTTGTTAATATCTTTCAAGCATTAATAAATTGGCTACTGTACATATGTGTTATACCATCGATTTCTAACAGCTTTTTTTTGTAGAATAAAAATTTATTGTACAGTCTTCAGTTGCATCGTGTTCAGAGCTAGAACTGTTCCATGTCTTGTTTTACTACTTCGGGGCGCGGACAAATATTACCAAAAGAACAAGAAGGGACATAATACTTACAAACATAGTATGGTTTCTTTATCTTGCCAGTGGAAATGTTCTTAATCTTTTTAAGTTTTAGTGAAGACTTTCGTTTCCCACTGTAGATTAAACCATCATAAGCCAACACTTGCACTGAAAGGAGCTGTAGTAATATCCAGATCAAGTCTTTGATGTGGTTCACAGTAGCGACACGTACTTTTTTGCTGACACAATGGAAAGGGTGAGAATGGGACATAGAGAAGACAGGGGCCTGACATTTGGGCAACAGTTCTCATTTATGCCAGTTTAAAGCTTTTTCTGGTGATAAAAGCTGTCAATTCTAGCAACTAAAGAAGCTGATCCATAGCGCTTTGTATTTTTACACAAGTAACATATTTTGAAAAATACTTCAGGTAGATTTGCAGACAACACAAACAATATACTAAGGCATGCACGTTATTTGAAAACCTTATGCATTAGTAAGTTGCTTGATATATTTATTACCCTCCTAGGCAGCATGTGTTTCTGATCTCTTACTGTACCGTACTTGAGCAGAATGTTGTTACATCAAGAAGATTACAAAGATAAAATATAGCCTTTAATGACATGATCTCTTTGATGAAGATTTTTTCTTTTACAAATTGGTATGCTTTCGTTTTTATACATGGTGCTTCACATTGTTACTATAAACTCAAGAGAACAGATTGTTAGATTTCTTTGCTTTAGTAGAATAGTACACCACTCCTCAAGCCGTATCAGTGATTTAAATGGCTTTATTTATGAAATTACCCTGAATAAGGCAAGACAGGAATAACGGAATCAAGCCTATTGTGTTGAATGAATAGTCATTTAATAAGCATTGTTGGAAAATTATCAAATAAATCGTCTATAGAAGGTGTTGGTAAAATAAGCCGCTATTGCAGAGGTTTCTTAAAATGTAGTATTGGCAGTTTTGAACAGGTGCAAGGATACATTGTGCTAAGGATACATTGTGCTAGTCATCATAGAGTCACAGAATGGTTTGGGTTGGAAGGGACCTTAAAGACCATCCAGTTCCAACCTCCCTGCCACAGACGGGTATCTCCCACTTAGATCAGGTTACCTGAAGTCTCATCCAACCTGGCCTTGAACACTTACAGGGTTGGGGCATCCACAGCTTCTCAGGGCAACGTGTTCCTGTGCCTCACCACCCTCAAGAATTTCATCCTTAAATCTAATCTAAATTTACTCTCTTTTAGTTTAAAACCATTATCCCTTGTCCTACCACTACACTTCCTGATGAAGACTCCCTCCTCCATCTTTCCCATAGGCCCTCTTTAGGTACTGGAAGGCCACTGTAACCTCATCTCGGACCCTTCTCCTCTCCAGGCTAAACAACACCAACTTTCTCAGCCTGTCTTCACAGGAGAGGTGCTCCAGCCCTCTGATCAACTTTGTGGCCCTCCTCTGGCCCCACTTTAACAGGTCTAGGTCCTTTTTGTGGTGGGAACCCCAGGGCTGAACATGGTAATCCAGGGGGGATCTCACAATAGTGGAGTAGAGGAGGAGAATCACCACCTCCATCAGTTTGCTGGCCACACTTCTTTTGATGCAGCCTAGGGTATAGTTGGTTTTCTGGGCTGCAAGTGCACATTGCCAGCTCACATTGGTTTTTCATCCACCAATGTCCGCACATCCTTCTCTTCAGGGCTGCTCTCAACACGTTGATCATACACTCTGTACCGATATTTGGGATTGCCCTGACCCAGGTGCAGTACATTGCACTTGGACTTGTTGAACTCTGTGAGATTTGCATTGGCCAATGTCTCAAGCCTATCCAGCTCACTCCGGATGGCATCTCTTCCCTCTACAGCACCACTCAGCTTGGTGTCACCTATGCTGACATCGGTATTTCATTGAGTGCTGAGGGTGCACTCAATCCTACTGTCTGTGTCACCAATTAAGATGTTAAATGGTCCACTGAGGAACACTACTCATCATTGGTGTCCCCCTGAACATTTAGCCATTGACCACAGCTCTCCGGATGTGACCATCCAGCTAATTTGTTATCTATGGAATAGTCCATCTGTCAAATCCATCTCTCTCCAATTTAGAGACAAGAATGTTGAAAGGGCTTTATAAAAGGGCTTTATATCAAAGGCTTTATACAAGTCAAGGTAAATGATATAAGTTGCTTTTCCCTTGTCCATCAATGCTGTCACTATTGTGGAAGGCCACCACATCAGTCAGGCATGATTTACCCTTTGTTAAGCCATGTTGGCTGTCTCCAGTCACCTCCCTGTCTTCCGTGTGCCTTAACATGTTTTCCAGAAGGATCTGCTTCGTGATCTTAGTGGACATGGAGGTGAGACTGACTGGTCTGTAGTTCTCTGGATCCTCCTTTTTACACTTTTAAAAATGGATGTTATGTTTCCCCTTATCAAGTTGCTGGGTACTTCACCTGACTGCTGCAACTTTTCAAATATAATGGAGAGTGGCTTAGCAACTTCATCCACCATTCATTCAGGATCCCATCTCCTTGGGTCTCTTGGACTTGCACACCTTCAGGTTCCTCAGATGGCCTTGAACCTGGTCTTCTCCTATTGGGGGTCATACTTCATTCCCCTAGTCCCTACCCTGAGATTCCATGACTTGGGGGGACAAAAGGGAGGTGGTCAGAACAAGACTAAGGCAAAAAAGTTCTTGAGTATCTCAGCCTTCTTCATGTCAGTTGTAGCCAAGTCCCTTATCTCACTTGACAGGATAAGGTACAGTATGTTTTATCTTCCTTTGCTGACCTAAGTAGGTAGAAATCCTTGTTATTCTTCACATCCTAGCTGAGTTCAGCTGTAGCTGTCCCTTGCCTTTCTTGATTCCATCCCTATATACTCACAAGCCATATCTCCATAATCTTACAAGGATGTACGTCCCTGCCTACACTACCTATGCATTTCCTTTAAGTTGGTGGTGGTGGCGGTTGGTTGGTTTGGTCCTTTTTTGTATTTTTTTGTTTGTTTTTCTGTTTTTTTTTGTTTGTTTGTTTTCGGGGGGGGGGGTTGGTTAGTTGAGGTCCTGACAGCCATACTGGTCTCTTGCCTTCTCTGCCCTATCTCTTGCAGGTTGGAATTGAAAGCTTTTGTGCCCTAAGAAGAATGTCTGTAAATGTCTGCTAGGTGTCTTCTGCTCCTTTATCCGCTAGGGCACTTTTCTAGGGGGTGCCATCCACTAGTCCCTTAAGCAGCTGAAAGTTTGCCTTCCTCAAGTCCTGACTATTTTATTTATCCCCCAAGATCATGATTTCTGCTAGGGCATGATCACTGCAGCCCAGGCTACCTCCAATCTTAACTTCTCCAGTAAGATCCTCCACGGTGATGAGCAGCAGGTGCAGTAACATTTGAAGTACTCACTTTCTTGGTTCATTTTCTACGAAGTCAAATGCTTGGGTCATTTAATTCGAAATTAGGATCCATTTTTACCAGTTTTCATTCTTTGTGTTTCCTGTAATGTATTTTAAAATAACAATAAAAAGTGGCTTTTGTGGTTTAACAGGAGCTGAACAGATATAATTTAAAACCTATTCAGAGCATCAGGAGTCACCAAGAGTAACAAGGATAATTTGTTGTTGTTAATATAGTAATAAAAAGATCTTTCTTTCCTGCTTACAGTTGAATTTTACATTAGTTACGTTTTCCTTTCAAGTGCTGAGCATTCACATGTAAATATGTTCTGAGAAGCCAGCTACTTCTTGTGTAGTTGAGAGACTGATTTAATAGGCATAAAAGCAGAGCATCTTCATGTGGAGTTGCTTAATTGAACAAGAATGGGAAATTATTTTTTTTTTTTACTATATTCATTCACATCAGCAGAAACCTTTCAGCAGCAAAGCTTATATCATATTGCAAGATAAGAATTGTAACTAGTCTTACATTTCTTCTTGAAGGATCTTCTTAGTGATGGTATTCACCCCACATAGTCTATACAAGGTCTTTGGGTACTCAACAAACATTTTGAAGTGTTTTTTTGTTTGTTTGTTTGTTTTTTTAAATATGTACATTATATTTTATAGTCAAGAATAGTAAAGTAAAGCTACTAAAAAATATGTAACATCTCTTCAAATGTAATAACTTCTGGAAAAGGTGTGTAAGGTTTGAAAAGTGATTCTTGTCAGTGATAGGATGGCATGAGAATCATTTAATAGTTGCATTGATGCTGGGGGTTTTGTTGATTGTTTTTGAAGTTGGTAAACTATAAAATTGTATTTGCCATAATTCTTTAAATTCCTTTCTATTTTGCACAAGCTTGATGAAAAAGAAATTCCTTTCTATCTTGCACAAACGTGATGAAAAAGGGAAGTGTTACTGAACATCCTACTGATACTAATCTTATAGATGCTCTGCTACCAGAGATTAGAGGAGGGAAAGGACAAATGATGTGCATACTCTTAAAAATCAAGTGGTTGCTAAGATATGTTGTGCAGTTGAAGATGAACATATTTTCTCTTTTTTAGAATTTAAAGTACGCATTGCAGCACTTGAGAGATACTTGTTATATCAGTATTGTCACTGATTTATTAATCTTAATCTGTACTCTGTCGTTTTTATTTTCAAGTTACCTCACTAATGCTAGTTTTAAATTTTTTTTCCTATAAAATGGATCATACTAATGCCCTTAGACAAGGAACTGTTTTGTTCTTTACAGAAAAAGTTTTCTCAGACAGTATTTCAACCTGTAGATAACTTAGTTGAACATTTTTCCTTCACAATTTAATGCTTTAATGCTGCAATTTTTCTCTAAATTTTGAGTTATAACAGATGTGGTTCACATTAGCACATCTCAAGGTTTCTGTTGAAGAAAAATTTTGAGTTTCTTTAGGGTAGATGACAATGTGTTTCTAAAACTAGGGTAGACTTCACAGCTGTACTGATTTGTATCTTGGAGCATTAAAATTGTGTGCAAGTCAGTGCAAATAATCCTTTGTAGGTGAAGAGTATCAAGTGGATATAGAATTGTTAACTTGGACCTACATACATAGGATTTGTGTAGATACAGGGAACTTTTGATCTGATGTGACTTCCACACTAAAAGAGACATCATGAAATAATTATGTCTAGGAAAGCAGGAAGTGTAGCCTAGCCTTCTTCTTGACAACACTAGAAATTCAGTATAAATAATGATAGAATGTCTAAGGTCCTTTTTAAAAATCTATCTATCTTCTCCCAGTTAAAGTAAGCTACATCATTGTCGTATGAATTTATCAAGAGAAAAAACAATACTTTGAATTTATGCTGTTTCTGAGATCATCAGGTCTCATTCAGTAATGCAGTGAAATGCAGTTTTAAGTGTGCCTTAATTTCTTCCACAAAAATGTGGACAAAATGAACAATTTTTTTGTCAGTAGAATTGCAAATGTAATTTTCATTACGGTGATTTTCTTCTATAATTTTTGTCACTTCAGTAGTAGTGTGAGTACATAAACACTAAATGGAAAATCTGCTTTACAAATGTTTACTACAAGTTATACTAGTTTGTCCAGTTCATTTTTCATTTATTTTCATATGCTTGCAATACATTGTTTTGTCAGTTAGTGCCATCACAGAACTCTTCTTACAACAGACGAAAAATCTTTGAATTATGTCATTCAGTTGCTTAATGGGTTATTGAAATCTAAGACTTTAAATAAGTCTTTTTCTTGAAATTCATGGATTACTTCTACAGTATGACTACCGATCACTAAGAAATTCAGAACTGAGAACCTTATTGTTTAGGCTATCTGTGATTAAAAGACTTCATTCCATAAAATACCGAAAACAAATCAAAATGTTTGCTCATTCATTTGGAATTTTGCTATTTCTTAAAAGCTAAATAATGTCGTATTCTCAGACTTCATATTGATTTTAAAATTTACCATATAAAAAGATTATATGAAATTAACGGACTGTAGTTCTATGAATTGTTTAAATGAGTAGGGCACCCATTATTTTATTGAAATGTAAAACCTTGAAGCAATTAAGATAAAAGTGTTAAGACTACATTTCAATATTGTGTATAAGTGTATGCATAATCTCTGCAGTTTCATTGTATACATTGTTACACACTTTTAACCTGCAGTCCTTGTTACATGATCAAAACGAATATGGAAAATAGAAAAGTGGGAAATCCTAGCAGACACTGGGAATGCTGTATGAATTGCATCTATATACCAGCAATGGGTAGATATTGTTATCTCAGAAGCAATAGCTTGCTAGCCTAACTTGAAACCTGATAAAACCTCGGTTACAAAGCATAAACCATTCTTTTTTTTTTTTTTTTTGATTTAATAATTTAATGCACACATTCTGAGTTAATATTTAGCGATTAAGAAGCAAGCATCCAATAACATTAAATAGTTCTGAGCATTTTCTTTAATGTTGTTCATACAAAAAAAAAAAAAAAAAAGCTAGGAAGGTTCAGATAGATGTGCAAATATTTGTAAGATTACAATGTTCTTGGAAAAATAACTGAATATCAATGTTAATATATCTATTTGAGCACTTTTAAGTAGTAGATGCTCCAAAACACAGAAGGCCCCAGGTAAAAGAATGATAAAGAACCATTTTGTCTGCAAGGAATGTGTTGAACTGAGCTGTCGGTGTAAAATCCAAGTTGTTTTTATTTGCTTGTGCTATGCCCCAGTCCAAATACTGACCTTGTTCAGTATTTAACTAATCCGGATGCTGATGAGAGGATATTTGGATTTGTTACGTTTTTAGTTACCTCTCATCTTCACATACGTGACCAATACAGATACAGACAGCTAGTGACAAGTTGGGAGTGTTAGCTTTCATGTGATTTCTAGGGACTTAAATATAATGCTTCTTCAGTCTTAGTGTTAAAACAATACGTGGCATGCTGCCTCAGCTGTTTAGCAGTGGGACGTTGCCATTGACTTCACTGAATCCAGAATTTCAAACTCTGCCTTGTGTGTCTCAGATTCTTTTTCAGCAGCCGTTATAAGAGCAGGTGGTAGAAGATTATCTGATTGATTATCTGTCTGATTTCTACTGTTTCTAAGGCTAAAGCCTTCTAGGAGATAGGCTTTTTTGGTGGTGGTGCTGGATGTGTTTTTTTGTTCTCATGTGTTTTCAATTCATGAGCAGACAGCCCTGTTGAAGACTTGTAAGACTGTGAGAGTATGGTGGAGTAGATTGTACAAAATGTCTGAAAAAAAATTGCAAGCTCTATACACTTCTAATCCTGTGCTCAAAAATTCATAGAGAGAAAGAACGAAAGAAAGATTAAAGCTAGTTAAGCACACTGGTCTTACCTTCTGTCTCTCCCCTAAATGATCTTAAGAAGATTTTTTAGTTGCAGCATATAGAGCAGCCCCATACTACATGGTACTACATGGTCACTGGTCTTTGATTAGAATCCATTATGTACTGTGGTTTCTTTTCCCCATCTGCTTACTGCTTTTTTGAAAGGTTGGGAGGTTTTTTTTGTCTGTTTTTGTTTGTTTGTTTGTTTTTAATTATTATTATTATTATATTATTATTTTTAAATAGTTTTTTCTTCAAATGAATTAAAGAAAAATGAATTCTTTAGGTTAATAAAATTTTCTTTTTTCATTTTAGAATTCACTGCCTAATTCTCCTCAATTTCCTTCTCCAACGAGTTCTTACATTTCTGTATGACTAGAATAGAAATAAGAATGGATGACATGTAAAACAAAAATAAATAAAAATTTTATCCAAAATATATATATATTTGTCATGATAGTCTGGTTCCAGCATGCTCAAGAATATAAGTAAGTTGGCATTTTTAAAACCTCTTGGTAGATTATGCTATTCCATGCAATTTGTAAGGTTACGCACAGGTTTTAGCGACTTCAGTTGTTGTCCCATGCAATGCTTACACGTTGTAGTGAATGCCAAGGTCTTACATTTCACTTCTTGTCTTACCTTGTTGCCAGCTAATTTAGTCACTTATTCACAATGAAGGAATTTAACCAAAAAAAAGTCTGAAAATTATAAAGAATTTTACTTTTTCCAACTTTGAGAATTAATTTGTTCTGAATGTCTCTGATCTTGTGACAGGAAAGCAAGTAATCATGAATCCAAAAGTAACAAATTTATTTATTAATACAATTTTATTTATTAATACAATAGCAATTTATTAAACATTTCCACGATTTTGTGGGTAAGACACAAAGTCTGCTAGAGGACTGGAAAGGTTTTAATTCATGGTCTGTTTTACTAACTGATTGGCTTTTTTTGAGAGCCATCTGTTTGAAAATTTTATTTTCTTACAGGTGCTTCCAAGACATTTCATGGTTGTTTGTCTCACTAACATTTTTCAGAATTGGGACCTTACAGTATAGCTTTGAAATTATACATCTTGTCTTACGATAATTGCGTAGCACTGACCTGAGGTACATACCAGACGATACACAGTACATTAGAATTTATTATTATTAAACAATTGATGGTATTTATATATACTTTCTAGAAGTTTCTGGAAAGCTTAGCCAAGTATTTCTAATATGCACCATATGAAAAGAAACACAAAGTACAATATGAACTCTTCCTCTTGCTGTATGTTACAGCCATGGTGTTCCTTAAACTGAAGCATCTGTTTTGTCTTCTGCTCTTGCTTTGCCAATGGAGTCAAAGTTAGACATGGGTGTATTCAAGTATAGATTTAAGTGCACATCATCTCTGAAAATCAGGTGAATATTTAAAAATCAATTATTAAAGTAGGACTCTAAGTTTAGCTTGCTATGAAATGGTTGTGGTTACACCACATTTTTACACCAATTGTTTTTTAAGACCTTATTTTTCAAATTAAATGAAACAATATTTTTGCATATATAAGAAAGGTTCAGTCTTGTCTGTGACTTTTTTTTTATGTCAGAGTATAGAGGTTGCCAGCCTACAGATATCTTTGCTGTAGCAAACACAGTGCTTTGGCACTTGGTTGGACAAACCACCTCAGGAACTTGTCACCTCAAGGCTATGAAGTAACACAGGAAGATCAGTGAAGTAACAACAGACCAGGCAAATTGGTAGGCATTACAGATGCATGTGCAGGCTCCTAGAGAGTAGAGAGTGTGCTGGTCTTGAGCAGTAAAGACACAGGGCACCACTTGACCTGAGGATCAAGGTTTGCTTTTCTAACCAAACCACAAAACAGTGCCACTGCAGCAGGCAGCGGAATAATATTTTCTACTGAACTTTGTCATATGGTTAATATGTATAAGTAAGAGAAGTATTTAAAGTTAACGAGAAGTATGTTCTTCAAGTTGATCATTACTGGCTAGTCAGATTTGTGAACTAGGTGCTCTACTCGGAAGGAACCCTGCTACAAGCAAGAAAGATGAGGGATGGATAAACCTCTGTAAGTGCTTGTTTGGATGTTTTTTGAAACAGGATTTTATTTCAGAATGTTATAGGCATGTGATTCCTATTTCTAGGTCTCACTTTCCAGGGAAAGGCTATGAATCGTGTTCTGATTTTTTTTTTTTGAGTTCTGACCTTCTGAAATACTAGTAGTAGGTAGGTGCCTCAAATATACTGTCCACTTGCATTTGCCTTCCCATTATTTGTCCAGTCTTCACCATGCTTGGGAACAGCTGGCGCAAGAGTGCTACATGCTATCATCATCACTGTTCCTATCCAAGACGTTCATAGGTCTCCTTCAGTAGACTTTTGAATTCTTCTGATGCCATTGTTCTCCATTTCTAAAAAGCTTGAAATATGAAATCCAGTGTGTTTTCTTTCAGCACAAGTTCTCTACTGGAGTGACAAAGTACTTCTCCAGTTTGCATTTCCACTCTCAATTCTTTTCTTCAGCAAAAGCTCTTTGCAGTGAGCATTTTAAAGCTAATTATTATAGCAAGGTTTCCAGTATCTTCAGTCAGAAAGTAACAATATTCTTTAAGAGTTTTGATAAAACAATTTCTGTATACTCTTGCTGTTTTTTTATGCTTCCCCCACCTCCATAAAGCAGTGGTGTCCAGCAAGGCACTGCAGCCTGTGTTCTTGCTTTCTTTTGAGGGAATGTCCAATGCATCCCCAGAAGATTCACGACTTCTGTGAAGAGCAGCTCCTCAGAGTGTGTGCAGTAAGACAAGTGAAATGCGCAAGTCTCTGTTTCAAGGCCACCTTATCCGGGCTTTGAGCATCTCTTTGCAGCAAGTCCTTGGATATAGGAAGACGAGAATGACAGCTGAATGAGTTGCTCCACAATTTTACCATCATCTTTACTGGGGCTCTGCGAATTACAATTCCAGCAGCTGGTTATTATCCCTTTCATAAAGTGTGACCAGTTCTGAGTCATTCATTGCAAATACTATTGAAATCCTAAGCAGAGCTCCAAACCACGCTAATACTGGTGAAGTACACAGATACTTAGAATCGGTAATTTGTTTCTGTGACATAAAGGAGACAAGCACTCTCAGCCACACACACACCTTCTTCTGTCTCTCTAAAAACAAACAAAAGGAAAAACAACAACAACAAAACACAACCACCAACAAAATATTATTGATTTTTCACTGTTTAATTCTCTCCTACATAAAATAGAGCCAATTTAATACCATAGCAGTGAGGGGAGCTGCATGTCCCCCACTCAGAAATAATTGATAGGGTGAGGATCTTATAACTTCCACCAGTGCTATTAAATTTGTTGCTTTCATGTGGTTGTTAAACCTTTCTTTGATCACTGTATTTCTAAAACAAATGCATGTTCTGACTGCACACACTGCAGTATGAGAAATATGCACTAGTTTCTTTTTATTCTTTTACCTTTTATCCAGAGCATTCAAGCAACAAAAAGCAGGATAGCATAGGAACTGGGAAGGCTCTTCTTTCAGGACTGATGACTGTGTTGTATGCAGGAACAGGAGAAATCTCTGAAGCTCCGCCATGTTTCCTGTGGTTTTAACTACAGTGTATTTAATTCTGCGCTCTAAAATTTTGAATGCTTTCATAATCAAATGCATAGATAGTAGTGAGCCGTTACTTGATAAAGTATCATGAGATCTTTCAGAAGACACTCATTGTGTGAAAATTAAAATTAATCAGTATAGAAGCTCTTTTTGCAAAGATGCACAACATTGCGTATTCCAAAAGAGTTTCCAAGCACTTGGTGATTTTGTTAGTGATGCAGTGAACTTGAGATTTGATGTTCTGTTCTTTAGTGTTGATTAAAGCATTGATTAAATATGTTTTTGGAAGTGTGAGCAGTGACCAAAGGGATTATTGTGGCTTTGAAAAATTGTGAAGTAGAAGGATTTGTGAGGAATATTAAGTGAAGTTGTTGGGTTTTACGTGTGTTTTCACTTAGTTGTGATGTAGAGTTGGTGCCAAACTATCTCATTATGTCTACTGTTGAGGGTTAACACTGCTGTATGCTTGTATTTTGTTTTGCTTTAGTTTTCAGTCACTTCTAACATGCAAAGTTTTGGGTTTTGTCAGCTTTACAAACCATGGAGGCTTACGTGTAACCTTGTGAACAGTCAAGAGGAGTACTGTAAACTGAGGAGAAATGATAATTACAAACCATGATGTTTGTAAAAGCTATGGTAGAGAGAAAGAAGTGATTCTGAAAAAAACATTAAATGCTGCTTCCTGTTTTTCTTGTTTTATGAGTGGGATGTCTGTTGTAGTTTGGTAAAAACCATAATGAAAAACAGCTGAAATAGCTGGTAGGAAATATCTGGCTTACTGTTAAATACAATGTGGTCACTGACTTTAGTTTCGTTGCTAAAGTTTTTGAGATTAGCCTAATTTGCTTGTTCTCTTTAGGAAAAAAAAAAAAAAAGACAGAATACTGAAATCTAAGCAGATGCTTCTTTTAAACTATTTTTGAAAAATGCAAGTAGAGTTAACCAAATATTAAGAAGTTACAGTAAAAACGCAAAGCCGGTAATTTTGCAACCTGGATGGAATATCTTTGGGCAAGGGACACTGCCTGATATTAATTTCCTTTTTGCACTTTCAAAATAAGAATTTTTTGCAAACATTTATTTATTTTATTTTTTTGCAAGTAATTTTGGTATCTCTTTTTGCTATTGCTTGCAGTTAAGCTGATTTTTCTTCCCTCGGTTTTGCTTCAATTTTACTAAATTTATTGCCTGAAACTTGGCTGCTTGGTGCTCTGAAACCAGCAGAGGGTGCACAGAATACGCTGAGTCCAAGCTGTTTCCTTGCAGTCTCCTGTGTTACTGGGGCATGGGAACCAGACAACTGCCCTCTTAAGCCCTATTCAGATGAGGAACTTATCACTTGAACGTGATTCTCAAAATAGCTCACAGCTGTGCTTCAGTGCACTGCTTTCAGTCCAATTTGTGCATGTCCATGCTAACTGGGGGGGAATTTCCCCCCATAGTTGTACGCCAGACTCAGGGCAGCGTGCCAGTTCCTATATGTCTGATCCTTAACCCCCTGCTAAAATGAACAGGGATTACACATTCATCATTTTCACAGATCAAAGCCTACTTCAGAAATTGTTGGTGAACCTTAGTTGTTTGTCACTGTGATATTTTAGGAGAAAGGTCTGTAAAAGTGGCTGTTTAGGTATTTCTCTGTCTTTTTGACTGACCATAACAAAACAGTCCTAGCACTAACCTGGCAGGGGCTCTGCTGAGAGCTGCCACGCTCCCTCCCCAAGCAGACCAGTCAGCATTGCCTACCAGCTCCCAGTTCTTATCTTATCTGGCCCATTACGACATAGTTCAAGGACATAGATAACTTTTAAAAGTTTATTTCCTTTTACAAGTCCTGATGAGAAGCAAGCAGGTGTTTCCCCAGGCTACTTTCTGCTCTGCGCTCTTTGATCCTCAAACTCTGCCATGCTCTTGCCTTTTTGATTCTCAAATACTTCCTCATACACTTTATTTTATAAATCAGAAAAACATGACCAGGAGAGCTCAGCTGAAGGAATTTGCCTTACATTGTCTTTAGAATATGTTTTTGTCTTTGAGTATAAGAATCCATTGTTTAACTACTGCTTAGTATGTTTTATTATGTGGAGGTTTTTTGTTGTTGTTTGTTTGTTTGTTTTGACAGTATGATGCATCATGTCTGAAAGGGGACCAACTGTGTACACCTCTGGAAAGAACTGGGAAAAGAACTTCTACCTATAATTGTTTGCTCTTGTGCTGGGGGCTTGGATTTTAGGTGCTTTGTAGATTTGTCACAGCTTTTGGTAGGATGATTTTTATCCTGTCATCTTTTTGACATTATTCCCCTATATCGATATAGAACCTCAATGAGATTAGATTTCCTTATGCGGTAACATTCATGGGCTCATATATATATGTAGATGAATGTATCCGATCGTTCCCCAGGTATGATACAGGAGTGCCTTAACCCAGTGAAGTATCAACAAAACTTGTTTCCAGAATAGGACTTCTGTAAATATGTTCATGAGTTTTGGATGTTTCTGGGTAACGTGACTCTGGTGGGGGACAGTTTCAGCAGATCAGTGCTGCCTCATGGTATAAAGGTATACAACAACTCAGGTTGTTGTGTTGCCAACTGTGTACGACGGTAGTGTGCTGACAGGAACCCAAATGCTACCCAGGAGGAGATTGGCAGCCCTCTGTCAAGGCCCCCTTCAAGTCCCATTTCTTCTCTTCCTCTTCATCCACTCTTCCTGCTGTCTCATCCTTCCCAGCAACCTGGGGTAGTGCTGCAAATGTTGTAGCCCAGCCATTTTGGTGTCGGCCTATCCCACCACGTGCAACAGGTTAGAAAAGGGAAGGTAGCTGCCATCTTACATTCCCACCTATAAACACATCTCCTAACATCATTCCTGTGAGAAATACTATGAACACTTCAAAAAATATTTGCATAGTAGTCGGTCATTTATATGACAAAGTCTAATAAACTAGACAGTCTTCTGGCTTTAATCACCTACAAATTTGCACTGAATGGATAATATTTATTTTACTACGCCCATTACTGAATAATTTCTTCATAAAGCTATTGTCTTTATGCACTCTATTTAACAGCATGATACTGAATATACCAAATAACATATGAAATATATATATATATGTATATTTTTAATGATAGTAACATATTCAATATACTGTATATTGAATGCATGAGTGCATTTTATATATAGTTTCAGTGGCATAATGTAAATTACATCACAGGTACAATTTTCTGAGACATAAAAAGAATCTTAGTAAGTTTACCATGTAGGAGCATACAGTTGTGACACCTCAGCAGCCCTAACTTAATTCCTGTAATACTTCAAAGGAGGGAAAAAGCAATCTGTAGTTTAGATTCACAATGTAAATGATGTAGTTGCATAATACTACTTTGAAAAAAAATTTCATCCCACTGTGAAGCATTTTTATCCTGTGTTTTGTCTGGATTTAAATTTACATTTATGTCTGAATATCTGTGTTTATAATGGTTGGCTGTTAGAATACTTGCATTATTCTGTGAATTAGCCTACCATGAGTCACTGAAAATCACTTGTTAGCTTATTTTCATATTAATATATTTCTTCTTTTTAACTTCTCCTATTTATATTTTTTTTTCCAAAAACATCTTATTTTTCCAGCATCTTGTTGGAACTGAGTTCATTATATCAAGTACAGCTTGTTTTCTGCTTATTTCTAGAAGGCCAATCTCCTCTGTAGATGAGTTATACTGTAATTAAGTGTCCTAGGAAACCAAAGCTTTAAAAATATTTATTTGTATTGTTTCTTGTAAGAAAATACTTCAACATTCTTATTGAGCGTTTGGTTGTGGTTTTTGTTTGTTTGTTTGTTTTGTTCTTGTTGTTTTGTAGACCTTTGATAAAAATAGAAACTCAAACTGCAGTTGCCAAAAAAAAAAAAAACACATTTATTGTGCATTTACAAACATCATCTTATGCTCTTCCTCTCATCTGCTAATTGATTATCTTGTAGAAGTGGGAAAACCCTAATTCAGATCTCTGGAGTACATTGATTTAAGTAACTGGTCTAGACTGAAATTTTGAAGCTCCATCAGGTTGTGAGAAGAGATGATGATGAGACTTGAGATTTGCATCTAAAGGAGCAAGTGATTTGTTTTCTACTTTGCTTTATAAAATTCTCAGTCTCGTTCACAATAAAATAAATTTTAGTACTGTTTGGGTCATTTGAGCATTGCTTTCACGAGTGTTTTATTTACATTGATTTCCTTAGTCCAGTGTTACCTTCAATATGTTGGAGTCTCAGTTGGATTTTGTATTTCAGCTTCTGCACAGTGCTTTGAACTCAGTGCATCAAAAGAAACCCACAGGTTCACTTTTAGAGTGTTGAAATGTGAAAGGAAATGCCAGAAAATTAGTTATTTTCATGTGATAACCTTCATTAGGAGTGTCTGATTTCTCATTCATCTCTTTAATGAGATCCTATCCAGTTCTCTGAAGTTCCAGTTCTTTCTGTTTTTCCCCTGTACTGCAGTGAATGTCTTCTCACTCTGCTCAAGAACAACATGGTTATACTATTCTCTTAGCTACAGAGTAAAAAATAAATTATGTTCTTTACTGTGATTAAAGGAATGAAGTAAAGGACAGTCTGATTTTACACCTGTTTGGCCTTTTAGTATAAATAAACTTCATTTTTTCATGGACATGAAGTTTTGTCAAATACAAATTCAGTAACATCTTTTTTTTTTTTTACAAATTGCTATTTTGAAAAAACAGGATGGATTTTTTTTTTCCAATTGGATTCTGTTAACAGCATTCCTAATGTGTCCCAAACAGGAGGAAAGAGGATTTTCTGCAGATTTATTTATAATAAGCAGACAGAAAATTCTTTTAGTCTTTTTCCTCATTAGAATCATTTGTGAAGGTGGTGCAGAGTGAAACTTGCCACTCAGCGATACCCAGATTTGGTCCAGTAGAGGTTATACTATTTGGTTGCTGCTTGAATTACTTTTATCAGGGCAATGCAGTACCTCCAGCATAGACATCTTCTGGATAGGTGTCAGCACGTGTGGACCAAAGGATAGCAACTGTCTCATTCGTAGCCCCATATTGTTGCATGTCTGATTCTTCTACTCCCTATCTTGCCACCATGTTAGTGAGGGAATGCCAGTATGGTAACATCTCATGTGGTCCCTTCTTCCTGCAAGAGCTCTTCTTCACTGCTCTTGTAGCAGAGAGAAGCCAAAGTCTCCCAGCTTCCAGATTTTCAAGATAAAAGCTATCTTGCTCCTGTTGGGACAGAAAAGCCGCTCGGTTTAGTGACTAGTAACTGGAGAATTGGCAAATGAGGTGGGTTCAGAGAGAGCTTGGGTGGAGAAACACAGCAGAAACTTGTAATCCTGTACCTACTTGGAGTTTTCATGGTTATCAGGGCATTATGGTTCTCCGTCATTGCTCCAGATATGTTCTGTATCCCTAAAAAATACTTATTATCCCAAAGTGTATTTGAAATACTCATCAAAGACACAACTAGAAGTGTTAACTTACAGTAACTCAGAAGTTGCTATGGAGAGCAAGGTTTGGTTATGATAGAAATTATTCTCATGAATACTAGAAGAAAGCTGCTGCTCTTATGATTTAGAGTATCAACAGTTAGAATATCCACAATATTCTGGAAAGCAAATGACTTGAGGAAAGGAGCACATCAGGATGTGATGGAGTAAGGCCTTTCAAGTCTTGGGAGTTTGTCTTGAAACCATAAGGGAATTTAGCTGGTAGCAGCTGGTCTGGTTATATGTCTACCTCACTTGTTTCCCAAAATTCTTTTCGATGTTAAATGGAGAGCTCAGTGATTTCCAGTGACATGCTGGGTTTGATGGCTCAAGAACAGACCCTCGTCTTGTTCATCCAGCCCCCCTGGGAGGCAATGGCTCCTAAGAGGGATGAGGAATGCACCCCTCAAAAGTGCCTGGGAAGTTGCGTCTGAGCTGTTGCCTCAAGATCAGTGCCAGTCTGTACATGTTATAAGAGGGTACACATTTGTAACTCAATAATAGGAAAAAAATATACTGCCCAAGCATATAAACAGGTAGATAGGAAAATAACCTGGTAGTAGAATTTAGTCAGAATGAAATATTTGTGGTTAGACTAGATTCTCCTCTAGTAAAGATGATTTGAAAATTATTATACCATTCCTTGTCAGGAGACAGGTCGATGAATTTAAGAAAACTCATGACCAGTTCCTGTTAGTTCAAATTATGCTGTCGGTCTTTCTTTTCATCTTATGTGTAAGCTAATGGCAGAAGTAATAGATTTTGTTTAGGTAACTATTGATTCCGCAGTTGTTTTGTGAGTCTAAGGTTTCAATATTGACCATCTGAAAGCAATGACTAAAAATTATTTGAATATACTATTTAATTTATAGCCAAACCTTCTTTTGGTGCTTTTGACTTTCCATTACTACTTTGAAAAGTAGATTGAACTGCTTACCCCATTGATTGTGTTGTTTGTTTTAACCACCTCTTTTTATGATTAATTAAATTTTAGAATCTAGACACCAATCCAAGAAAGCACATGAGATGAGGCTAATCTGACTAGAGTAACTGGAATTTCTCACGTTTAAATTTAAACACAGGTGAGTGCAGAGTTGCAGCAGTGCCTACATGAAAAGGGATAAATAAGGCAAATATGGAGAAAGAGAAAACAAATGTAAAAAACAACGCTTGAAAAATTAAAGATTAGCTTAAAAACAATACTTATGTAATCTTGGTTGCTTACTTGATGTAAGCATGATTGATGAACTAGTGACAAGTTTTAAAGTCTAGTAATGTTAAAATGCACCATTAGTTTGTTCTTTTTTTCTGTTAATATTTCCATCTCCTAGGTTTCTGTTTTTCTGATGTTGTGGTTCAAGATAGATGAGCTCACAAGGGTATTTTTGTTGTTTTTCTAATGAAATCATTTTTTTCTGTGATAGAATGTGCAGTGCTATCTGAATAAAATAAAATATTTCATGAATCTGGGTTGATTTCCAAAGTTTTATATTAAACAAAAGTTAGGGAAATGTTATACAGAAACTACCCTCTCACTAGTGAGCTCTTCTTTGGTGGGGTTACCTTTGGTGAATTTCAAAATATCTCATATAAAGGAGTTTCATCTTCTGATATATTCTGTTTGCAATCTTTCACACATTATTCCTTGAGATTCTACTTCCTCCCAGATGCTTTCAGAAGCACTTCACACAGGGCATTTTTGATAGAAGCAGAAGACAGATTTTTCGTTAGCACTGGGAGATATGATTAAATACCTTCCTGGGCTTTTAATTAGGTTTTCATAAAGCAAGTACATTTTCCAGGATGCAAGATATTTAACTGAGACACATTTTAGTGCTGTTTAATTTATGTGTGTTAAACCATATTTTAATACCTACAAATGAGTGTCCATAAGCCTGGGTGTTGTCTGAGTAAATATCTTGTCACCAGGCTCCTTGAAATTTTATTTATGGTCTTCCTAGTGCCTGACTGGTTTTGGTCCAGCATGGTATTTATTGTCTCTTTTTTAAACAGGCTTAAATTTACCATACTTTTCATGGACAATCAGGATATAGACGTAAATAGTTTTGCATCTTAATTTGTCTCCTTATCTGTTTTTGTTTTGTATGAACTTTGAAACAGTATTATTGAATTATTGAAATGTTTAAACAAAAGAAGACAAAGTTAGACATGATTTGTATGAAAGCTGCTATACAAAATAAAGCCGTATTGTATTCGCCTCCAAAAATCAATGTGTCATCACATTAAAAAGGACTCCTTTGCAGGATATGAAAATGACATTTTATTCTTTGCTCTTGAAAAATCTTTGTTCCAACACAGGAAACAAATACTTCTACCATTATCAGGTTTATTTAGCTTATAATTGTATACCTCTGAAAAAGTAATCAGTTACAAAACATAATAATCTGGCCTTCAGTACTAACAGTAAAATAATAGATTTCAGTCTTATAGTTTACACAAGTCCATTTTTCCCTTCCCTTGATATATCTGTTCATTCTGAGCATGGTACAGAGCAGAGTATAAAAGCACAGGTTTTTAAAGACACAAATTCTCTTCCCCAGTATATGGGTGTAAACCCTGATGGAATTGCACCTGGAAAATAAAGCAGATTTTGAACTGAAATGTTTGGTGGTTCCTGGTAGGTGTGCTGAAATCCGCTTACCTAGAATTAGATTATCACAGAAAAAGCATTTTGTGTGTGCTTATAAATTTACACAGTCTTTTACGTTGGATTTTCCTGTCTCTTCCCATGAAGTACAATGTCTCATGTTCAAGATTCATTTTCTTCTAGAGTCGCCCTACTCTAGTACACATCATCGCCTGATTTCTCAAGGCACTTAAGCCCTTACTTTGTGTACAAAGATTTTAACTTGAAATACTTGAAGTACAATCTTGAAAGGCTGTATTTTTCTTTTTATTATTATGGCTAGTTATACAAATGTGCTATTTTATCTTTCAAGCTTTCAAGCTAAGATATTGGTAAGATACAACTGTAAAGTCACAAAAGACAGAATTTTATGGCAATGGTTAGAGCATTGTTCCTGCTGAATTTCTGTGAATTCCTTCTTCCTTCTTGTTTTGCAAAGATCAGAGGAAAGTACAGTATTGACTTTTGTAAACCTTGATTCCTCATTGCATTTTAATTTTTAGCCTTCTTACTGCTTCTAATCACATGAGTGCTTTGACAAACATGCTTGTTTCCATGCTATGCACTTTCAATTTCAGAAGAGAAGCAACCCCTACTTTATTTGTAGGAGTAGGAAGGGGGCCAGGGCTCTCATTTTAAACACATAACAATATGATTTCAGAAAAGTCAGAGGAATTGGGCATGTGTATCTGAGTTGACACCCTTGTCTTACATGTATTGCTAATTCATAGAAATATTATCCATTACATGAATTATGGTTTACTGGGAGCTGGGCTGAATGGTCTAAGAGAGAGACCCTAGCCCATACCTCAGTTGGCTTACTGCAGACTTTCAGTGTGGTGATATTGGACAAATTGCTTATTGTCTCAGTGTCTTAGTTTTCCATGTATGAAAAAGGGATAATGGTCTTTTTTTTTTTCTTTCTTTTCAGTTTTGTCTCTTATCTGGTTTAAATGTGGCCTTTTGGCTAAGGAACTCTTTTGCATTTGTTCATTAAGTTTCATAATAGAAGGGCTAGGAACAAAGTTGGGCACTACTGGTAATAATTTTGTGATGCTTTCCTCATTTAATATCCTATATGCTTTCAGGGAGGTTTTGACTAGACTGTTTCAGAAAGGCGAGGACACTTTCTTGTAATTTGGGAAGTTATGGGCAATTCTTCTGTCCGTGGAAGCTCATGTTTCTTTTCTGTATACTCAGTTCCTAGTTAGCACAGCTTTTCAGAGTTTATGGCACTGTCAATTTCAGTAGTAGTTGTTCAACTTGTGGCAATCTAAGGAGGACACCATACATAGCAGAAAGGAATATTTACTACATTCATAGCATTTGAATGGTGCCAAAATTCAGTGGAGAGGCTAAAGTAGATCCCCAACAGGGCAATCTTACAAAATGAAGAAAGACCAACATTTTCAGGAAGCTGCTAATGTCCAATTTGGCAACATCATTTTATAGATGGTTCATCTTCAGAATTATTCTTCTTCATGGGTCATCATCACCCATGTAGGTACGGTCTTCAGAGGCTCTAGAGTGGCTGAGGAATCAAAGCAGGAAATCAATCTGATGAATGCATTGCTCTGATGGGCATTTCCAGAACCTACAAGTGTGCTCCTTCAAGTGCTTAAGGGTAAAACAAGTGTTATATTTAAATGAATTTTAAAGGTGTATAGGCAACCAAATATTAATATTACCCCAATACACTTGAAAAAATATAAAGAATAATCAGAATGTTGCATTACAAACATTTCCTTATCAGTATTGTACTTTGCATTTTGTATCGTGTTGGGATTTTTTTGGTTTGTTTTTCTTTTTTTTCCTCTGCAGGGACCACTCAGACTTTCAGATTTGAATTTCTGTAAACTGTACAGTCTCCTTAGTTGTCTATATCTGTAAATAAAAGCTGATGTAATTACACTAATTTTTACATCATATTAAGAAAAACATGTAAATCACCATTAAAATGGTTTAAGTATGGACTTATTTTTTTATTCTAACCTGAGGATTTTTTTCAGAAAACTGTTAAGCTTGATAGAAAAGTAGAAAGAGCAGACAAATAACTGACAGGATCAGTTTAATCCCATCTATCCATGAATTTGATTTTCCCAAGGTGTGAACTGTAGTTTTTGTTATCACACAAGGAGACAACAAAGTTCCACTATACACAGCGCATTATCCAGTCTTTATAGGTCACCTTCTAATCTCTGTGTTCAAGTGGTCAAGCACAATAGTGAGCATTTGGCTGTGTTTTCACTGGTGTCTGTTTTTATTTAATTAATTATTTTAAATGGAGAGTAATTTGCTTTTGTAGGTTATTTTGTTTAAGACTAAAACACTGACAAGATATCATGGAAGTGTTTCACTCTGCTGTAGCCTGGAAAATGAATTTGCACTACTTTGAAGACTTCAAGTTCAGATGCTTTATACTAGATGTACGGTGGTATTTGTTGTTGGTACGGGAAGAACCAAGGAAGAAGGCTGGCAGGATTGCACGAGAAGTCAGAATAGGTACCCTAACAACAGCTTCTGGCCTTGCAGACTCCTCTCATGCGACTCAATCAGCACCGCTAACCAGTTTACATGTAGATTTGTTTTGGAAAATCTGTAACAATTTCAGTTGAACTGTACACTTCTTAACAACAACAAGAATATAATAGATGTGAAATGCACCCATGTTCAGGGCAAAGCCAAGTACCTGTGTGCTAGGTCTTACTATCACTGGGAATCAGGACCTCCTAAACAGTCTACAGGAGAGAGCATATGGCTCATTTTTCTTCCTTGGCAGGAAAATCTGTGCAGCACAGGCCCCTGTTTTCCAGCAATCCCCAGAGTGCTTCTGGCAACAGGACAGGCTGGAGCATGGCCAGACATAGGAGAAAAAAAATGCAGGGAAGGGGTGGGACCTTTCATGCCTTTTTTCCCTGATCTTTACTCCAAGTTACTTCCAAAGGTAACAAAACTCAAAGACCTAGTTGCTTTTGATTAAGGCTCTCCTTCCCTTAACTATGACTTTTGGGTTCCTTATCCTGTTGGCCAGAGATAACATTCCTAACCATGCTCCATTTGCCTGCTTCATGCTATAGATCAGAAACCTCCTTGTTCCTGTTGGCTTCTGTGGCACGCAGCTCCAGTGCAGGCAGAGCATCTCACCAGCACGAGTTTTGATCCAGCATCCGCAGCCATCAGTTGTGTCCCCTTAGCAAATGTCTCCACTATTCAGTCTCTTGGTGTACCACCCTTCCTCCTCCCCACACCCTTGACTTCCTCGGTTGCTGTCACGATGACTAGCCTGATCCCTGCCTGGCATCACTACAGCCTCAGTCCTGCCTGTTTCTTTTAAATTTGTCTCAAATTGTTTCTCTAATGACTGCAAGTGGCAGATAGTTAATCACCCTATATCAGTCCCAACAAACCAGTGAAAAAAGCTGTTGACAGCAAAGGTGAGATGAATAAAGGTAGGGCTGGACGTGAGCATATTAAACGAGTCCCACAGCACATGGCAGTGACTGAAGCTGTGGTCTCTGCTGCTTCCAGCTGACTGAGTGAATGAACTGAACAGGTTTAGGAGATCCAGCCCTTGTTCTGCAGGCCCAGCCTCCGTCCTTCCTGGCAAATATCTCAAGATACGTTATGTTAGCGCAGGTAGTTGTATTTAGTCTCTTTGATCAAGCCTGTGCTTTGCTTCTGCAGCTGAGCACTGACAGGTGGGGCTGGCCGGGCTCCCAGGCACCTGCTGGCAGGAGGATGGAGCAGACCTGTACTCATCTCCACAGGTGCTTCTCTCAACCACCTCCTTTCCTTGCTGTGACAGTATTACATGCAATACCTATAGATAACCTGTGGCAGGGCTGGTAGTCCTTAGGATAGAAAGTTTTTCTCAATGCCTGACTTAAATCTCCACACCAGCATATTAACTCAGTTACTTGTCTTATGCATGATGGACGTGGAGAACAATTAGTCACCATTGTCTTTTCATAACAAACTTTTGCATAGTTTAACTATGTCATCATGTCTTCTCTCAGTCTTCTCCTCTCCTAGACTAAACAGTCTAATTCTTTCAACCTCCCCTTGTTCTACATCCATTATCATTTTTTTATAGCTTTCATCTGGACTCCCTCCAATTGTCTCCTTCCCCTGACAGCACGGTAGGCAGAGCTGGACAGAGCAGACAGAACAGAGAAAAAATAATCACTTGATTTGTATATAGTATTATCACAAATATATATCAGACTTTCTTTTTCTGCAACTGCAAATCATCCTGATTTATAATTTGCTTATAGATCACTGTAACCTCCTTGTAGATCCCCCCTGCAGGACTGCTGCCCAGCAAGTCTTTCTACATCTGCACGCTTGCATTAGTCTTCAGTAGTGATCTGCCCTGTACAGATCCAATACGTTAATTTCAGAATAATTACCCAAATTATTGCAATCACAGTGAATTCTAAGCCTATCTTGTAAACTGTTTTATATCACATCTGATTTTACAAATCTCTTTTTTATTACTGAAGATCCTCAAATATGTTAGGCATCAGGATTATAACTGGCTTCTTTTGAGAACCCTGATGGAAATGTATGATTGAACATCTCAACCGTTTTCTTTGGTTGTGCCCACCTCTCAGATGAGCTGCAGTTATGTTGTAGAACATAGTTAAGCTTCCATTTGTTTGTCAGCCACGTTTGCATACAACAGCCCAAGGTAACTGGTGTCTCAGCCACAAAAGTCAACGTGCAGATGCAGTGCTCGTGGCAGAGTTCTTCCATCCAGGAAGCCAAGAGACGACTGTCTTGGATGTTGTCTTCACTCCTTGAAGTAGCCAGTGGATTATTTTTAAGAGCCAGTAAATTAATCCCTTCTGTAAAGCAATTTCAACTAAAAATCACAGCCTTCTCTGACTATGGAAGCCTGCCATTGTTTTTAAGATTAATCTGCAACTTTTTAAACACATCTGAAATAAAATTGCTGAAGGAACTATTCTGGGTGACACGCCTCTTCGGTGCAATGGCAACCACAAAGAGATGAGATATAACCAGCTCCATCCTTACTGCTGTGACAGGTAGACCACATGCAGAGTAATCAATATAATCTTCTCAGATAATCTGAGAACAAAACCAGAGCTAAGACTGATGTGTAGTTCTAAAACACATCTGAATGCTAAAAAAAAAAAAAAAAAAAAAAAAAGGTGAGCAAGATAAATCCTGTATTGATAGAACAGCCAATGTGAGTATTGGTCTCAGACCAAAAACCAGTTTTATATAATCTGTTACGTGCCAAACTGCAACACTACATCTATAACCTTTGTTTGTTTGTTTGTTTTACTTTAGGAAAGGATCTATGTCATTCAGCTCTTTGAGCATGTTCCTTGTTTTCTTTATTGAAAATTGTCTGTAACAGTTATTTCAGACCTCTGTAAGCAGAAGACAAATAGCCACATTTTAGTTAAACTAGAACTTTCTTTATAGCATTTTCTTACCCTGCTATCAGTGCTATTTCAGTAGCTTTGTGGGTAACAACAGCATTTTTCTTTTTCTCAGAGGCTCCAAATATTAGAATTATTTTAGGGGAGTGGTTTTGGATTCAGTTTGTATTCATACTGATGGGTTATATATCATGTATATTATATAATGCCTGTAATTTAAGAATCCACAAAGAAAACAAAACATTTATTACATTCTGAGGCATTTCCAGGGAGTGAATAACTATGATTAACTGAATAGGCCATTAGCTACCGCTATTACTCTGCTCAAATGCAGCTGAAAAAGCATTTCTTTAGTGGTAAAAATATTTGGCAGCGGAGCACTTGTAAAAAAATAAATAAATAAATAAATAAATCTTTCTAAATGACATTTTTGGAAAGTCCTCTGCATTCTTAGGCATCTCCAAATAAATTGTATTTAAAGGCACCAGACTGAATTTTGCTAGGTTGAAGCTGTTCAAGATATATAAGTATATAATTTTGTTGAATATTATATTTCACAAATCTTATTTCAACATAAGTAGGAATTCAGTAATTAAAGTAGCTATGGTGATAAAGTTTTCTTTGGATTTATTAAGCTTTCTTATTCAATTATCTCCATTACACTATAGGTATTTATTCCTGGTCAGCTGTGTTTGTTCTCTGCAGAACATATGTTTTTCCAACTATTTATATCACTGCAGAGGCATGTGCTACAATTAGAGAATAAAATATATTCTGGCTCAGCTTATAATTGCAGAATTACTGATGAAATACTGATAGCAAGATTTTTCTATCAGTGCTACAAGCCAAATAGCACAACCATTCTAACTGTTGAACAAGTTTGTCACTATTTTTTACTCTTTTTTAATGTTTTTTTGTCGTTGAGACAGGTTGTTCTTTTCAGCACATCTTAAGAAGCTTCTACTGCAATGCCTTTTTTTGTTTACTAAAAGCTTCACTTATAGTAAAGGAATTTGCCTTTGTGACGAATTTTTGTTCAAAAGAAAAAGCAGAATATGTCTTCAGGGTAAAAGAAGGGTCTTCAGATTGTTTTTGAATTGAATATTCTCAACAGCTTAATCTGATTGGAGACCGAGTATCCTCTGAAGTTTCTTTATCTTCCTCTGGCTCAAACAATTCATTAATATATCTTCATGCTTGGCATGCCAGATCTCTTCAGAAATGCTGGTGGTAGTTACAGTTAGAGACAATTATAACAATTAGCACAAACATTTCTGGTTTAAATCCTTTGGTGAATAGGAATGATATGAACTTGGCTATGTTGTTCTCTGGAGATCCTTGGCATCCGGAGCCAGCTGCGCTCTTCTGCTGCCGAGAGCTGATGGATGACTTTCTGAAGCTTGGGTGGTCTGTGCCGGAGCTGGGGAACAAAGATCCTAGCTCTAGTGATAGGCTGTTTATGAAAAGATGATTGTCTCTGCACAATTCAAGTTGAACTTGACTTCAGTTTTCCCATTTCTGAAAAAAATGTATCTATTGTTTAAAAAAGCTAAATATTTTTATGCTCCTCATGTAGAATGCCCAACAAACTTGAAACTTCGTAAGATTTCAGAATCAGGCAGATGTAAAAAGCATCATTTTAAAATCAACGATATCAAGCAACAGCAATTACCATTGTTTAAAACCGGATCGAAGTCTTTGTTTGTCAGACTTAATGGCGAGAATAGTGGTGATGGAGATGTTCTTATGTTGACATGAAGAGTGCCTTGGTCTGTATTTTAAAAGAGAAAAGTGAACTCAGTAGCAGGTAAAATAATAAATTATCTTGTTTCCACTATTAAGATTTCTTTTGGTCCTGTATTAGAGTATTTCTTAAGTATTTTGCTAATAATTAAGATTATTTATACAGAACTATTTTTTTTTTCTAAAAGACAATAAAGATTATTCTTTTAAAAAAAATAGATTTAGGCATTTTAACATATCTAAAATGTATTATGAATGAATGTTGAAACAAATTATGTTGAACAGTTAGTCCAGTTAATCCTCCAGCATTAGTAGTAAGTGATTGAGAACCCATAGCTGGAGTAATAATGGACAATAATCTTCAACAAGTGCAAGAACCTTGCATATGCCCTGAAACTGTCATCCCATAATGGGTATCTGAGGCATTTTTCATATGTTGTGGTACTTGATTGGAATAACTGTAATGGATGTGCAATAATACCATTATAGATTCAATCAATGTTTTTATAACATGTCCAGAGACAAGCAACTAGAAAATGGAGCTAATGATCTGAAGAAAATGATCTACAGAAAGATTGTCTCCAGCTTATTTAGTGTTGGACAGATTTACTAAGAATAAAGAAACATTTATAGACTAACAAGAATATGGGACTAAGAGGTATTCCGTTTACATAATTTATAAATTTAAAATTAAAGGCGCCAAAATATATCTAGTGCCAAGCCCCATAAGACAGAGTCAGCACTGAAATTGTTTACTTTCTGATCAATAGCAGCTAAGGTCACCGAGAAACCACATGTAATGAAAAATCATATCTTATACCTAAAATAAATTTATTTAAGGCATTAATTTAAGCTGCTTCTTATCAATAATTATATTTACATGTAGGCTGATATTTGTCAAGAAATTTTCAGTATATTTAAGAGAATCTTTAGGTTCCAAAGTTCTTGCAACTTTCTTGGCTATTCCTACATTTCTAATTCTCCTGGGAGGCAATTCCCGCACTTAGCTATTGGAAATGGTATTTCTACTGCAGAATGGGAGCTGTACAGGGCATGTGGAAAGGAAGCTGAAAGCCTCCACTGTGTGACTAAAGGCAGAGAGAAGACAAAACTTTTAGACAGCAAAGGGGCACGCAACCAAGGCAAAGATTAATTCTGCAGATCGGAAAAGTCTTAGCAGATAACTGCAGGTGTGATTTTCTTTCATCCAAAGAAAATGTTGAAAGACTAGGATGCAGTTTAATAATACAAAAGTAAAGTCAGACATTTAAAGAAAGAACATTTCTGCAATTACTTGTTGGAGATATTAAAATGAGGTAAAAACAAAGTACGTTGATTAGTTGTGAGATGTCTCTGAGCAATGGGTGTAAAACAGCTGTGTAAAAGGTAAATGCTATTTTAGGGCATATCAAATAAGATATTTCCAGCAGAGATAGCGAAATTATCAGTACCGTTATAGACGGCTTTTATAGGATATAGTATGGAAGTGTCATCACTCATGTTCAAGGACTGAATCAAACTGGAACAGACAGAGGCAAGCTTTTGGGAAAGAATAGAAAAACTTACAGGGCACAAGGATGTGAATAGGTGTTGACTAATTTAATCTAGTAAAAGGAGACCTGGGAAAGAGACTACGGTCACATTATCTGTAACTGTCTTCAAGTTGTACACACCAGAAAAGCAGAAAGTCTGTTTACTGTAGACACAAACCTCAGGGATATATATTGGTCATGCATAAATGTAAGCTGCAAATTATTATTAAATTTTAAAAAAAAAGAAAGGGGAGGGGGGATGTGGGGAGAGAGGTTCTAGCCATCAGAGCAATGAATTTCTGGAAGAGTAAACAAACTGATGGGATAGAGCTCAGTCAGTCAATGGAAAGGAGCAACAGGAGTCTGCAATCCATGACTTTTTTTCTTGTTTTCCCATATGTGGCACCCATTTTACTCTGCATAGCAAAGGGCTACAGACAATTTTGCATGTTCCTGAGATTGCTCTTGGGAATGAGAAGTTCTCAGTGAGATGGCAAGCAATGATTGAAAATCTAGATGAGACTTCAGCTGTGAAAAAGAAGAAAAGGTTTGTTGGTTGTCTCATTATCTCCACAAGCCATCAGAGAGGTATGGCCCTGACTAAGGCGCAGAAAGGCAAGAGAGCTTTAAGCTCATTTCAGGGTCATAACGCTGATTTTGGTTTAAGCCTGCTTCCTCGACATCGCTGGAAGCTCAACAGAGTCAATTACTGCTTTGAGATGGGGTAGGGTGCTACGCTGTGCTGTTGGCAACCACTTGTTCTCTGGTCCAGCTGAACCTCAGTGACCGTGCAATGACTTCATATCTACTTTGTCCCAGTGCAACCATTTACAGGAAAGCACAACCACCACAGCTGCTGCTTCACTCCTTCTCCTTGGTGAGAGAGGTGGCTGCTGAGCATTCTTGCTCCTCCTCCCACTCCCACTCCCTCCTTCTTCTCCTCCCAGCTCCACCCCAGTGGAGGCTCATGCTGGAGGAAAGCAGCAGTGAAGGGCTGTTGGGACAAATTACAACGTTCACCTGGACCCTGAAAGCAAACAGCTCCCCAGATCAGTCTCAGGTGCCTTGAAGCAGAGAAGTATTCCTGCAGCCAAGCCCAGCTGAGCAGAGATTAAGGCTACTCTTTGTTTGCACCTCCAAGCCTTCTTTTGCAGTTTCCAGCTCTCACGCTCTACCGCACCGTAGCCACTGCAGCGAGTACGGCTCGGCTCGAACGCAGACTGAGTGTGCTAGCCAGTGTGTCAGGAGATGGCTGGTGGTCAAGATTCAGTCCCCTAGCTGTGTGGACATAGGCCAACAGTAACATAAATCCTTGTCTCCCTCACAGCACTGCTGAGTGGGATAACTACTTCAGCCTGCAAATCTGGCAGACATCAGATCTGGCTGTTTCTTGTCCTGCACAAGTCAAACAAGCAAAAATCACAGCTTCAAAAATTGTGAAACTGGCTTTAAAATCTTGAGAAATCTTAAAATTGATGCTCCGGAAATCACTTTTATTTTTTCTTTTGTTTTTCTCAGCTTCTTCTGAGCCTATCAGTGCCTAGAGTCACATTTTGCACATTTTCTTTGCATATCTATGAGCACAGAAATGTAAGCTAAAAGATGAAAACTGAGGTTGTCACATGAGCAGGTGAGGCCTTACAGAAAAAAATCACATCATGGAGCACATGAGAAAATCTCCAGAGTTGACAAGGCCACATTTGATAAAGCCAAGGGCTGCATTTGGCCAGAGTTTGCACAGCTGCAATGAGGATAGGTTTGGATTCCAGCATCTTTACTGAAGGAAGATGCAGGAGGTGAAAAAGCAGAGGCATAGATTACCTGAAAGTTGGGGAATCAAGTGGGAGGTCAGGGATGTCTCCAGTCATTGGCTCGTGCAATGCATTTGCAGTCATACATCAGGGAAACTGCTGCAAGACTGCAAAATTCCTCCTCCACTGCAGAACTTGCCCAAGCCCACTACAAGTTTCAGGGACCCAGGCTGCATTTGGAGGGCTAGCAATTGGATTATGACTTTGTACCTCAGTCATGTCTGACTTACAGGATGCGATATGACACTCTACTGTTCGTTTCTAGCTAATATTACCTATATATATAGGTATATATAAGGTATATAGGTATATATAATATTATATATATAGGTATATATAATATTACCACCACACTCAATGCAGAAAAGTTTATAAATTAAGCAGATTTTTTTAACATGTTGTATAAGAATCTTTCCAATTATTTTAAATTATTTTCAAGAATGGCATATGCTACTATTTTTTCTATCTGTTTTATGAGATTGTCAAGATGACAGATCCTTGTTAGTTTTAAAATATATTTCTAAATAAATTATTTGAAAGTTTAGAGGTTTTTTTTATCCATTGTATTTAAGGGTAATTTGAATTTAGTTCATTGTAGCTTCAAGACTCTTAGATGTATTCTAATACATCTAATCTTCTTCTGTTTAATGTTTGTCCATTAATTTGTTCCAAAAAGAAAAAAAAATATTAGCTATGGGAATTTCTGTGTAATACAAGTACAGAAATATTACAATCGTTCAGATAACTCATTCATCCCCCCCCCCCAAAAAAACACCTTTGACTGAGTCTTATAAATCACCATCATAATTTTCAAATTTCCTACTACCTGTTCAGGTACGACATCAAAATATGCAACATGAAATGATGTTCAAAATATTAGTATTATCTTGATAGAGTCTTCACTAACATCAGGGACAGATGTTTCATAGTTTAATTCAAGTATATAATCGCTAGCATTTCCTCACCATAAAGTTTAAGACATTTAGGAACAAGCAGATTAAGATATTTCCTTCTCAGTTTTCTCTCTGATCATAAATTTTCACTGAAATTTGAAGTCAGTTAAAACTTGGATGTTTTATGGTGCTTGCTAACTTCAGAAAGACTTTTGCATTTGCTATCATTATTGCTGTTAATTAATTTGCTATTTAGTAACTTCAGAGTTATTTACCCTCTGTTACTAATTTTCCTCTGTCAGTCAACGTGCTAACGTTACACTGCTCTATATGCAGACTCTCATTTCTTGCTTTTGCAAAAATGAGTGGGACTCATCTAACTTTATCCTTGCAAAATGTTTACACTGCAAATCTGACTGTCTTTTCTCTGTAGTGTAGAGAGAGCTCTCAGCAGTGGGAGACAGACACCCACACACCTCTAGGGCTGTTTCCCGATGCTTATATTAGGCACTTCAGAAAGCATGGGGACAAATTCTCCTTCAGAGGTGCCCAACACTGAGACACCTATGTTTAGAGCACTGAATCCTATCCTTAGAAAACCACCCCTGGTGAGTTGAATCACCCCAACACCACTCCATATAACCAGAGCAGCTCCTTTACATGTGGTTTGAGGTATAGGGAGAGATTTTGTGTGTATCAGAATCACAACTCTTTATGCAGCTTCAGCCATCACTGAGAAGTGGCAGTCCCTCAAAAAAAAATAAAAAATAAAATGCACTGGATGTGCATGACTTGATGTGCAGTCCCTCCTTCTCTACCAGGAGATGATGGTGTTGTAATACCCATGCACAGGAAGCAGGATTCACCACTGAACAGTTTGCCTTCCCTTGCTTGCAAAGCAGTCAAGCTATGCAGATTTAATTTCTGGATTCCCATGAGAATTATGAAGATCTTTTAAGAGAGAAGTCACCATGTCACATACATCTTTCTGTATCATCAGAGTGACAGCAGCTCTGCTGCTGCTGCTGAGCAAGCTGCTGCTCAGATCCTCTCTTAGCTGTACTTCTGATTGAGAGGTTTGTCTTTCCTTCCCTTTCACTAGCATCAAAATTCTTGATCTAAGGAAAAGTAGGAAATTCTAGCCCTGTCTCTAACAAAATGAGGAAAGTAATTTTAGTATCTGGATGCCTATGACTCTCAGTGAAGTCTCTTAAATCCTGTTAATTTAAAGCCCCTGAAGCTATTCTCAGAGAAGTGAAGACATCTGGTTAATCTCAGACTCAGGACTTTTGACTTCCCATAACAAGCAGAGATTTCTGTGAGAACCCTTCCTTGCCTTGGCAGGCAGACAGCTGGTTGTACATCATGATGGGTGCTGGCTCGGGCTGATTAGCCCATCCCTCCCTCTCATATTTCCTTCTTTTCCGCTGAAGAAAGTAGAAAGCATTTGTATGTTCTCTTTATGCTGTTGTCTTTCTGTAACCACATGCTTTTCAGAGGAGAGACAGTTTCTCTCTTCACTGGAAATGTAATGGGATACATAGAATCACAGAACATACATCCCTAAATATCAAATCAAATGAATTTTCGTGTTACTTAAAGGTCAGTTTTGCATGGTATTTAGTAACTAGTTTGTATTTCAATTTCCACTGATCTCCAATTCTTCCAGTCCAGAACTGAAAACATAGCATTGAACATCAGTGTGAAGGAACTGAGGGCTTGGGTTCCACTTCAGGAAGCAAGTTATTTCACTCTTGTGAGTGGCTCAGGTAGCATAAATAGAATATTTCACAGAATGAGAAGTAGAAAAATCTGGCATGTAACCCTTATTAGGTAAGAAGAATGGTCTGTGCCTGCTGCGTTTGTGCAGTCATCTTGTATCTCCATAAAGATTAATGTAAATGGTAGTCCTTTCTATGCAAGTGTCAGTACAACTAGTTGTGTTGATGGTTGCACTCCCTGTTCGTTATGTTTCTGATCAAGAACTTATGCAAATGGTAATTTGCAGTTTGGAGTTTTGTGACACTGTGTAACTAATTTATTTCCAATGAAAGCATTGCAGTGATGTCTTTGTTTTCTAAGTGAAGGTTTCCGTTGAACAAATATCAGTTTTAGGAGCTTATGAAAGAATTCCATTATGCCCAAATTGAAGAATATTCCAAAGGGCAGATACTTCGTAAAGCTAGTATACAGATGTACAATCAGTTCTTAGCAAAACCTTGTTCTCACTTGAAATCTTTTCTCCATAATGCTTTAATTTTCAAAGTGTATATAATAATTCATTATAAAAGATTTACTAGCATTGCCTGCTTTGTTTGAACAGCACTGTATGACAATATATTTCAGTTGTTTATATGCTCATGTGCTCTAGGGAAACTGAGCTAGAATAAATTATTATGAAGTGAGTGCATAAATGATTTGGAAATCATATGCAGAGACTAGTTCTCAATGATACACTGTTAAGTGCACTTCTGCAAATATTTTTTTTGTTCTGGTTCTATTCAGTATTCTCATTGAGCATTTGGATGAAAGGCTAGGAGATAGGCTTAATGAATGCATAAACCAAAGCAAGTGTGTTGGAAGTAAGGCTTACAGTTGAAAATGATCTTGATAAAGTAGTGGTGTAGCCTAGAAAATATCAGCTTTCCAGCAGTTAAATTAGAACAACTGCAGAACTGGACAGATAGGTAAGCACAGTCAGCTGGAAAATATACAAATGGAAAATGCCTGACCAGACAGCAGTTCTGCAGAAAAGACCTGTGTTGTAATGATCCCAAGCTGAACAAGCGCCAGTGATATCGTGCTACTGCAAATAAGGCCAGTGTTATTGTGGGCTATATGAACAGGAGTAATAAGGCATAAAATGTAACTATTTTAATCTACTCAATACTGATAAGGCAACAGTGCTTTACTGAGCTCCAGGAACTGCAGCTGAAGCAAGATCCAATCCAACTAGAGAGCATTAGGGAGAGGCCAGTGAGCCTAGTCAAAGATCTAAAACACATGGGCCTTTAGGGGAAGACTGAAGGGTTGTTTAGTCTAGAAATGAGAAGGTGGAAGGGATACATGATAGCAGCCTTCCTATAGCAATCGGTGACTCTGAAGAGGAAGGGATTTAACTGCCATGTATGCTGTCAGAATGGGAAGGGAATAATATGCTTAAATCAATGCAAGGATGATTTAATGTAAGCATCAGGAAAAAAAAAAAAAAAAAGTGGCAAGGAAAAGTGGAGCCCTTGAATAGGTTGCTTAGAGGGAACTCCTGGAATCTTCATCCTTGCAGAAGTTTAAAAATAGGTCAGACAAACATCAGCAAACACAGTGTAGGTCAGAGATGGATGAAGTGATCAATCAGATTACCTGCTCGTCCTAGTCCTTTATGGATTTCTTTGTATGTGAAAATGATGAGGCTAATAACTGTACATACCAAATGCACTCTGGGTATCTTCACAAAATTTCAGGGTACATAACAAGAAACTTAATTTTAATTCTGGAATTTATTGTATGATATCTGTATTTACATTAGACTGAAGCAATTATATTTTTTCTAATTTTGCCAATGTCAGTATTAATTTAAAATAACTATTGTCTGATGGTTTTATGAATGGTCTTTATAAAATAAATAGGTGAATACAGTCAGATTCCTGTGGTAGGACACAAAACACTTAACTGTAGCCATGTGAAAGGTCAGTCTCTAGCCTAATTATAGCGAATAGAAAAAAGATGGACACCTTTTAGAGATTACCTAAGGAGTGGAAGAATCACCCTCCAAAGATACCTCTGTCTCTCTCTGTATTTATTCCATAGCAATTATATATTGCAGGGGTATGGCTAGTCTCTCTTTTTCTCAGTCTGTGGTATTAAAGGTTTAGTTCTTTGTAAAACAAATGTACCTGGTCTTCATAGAGGACTATCTGGATAAAATTTAATTGACAGGAAATCAGAGTAGCTAACCTAGTAGTCTTTTCTGAGCCTCAGTTCTGTGAAGCCCACTGAATAAGTCACTTATAAAGCACTAGTAAATGGTTAATAGTTGTTATCAATACATAATTGACATGACCAATATGTGTCAGAGATAGTTATACACCAAATCTATGTAAGACACTTATTAACCTATTCGATTATTTAATTCTTTAATAATCGTCTAAATTTTTTATACTGTATCTTGTGTACACTGTGTGTGAAAGACTAAACAGCACTTTTAGACAGGAAATCTATAAAAGATCAACTCTTCTTTACAAACATAATATACTAATGAGGTATATATAATATACTAAAACACTAAGTTAATGGACAATTAAATGGAAAATTAATACTTTTAAAATAACAGTACGTTTGATCCTCACTAATAATAAAGGAACCATGCACTATAAGACATCTTTCTCCCTCAAAAGCATCCTCTAGTAACATAAAGATGGTAAACCTCTTCAGAAATCTGTAATTTATTAAAAATTGCTATTTCCTGGTAAAAAAACAGTCTCATTTACAGGACTTTTTAGAAATTGGAATTACACTCCAAGAACCAGTGATGACTAGTTATTGTTCCTTTTGTCAACAGGCAAGATGAAGGAGGTTCTGGCAGCTTACCATGTCCCGGGCTCTGCAGAGTTAAGTGAGACGTGCGCCCATGTTCTAGCATGCATCACATCGCATCTTGGGTCTGAAGTGCCAGAAGGATCCCAGCGCTGCAGACTGAGACGGCTCTGAGCACCTCAGTACCCCGTTTCTGACAGAACCCAGGGGTGGCAAATTTACATACCAGTATTACCTGTCTGAGGCAGGTTTAATTTTATAAATTAAAGCCATAAACTCTATGAGTTTCTAGACCATATTTGTGTTGTTGAGGATGATCTGCTCAAATGAACAGTTTTGCATCCATCGGACAGACAGGTTCTTCTGCTGGACCAGAAGACGACAGTGGACTGTATATTGTACCTAATACCATTTGTAGCATCTCCTAGAGCAAATAATTGAAGAACAGGTTGCAAGAAAATCCTCTAGGGAATAAGATATGCTTTGTTTTGATCTATGAATTTTAAGAAATGTTTTGTTTTTTTAAAAATAACCACTTTTACATAACACTATGTGTGCAGTCTATGTGCAGCTCTTCACTGTGACTATCTGTATTCCAGAGATGATGAATTCTTTGTGAGGCACCTGAACCTTTTTAGATTTGTGATGAATCCTTAAATTATGAAAGTATAATGGAAAACTAGAAGGGAAAGTTTCCAGGGCTTTTATTTGAGTAGATGTCTCCAATTACTTCCTGTTAGTGTCCTGAAAGGTGAAGAAAAGGTCAGGAAGTAGAAGAAAAAGAAAAAAAAAGACAAAAAAAAATTACATTTCATTTTTTTTTTATATATCCACCTATCAGAACATGTGTTTGATTAAATAACCAAGGGGAGAGCAACAGCTAACTTATCTGAGCCCTCACATGAAAGGTCTGTGATTTGGGGCAGTATTTGCTCGTTTTGTCTTGCAAATAGCTCTAGAAAAGAAGGAATATGTATATGCCCCACCATATGTGAAAAGGACATACCTGCCATTCCTTTATTTATTTTCGCTCTTCCAAACATTAAAGTGCCAGTTATTTGGAATGCTGTAGTCTGTGGTCTCTTTAAACTTGTTTAGTGAGATCCTTTCAGCAAGATCATTCCCATGATGGTGTAACTGCATGGTGACCACAGCTTTGGGCCTGTATAATAAAGATCTAAATTCAGATTTTTTGTTTCTGACTATTTTCTCTACCTCTATGTCAGATCTGCAAAGTGTATGGTTAGAATCATGCTTCTTGCTGATCACTGTTTAGAAGATTTGATGAAAACTGTTAGAGAGGAAGGTATTTGTACAGTTGGGCACTGTTTCTCCTTTGCATCATTATTTACATCAGGTTAAAGGGCAGAGGGATACGAAATGTTAGCAAATCAATAGTGATGCTTAAATTCAATTTGCGCACAAGGCCCCAGGGCGATGAGGAGATCAGTCTCTTCACATCCTGGATTTATGGTCGTACTAAAGTACTTGACATCTGGTGTCTATTAATTAGTAAGCCTGGAAGGGTAGAGGAGGAAAAAGCTGCAGAAAAGCTGAGTCTAAGCTGGCTTTGATTTGCTGTGTGTGTGATATATTGTGCTGAGCATATGCACATCTGAGTATAAAAGCCAATTAGATTCTCTTTCTTTCCTCCTTATTTTCTTCTTCGAAGACAAAATTTTAAACTATAAAAATGTTCATGTAGCAACTGAGTTTGCGTGAGGAAACACTGCGCATTGCATTTCAGAAGTTAACATTGTCCTGACAAGGCTACTTTACCATGCTGCATATATATGCAGGGTTTTGTCCTGCTAAAGGTACGGTTAGCTCATAGCAAACATCTGAGTTTGTGTCAACAAAACAACCCTAATCTTTGAGATCTTAGTCTGGCTTCACTGTGGCCCTACATTTCATGTAGTCAAATAAGGATGGCAGGGTGCTCACCACTCCTAATACTGTCGACACGTGCACTCTCCACAGCAATACATTAAGTGTGGATGGGGTCAGGCAGCAGCATTTTCTGAGCAATGCAAGCTGATCTAAGGCTGCGCCCCTGCTCAAAGTAGGCAGTCCTCTCTTCCTGTCCTGCACAGTCACACCGCCTCCTTGCTGGTGGCACAGACAGCTGTACACCTATGAGGCTTTCTGGTCTGGTTGAAAACTGTCCTGTGTAAGAACTTAGCTCTTGTGCTGGTTCAGACACCAGGAAGGAGGTGGGAACTCCTTTTTAGCAGCAGTTCAATTTTAGGTCAGCTCACACTGATGGAGGAACCATGTGTGCCTTCGGGTACCTCTAACTTTCAGTTAACTAATCTTAAAACCAAACTTTCTAGTTAAGCACATTGCTTTCTTATGGCCAAAAACATTCCTTAATTCAGTGACACTGCAAAGAGAATAAAGCATGGGAAATGAATTAATTTTAGGGATTTATAGGGAAAAAAAGGGAAAGAAAGAAAAAAAAAAAGTAGTTACCTATGCAACAGCTTTATTTTAAGTACAAGAAAAATACATTGCAATGAGAGGAACACATTCTTGGTATTCAAATTATTCTGCAGACCAACACTTTTTCAGAAAAGCAGAAGTGAGAGCTGTGTGCTGTAGCAATACCAGGGCAGTATAAGTCTCCCGTGGTAGCATATCTTTTGCTATTGATGAGGTGTATGCTCAGTATTTGGACAGCTGGACCCACCAGATCTGTAGATGCTTGAGCTTGACCATTACACCATTTGAATTTGAATGTCAAAACTAATTGCTTCAAGAGCAGGGCCTGTGTCAGAGAAATGCTTTTTTGTCTGTGCCTAGTGGGAGCTGCTGGAAGCCTGGCCACTCTATTGGGTGGACTTTTCTGACGAGATGTATGCTGCTGCCCATCTGTTAAGGGAGCGATTAAAAAAAGAAACAAAACAAAACAGGCAAACCTCTTGGCACTGTGGTAAGGGCAGAGGTTGGGCTTTTTGTTCTTGGGATAAACTCCCTTTTCAGAGTCTTCCACTTGCTTTCCCCCAGCATCTGGACAAGCCCTTCTTTGTGAAGGGACATGAATATGGAGAGACCTACAGTGCATCCGTCTCTTCTAGTCAGTTTCAAAGGAACATTTCTAAAGTCATTGTTTTCTGGCAACTTTAAGCATTTCAATTGTGGTAGCAGTGGCTTTACAAACAGCATTAGCTAACTTTGATGGGTTAGATCAATTCAATATTTGCACAGTTAGAACAAATACTTAATGTGGACGATGTGGCTTAGCAGGCAAGAGTGTTGGTTTCTCTGACTGCATTTGATGTCTAAATATGTAGCTCGCATTCAAATAGGATGGTCTTCAGTCATTTTCTTAGCAGACAATAATCCAGTCCAAGGATAAGAAAATCTGTTGAGGGCCCAGACCTGGAAAAAAATAGTAGGCTTAGGAAAAAGTAATTTGACCAGTGTTGTTTGGGTACTAAACATCTTAGAAACAGTTGAGTCTTCAGGTCACAGCTAGGATTTTGGTGACAAAATATGAGTTAAGTGTCTCTGCAATGGCTGATCACACAAAATCTTACCTGAGACTGCAGTTCTGTTCCTACTGCCAGTCTTTGCTTTGATAGCAAGGCCTTTTACAAATATCAGTTTGCTTTAGATTACTTTGTTACATTCACTTGCTTTTGAACTGCGTGTGTACACATGCTGTTAATGATTCAAATTGTTCATACAAAGAATACCCCAACAGTTGGCTATCAAATTGTTATTTATTTGTCAGGCATTGCCTCAAAAACCCAAAGGTTTTGAGAAACCATGAGCTTACTTTATGAACAATTATCTATTTTACTTTTTAAGTTCTCTGTTGTGACCATCATCTAGCAATCTCCAAATATTTTTCAAATATTAAATAGAGCAGTCTCACAAAGATTCCAGGTAGCATACATTTTAATTTTAATGTGTAAGTAGATAAGCCAAGTCACTGAAGAGCTAGGTAACTTCACTGGTATTTCACAAGAAGTTGCTGCACTGCAGTCAGCAGTACACAAAAATAATGATTACCTTGTAAAAAAAATGCCAACCTCTTAAAAAGTTGTTAGTATGATCTTTCTCACTTACTGTGGTGTTTTTCTCTTACCTAAAGAGAGCCCCTCTGACAACAGCTTAATTTCACCTCAGCTTCCCCAAGAGCTCCATACAGGTCTGCTCTCCATCTTGCAAGGAAGAGGCTGCAAAACTCCATATGATAACCTTAGCTTTCTTCTGGAACAGCTGTGAACAGTCATCCTTGTACTTTGGGTTGGGCCTGTTCTTGGCCAATTTCAAGGCTGTTTTTTTCTCTGGCTTGGCCAAAACCTTTCCTTCCTAATGATAAATGGTGCTCTTCAGGTCACATCTATTTCTGAAGTAGTCTTTGCTGATGAAGTCAGAAAGAGAGAGCATGCTCCTGACTACATTATGAAGGAGAATTACTGTGGTGTGTCACTGGCTATCCATAGGTGATCAATGTGCAGCCACGCCAAGTGTTAGGTACAAGTTGCAGAGTTAATGAAGTACTGTCGGTTGTGAGTTTATTTCCAGGACATGGTAACAGTTTTACTAAACCCCAATGGAGAATTGGAAGCTGAACCAATGGACATAATAAGCAGAGTGCTCAGAAAGGTCTGTAGTGAACCCATCTGGGAAAACACCCTCTATATGAAAAATTTGCACACAATTACTTAGGTAAAAGAGGAAAGGTAGCCAGGCGATATCTCAAAAACAAGCTCAAGAAAGCTTTTCCCAGCTGATGGTTACTCCTGTGGGCAGCACAGCCATCATAGTGGTAGTAGTCAAGAAATAGAAAATGAACTGAAGGTAGATGCATGGGCAATATGTTGACATTTTTAAACCAATGATTAATTACAATAGTGAATTCCCAAGCAGTGCAATGGATCCACTGTCAGTGGGAATACTTAAATCAGGCTTTGTAACCATTCAAAGGGTGATGACATCCTTGTGTGGGCAGAAGCCTTGTCTTTGTCCTGAGGATGGTCTGCTGACCTGTGCTCTGTGAAGGATCAAAAAGGCCTCAAACCTGATCATCCAGATGACCCCAAGCTCTCTGTCAATCTAATCCCGGAAGACCTTTTACAGTTTATCACCCCACACTTACTCCAGTATTTACTTACTGTGTACACAGAAGATAATTCATGTTCAGCCTGTGGGGGAAGCTGGAAATGTGAAGCTCCAAACATCAGTGTGTGTCAGGAAAACATGAATTTCAGTTATGCTTGTGATAGTCAGCCAAACAATGATGTTTTCCTTAAAACCCCAAATGTATCTGAACAACATAAAGCCCCTAAATCATATTTAGTCTCAAAGCTCCCTATTACATCCAATTAAGCCTGAATATTATGAACTAAATATTTGATTCTACATCACCTACCACCTTAAGTAAAATCCTGGAAGCTGGCCAAAACCAGAGGAGACATATTGTTCATAGCCTGTTTATCCATTTGTGTACAAGATGTTTTGTTCTAAAAAATAAATTAATAAAATAAATAAAAAAGCATAAAACAATATGCAAGATCCAGATCAGATTCCTATCACATAAGTACTATCAAATATTTCTATTAGTCTTGCCTTTGCTGTGACACTGAAGTGTCTGGGCAATACAGATGCAGACTGTTCCAGTGATTATTCTCTCAAGACTTTATTTGTCTTGATCTAGTGGATTTCAAGCTAATAACTTTCATGAGACCCAGAATATGATCTGCTGCTTGGTTTATTTTTGGTTTGTAACAATAGCAAATTAACAAAAGAACTGTAAAATAAAATTCATAATGTAAAAGTGAGCCTCCTGGTAGAGTAAAGCAAAGATCTTAATGGTTTCCAGCAGGGAAACCCTGTCTGATGCCCCAGATAACCCCACATGTCCAGCAGTGAGTATATTAAACACCTGGTTAGTGCAGTTACGACGTTTCTGTGAAAAAGCTGTCCCGCACTAAATCATGCTTGGTGCTACTTGGCTGATGTGAGGTACTTGTGTGAATAGGCTCTCTGAAGAAGTCATGCCATAAGTCTACGGAGATGTGACCTGTCGTTTTTGTTTGGTGGAAGGTCTCCTTTGCACAGCAGGGGAAACAGGAACAGTTTCTAGCATAAGTAAAACCATCCCTGTGGAGTTGAACAATTATTGTCATCTGTATCTGGAAGGCATTCAAAAGAAATAAAAGGTCTTTTTCTTTTTTTTTTTTTTTCACAGACATTCTCACAAGCTCCCTGTGCTTCCCGCAGTATCAATGTAAGAGAAGGACTTGTTAGTGCTTTAGCGTAGCTTTGAAATTATCAGCATTTCTTCACCCAGTTCTGTAGCTTGATTTCGCATAGCTGATTACAAATATTGTTACAAGAACAGTGTGGAATTTACTTAGCTGTTAAGGCAGTCTCAAAAGAAAAGGCTATTCATTCGTATTCCAGCTCCATTTCTCTAGCAATTTTACAATCGACTTCTGCGGGGAATACCAGAGAAGTGATTCATCATTAACCATCCCGTCTCTTCTCCATGCCAGAATGCTAGATTTCCCAGACGTCACAGTTTATAAAATGTAGTCAGTGATGAGGCTCGCTTATTTGTGCTGTTATTGTTTTTTTCTATGTTTGTTTTTAAGACCTTCCAACACAGGGATAATGAAGTTTTTGCCATATTCGTAGGCATAAATTCAGGAGCTTTGGGAAAATACCAATGTATATTAGATGATGAATCAAAGCAGTCTTGGAAAGCATCCCATGCTGTGACAGAGGCAATCAGTAGGAGAACAATACATAAGAGATTTGCTCTGTAACACATTACTTTTCGGATCCTGGAACCTGCTTATACGGAATCACCTTGTAACTTCTCATAAGAGCATAGATTGCTTACTGTTTTGTAGGATTTAATTGTGCTAAGAACAATGGAATGAAATCCTGAGCTTCTTGAAGTCAATGGCAAAACTTGTGCTAACTTTTGTGGGACCAAGGTGTGGTTCAAGACACTAAATATGTATCAGTGCACAGCAGAGATGCAAACTACTGCACAGAAAATCATGGTACATTGCCACATGTAGAAGCTTTTGTCTACATTGTGATGACTTCCCTGGGTAACCAAATTTTCCATGAGCCAGTGCAGGCTCAGAAAGTCAGGGAGAAAAGATTGTCTTGGAAGATGAAGCCCAGTCCCCTGTTATCAGAGATACCCATGTTGTGACATTCTGTTCAACAACATATCATTTTTTTTTCCCCAGTTAAGTCAATGGCAATTAATTAGTCTTAAATATTCAAGGCTATCAACATCTGACCTGAACATCTTAAATAAGTTTCCAGCAGTTCCAGGGGCACACTAAGCTTCAAGACCATACAAGAGTTCTCTTGTGCCTAGGATTCCTGGTCTTTAGTCAAAAGCAATGACAAATAATAGAAACAAATGAAAACCAGTTGAAAGATGAAGCATTTCTAGTGGTGGTAACACCTCAAATGGTAAATGCAGCCATTCAGGTTTGGAAAGGCACCTTCCACATCAATATAACATATTTACAGTTACGTGTTTACAACCACATCTCAATCCTTCCTCTAGTCCTAGTTGTGTTTGTATTTGTACGCAGGGAAGGTTACACCATGCACTGAGTCATGGTCACGCAGCAAAGTTGATGTCAGTGACCAGTTTTGCTTCATTTAAAACATAATGAGTGTTGCTGATCCTGGAAATTTTGGCCACTGTTTCATGGCAATGCTGTATATGTCCTTTCAGGGCAATTGCCCGCAGCAGAGCCAGTGTGAGTGTGTGGCCACCTTTGATCTCTTGATGCTTGCTCCTAGCAAAACAGTTGCTGTGTTCCAGAGTAAATCGGGGTGGAACAGCCCAGGTCCGGGCTCCAGAAGCACAGCAAAGTGTTCTAACATGGACAGCTACCAAACTTCAGCAGCTGAGACACGTGGGTCATGCAACTTTCAAATTCAGATGAATAGGGCCTTGTAATGAGACTTATCTTCAGTCTTATGCTTTTCTGGTTATAAAACTATACCAAAGATTAGAATCTTTTCCATTTCTTTTGCTACTACATGCCCAATTCCATACCATTCCAGTGTTCCCATCTTCATTCCTACAAAGCCTAGGCTATTGGGAGCTGCTTAGTGTTTACGTCAGAACATCTTTTCAAGTATCACACGTGCTCCTAGTACATTTTTTCCCCAAGGGCAGCTTTATGTTCTTATGGGCGAAGACTGCCACTTACATGGGTTTACAAGCAATATTCTGCCATGTTTTGGCACTTTTCATCAGTGAGGTCTTCCTGGGGCAGCAAATGCCTGTTTGGGCACAGGATGGTGGAGGGGACCTTTCTGCAGCACATGCCACCAGGGGCCGGGACAGATTCCCCCCCAGTCCCAGAAACAGGCGCACACCCTGCGGGGTTTGCCAGGCGTTAAGGGGCTGAAGCAGAATTGCAGAGCTGGGCTGCTGCTGCTGCAGGCTCCAAACGGGAGGGATCTTTGGCAGCATTCCTGGGTCTCCGCATGAAGCCTAACAGGAGCCAATTACTGTAGCTAAACGAAATTATATATTCAGCCGAAGTTTAGACAAGACAGAGTAACTGATTGCAGTCCTTGGGAGACTTGAACAAAAACACCTCTCAGAAGGGCTCTTACTCAAAAGCAAGGGTTGTCTGCCCAAGTACATTTTTCTTTTGGCTGATGTAAATCTGCTGCATTTTTCCTTTGAACTGCTATATTATTTTTTATTCTTTCAGAATCAGTGTCTTAAGAGTTGTTTGGTTTACTCTTTTCTTTTTTCTTTCTTTTTTGTTTTTTTCTTTTTTCTTTTTTCTTTTTTCTTTTTTTTCTTCTTTTTTTTCTTTTCCTTTCTTTTCTTTCCCTTTCTTTTCCTTTCTTTTCTTTTCCTTTCTTTTCTGTTCCTTTCTTTTCTTTTCCTTTCTTTTCTTTTCCTTTCTTTTCCTTTCTTTTCCTTTCTTTTCTTTTCCTTTCTTTTCTTTTCTTTTCTTTTCTTTTCTTTTCTTTTTTTTTTTCCTTTCTCCCCTCTCCCCCGGGGTAGGACGCAGCCCGGGCCGTTCTTCCCCGCAGCCGCCACGCGAGGGAGCCCCCGGCCGCCCAGCAGCCGGCGTGGGCCGGGGGCTGCGGGCTGCAGCTGCCGGTCTCGGTCTCGGTCCTTCTGCCTGGCAGAGCCGCGTTTCCTTTTCTTGTTAACTGACAGCGATGGACGTGCCTAAATTAGAAGCAGCAATGATCTCAGGCTGAGAGAACGGACTAAAAAGGTCCAAAAAGATTAAAACCCCTGCACATTATTGCTGAGCTGCGCGTGAGCTGGGGTCACTTTAAAAAAGAAATCCCACTTGAAGCTATTCAAAATAAAAGGGCTGCAAGGAAAAATATATACTATCTGGGGAGGGCAGGAGGGGCGAGGGTTAATCGTTTTTGCATTTTAGAGGGTTGGGGTGTACACAGTTTAATTTTTTGATGGGAAGCTTTACTATTTTTGTTATACAGTCAATTCAAATCACCATTTCCCCCATTATTTAAGGAAGCTTTTCAAACAGCAACAGACAAGGAAAAAAATAATAAAAAAATAAACAGAAAAATGTCATTTTGAGTCTGGCTGTAGACTTTACAGCCTGTTGTATCATTACTTCCATGGGAAATTACATATTCTCCTGCAATGACCACTCTCAGTTTTATTGCAGGAATTTTCTACATTCCTCAGGATTTAGCTGCAGTTGAGCCCATTTGCAGGCTGCCCGTCTGAAAGCAAACACCCGCACAGGCCTCTGCACACTGAAGCCATAGCTGGGATTAGAGTCTAACTAAGAGAGGAGCTTTTATGTCCAGGCGAAGGTGCATTCACTTTCTGTTTGAACCAGCCTGTGCAGTTGGCCATGGAGTTGGCTCGATGCAGAGGCCAAGCCAAGCAACAGGTAAAATAGCTCCCAGCCATATGCTGGTGCAGTCAGCAGTCATACCCAACACGGGAGCTTGCTGGTGTGAGCAGAGCTGAGATGGTGCATGCTGGCAGGACAACTCACCCCAAGCAAAACTGGGCACCAACACAGCTGCTACTATATCCATTACCTCTGAGCAGCATGGTCAGCGCTGACCTGGTATCATGCTGTGCAGATGTAACTTGACAGAAGATCCTGTTTTCACCATGGATCTTCATGTGGCAAGAAACAGTAACATGATTGGCCAGTAAAGAGTTGAAATGACCTTTGGGGCTGTTTGTAAAGGAAGACTGAGACAGACTGTGAAGCCGAATCCCTATCCATCAGCTCGCTGGGATGCCACAAAATGATGCAGTGGTTGCAGAGCACAAGAACACTTATAGAGCATTTGAGAACAAACAAAGAAATTCCCAGAAGACACTCTTAAGTGCAAGGACTATGAATGCGTGTAAAGAGCTTTTATTGTCTCTGTGTGAAGTCAGAGGTGGGGAACTGGAAGGGAGTTACTGTACATAGCTGTTCCCACTGGAAAAGGGAAAAGCAGCTTGCCCAAAAGAGAAGATGCATCTCATCTTCACATGGCCTGAGGACCTGTGTGCTTGGAGAAATAGAATCAGTGTGACCATTCAGACTGGCAGGCTGTAATGCGAGCAGGGAAAGAAAGTGCTGCAGTCAGGCAGAGACGGAGGAATGTAGTCCCTGGCATACTGGTTAGCAACCGTCTGTGTTTTTGGGCTAGAAAAGATGGATTGAAATAACAGACTGTCCCGTTTCATTCTATCGAGAGATGAGAGAGACTCAGAGGCAGACAAGGAGATCTGCTCTAACTTGGTCAGAATAGGAGGGGTTACCAAGACCTGCTTCATATGGAGAGGTGTTTCTTGTCCCAAATAGAAATCCTCTACCTTTGGCATTGAAGCGGAAAGAGCCAGAAACATCAAGCTGCTCCAGCCAAAGCCCTCGAGCCTGGGTTAAACAGTGAGCAGAAATGCCTAGCTGGAGCAGAGGTGGCAGCCAGGGTAGAAATACTCATTCACTTGAACGGATTTGTCTCTTCTTCCATTAAATCTGTGGCTCTGTCTGCTATGCTTTGTGTTCCACCACAGCTGCAGCACTTGCTTTCCACTGTGCAGTGAGGGCAGGTTGAAGCCCAAGGGCTACCAGGGTCTCACTCCTGCCTTAGCAAGAGCAGCAAGGCTGAGCCTGAGAGGCTTTTCTGTTGTCTTATCATCCTTCCTCTCAACCCTCTTCAACAGTCTTTTCTTTCATTTTCCAGCCTATTATACCATCTTCTCCTGCAGATCTCCTGTCACCATCTTCATATTCATTCCCCACATTCAAAGCATTTTGAATTTAAATTGCCTCTCCCCTCTCTCCAGAAGCATCTTTTCTCAGTCCCCGTATTTGAGGGCCTGTGGATCGGCTCCAAGGAGGACTCACGAGTTTAATCTCTTTGGTTACTCTCTGTGGCTCCCATACATGAGGACAGCTTTCAGTGTGTGCATGCATTGTGCTCAGTGCAAAAACCATCTCTTTCATCAGTGAAAATGCAGCCCTCGTGCCTGCCGGGCCAGCTCTGTGGGTTTTACTGTGTCATAACAGAGGGCTGGCTGCAAGCAGATGGGCATGAAGGCAGGTTCAATGGCTTTCCAGCTGTGAAAGCACACCAGATGCCCCCTCCACCCCAGAACGATGGGACACACCACAGAGCAAGCTCTTCTCACATGAGCAAAACCCCTTGAGTTCCTCAGCACGCATCCCAGCAGTGCAGCAGCACCTCGGGGCCAGGGTTTCCTCTCCCCCAGCACACAAGCACTTCACAGTCCCACCTCCCATCCCCGCTGCGGGCGCATCTCTGAGCCCCCCGTGGCGTTTCTCCAAGGCTTCGCGTCACCAGCGCACGCCCGCAGCTCCCGCCGAGGCAGGAGGAAAGGGTTACATGCGTCATTCATGGGCCTTGTTTACACAGAAAAAGCCAAACTCTTAGAAGAGGGTGACGTACGCACCAAAGTGAGGCCAGTTGCCTTTTTTTGAAGCACAGTGACACACTTGAGGGCTGCCAGATTCTGCAGCTATTACATGGTGTGCACGTGGTGAAGCTCCTCATACTACTCGGCATTTGCCTCCATCTGATCTTAATTGGAAACAGATTGAGGAGCTTGGGTGGGATATAAGAAACTAAGATTGGAAATTACAAAAGACAAACACAAACGCTCCGATAATTGTTGCTGCTTGAGGTTGAAACGTATGCAAAAGGCTGCAAAACTGCTGCTGGTGAATCACAGAGAAATGATTTGTTTAAGTCATCTGCAGTCGTGACGTGACTCATCTCCAACCTGGAGACCAAACTGAGCTTTTGAAGGGAAAATGTTGGATAAAGCAGGCTCCTTGCAAAAGAGTAGGGACAGTTTTAATTCTAGCCTCTAAGATCTGATTCATTAATGAAACGTGATTGCAAAACATGGCCATCCTGTCTGGGTAATGCGAGGTACTCACTGCTAGTGGTGCAAACTGGCTACATGTGGATCAGGCAATGCTGAGCTGGACTTTGTTTCCATAGCTGACTGATGCTTCCTAATATTTTGATGTGTTTTTCATACAGTTTTGAAAACCCAGTTTGGAAATCAGCGTGACTAATCTACAGACAGGGTCCTAAATCCGTTGGGTTATGTAAAAAATATTACTCAAAAGATGCCATCCTTCTTTTTTTGGTTGAGATTTGTCAAGCGTTACCTGATTCACATGGGAAAAGAAATTTTGACCGTATGAGTCACTTCAGTCTTTGGATACTTAACAAAATGTACAGTGTGATTTGATGCATGACTAATGCATTTATGCATTTAAGAGTGTGTTGATGTTAATGGAAGTTACAGATCTGTATCAAGAAAAGAAGACACTTCAGAGTATACTGGTTCATTAACTTTAATCTATACATAATCAGCTGCTGTTTTATAGATCTAAAAAAAAAAATCCTTAATGCTCTGTATATTTTAGAGCTGCGTTTTAAAAGTCCCTTACAGTAAATCTTTGCTTAAGCATCCTGCAGATTTACCATTAACCATACCATTATATTTTATTTCTGCTCATCTGCGAAGACAGCACTCTATTTAATTAATACAAATTTTATTGTTTGCTGGTGGCTTCCCTTCTCCAACTTGCCACTCGCAAATATGTTCACTAGTAATTTCAGCCTCCTTTTGCTAATAAAGCACTTGTGAAGAGATCTCTAGTCTATCTGGATGCATTCATTATTCTCAGGTATTTACTAAGTAATCTGCACCAGTTCTGCATTCCTCCCTTGTGTGTTGTGCTCTCTGGCTGTTCACTGGTGGCATCATGTAGCTGAGGGCCCCAGATCTTTTGGTATTGTCTCTGTTCCTCCAGTGTTCAACCCCTTGCTTGAAAATGACAGTCTTGAACCAAAAGCCTTAAAACTTTTTAATCAACAGAGGTTTTCTAATGAGAAACTGGACTTACAATAGAAGGAAAAATATATATATATATATATATAAATAAAGTTGTTATATTCATCATTCCCTTTAACAAAGAGTTCTCAAGAAATAAATTCAATATATTTCTTGGTGAAGTTTATCTATTTATTTATTTATTTTTTTTCCCCAATTAGCATGGTATCTATATTCCTACTGTTTTCATTCCTCATGGATGAAAAGTAATTAAAAAAAAAATGAAAAAGAGGTAAACATTTTTTTTTAATTTCAGATAAACTAAAACTTATTTTTTTCATCATTTAAATTAATTAGCTGCATTTTTAATGAACCATGAAAACCCATGTTAAATAATTCTGGTCCACCCTAATTGTAGATTCCCATTGTGAGTATCCATAGTAAGAATTGCTCATGTTAAACTTGGTGAAACTTTGGGAATGTTTTCATTAACAACTGATAGCAGTCTAAAACACATTGCTATTGAATTTTCTCTGAATCAATGTTTGTCACTACCATTTAAGATTTTTTTTTAATATTCATGTGTTTTTCAATTCTCTGATGTATATTCCCTTGACTCATTGCCTTTCCTTTGACACTTTAGACTATATTTTGCACAGGCACTGTCATGTTTGAGCATGAATGTGCCAGGAGGAGACGGTTGAGCCAAAAATACCTTCTGTCTCTCTCTTAGGTCAAGCACAGTGTCACCCCAACCCTGTGCCGAATTTAAAGCAGTCCTGGTAGTGATGCCAGAAAGCAACCCCCATTGCTAATTCTGCACAACTAACAGAGGAATAATGTGGCAGAAAAGAGAAAAAGAAACTTTCAACCAGTGTGTCTCAGGACAGTGGGAACAGAAAGCATTTTGCAATGACCCCACTGGCTTTAGACCTACAGGAAAGGGATGAGAGTTTGCTGTCAAGAATCAAGGCCAACTGTATGTAGCAAAGGGAACAGTGAGCCCATCCATCTCCCAGAAGATACTGGTGCTATCAGCACAGACCCCTTTTTCAGCCCACATGGCAAAGAAACTGTTTCTTTCACATTTTTTTCATGTTTTTATAATTTTTGCTCCACAGACTAGCACCAGAGCATCATCCTCCCTTTCTCAGCAGCAGTACAAATCTGCAAATTGGTGTTGCAACTACACCTGTCATAAGTTGGCCACTCAGCAGTGTTGTAAGTGCCAGGTGCGTTATGGTGTTTTTTGTCCACAGTGCAATTATCAAACACCAGTTCAGGAGGATTCTGTTTCCCCACAAGAGGTGCAGCACCTGTTGGGATTTCAACATTACCTTGGCTTTGCAGCGGCCGTGCGGTGCTGCATATTGCAGCACTGCCAGCTCCTGCGGCAGGCTTAGGAGGACCGACAGTCACTGTGGGTCCTGCGTAACAGTGATGTCAAACTCTTGAAGCTAATTGAACGGGAAGACGTGCTGACTGAGAAACAGTGCAGATAGCTTTGCGTTTCTGAGGAGCTCTTTAAATGTGCCATCATTTGGATGGCTGGGCCCAAAGAGTTGTGGTGAATGGAGCCAAATCCAGTTGGAGGCCGGTTACTAGTGGAGTCCCCCAGGGCTCAGTGCTGGGGCCGGTCCTCTTTAATATCTTTATTGATGACCTGGACGAGGGGATCGAGTGCACCCTCAGTAAGTTTGCAGATGACACCAAGTTAGGTGCGTGTGTCGATCTGCTCGAGGGAAAGAAGGCTCTGCAGGAAGATCTGGATAGGCTGGACCGATGGGCTGAGGTCAACTGCATGAAGTTCAACAAGGCCAAGTGCCGGGTCCTGCATCTGGGGCGCAACAACCCCAAGCAGCGCTACAGGCTGGGAGATGAGTGGCTGGAAAGCTGCCTGGCGGAGAAGGACCTGGGAGTACTGGTTGATAGTCGGCTGAATATGAGCCAGCAGTGTGCTCAGGTGGCCAAGAAGGCCAACAGCATCCTGGCTTGCATAAGAAGCAGCGTGGCCAGCAGGTCTAAGGAGGTGATTGTCCCCCTGTACTCGGCTCTGGTGAGGCCGCACCTTGAGTACTGTGTTCAGTTTTGGGCCCCTCGCTACAAGAAGGACATGGAGGTGCTCGAGAGAGTCCAGAGAAGGGCAACGAAGCTGGTGAGGGGTCTGGAGAACAAGTCTTACAAGGAGCGGCTGAGGGAGCTGGGGTTGTTTAGCCTGGAGAAGAGGAAGCTCAGGGGAGACCTCATCGCTCTCTAGAGGTACCTTAAAGGAGGCTGTAGAGAGGTGGGTGTTGGTCTATTCTCCCACGTGCCTGGTGACAGGACGAGGGGGAATGGGCTAAAGTTGCACCAGGGGAGGTTTAGGTTGGATATTAGGAAGAACTTCTTTACCGAAAGGGTTGTTAGGCATTGGAATGGGCTGCTCAGGGAGGTGGTTGAGTTGCCATCCCTGGAGGTCTTTAAAAGACGTTTAGATGTAGCCCTTAGTGATATGGTTTAGTGGAGGACTTGCTAGTGTTAGGGCAGAGGTTGGACTAGATGATCTTGGAGGTCTCTTCCAACCTAGACGATTCTGTGATTCTGTGATTCTGTGATTTGGGAGGCAGCAGTGGAGCTGCAGTCTGGATCCAGGCCTGGGCACGCTGCAGACAATGAATAAGGATGGGTTCACTTCATGCTAATGTCTATTCACCTCTGGAAAAAAAGTTCCAGCAGATTTCTGTTCCTAGTTTATTTTGTTGCAAATGTCATTTGAAAAAGCAAATTTATTGCTGTACCCATGCTCTGGCTTGACTTGATATCTTGACGGGTGTTTTCCATTTTCTTTAAGCTGTGCACAACTACTGCACTGTTCGAAATAAGGGGACAAAAAAAAAGGCAGAACCCCATGTCCAGAAATGAGGAGAAATTGTGGTTGGGTCAGTAAGGTGGTAGAGCCCATCCAAGATGAAGGGAGTCTCCTACTTCTGCACCAGCTCTGTTGGAAAGATGCAATAGCATTTGATAGCGGGAAGCCTCCCGTGCAAATGTAAGTTATCAGCCTACATGCTTACTGGCAACAAGGGTCTCTTTTTTTTCCTGAGTGCAGTCTGGTGTCTGGTATCTGCAGCCAGCTGCTGTGACTGTATTCCGCCCTGTTTCTGATTTAAAAATGTGCCCAGGAGGCTCTTCTCCCTGCAGACTGGGCACAGTAACAGGCAGTGCTCGCAGCACTTCTCACTATTGGACACCCCAGGTGCTCAGGGGACACATTTGTTTCCATCAAAATCCATTTCTTTGTAGAGACTGAAACTGCCAGGTCGCTGGGGGTACAACTGCAACGGTACATTTGCAGGATTTCTCTGGGTTGTGCATCAATCACCTTGGTTAAAAAGAAGGTCATTGTTGTGTTAGAGGACACTACCTTGTTTCACGCCAGACAACTGCGGAGAGACACACAGTGACCTGAGTTAAGTCCACACAGGAGATCACAGTGATGAGCTTGCTCCATGAAGAAGAAACCTTGGGCTTTCCTTTCCCCGTAGGCCGGTCAGTTGTTGTAACAGCTCACCATCTCTCAGAGATGTTTGAGAAAATCTAATGCCCTTATGGTGGATTGCTACAAAAGCAGGAGTACTTCCCTTGCATATAACCATAAAGTGTGTCAGCATGTGATGCAGGCTCGCCCCATAGAAAGGCATTTCTTACTTTGTGAACCTTGGAATATTTTGGGCTTGTGGTATATGACACATTCATCCACCTGTAAGTCTGTTCTTCTAGCACAGGCAGAGGGCATGTGAGAGGTTAACAGAAAAACAGAGTTTTTGATCACTGAGGCCTAAAATGCAGAGTCAAAACTCTGCCAGTGGTGAAAGACTGTATTTGTGTCACTGTGCCAGCATGCTGATACATCAGTGCTGCAGCATGTGGAATACCTGTGTGACAGCTTTCACAAAGTCATACATCACATCGTGGGCACACATGAGTGCCTTTGGAAAATGTCTTTTGAAAACTCATTTCCCCCTGGCTACACGCTCAAATTCCGTGAATGAAACATTAATCTATAGATAAGATGTGGATAAAGGAAATAGGGTGGTGCGATGTAAAACTGGAAGAAGTATGCATAGTATATTCAGGATCATGGCCTACAATGGGCAGGGTGACGAGCATCTCTCCTCAGTCTCTTCCTCTCCCATTTGCTGTTTCAGGGATGTGACATGCTAAGAAGCTGTAGCAATGTATTCAGTAAATTTAACACGAGAAATGCACTGATGAAGTACTGAAATTGTCTCACCCTAAATCCAAAGCTAGACACTTGAGTGTTGCTAGCTGAATATTGAAGATTTCCCACAGCAGGCCCAGATATGGGTGTCTGGGCCACAAGGGTAGCTAGATGTGATGTTTTGGCTTTATCAGTTTCTTATGTGTCATGAGCTAAAAACTGTTCCTTGGCCATGAGGACATGAGGACATGGAAAGCACATAGGTGAGGGTGGACTTCTGTGTCTTACAGCATCTAAAATGTGTCTGTATAAAGCTTACAACCTCTATTTGTTCTCCTGTCATGAGACTTTGAAAGGTATGGAGGTTCCAGTTTGCATATGAGCTTCCGACATTGTGAATCCCAATGTGGAACTGCCCCGATGGAAATACAGCAAGTACAGAATTGATCTTTATTAACTTATCAACTACTGCCAGGCCAGTGTCTACATATGTGTCCCTTTTCTTACATAACCTATATTGAGAGCCAGACTGTCCCAGTGATCCAGATCACTGGAGGAGCATTAATTTGCACTACCTGAGGATGCAGCCCATCAGACAGTAGGAATGACAGTAACTGTACAATTTTTACTGAACCAATATATAACAGAAGCAGGTAGTTCTTTCAGATAACAGTTAACTACAGGCTAAAATAGTGGCACATCTGACCTGTTACTGTACTGTATAGACTTTTCCCCCTACTTTACATGTGTGGAAAACGTGAGTTGTCAATAATTGCAGCTGGTCTTGAGACTTTACATAATAACATTTGGTAAAGACTATGTATCAGTGGAAGTATACTAAATTGCAAAATCAATTTCTTCCACATTCTCTTGGCAATTCTCTACCTTTTGCTAATCCATCTCTACTCTTTGTATCCAGACCTTTCTGGTGCTGCAAGTGATCCTTGTCTAAAAATATGAGAGGCAAAGATAATGTTTTCCTTCATTTAATCACTACTCTTCTGCATGCAATCTTCTCTCCCAGTGGGTGGTTCTGTAGTATCAAATTTACGCTGGTAACATGTATATACACTTAACGTTCTGAGTTCATTCATGGTGATAGGACCAAGAGAACTAAGCAGGTTATAGGGCCTTTCATATCTAGGTCACTAGTGTGAATATAAGTAGGTCAGTAAGGAGGGAAAGTAGGTTATCCAGTCGTTATGTGGGTGAGGGGTGCCAATCCAGTTCTTGGGTGCGCTTCCAATGCACAGTAAAACAGCATAACAACTGACATTGACTGGTGTCCCCTCTGGCGGTCTCCACAGAAACGTCAAGAAATTAATGGACAAGGAAACAAAACTGTCCTGTCACATGGGAGAGGGCATACCCAGGTCTCGTCTCAGGCGTATTTAGAGGGCAGCATGCAGCCTTGCTGGTGAAGCTTGTGCTTTCCCATTCACTCTGTGCCTGGTTAATGGACAGAAAAAGGACTTCACTTTCCGGGGCTTTATTCTGACACATTTCATCAGCACTATCACTTGATAATATCTAAAAGACAAATATTTTTGTCCTATTATGTCAGAATAAATTGCAGCCCATGGGCCTGATTCTCTGCCCCATTATGCCAGTTTTATACTGGTGCAATTCCACTAAGGACAAATGAGCTCCACCAGACTAAAAGCAGCACGACAGCATGAAGATGCAGGGCCTTATCTTCCAGAGAATGGAATATAAACCTCTAAGTCCCTGTTGAGTTAATAGCAGCATCTAAGGTGAAAAACAGAGTCAGATGCTGCACTTTGAAGCAAGGTAATTTCTACAGCAAGAAACAGAAATCCTTGGTCATGGCATTTGTGCAGTAGGTGTACTGTAACGGGTCCTGGTCTGGATCTTTCAGACTTTTGTGGTATCGCCTTGGGTGGTGCAGATTACAAGAGGAAATGATGACTGGTTCCCACAGCTGTACTGGGCTGATGGCAATTCAGAACAATGCTTCCCCTTAGCTCTGGGTCCCTTCACCTCTCAGCACTGGTTAAAAGCATTCCCTTAAGTGTTTGGAAGAAGGTGCTTTTGCAGTACCCACTCTATGGTTTGCCTGTAAAGAAACAGCTGCTCTGAATGAGGAGGGGAGGAACCAAGAGAATGCAAAGCAGATGCAATGTGATACTTTGTCAGAGTAAAGAGTTCTGCAAAGTGCTACCAGTTGTTTTCTTATTAGGATCCTCAGAAACACCTGAGGATGAGGAATGTCTGGATTTGCAAAACAGATCCAGAAGTTGGTCTTGGTTTCATAAGTTCCTCCAGACTCTGTGCTGCCAGTGAGCCTGAAGAAGGACAATGAAACAGTCATGCCATTTCCCAACAGCCTGGCTTATGTAGGTTCTTTGCTGAGATTCTTCTAGTGTGCCATCTCCCCTGATGAAGGGAATTAGGGTATAAAATCAAATTGAAATGGGTGTGTGTGTACGGGAAGCCATACCTGAATCTAAATATACCAGACAAGTTATGTCTCTCCACTTTGCCTCTCCCCGGAATATATTCTATCCCAGCTTTTAACTGATTTATTTTTAACTACAAATGCATGTGAGGTTTAAACCTTTTGACACCTGCAATGAGCCTCACATCTCCCATAAAGTCTTCTGCAATGGTTTGACAACAGGAGTAACTGAGCAACACATGCAGAAGGGGAGAACAGCAAATGCCATGGTAAGAAAATACAACATAGAAATGACTACAAGGATCTCAGATGTTTGAAAAATACACTAAAAAGAAACTAGGGTGCTATTGGATATTTTTGTAAGCACTTATATAGTACTCACCCCTGTAACATCTGATTATTCAGTTCAGTAGTTTTTTCTCCAGCTCTCTTTGCTTTGTCCTAGCCATATCTTGGGGCTGCAGAGTTCTTACAAACATCAGGAGCAATACTATTATCTGACTTTCCTGGGTGCAGCATAACATGTGATCCAAGAACATCCTTCCTTTCTGCTTCCCATCTCTCTAGATAACACTTCTCTGCAGGGTTCAATTCAGTTATTATTCAGTGCTTCTAAAAGCCCTGCTTCTTCCTTTGCTGGAGGCCACTGGTATGTGTAATTTAGTGTGATTCCCTTACATTTTTATGAATTATTTGTTGGCTTTGCAGTGCGTGGTTCTTGCATGGTTTAAAAAAAAAAAAAAAAAAAGAAAAAAAAAAAGATATAACACACAAATCTAGGATAAGAGTAACTGAGCTCTTCTGCTTGGAAATGGCTTGATTTTTATTGGTGAAATAAGCCTTCTCAGAAACCTTAATTAGGCATCAGCATATATGTCAATCCCTTCAAGGCCTTCCCTTAGGAATGGATATTATATTCTATAATACGTATATATGAGTTAGCTTTGAGGCCATATATGTAGTTCCAGATAGAAAATGTTAGATCACTCAAACAGATTAATTAGTTTCCCAAATTCTCTGTGAGGTAGGTAAGCAATATGAATCTCACTGAATTTTTACTGTTCCTTTGCTGCGTGCTCACTGACCCAGGACAACATGGACTACATTTACAGTAGTACTCTGACAGCCAGGACCACTCCCTGGACTGAAGCCAGCTGTGTCCATCTTCTTCATCTCTCTTTCCCTCCAAACCAGGATGTAGATCTTAGGGCATCATTGCTGCACGCTGCAGATCTTGCTGTATACTCTGAGCCAGGAAAGGGGATCTTGGGGAAAGACAGTGAGACAAACTATGGTGCCACACAGCCTAACTAGTTGTATCTACATGGCTGTAGCTGTAAGTTAGATTATTCTTGTACTTAAGCAGCTAAATTCGCCATCACTAATGTATAAAAGGGTGTTGTGTCTACACATTCACGAGAAAATTTTAAGAGTGACTGTGAGTCACAATTCATTTATACTTGCACTTCTATATATCCTTTTCACAGTGTTACTGCTCTAGACAGAACTTCCTACGATTAGTCATCCAATGCAAAGTAATTAGCATGTCAAGATAAGTTTTCTAAGAGCTTGCAGAGGAAGCAATGAGTTTTCATGCGTTCTTTGCAGTCACGGCGTTTCAGGAGACAACAAAACATACAGAAAAGTGTGAGCAGGAACAGACTGTAAGGAAATGAAACTAGGAAAATATTTTGATTACAGAGGAAGCTGGCTTGTCACAGGGTCCTTATCTGTGTATAATACAGTTTATTTTCCAGTTAATTTTGTATATTGGATATTGGATGGCAAAACAATTGTGAAGAAGGCTTCCTAGCAGGCGGGACTGTATTTATGGCCCATTAGGCTGTTGCAGAATAACCATAAAGTGTGCATTAAATCAGTACCTCAAGCAAAGCTCTGAAAGTCAGAATTACATTCTCATATGGACGTATTTCACACACTTACACCATGCCCTTTTGTATTAAAAACATTTGTGCATGTGATTTCCTTGTACTGAAGGAAGACTAGATGTTTAGCATGTACTGAGCTGAGGGAAGGGCAGTAATACTGCAAGTCAGCACAGAGGAACCTCAGCAGGAAAGGGAGACTTTGAACTTCCAGCAGCCATTTCAAGTTGCCATTATGGAAAACAAAACAAAACAAAATAAAACAAAACACCCTAACAACAACAGACTTTGGACACTCCTTAGGCTGTTTTACAAGGTGAGAGAGTGATTCAAATATTTTTGTACCACCATTTTCTCTTTGGAAATCGACTGATTTCTTTTCTTGTTAGTACCTTCATAGGGTCTGTGAATAATAAGAAATAGTGAAGAATAATGGTGTTACTGAACTAGCGTGTGCATACCAGGACTACAGAAGAAATCCTAGCTAAGCTAAGAACAATTTTATTACGCTTTCAGTAAAGTCAGGTTTTCTACATCTTTCTAGGGGGCTACGCAGTGTATTGCTTGGGCAAAGAGAGGAACTCATTCCAGACCTCCAAGGTCAGTAATGTTAGATATCAGTTTCTCATCATAACATTTCTGATTTACATCCATCTCTGTCCAATCACATATCAGCATGATTTTTTTAATACCAGTTATGGGGGTAAACTATACATTTGAGAAGGACCTTCCTTGTTATTGACATGGCAAAACTCTTTCTCAGAAATCTACTGTATGATCACAAGTACTATGATCACAAACTGTATACAAATCTTGGAGGTCTTCATTTGCAGTTATCCTGGAGCTTAGATAAAAATTTGCAGCATGATATTCCTGAGGCTTGGTAAAATCCCAGTCACTTAGTCGCAGCAATTGCATGTGTAAAGAAAGGTTGATTGTATTCACCCAGTAGCTTCAGGACTGTCGTGACAACCGGTTGTTCAATGTTTACAAAAGGATCTGATAATGAGATATGCTCAAGGCTGCCTGTGTGCTGTACATAAAGCATTAGATTATCTTAATACAGAATTAAAAGGCTGCCTGTCTCCAGGGACTATTCCCCCTGAATGTAACGCATACTGGTGAAATGAATGCCCAGAAAGCACAATTAGGCTCTATGGTTTTCATTGGTATCTTGAAAGAACATGGTCCCCCCTACCAAGAAAAAGCAGTCTCTCAGTAGGTAGAACTAGGTAGAGGTGTCTTATATTTTCCCTACTTCTTGCCATCTCCTACCGCTTGTGTTTTATCTTCAGAAGCACTCAGAGGCTGTGGCTGGGATCTTCTGGAAACAAAATTCTTCAGGCTTTGCTATTCTCAGTTCAGGGACTCTACCCTCAAAGAGGGCTGTGCTAACGTGTTTGGCATTACAGGTTTTGCTTCAAGCTGCCCTGTGTCAAACCAAACTTTGCTAACATGGGGAAAATGTGTTTAAATTATTTACCTCCTTCTGAAACCATTTAAAGCCATGTGGAGAGGGTTTCCTGAAAAAAAAAAATTAAATCCACTACATTTCTTAATATGTATACATATATTTGTATTTATATATATTTATATATATATACTTATTAGCAATCCTCTTAGAAACTGCACAGAAAGAAAGTCTAACTTTTATAATGAGGTGAATAGCATACACTCATGTGACAGTTTTCACTAAGTGAGTCTGAGATGGGGGCGGGAGGAGGGGAGGAAGCAAAAATCCTGTGAAGCATAAACTGCTCCTGGGTTTCAAATTCAAGCCAACATGATATTAAAGGCTGGTGCTTCTCAAGGGCTTTCAAAGCACATACAAGATAGAAAAATGAAATATGCAGTCAAATCTTGACAAGTTTATGCAACAAATGCAGTTACCTAGCTGTGGTGATAAGGCTGTGATCCATAGCAAGGAGGATCTTGCTGCAATTCTTCAAGGGAATGAACCCAAACCAGCTGGAGAAGAGAAATCGTCTGTTCTGATGGGTTATTTTCCGGGTCTCTGTTGCACCCTCCCTATAAACTTGAGTTATATTTTCCTACATTCGCTCCCCCTACCCAAAACAGTATGAGTCGATCCTTTTTGGGTCACCTTCACCTCCATATGACTTTATCACTAAAAGCTCCTTCAGGCCAACTTGTCCACTACCTTCAGCTCCTTCTCAGGTCTTCTACCTTTGTTTATTGTAGCAACTGTGTAGAAAACAGTGTATTTTTTGGCTTTTTCAGAAACTATACATAAATTGCTGTTTAGGCTACCACCAACACTGTTGCTAGTTGACCAACCGTTTCTCCAAAATCCCTTCAGAGCAAACAAAACAAGTAGCAATGACTGTCTTTCCCCTAGTAGCAGCATTGATATGGCCATTTCTCTTCCTCCTTAACAGATTTACACTGAATGTGGGCAGCTTTGGGCTCTCTTTCATTATGTTTGTTTGAAATGGATTGAGGAAAACTGATGGGCAGGCAGATAGCAGTCCATGTAAGTCCTGTTTCCTTAGGAATCAGGCTAAAAGCAAATTAGTAATGTCTTTAAAAAAAATCCTCTCACTTCTGCTTTGTGGTTAACAGATCTGGAATTAATGTCATTGTTGCTATGGGTCCACTGTTATGGTATATTTCATAATATAACGGTACCAAAGGGGGTTTGTGCCAAGAGCTACGACAGGTCTGTTGTCACATCAACTTCCGTGTAGTCCAAGAGGTATGATGCTGTGTTCTAATTAAAACTGACTTCAATCCCCCCAGTCTCAAATGAATATGCTCAACTGGCTTGCATTTAAAATAAATAAATAAATAAATAACAAGGAATGTGTGCTGGTCAGCTCTGACCCATGAGAACCACTAGCAGCACGCAGTCCTGATAAGCCCAGCTTCTCTGGGCAACCTGTTTCAGTGCCTCACCACCCTCAGAGTAAAGAATTTCTTCCTAATATCTAATCTAAACCTGCCCTCTTTTAGTTTAAAGCCAATACCCCTTGTCCTATCACTACAGCCCCTGACAAAGAGTCTCTCCCCAGCTTTCCTGCAGGCCCCCTTTAGGCACTGGAAGGCTGCTGTAAGGTCTCCCCAGAGCCTTCTCTTCTCCAGGCTGAACAACCCCAACTTTCTCAGCCTCTCTTCACAGGAGGGGTGCTCCAGCTCTCTGATCATCTTTGTGGCTCTCCTCTAGGCCTTCTCTAACAGGTCCTTGTCTTTCTTAGGCTGGGGGCCCCAGAGCTGAACACAATACTCCAGGTGGGGTGTCACGAGACTGGAGCAGAGGGAGAGAATCACCTCCTTCAAACTGTTAGCTGTACTTCTTTAGATGCAGCCCAGGATACGGGTTTCTGGAGAAGGAAAACACCAGAAGAGAAATTTGAGCTAGAATAGGTCACTTAAGTGATGGAAAATAGGTATGAACTGGCAGTGAATGCCTGTAGCCTGGTTATTCAAAGATTTCTATTTGACAGAGGAATGAAGTAATGGAGGATTATTACTGCAAAGTAGAAAAAATAAAATTGTAAATGAAGCTCAGTGAACACAGTGGGGAGATAAAATGTGGTCACCAACCAAAGACCTGTGCCTGACGGCCTAGCAGTGCCTTCCGTCCTGAACTCTCAGCTCCTGCTCTCATGCTGACTCCTCCACCTGACGCAGTTGCTGAAGGTACACTTAGCTGGCAAGTACTGGTTGTGAGTCACTGCATGCAGAACTACCCCTTTGCGGGAAGACTGATTCGTGCAAAGGATCTCAATGTTGCCTAACATAAATGGTGAGTGCCATGAAGCGTCATCTCTGCCACGCTCACAGGGCCCTCATTTGTGGTCTTAAGTGTGATCCCCTGCTGCTGCTCAGGAGGTGCTCTAATTATAGTACTGGCTGCAGTTTCCAGCTTGCTCCTAGTTTCCTACCAAACTGAATTCACTGTCAGTCCTTGTCTGATGCCAGCTCCTTCTTAAACCTTGTCCCAGGAAGCCCCTGTGCTGGCAAGGACTTTATCAGATTTTCTAGCAGAATTATCTACATGGCCCTCTCTTCCTCTGAAGACCAAAAAGGAAATAGGTACTCAGATTTCGTGGTGATGAAAACTGCTATAAAACCCCTAGAAAGGAAGGGGAACTACTAAACCAGCCAGACTGTCTTTTGCCAGCCCTCAAAAGACTTAAAATGACATCTACATCATGAACCTAAAATGGAGGACCATGAAAATTGGGTCTCTGCCTTGATTCTGGATGGCCTGTTCTAAATCAGTAAAAGTAGATTTGTAGGTCACACACGACTAGACCCTAGACATTGTACTCCGTGATTGCTTGTCTTGCAAAGCAATAGCACAGACCAGCACAACCCTTTTAAAGGCTCTGTTCCTCATCAGGATTTAATTATAAAAAATCTGTATGCTGCAGAAATTTGTGGTCTGGGAATCAGTGGTACAGGCTTATTATGTAAAAGGATACCAGCCTGCCTCTCAGACACACAGTTCTGACCCTTTTCTCTACTCTAGCACTCTCCTGGAGCAACTGCTGGCAAACAGAAGAAAGAAGTCATTGCTGTGCAGCTCCATGAATCCAAATGCTACAGTACATAGGAAAGAGCAATAGCTTAATTTTCATTTTCCAGGAGGAAGTTCAGTCATGTATACTAGGTTAAGCTAGGACACTCGGCATATCTAGAAGTACTTTTTTCCAGGCAGTATTCTTTCTATACCTCTCAGTGTTTGTATCTAGCCAGTAGTTATTACTTTTTGTTTGTTTGCTTGTTTTTTCTTCTAGGGAAGCATTAGCTTTTGAAATGCGTGCAGCCTTCTACTTCACATATAGTGGTCAGAGTTTGCATGATACTTTTTCTACTTCTTTGCATTTCAAGTGCTAACGAGGTTCAGACAGTAAGTGCTTGGATAAGAAGCCTCCAAAGAAAACGTGCGTGCACAAAAGCTTATGTTGGCAGTTTAGGCCCAGACTCAGAAAGACATCTTGGTTCAGGACAACACATAGGCACATATTTCAGTCTATTAAAATCTGGAACCTAATTAGAATACACTTTTTTTTTTTTTTTTGAGCCAGCAGTGAATCGATGTAAAAACCAAGTCACAACTGCCTCTCTTCCATGGCTTTGAATGCTGAGCTAGATAGGAAGGAGAGATGAAAACCATGGAAATGAGTGATAATATTATACATTTTTACTGTGCCTCAGAACTCGTGCCAAAATGTGGGCCACATAATGTTGGTTGCATGAAGAAGTGAGACCTTGTTATAGTCGGTTTACAAAGCCTTGTCTATATGAAAAGAGATATTTTTGAGAAAACATTGATTATGCATTCAAAACTAATATGTTAAACATGCTTTGGTACCTATTTAAGACTCAAAGGAAAGGTAATCTGCAATGTTAGTAATACAGCATTACTTATATCCTTTCTTTACAGATAATAAATACAGCTCTGAAATTGCAATGGAAAAAGCACAAATGCAAAAGTTCCCTTAAAGAAAGTGTTTGTTTTCTAAAGTTAATGTATATAAAAGATTACTGTCTTACTGTATGATAAGTCTGACCCCTCATTGTATTTGGACCATGTCTACTGCTAACAAGGGACAAAGGGAAGACTACTCTTTTTTTTTTTTTTTTTTTTTTTTTTCCTTAGCAGCAGGGGGCTAATGAATTCCTCTGAGAACTGGAATTGTATTCTGGCCATTGTAATAACAGGAATCAGTAGAAGAAGGAAAGAGCAGAATGAAAACACAAACAAAATGCTGACACCTAAATTGTGGGTAGCACAGTCCCTTTAGTTGTCTTTCAGGTTTGCACGTGTTAATACAATAAGGCAAGTGGAGAGTCTGTAAACACCCTGCTGTGCAAGATAAGATATACCGTGACTACTGTATCTTCCATACCAGTGATGATATCAGTGCCAGCAGAAACATTGGTCTCGGTTTGGTTTGGAGGGAGGGGTTGTGTTAGCAGTCCTGGCAGTTCTGCCACATTTGACTTGAAAAATGATAATGTCTAAATGAGATAAAAGCTTGAGAAAGCCTTTGATATGGAGTCCCACCAGCCGTCTCCCCACCAATGTTTTGAGGATATAAGCCTGTGCTAAACCCCAAAGTTTCTGAATCTTTAAGTGAAATTAGTATCCCCAAGGAGCCTAGAGGCCTGGCTTTGCCTTGCACACAGGGAGCTTCTAAGGAAAGCTTTAGGAAAATGTGAAGTTAGGCATGACTTTTCATCTTTCAAAGGCTGACATTTCTTATTCTTCCCCCTCCATTGGTGCCTAACAGGACAAATAGCCCTCACCGGAGGATGCGCTCACATAATGGTCATTTTTGAAAATCAAAATGTTCCCCTTTGGGCTTAAGATGAATCTGATGTAATTCAATATAAAACTACATTGGCTTTATAGGCTTCGGACCAGGGCTTCTGAGGGTGATTTGATAAGCCAGGAAAATGCCAGCATCCCATATTGTCCTGGATGGGCTGCTTGTTGAAGGCCTCAGCCAGGGAGCTTTCTGCAGAGGCAGTGGGGTGTAAGGAGAGGAGGACCTCACAGGCTTGACAAGCCTGTCCCAGCCTTTGCTTCACTGTGCATGGCTGGTGCAACTGTTAAAGGGGACAGAAAGAGGAGTTTTTGTTCGTGTGCTGTTTGTAGACACTAATGGCCAGAGACTCTGAAGCAGGAGGCTGGTGGTGAGCTAATGCAAGCAGTCAGCGGCAGGAGCGCAGGGGAGGAGGGGTCGTGCTTGCAGGAGCTGCATGAGACAAGAGATGAAGTTCAGCAGAAATTAGCCCATGTATCGATTGCTTTAAAGAACACGATGTGGTTGCTTTCATTCGCGTTGCCAATGCAAAGGAGTGGCTTTGGATTGCGGTGGTATAGTCCTGGATACCTCGTCACGTGGAAAATTCTTGCAGATAATAACATCAAGGCCATAAGCCTTGTTTGAGGTCAAACTTTTATGGCAGCGTGAACAAGAAAGGTTTAGAGACATTGGATCTTTGCTGCTCATTTTCTCTTTAAGCCTGTCAGCTTCCTGTTTCCATTCTAGCTTTTTCTGCTGTTTTTAATGCGATAAAGCTGCAGAACAACTCCCTGTATATATATTTTTAAAGTCCGATACCTGTAGTTCTTTACAGATAACATCTTGAATTAAATTGTACTTCAGATACTTGAAAAATGCATAACTTCTCTTTTAGTAACTAACAAAAACTGCTTGATGAGTGGGTCAATCTTTGTTTTTTGTCTCAAATTGTTCCAGCTTGACTCTTTATAGCTCAGAAGACCTACAGATGTTACCCAAGCCACCAGCTGGGTCAGCTCCTGTTCCTGCCCATATCTGCACTGGGATACATGAGTTCTCTGGGCTTTGTACAGCTTTGCCTTCCTTGTGAAAGCTTCTGGCTGGTAAAGCCTGGTCCCACTGATGTCAATGAGACCAAAAAAAAGGTTTCAGTGCAGGTCTTCCAGATCCTGAGCATGGCTCTAGTGGAATTGTTATCTAAATTTTATATCTTGATCTGCTTTTTTTCTGTATATACTTATGCTTGCATCAAAGTTTTCATTTTTTCTTTCTGGATTTTTTCAAAACTTATTTTTGAAATTCCAGTTTTACTTGAATGTTTTGATTTATAAGCTCAAAATATTGACATATCTTTATATATGTGTACATACAGTATGCAGAGAGTGATAAATGCATAAATTTCCATAATTTTCTTTTGATGGGAATGCAAAAAGGAGGAAGATTTTATATCAGCAAACTGGAAATTACAAAAGAATCTATACAACGTCCCACCCACACACATCTTCTATGTTTTGGAGATGCTCCTTTGCCCAGGAATTTTTACAGTGCTCTGAAGGCTTTGGACATCTCATATGTTCATGCTTAAAAACATATTTTGAGTCTGAATATATCTTTGGAGCAAATAATTCTGAAATTACAGTTATTTATCCTTTGTAGTAATTTTATTAGCATGGCCAGTCTTGTTAATGTCCTAGCATCGCCAGTAATTCCAGTACAAGCTCTTAAAATACCTTTGTCGATACAGATGCATGAAGGCCAGCCAGTAGAGGGGGCACAAAAGCCAAACCGCTGGCGTGGTTATGTACCGAAGACAGGCATTTTACCTTAAGTGTGTCAGTGTGTGTGTGATTGCGTGCAAAGAGTAGCGGAGAAACAATCAGTTTCATATTGTTTAATTTATTTTTATTAATTTACCCCTAATGAAAACGTGTTCTGTCTCGATTCCAGACAAATACTGTTGGAGACTGTGTTTCATTAAATATGTTGAGAGGAAATGTATTGCAGAGATTATAAACCATTGGCCATCTGATGATTTGCGTCGTGTGTGTATTTTTCCAGTAACAGAATTAGTCACTTGAGAAAAGTTATGGAAAAATGTTTATAGAAATTGTCTGTAAGCTTCCATACTGCGTTGAAGAGGAGAGCAGGTGGGATAGAAGGGATCCCAAATATTTAAGGAGTCCTAGGCTCCTGAATGACAGAATGACGTGAGTTTCTGAGTTGAAATTTAGGGAATGATCCGCTCAAGAATCTATACACACTCCCAGGAGTAAATTTCTTTCTCCTGTGGCCTGCAATGTCCCCAAAGGCACCAGGGCAGAAACCATCCCTATGTTAGTGCAGGCAGTGCTATAGCTCTTCAGATTCAACAGGGAATCTATCAGGACCAACAGCTGTGAGGGAGAAACGCAGAGCATTTGCAATGCATAGACACCAGTACTGAAAAGCTCAAAAACCAGACCAGCATGCAGCAGTGGTGGGATATGAAACAGAGCTTCCGCTGCCCCGAGTTGTGTAGGATCCGCTCCTTGATGTGACTTGGGGTCAGTCAAGTCCAGTTAAGAAGAAATGCCTTTCAGACATCAGTTTGTACCACAGAAAACAGCTCTGGGGACGTGGGTGTCCCAGAAGCCACGGGAACAGGCACAAGCAGACCAAACCTTCACCAGCCACAGCGTCCAGGTGGGACAAGGACGGCTGCTGGGGAGCAGAGAACAAAAGTAGAGCAGATGCCCAGCGGCCAGACATGCAGAGAGGTCAGGAGGGGACAGATAAAGGATTTCACTACTTAAAAGGAAGAGAGAGAGACACTTGGAGGACAAGCAGGAACACCAACCACAGGGAGAAAATCCACACAAGCGCTCAGATGCACTGCAAACCAAAGGGAGGAGGATTAAAGTGGTTAAGATCGAAGAAACATCTAACACAACAGTTCCTTGAGAGGACCCAAAAAAAACCCAAATAGGTGAGGAATACATGGGCAAAGGGGGAACAGAGCATTCTTTCAGAAACAGCACATCACTGTGTGCCTTAAGAGCCTGGTGTGCCCAAGGAACAGCCACAGATGGCATTCGTTAAAGCCTGCTTACCCAGGACACAGGGGGGTAGAGGCCCATCGGAAGTCCTCCCATAATCTTACATGAGAATTAAGCTTTGAACAGCAAACTTTGGGTCCACATAAGGATCCAAACTTCCTTAAAAGACCAGAGCGTTTCTATCCATATTTTGATGTTGGCCTATCTTGATCTTTGTTCCTGCCAAATCCCCATTTGCTTCAATAGGTGCTTTGCTTGAGTGAATCATGAGGTAAGGACCGGGCCTGAGACTGCAAACATCCTAATATTTGAGTCTGCAAGGGACATACTGTTTCTCAATATTTTCAAGAATTGTAATGTTGGTCTTAAAGTTAATTTATATTATGTAGCATTGGATGGTGATATTAGCTTTAAATGTTAGTGACAGAAGACGAAAGCTTCTAGCATGACTTTTCTGTCTTTTTTGACAGGCAACTAGCTCAGCACTTTACAAATGTAGAGATTTTCCTCCCTGGAGCACACCACAGACTGGATTTACTACTAATGTGAGTTTACTATAAACATAATCTTTTACAGCAGAACTAAGATGTAGGGCTCAGTGGAGCATTAATGCCTCCATCACCACTTTTGCAGTGCTACCAACACACAGATATTACTATATTTTATTTTATACACTTTGTTTTTAAATCCCTGGTTCCAGAAGTCATTTGAAGATGAGACAATTTCAAACTTCCATTTCTTTTTAAAAGTAAGTAGTTAGCTCTCAGGCCTCTGAAAAATAAATTAGAAACATAACCCTGGCATGATCCTGAAAGTTCAAGAGCTAGTTGTTGAGGAAAAAATTGTTTTTAAGGGCTTCCATATGATTTTTCATATGCTTTCTTTGTATGTTGCATTAGCAATACTGCTATTGATTGTTTCCAACAGCTTTCTATGGGTCCGTGCTGCTCCATCTCCTGCTCAGACTGTGGAGCTAGAGGACACCAGCTGAAACCCAGTGACTCTTTTTTGAGCGGTGCTGCACATTGACAAAGTGATACACCAGTTACAGACATATGAGGGAGAAAAGACAAATCCAAGGAGAAGGTGGTCTGGACCAAGGGGAAAAGCCCAATCCCAAATTAAACAATTATGTACCAAAGCCCCCTGTCCAGAGACGTTGGTTAAACAAAATGCCATACACATGGCTCCTCTGCATGACTTCAGCAGACTCTTTCCATCCAGTGTAGGAAAGTCTTTTATTTATTTATTTATTTATTTATTTTTCCTGAATGATTGCTTCAAACACTATGAAAGAACCTGGTTTTTGACCAATACTTTCCTGATACATATATATATATTTTTAAACAATGAAAAATGCTTACTCTAATAGTTTTGCAATATTCTTCTGCTTCTATCAGTACTGATGATTTAATGTATATTCCTAATGCTCTAGTACACCTTGCTTGAACTCTGCAAGTTCAGTAGAAGAAACCTAACCAATGGGAGATGCCACTCATTTTAGTCTTAAAACTATTTAGTGCTTTATATTTAAAGCATTCATAGTCACTGCACTAACAAATACTAATTAGGTAGTGTAACAGGCAAGTAAACTGTTCTTGCACAGTGCAAAAACAAGGAATGCAGTGTAAGAATTTAACATAGCAGATAATTGCAGACAGGGATGTGTAGGGGCAGCATCTGCCCCTTACTTTCCCAAAGAGCTGTGAGAATTGCGGCTGTGTTGCCGGAGCCATTTCCATCGCAGTTCTGCTGTGGAACCCCTCTCGGAAGAGCTCTTAAAAACCTCGAGGGCTGAAGTTCCTCTGGGCTTTAACCTCTCCCACGGCCGTAGTAACCGGGCCGGTGACTGCCAGTAAGTTTGTAAATAAACTCAGACTGCGAAAAGACAGGAGGCCTGGCTGGGGCACGTGGAGGACGATGGGGCTGCGAGGCCTGGACCCCACACCCCCTGCCTGAGCCTGCGGGGTTGGGGATGGGGATGGGGACGGGGACCGGGCACCCCCCGGGGCCGTGCGAGCAGCCCCGGCCCCGACGTGCGGGCGCTCCGCGGAGCTGCCACGGTCACAGCCGGCGGCACCCTCTGGTCTGTGGCGCCCACCCTGACCCGGCCCGCCTCTGCCCGTCCCAGCTGGGCTCGGCTCGGCTCGGGCCGGGGCGGAGGAGCCGCGGGGCGGGGTCGGACCGCCGCCACCGCCTCCCCCGACGGGAGGGAGGGACGGACGGAGGGGGCGGGCAGGGGGTGCGGCGGCGCCGCCGCCGGTGCGAGGAGCGAAGTAGAGGCAGAAACTTCTCCGCCGGGAGCCGGGCGTGCCGCGGGGACAAAGTCCGCGGGGGCTGCGGCGCTCCGCGGGCAGGTAAAGGGGGAGGAAGGGAGGGGGGCGGGCGGAGAGCCCCCGGCCCCTCGGGGCAGGAGCTGCCGGGTGCCGTCCTTGCGTCTGTCCGCCGGTGCTGAGCCCCGTCCTCCGCGGCCGGCAGCGGGGCGGCTCCGTGCGCCCCGTCCGGTGGGGACCCCCCGGGGCTGAGCGACGCTGGGGCGCGGCCGCTCCGGTTTCTGGTGCCGCCGAACAAAGAGCCTCAGGCAGCGGGGGGCCCCCCAGGTACCCCCGGGAGCCCCCCGGGTACCGGACCTGGCAAGGTCCGGGCAGGTACCGCGTGTGCCCGGCCGTGCCCGGCTTTGTAATGAGCACCGGCTCGGAAGCCTCGCTGCCTCGCAGGTAGCCCTTGCATCGCGGGGCTCGGCAGCGCGGATGGAAATCGTGGTGAAATAAAAGGGCTCGCTGCTGGAGACCTTCGGGGTAGAGGCGATTGGGGTTGAAAAGGGAGAAGGCGCAGCTAACGATGGCAATTCTGAAAGGTCGGGCTTGGGTAAGGAGTTTAAAGTCTGGCGAAGATGTTGTGATGTAGGTGATTTGTGTGCTGGGTTTTAATAATGTGCAGTAAATCTTGCCTTTTTTACGTGTCCGCAGGGTTCTTGTCATTTCCCCAGAGACCTGTGTGTGTGAATCCAAGGGTGCCATGTTGTGCTCTTTACACACCCAGAACTCCCACTGAATTAAATTAATAATTTGTTTTAAGTTAACAGCAGGCTTATGGTCATTTTCTTTAATCAGCTTTCATTAAGACTATACAAGAAAATCCCCCTGGAACTGTTGGGATCTTTGTATATGCAAAGAATGTAAAAGGAAACCAGTACTTTGTATGACCTTGCTTTATCTAACTTTACTTTCAATAATGTCCTTTTATGCCTTTTTTTTTTTTTTTTTTTTTTTTTTTTTTTTACGAGCAAAACTTAACAATCCTTCAGGCGTTTCTCGATGTGTTTGGCTTTATTTCTGTGGCTGGTCCCTGTGGGAGGTGGGAGGCATCTCCTGCTCCCAGAGGGGATTGCCTCTGTAGCCAGGGGAAACAGACATCTTGCTCTGGATGCTCTTGTGCTGGGATGAGCTGTCATGGTCCCGTTGCACCCTCTCCCTTGTGCCGGTTCCTCTGACCCTGTGCAAAGCCAGTTCAGGGAGCTAACACAGCAAATATCTAACCCAGCCCCTAAATCCTTGCAGGAGCTGGCTGCTGCTTTAGCTCCCAGGAGAGGGTCTGTGAGGGCTGTTGAGCTCTGGTACCATGGGGAGAGGGCAGGGATGGGAGGGAGGACCACCCTCATCCCTGCACCGTCAGTGGTGGGTGGGTGAGCGGGGCTGGAAGTGCAGCGTTGGGGCATGGCTGTGCTTGGAGTGGCTTAACCTGGCATAACCTGGTGTCACCCTGGCAGCTCGTGCCTACCTCTGCCTCCTTTCCCCATTCACACCAGTATGAATGCTTATGCTGCCCTGCGGTGAACTGGATTGAGGCACAGAGCAAAAAACCCCCGGATTTAATTTTAACCTGGATCGCTTCCATGATTTGGTTCACTGGGGGGTAAGAGGAGAAGGAAAAGGGTGTGGGTAAGGCAGGGCTGCTTTTTTAAGCTGGCAAAAGTTAGTATCGCTGCCAAAATTGCCTGTGGAGCTGCAGGGTGGCTGTAGGTGCTCTGAGCACCACCCCCTCCCCTCCCTGCCTCCCCCAGGAGCCTCTGCAGTGATTCCCCACGTAGCCTGGGGAACCTGGCCTCCCTGGCTAAAAACGAGCCTTTGTAAATGAGTCCATTAGGCATAATGGAGTAGTTTGTAACAGAAAAATTAAGCAAGTGCACAAGTGTTTGCATAATTGTTGCTTTGGACAACAGTAAACGCCATAGATAGCACAACAGAATGTGCAGCATTTTATACAAAGTATTTGTGTTCTATAAAAAGTGTTTGTAAGCTTTTACAGGTACTTGTTGTTCTTTGTAGTGTTGTCTAGAACTTAGAGCAGAAGGCAAGCTAAAAGTTTTACAGGCACTCATGACACTTGCAGTAAGTGTTGTTCACATGGGCTTGTGACAGCGATGGATGCAGACCCACTGAGTGTGTGTTTCTCCAAACTGGGGTTGGCTGAAAAGTAGAAGCTGGGAATCAGCATAAGGCAGCAAAGCCCTCGCTCCTGCTAGAGGTGGGAAACCTGGTCTTTCCCTTCCTGGCTGCTCCTGTTCCACTTAGTGCAATCCCTTGAAAAGCTGTCAGCAGGTGTTCACTGGTGTTCAGGTCCTGGGGAGCATTCCTGTGGTCTCCTGTTAGATCCCTACGGTACGTTTTCTGATGATCTAGAAGTAATAACTGTTGCTGCAATTGCAAATCATGATTAATTCTTATTACTTGTTGGCTACCAAAGGGAAGTAGAGTCTGTATGTCTGCATACAGGGCTTAGCAATATTGAACTATGGCATCTAGGCACTCTTACCCCTGTGTCACAGTGCAGCTTTTCATAGCACTTACCATGAATTGGTTGAAGGACTGTTTATATTCAAATTTCAGATGTTCGTCCAAAACCTGCATTTATTAGCCAGGTCTGAGCTCTTCCATGCTCAGCTGATGCTGTTACCACCAAACACTTGTACTTAGTCCACTGCTGAAGAGCACACTGAATTGCCTTCAGTGCGATGCTTGCAGAGGGTGATGTGGATGCCCAGTCTGCAGTCCTTCCCGCTAGCTGTTGTTGAGCTCCCTGAGCTGTCTGCTTGCCTTTGCAGTGAGAAATTCAGCTCAAATCTTACACCTGATAGTGCATAGGCACATCAGTAAGGACGTTTCATGGTGCTGTGAAACACCTTTACAGATTAATCAGGTTGCCTTGCCATTTAGAGACAAAGGTGAGATACTGCTAGTGCCAAAGTGAAGTACATTGCTTCTGTTAATGGGAGGATAATAATACAATAATAATGGAACAGAAAAGTTGCCAGTGTTCCCGTGTATGCTGTCAAATTCTCTGTGGGATTATTTTTCCTCTGTAAACTAAATTGCAGCCACTCAAAGTAATGCACTGGAAAAGTTTGGACAAATGCTACCAATGCGATTATATAATACAATAGCTAAGGAATTTATTATGAAGCCTGTTCTTGATTCAAAGACGAATGATTTTCCCTGGTGGATTGTGGATAGTTTATAGCTTCCTCTCCTCTCCCCAAAGTGTACGTACGGCATTGTGTAACCGCAGAAGTATATGCTTACTCCTCTTCTGCAAAGGGTTTGTGAGGCCTTTAACAGCAGCTGTAAAGCTTGCAGTTTGTTGCTTGGGACAGCATAGCTGAAAATAGGTTTTATCGTCAGGGCAATTAAAACATGAGCACTTCTATGAGTTTTGTTTCTTTTTCTTGTGGGCCATGATTAAATGTTAGTGTCTGGATTTAGAACCGCTCCTACTGCCTGTAGACTTTATGATAATGATTTAGTAGGTGCTCTTATTTCCTCATTTCTCTCCTTAGCATTCTCAATTTCTTTGTTTATCTTAAAATCAATTATTTGAAAAAGAGTAATAAAATAAGAGTAATAAATAGACTGCGTGTGGTTTTATCACATTTACCGCTGAATCAAATATGCTGTGATGTGTAGTTTGCAAAGTAGAGAGGTGATATTAAGAAGCCATAAAATTTTTGAGATTGTGGGGGAGATCACAGCAAAGGAAGCAAGTTCGCTTTGCATTAGATGCAATTCTAATCACTCATCTTTAATTTTTCATTCCTTTCATGCTTTGTCTTTTTCTTGGTGTGTGTATAGGGTTTCTTTATTGGGAGATATGTGCTTATATCCCAAACACCACAGAAGCATGTTTTCCTGCAAACAGAAGTGGTGAAATTCCAGGGGATGAAGGGTGAGAATGAAAACCCTCACCAGGTGTTTACCCGCTGGGTAGGCGATGGCCTCTCTGTTGTGGGCACCTGCTATCATGTTGGTGGTGCTGGGTCAGCATGAATCCAGGCACAGCAGCGTACAGCCTGGCTCCTCTTTGCTGCTGAGCCTCTGTGAACTGTGTGGGGCTGCACCGAGCTTGGCTCGAAGATCCGTGGAGCAGGGCTGCACGCCTGCCTGTAGTTTGACGGCGGTTCCTCAGCCCTGCTGTGACATGCCAGAGGCTCAGTTTGGAAGGGGTGAGCTTGCTAAGGTGGGCTTTGGTTTGGCTTACTTCGAGGCTTTTTTATTTTGTGGTTCTCAGTCCCTTTAGCCCGATGCAGCCGAGCTGCGGTGGCCCATCCGTGTCACTTCCCAGGTGCTGGGAGAAGGTCCCAGAAGGCCTCACGGCCGTCTCGCTGCCTAGCTGTGCTGCGTGGCTTGCTAATGTGGTTTCATCCTGGCCGGCCTGCATCTTAATGGAGTTCTTCAACCACGTTAACTGATTGTGATAACTTTTGCCTGTCTAGACAGGGCCTTACTGTGTCTGATTAGATCCCAGCCTCGTGGCGTGCATCACTGCCTGTTTCTTATAAACGCAGAAAAGGAAGGGGAAAAAAGCACATGAGTACATGTTAATAGTGTATAGCCCTTTTCCTTTTTTTTTTTTTTTTTCTTTGCAATGTTAGTATAAAATGTTTATAGATGTTTACTTTTTGCCTGGAGGAAAGCAGTTTCAGTCAAATGTCTCCAGGATGCAGTTTGGAAATGAACTTATCTTCAGTTAGGAATGAGAAGACAAATGTTCTCCTTGAGGGTATTGGGACTCCACTGAAATCACGTGCAGAAGTTTGTCACTCACTTGAGTCAGCAACTTTGTCTTATATGTGTAAAGAAATTAATTCCTGTGAATCATTAATGGAAATTAAAAGCCAGAAAGCCTAAAAATCTGTTGTTCTTGCTCCTTATTTTAATGCCTTACTTCTTTTTTGGAAATGAAATATTTAAGCACTGTAGAGGAGAGATGGTGTAAAAACAGTTTTCTGCTGTAGTAATAAAAAGGAAATCTCTTTATTGGTATCAGGTTTTAGAGAAATCAATATTTACAAAGTATAGAATTTGTGATAAATGTTAAGATGGTTTTAGGGTCTGTCTTGTAGATCCTCTTCCTTTCCCTAGAAAAAGAAAGATTCAGGTTATAAAGTCTTGGAAAAATAACATCTTTGGAGAAGAATTTTCTCATGGTTTTGATTCTAATAGTAAGTCAGAAAGTAGTACAAATGTGGATGCTTTTTACTAGTCCTTATTAATATTTTAAACTCAGTATCATGGTAACAACTGCTTGTGCTTTCCTTATACTGTTAGGATGGATTTAGAGTTGGAGAAGGAAAAGCATCAAAGAAATTAGCGGACCCTTCTGCTGTCTGGCAGGAATGGGAATTAAGACTACATTCTTTGGAGCTGGGAAAAGCAATCCCAACTTAGCTTTTGTGCAGTGCCTGTCCAAAGGAAATTCCTACTTTATAGCAAGAGAGTGGCCAAGGACTAGAGCATATTATTTTAATTAAATCATTTAAATTGCATCACTACCATACTAAAGGCAGTGTATATCTTATCTAGAATAAAAATGAGAATTATAGATGTGTTCAGCAGGGACACTGAAGAGTTTAGATGGGTGCCAAAATGTCTGTTTCAGTTGATGCTATAAAGCTTAAATTGCTTACTTGCTTTCATGTTAGTCACTTGAAAATGCTCTTAAAATTATCTCACTTCAGAGATAGGAGGCATGCTTATGCGCATTAACCACATACAGAATTAGCTTCCTTTACAGAGCGCTACAAGAGTAATAAGGTAGCTTTTAAAAGGAAATACTAGAGGCAGCTCTCCAGAAAATGGACATTCACCTCTCATTCTAGTTCAAGAAACAAATCTGCTGCAGAAAGATTGAGTCCTGGATCTGGTGCTGACATTGTGCAGCTGTACTCTTGTTGCAGAGTGTTTGTTTAGGCCAGTTGGTGCAAGGTTGGTCTTGACCATAGATGCAACCTGCCCGTAGTCAGAGAGAGTGAGGTCTTTAACGTGGTAGCGATTCCAATAATTAGGGTATAGTTGTTGTGATTTCTAGTAGAACTATATCACAACTTTAGCGCGTGATATTTGGCAATGTCAACTCTCTATAATTAACTTGCGTGATCATTGTATGTATGACAGCAGAAAGAAGAGAAACTTGAACCATTAAGATACCATTGTTTGGAATACAAAGCTTGTTAAGTAATTATAAGCTTTCAAGCTTTACCAACTGACTGCAAGGCATCTTATTTGAAAAAAGAAACTGTTAAAATCATTATTTTTTTACTGTGGTTTCAAACCAACAGGAATATTTTATTTGAACTAAAATATTTTGTATATCTTCCCCTTTATCAGATTTTGAGGGAGAAAATATTTGCTTAAAGATATAAAAGTTTTCAGGTAAGTAATGCATTACTTAGTTTCAGGCATTTCAGTCTAAAATAATTATGTTGAAACCATCAATGCCTGTGTTGTATTGGCTTGGTCCAAATATTAGCTTTCTAAAATTCGTATTGTGGTACATGGTGTCTTATTGATTTGGTCCTTGCACTTCTTCCACTCAAGATGTGTGCAGTCTCGAGTTCACCTCCACCCTGCTGCTCACCAGCAGGCGTGATCAGATACAGTTCAAATGGATTCCTCTTCCATGAGCTCTTGTTTCCTGTTAGAGAATAAATTTATCAGCTGACTCTCTATTCCCTTCTAGTTGTCTAACGTATTCAGCTGTCTAGTAGTAGTAGAATAGGATATACGGGAGATGCCTGCCCCTGCCTTTTATTCTCCCTATTATCTTGAATTCAGCATCCGCTTTGGAGGAAAGTGCCAAAAAAGGGAAGGAAATTCCTGCTCTGCAGTATACAGGCAAGCAAGAGGGCATATTGTTGCTGGAGTCCAGTGAGGTTTTTTTTCTGACACTTTGGTACTCAGCAATCGCAGCAGTTATTTTTGTAGGAGGAATACATTTGTTCATTTAACTGCAAAATTAAGTTCTGGTTCTGACTGCAAAGCACAGAAACTGATAGTGAAATGGATGTAGTTTGAGATTCATTTTCTGTAGTGAGATAAATCAGTGCCACCTGACAACAGTGATTTCAGCTATATGTCCACATTACAGCGGTCTGCATTTGGCATACTGTACCTATAAAATCCTGTGTATATGTGTAGAAAAATACTAAATAGTGCTAAGATTTTGCTTTTTAATTTTCACAAAGCTAAATAATGCCTGAGAAGCTAAATTATCATAAATAATTATAAGGTAGCTTTCTTTTCTTCCCCCCTCCTTTTCTTTAAAAAAGGGCAATTACTCAGGTTGACCTTTTATTTATTTCCTTTCTAAACTCCCTCTTTGTCCAGGTTTTCATGACCTCATGTGTGCGGTCTTGCTATGAATCTTTTTTCCTTCCTCAGTATTTTTTTATTTGGTGAGAGCACTATTTTTGTTGCTGCAGGTAAAAACTGTCTTAACTAAATGTGTTGGGCTCGTTGAGTTCTGAGTTAGAGGACTGGCTTTAAACTGAAAAAGAGTAGATTTAGGTGGGACGTTAGGAAGAAATTTTTCACTCAGAGGGTGTTGAGACACTGGCACAGGTTGCCCAGAGAGTTGGATGCCCCATCCCTGGAGGTGTTCAAGGCCAGGCTGGATGGGGCTTTGGGCAACCTGGTCTGGTGGGAGCTGTCCCTGCCCATGGCAGGGGGTTGGACTTAGATGATTTTTAAGGTCTCTTCTAACCCAAACTGTTCTGTGCTTCTATGACAATTTTTAAGTTGTATCACAATCCAGTAGTTAAGAGCAATAAAGGAAAATATCTGCACAATGCTGACAACGCTCTCCCCTCTGTAAAGTTCACGTATTTACATAATGCCTGTAACATGATGTACATTCAATAAAAGAGGATGTGGCTAGCAGGCATCCTTATCTAGAAATATCATCCAAGGATAATATAGATTGCAACTGGTAATAGGGATTGAATAGGGATTTGGCATGTTGTATCATGGCTGTAATTTTTATTTTCTGTAATTGCTCCTCAGGCCTACGCTTTTCTCTGCATCTGTGACTTCTTTGTCTCAGGCCAGGTCAAGATCAACACAATGTTACTAAGATTTGTCTTATAGCTGGCAAAGTGATATAACTATTATTTTTAAATTCGCCATTGGGTTGACATTTCAGGGACATAAAACGATGTGAACTTTGATTCTCAGCAATCACGGTCTAAGTTACTGATGTGTGTTGACACTCCCTTCTTGTTGAGCTGATTTGTTGCAGTTGGTGCATTACTGCTGATAGCTCTCCAGCCACTTGCCATAGTCCTGTCCTACCTTTGCTTGTGTTATGAACAACCAGTTCCCAGTCTGGCAGCAGTCAGGGAAGTTGTAGGGTAGTGGGCAAGTAACTGTTATATCTGCCACCTGATAGTGTGCAAGGCTTGATTACCAGCTACAATTGCACTGTTGGGAAGTAGCTCTACATGTACAGAGGAGTCTTGCAGTCTACTCAGGGTTTCCTTGATTATTTCTCTGGGTATTGTGGACACTTGAACCCCAGTAAAAAATATTGTGTATTTGATTAGTTCTCCAGAGTCAATTCCTTAAAATGTAATGCGTCTTCCTGAGGACTAGGTCAGATGAGGTTTCAATTCCACATTTTATCTTTTCTTTCTTTCTGCCTGGTCCAAGAAGAAGTAGGAAAAAAGGAGATCTGTGCTGTTTTTTCCATTATTGAGAGAGACTTCGCTGGGACAGCTATTAGAAATAAAGTCAGTCCATATCAATTGCTTTTAAAATCTGAATTGGGGACATCCTTTCAGTCGGAAAGACTTTCATTTTCTATCTGCCCTCCATTATTATGAACAAAACAAAATTTGTTGGTTGTTGTACTGACATGAGCTATAAAACTGCAAAGAAATGACAAATAGAATATAGAACAAAACAGGAAACCTGGGACCAGTGCTCACATATCGCTTTATTTGCTGAAGTGTAGCTCGGATATCGCTTACTTGCAGAAAGTTTGTTTCTTCAGCAATCAAAGGTGGGTATTAGTTTTTCTGCCTTTCAAAGGTGATGAGGTCTGCTTCGTTGTGTAAAGTAGTAAAAGGCCCTCAGAAGAAGGTTACCAGGTACACGTGTTGTTGTTTAATCTTTCTGTTGATGTAGGCATCAGTTTTATCTCTACCTTGACTAATGAATGAAAAGAAGTATTTAGGTGTTATAGTAGCATTATTGGTACTCAACAATTAATGATAGCATCCCAAAAGTAATTCTTGCCTGAGCGTTGTATTTTTTCAATAACACTACCAAACCTGACTCTTTCAGAACCTTTTTCCTTCACCTTTTTTCTCTGCTGGGAGACACCCTATAGACATCATCTTTCTCCCTTGTATTTCTTTTGGATCCCGCTGGCTTCTGCGTTTGGCCATGGAAAAGACATTTCCCATGGCGCAGAACTACATTAGAAAAACAAATCGCTGAACAGTTGCGGTTCTCTTGTTTGACAGTTTATGGAGCAAGCGCTGGCTATGCACCATTTAGCATTCTCTGAGACAAAGTACCCACACAGTGCTGCCAATTTCATTATAGAGCTACACCAGCTACTTTTAAAATTTGGTCCTGTTTACATAGCAATTTCAGTTTTACTACCGTACCCATCAAAAGGTTATTGTCTGCACACAGAGAGTCACTGTTTTTAGCAAATCTGCCTATAAATCTAAATAACCAGTAATTAAATGCAAGTCTGGATACCAGGCAAGGAATAAAACTGAGGGTCTCCCTGTGGACTATGAAGTTATGCTTAGCACGGGCTGGTTTTAAGCGCCAATCAGCCAAAAATATTGTAGTTCATCGTTAGGGCCTACCTTTCCAAAAAACCAAAAGTTAAGTTTTTAACAAAAGGAGACAGATGACTCAAGGAACAAAATGGTCACCGTCAAGTGATGATTTCTTTTTCCTCTTAGAGAAAGGTAGTTGGAATTGGTGTGGCTTTTCCGGTTCATGACACACGTGGGAATGAAAACTGGATGCCTGGGGATTGTACTGGGAGAAGTACGTTCAAAAGCTTTGAATGGTTGTTTTCTCAGTTCCAGCATCAAACACACACTGGTGCTTTGTCCCTTTGCTCCCATTTCCACAGCCCAAAAGCCATGATAGGAGCTCAGCAGGTTGAGAAGTGGGGTACAGAGTTCACATACTATACGCATGAATTATATGTCCACAGTGTATCAGGCTTTGCCAGAATCTGTCTACAGCCAAGACATAATGTATAGCAACACTTTTTTAATGAGGAACATGCATCTGTTACACGTTTAGCAGAGGATATTTCTGGAGCAGTGTTAAGAAAATATGTTTTGGTTTTACAGCCTCATACCCCTCTGTCTGTCTGTAGAGATGTCATTTCTGAGTCAAAGAGCAGACACGAGCTCTCAAAATCTGGGAGCCCGAAAGCCGGGTAGAAGTCTGGCAGCTCTACCTGCCGCGAGCACGGCACGATTCTCATCCTCCCCTTCTTTCTGCTCCCCAGCCAGCTGCCTAAACATGGCCCCTGTTCAGAGGGTGGAGGAAGTATTTCCAAAGAAACACTTGAATAAAAACACTGCTTTGTTTAAGAAGCTTCTTTCAAATGTGTAAATTCTTTATTTTCAATAGAAAAGCTGTGGTACAGACACACAATTCAAAATTAAAGCCAAGTATCTTAGTTAGATGCTTAGTTCAAGATCTTTCATCCACTTAATGCGAAGAACATTTGTTTTGGTGTCAAAACATACGCTCGAGTAGAAGACAGGCCTGAGATGTTTTTTGTTAGATTGATAACGCAAGCAGTTGGCGTGAGTGGCTGCACGACCAAAGTCAGGGCTTAAAGATGAAGCCGTGAGCGTGACAGCAGCTCTGTCTGCGTCTCGTGGTGAAGGCAGACGGGAATGAACCCTGCCTGTGCTTTGAGCCAGCGTGAAGTGCTGTGAACATTGCCAGCATGTGCTGAGCCCAAGGTAATGGCACGGAGCTAAAGGTGATGTACCTGCGGCTCAGCAGAGCTTATTAGTTTGGCCCAGAGCCGTGCTAAGCGTTCAAAAGGCTTTTGGTTATCTCCGAGTGTGGGCAGGGACTGCTTATGTCTGCTCAGAACAAGTTTGTACTTGTTAGCATCATCACCCGTAGACATAGCCTCTGAATCTGAATCTTTGATGAAGGGAAACTAGCATCATCTGGTGCCTTGCCTATCTTTGACTGCGTGAATTTAATTGATTTTTTTTTTTCTTGCAAAGCTTGTCCCACTGTGTGGAAATATTAAAAAAGGAAGAAACGATTTCTCATTTGGTGGCCATCCAAATTCAAAACTCCGAAAGATTATCTTTTCCTGGACAGCGTTTCACTTTCTTCATCAACGCCTTTCTTGAGCCTTTTCTGATACCTGCAGAATTATCAGTGTCTAGTAGAAAGCTGCTTGGAAGCAGCATTTCCATATGAGAAGGTTAGGAGACGTGAAGTTTTCGAACCTCGCCTGGTGCAATTGCTCCTTTCCCTTCTGCAGCTGTTCCTTAGGGTTTGACTTCTGAGGAGTAGAGCTCTGTCCTTGGGACAAGCTGCTGCCTTGCAAAGAAGGATTTCCTTGGAACATTGCCCAGTAAAGATGAAGAAGGAAATTGCTTCTTTTTCATCCTCTCTTTTGTTAATAAAACTAATTTTATCTAACACTGTTGGAAGTTTCTCTTCTTTTAGAGCCTGAATCAGTCTTGTGTACAGAGACTGCTTTTGATAAAACTTTATAATGCTCTCCTCTGGAAGAGATGGCCTCCCAGGTGGCTGTCACTCATGGATGTCCAGTAAGGAGGATGAGTTATGATTTTTTTTCCTGTTTGATGAGACCTTGGCATGGACACTGGGTGAAGAAGGTAGTGCAGCTTTACTGCATGTAAGCATCAAGGCTTCACAGCTGGAAACAGCATCCTGATGGGTCAGTCAGCATTTGTGTTGAGTCCTTGTCAGTTTTTGAGAGATGGGGCAGCCAGGGCTTTTCTCCTTGCCCTTCTCCCAGTCTGGGGGTACAGATGTAGGGAGTAACTGGACTGTATGTGGGTAGCACAAGGGTAGCTTGACCCATAATCAAATGGACTAGTCTTGCTGGCCAACCTGCCTTGATAGACAGTGACAACCACTGTGCTGCCCTTTGCGAGTTTAAAACCAAACCCAGCTTTGCATACCTTCTGCCATACCTTTGTGTGGCAACGTGTATGGCAATGTGTATAGTCTCAGAGAGATGGAAATCATGAATCCTTGCACTGGGGGTCAAAAGGACTGGGTGTCAGAAGGGTGGTGAGCTTCGAGGGCTCCTTCGTCTCACTACTTTGGTCTGGCTTGGAGAGAGCTTTCAGAGAAAGGCACAAAGGTCTAAGCATTTTTGCTTGTGTCTGTGTCTAGTCTTTTCATGCTAAAGGCCCTGTCCACTTCAGCTGTGCATGCACGACATGCTGCAGGTACTTCTGGTCGGGGCTGCCAGGTGACCTGAATAAGAGAGGCCAAGGAGACCTCCGTAGCTGCACAGTGAAAAGTTGCGTTCAGGGAATGGTGGCTTAGTGGCACGTTAGATGTCATCATCACGAATACTAGCCAAGGGCATTTTGTTGAACCCAAAATTCAGATGATGCAGAATTCACATCTGCTCAGGATTTCCATGGCTGTATCAGCAAAACAACTGAAGGGAAGACCCCTAGCAGGGTGATGACACTGGATATTTTCCTGTGAGGGTTCCTGCTTGCATAAAGCAGCCATCTCCAAGGTGTCAGGAAGAAAGAGTCTTACTCTTTACCTGAGTTACCTAGGTCCTTGGTTCAACAGTATATCTCTGGCTAGGCAGCAGAAACCATCGTGTTGTATGTGAAGAACAGGTGGGGAGGTATCTTCTTCTTTCTGAGGGCGAATCCCATCCTTTACGCTTGTTTGCAGTTTGTGTACGACTTTCAAAGATCAGCTCTCTGCAGATTTCCCCATGGCACGTCAGCTCTCCATGAAGAAGTCAGTATGTATGCAGGGCAAGCGTTGCCTGCAAAGTAAGCAGCAGGGAAGGTTAGGGGTCAGCCGTTGCTGACTGAAAATACAAAGTTGATTTTAAAATGGGGGGAACCTCCTCATTCAAACCTCCAGAAGGTCTTATTTAAGTTTGTCTATGGAAGCTTAACAAAGGAGTGGTGATTAAGTGTAATTCCCCCCGTCCTTCGTCTCACACCCAGAGTGACAGAAGGCGGTGTATGGACAGTCAGACAGCTTGTGTCGACAGTGCTGGTGACTGTTGCATAGTTGTGGCAGGGGGAGAGGATCTTGGTGAGGAAGATAAGTAGCTTAGATGGGCTGGTGGTGTGTCCAAGTGAGGGATGGGTGATGCTTGTGTGAGTTGCATGGGTCAGGGAGGTGCTGTAGGGGTGGAGGCTTGGGCTTCTGCACCCTGGGCTGTGGAAGCCTCCCTGGTCCTCCATTGGCCGGTCCAGGCAGTGCCACCTTACCCCAGTCCTCGTCATCCAGGTGTGTGACGTTGGTTTCTCCCTTTGCTGAAGGAGGGCAGCGTTGTCTACCAGCAGTTGCAGTGACGGCCTGGCTTCTCCCAAGGCCCTGAGTGTGAGGGGCCTTTAGAGGCGGGAGTGTGTTGCCACATGTGAAAGGTGCTCTTCGTGTAATCCCTTGTGCCCGTTGGTGCTCCTGGTGTAGCCACTGGCCCAGACCGTGTCTCACCCAAATGTTGAGCACTTTGGCTGCTGCCTTCTCCCATTGCTTCTCTGCATCCACCGTGGCCTCACGTTTCCCATCCCTGGTCGCTCTGGAGCACCACTTGCATGTCGTAACGCCTGTCAGCTCTTCTACCTCACCCATCCTCCCCTGGCCAGCCTGGCGATAATTCAGCCCAAAATGGTTTCTGTTTGACCTCTTGTCTAGCGGCAAAATGGGTCAAAATGTTTTCATGTTAGTGTTTCAGAGCGAAATATGGCAAGGTATTCTGATATACTATTAAATATTTTAAGGCTTTTTCACTCTAGCCTGTGTCAGGATAAAAATAAGCACAGGACTATCAGACTTTCCCCGCAGGACAAAAATTCCATTTTCCAACCACCTCTAATTATTTCCATTCTGCTGTCTGGAAAGGATCTGGAGACAATTTAGGAAGCCAATTTACAATTGACTTGGGAAAAAATTATTTACCCTCCTGAGCCTCCTTAGATGTGTAGCCAGTGGCATGTGATCAATAGGAAGTCTCACGTTCGACGGTTTCGATGCCCACTGAAGGACATGGAGACCCTGAAGCTTAGCCTGGGTCCTGCGTACCTGCGTGTGCAAATTTGTAGCTGTGGTGGTCAAAACAGCACGCTCGCAAGCTGAAGACCTTTGTGGAGGGGTGGATGCTGAAGGATGTGGAAGGGGCAGCCAGTGCGTGGAGAGGCAGGGCTGTGCTGTGAGCATGGCTGTGCAAAGGGCTTGGGAAGACTGAAGGGCATGGGAAGACCAGCTGTGTTGCCCTCCTCAGCTGGTGCGTGCAAAACCAGGTTGTGTGCAGCAGGCAGATGGGGGTGAGCATGTTGGTGTGCTTGACTTCTCCTGTGGTGGTGCCTCCGCAGCAGCATCTGCAGCTCCAGCAAGGCAGGGAAGTGCTGTGGTGGGTGCATGTGCACCTCGGGCACCAACCGAGCTGCCTTCTGATCGCCGCTCTACAAATGGATCCAGATTTTTCTTCAGCTTTTTGTGCATACCAGGGCTGCATACATCATCCTGCATGCTGCTTTAATCCTATTAGGGCTGCGTTTAACTGGGGTTAGGGTTTGTCACTAATGAGTATGTTGAGGTTAGTAATTTCAATTATGCTTTTCTAACTCTCAATTAAAAAGGTGGCTGACTTTTTATATGGAGAAGTTAAAAATCCTCATTTTTCATTGAGGCTGGCTACAAATTGTAAAATTGAGACTCATGGGTATGCAGAATTAACATTCTTAAGAAATACTGTAAAAAGTGTTCTTCATGTTTAACATTTAGAATTTTATTTTAAGATTTTATATGCTTTATGCTATGCTGGCAAATTGAAAAAATATTGGATCCTTATATGGAGAACCAACAATTTCCCACAGCCCTGCTTTTACAGCATTGAACGCATTTCATTTTGTATGTGATTTTCCCCAGTTGCCAACTGACTACATCATACAGTTTTTTTGGCTTACTTATTCTGTCTTATGACCATCAGTAGATATTTTGAATAGTGTATTATAAAGCCACAGATCCTTTTGCTGCCTTGGATTCTGTCCGTTACCACTGGCGATGGAAAAGATTTTACTAATTCTGTGGCACTGGATGATGTTTTGGGAGCGCCATTGTGCGTGACCCCAGCAGTCGCCCTCCATGCTGGCAGGGCCGTGCCTAATGATCTCCAGTGGTCCAGCAGGCATTCTTCAAAAGCAGATTGCTCTGGGCGGAGAGGAGGAGTGAGATTGGTACTTGTAAACAGTTCAAGATGCTCTGCAGATCCTCAGGATGATTGAAAGGTTTAGGAGACGGAGCTGAATGAATTTGAGGCATGCTCCTGAAATTGAGGATAAGTGGAGGAGATTGCAGCAGGAGAGCAGTGGGATGGCGATGGTGGCTGTAGCCGTAGAATATTCTTGCACGGCAAAACAGTGTTTTATGGCCATGCAATCTGCCCACCAGAAGTTGAATTGCAGAGATGAGGGCATGAATAACACTGCTTGTCCATCACAGCTGTGGTGGGGCTGCGTCTGGATTCCCGCATCCAGGTGTGGGAGCCACAGCAGTGGGAAGGCATGTAAGAGCTATCAGGCAGTTCACAGGAGTCCAAAAAATTATGGTGTTGAGGACATGGTGTGTGTTTTGGAGAGAGTTTGTAGAAGCATAGCAAATGGTTGAATACTGAAGTCTAATTCAAGCAGAGTGAATTAAGTTCTGTACGTGGGATAAAGGGCAGAGGGCTGCTGTAATAGTTTGCGTACATGAAAGCTGTCAGTTTTATGCAGAAAAGATTTACTTAAGATGCTGTGAGGGATTATAAATGGTAAAAATTGGGAGTAGTAAATTTAATCTGAATAAAAAGAAGAATATTTTCACAGTCGGATCTCATAAATAAATAGTAGAACATTTCTTCTGGGAAGCAATGAGAGCCCTGCCCCTAGAGATACTCAAATTTAGGCTATGCAGAACATCAGAACCTGTGCTGCTGAGAGATGGTCCTTCACTGGCAGGATTAGGATTGCCTGCAATATTTGGTCGTCAGCAATTTTGTTATGATGAAATGTTTCCTGGAATGATACACAAGGGGGTTTAGGACTATAAAACGTTTGGGGTTTTGTTGATATAGTGCTTGGGATGCAAATATCTGTGATGAATTGTCACTGTAACATCTTGGAGTCAACATTTTTATGTGAAAACATGTCCTGCAAGATCTCCACGTGCACACTTATCCATGTGAAAAGTGTGTCACCTGAGGCCAATTACGACAAACCATTTGCTAAACCCTTTGTTGTAAATGGCAGTGTGCATTGTAGGCCAAGAACAAGTTTAAAGGGTGACTTTGAGCACCCTTTTATCAACGCTTTAAAATTTGCGTTTAGTCAATTGCTTTTCCTTCCCTGCACTTTATGGCTTCATGAACGTTGGCTCACAGCTGTACAGGAGAGGAGATATTAATCGCCATTCATTGGATTCAGACTAAGCCAGCTCTTAATCAGTGGCTACTTCTTGCCTGTGTAAAACTGGCATAGAAATTAAAATATTCAGCCTGTCGGCTATAAAAAGTTGCAATAAGGGCCGAGTCATCACAAAAAGTGTCTGGGTTATTTAAAATACTTATCTTCTGCTACTTTTTTTTCCTTCACAAGATTACAATAAAAGATTTTTCCAGTTTCTGAACTGTGCTCGGCTAGTAAGCACATCTGAACATTTTGTTTCTTCTTAAATAATTTATTTTGTTTTGGAACAGTTTTTTATTTCCTGTGATCCACATGCTGACATTGTTTTTATTTCTTGTAATATTTCGAGTAACAGTGGGACTTCTGTGTTACAGGGAAGACAGTCTCACAAATAATACGTGTTTGGTAAATACTTCAAGAAACTATGTAGAGCTAACTGTTTTTGGATTCCAGGATGGGAGCTTGACGTTAGCTTTTAGTTCACTTGTCTCCTCTATATCCTCTTGAGATAGGAGGTTCTTACTGTACAGCTATTTTCCTCAGCCAAACATCTTTTTATGAGGAACTTTTATATTTTGCTTTTTTTTTTTTCCCATTCCTTTCTAAGGATTTCTTTGTGGAATTGCTGGAGTTGAAGTTGCTTGTTAATAGAGGCTGGAATTGTAATGCATCATTTATCATTTTGAACTTAGTATTGTGGAATGAGGTATTCGTGATAATTTAGTTATGGTTGTTTTGAGTAAAGTAAGGCTTTTTTTACAACGCATTATTGGCATTTCATGATAAATATAAATTATTGTATGTATTCTCATATGCACTATCAATATATACTTTTAATACCTATGGGTATATTTAATATTTAAAATTGTGCAGAATAAAAGCAGAAGTGACTAAATGGCATCCTCAGAAGTTCACAGGGGAAGTTTATGGGGGAGCCATTATCCGTAAAGGTACAGCAGAAGTTCTCTCTGCTTTGTCATATCCTGGTTCCTGCTGCTCTTCTGGACTGTTTTTGGGGCAAGAGCCCTAATCTCCGAAGTTTAAGTTCTAAACCCTGAAAAGCTCCATGTTGGTGGTTAGTCATGTGAGCTCTCTGCTATCACATGGATAATACGCGTTCTGTCTATAAAAAGAGAGACAACTGTAAGCATGGTTGTGCTTAGCCACATCAGAGCTATCATCTGAATTAAGGATGTATAATAGTTCGTTTAAGTTTGTACAAAAAGGTCAGATTATTTTCTTTGTTCATATATAATTCGACAGCCCTAGTTTCTTCACTGTTTGACATACTATTTTATTTTATCTGAATGATTTGGAGTATGGTTAGTTTGCATGCATCTTCATATACCACTAAAAACTTCCGTATGGAATTCACATTAGATAAGGTTCCAGGAAATGAGAAAAAGCCTTAGATGTGAATGACTGTAAACATGCTTAAAGAGTCATTCTGTAATGATTAAATAATGTTTGGAGTTAATTCTCCTGTGGTGTTCCCCCTCCCTCCACCTTTCACAGAACACAGCAAGCAGAGGAACTTGGCTCCTAAAATCCAGATGTATATCACTGCAGGGCTTGCTGCCTGGTAGCCGGTCACGGGCTATACTTGCTTACAGAGCAAGGCAATAGGTGCTACGTGTGAGAGGCAACAAAACAGAATCTCTGACAGCTAGAAACCTCTGGAGAAGTTTTTCAGTGGGTGAGAATTTTGTGCCCTGGCTGATCAGGCATAGGCAAGGATGCCTTTGCCTCTAGGTCATGGGTCTGAAGGCAGGCTGGTGGTTTCCTGGAGCTCTCACTGGGGCAAAACCTTTTTGTTGTTCATCTTTCAGCGAGTGAGTGTTGACGCTCTCTGACTGTCCACTCTGCCTATTTTTTTTAATATTCTTAATTATACTAGCAGCTACAGCTGAGTGAAATGGTTGGCTGTTCCAGTGAGCCCAGTATATACCCAGCTACAAGTATGCAATTATTGTCAGTGTTTTAGATAGTAGCAGACGTGTGTCTGGGATTATGTCCGTGTTCACTATCCGTGCTGGCTTAAAGCCCATGTGACTGTAGAATATTAGCTTGTTATCCAGTTAACTGAGTCCCTTTTGGTTTTATACTCGCACAAAGGAACGTTTCACCTCTAGTGTTTTGTTGGTGTTGTTTATTGGTTTGTTTTGTACTTCTGCAGGCAAGTAAGTGTGGTAATTAGTGTAGAGACCTTCTTTGCTTTCTTTTTCCCAGAAATTTATTAAACATACTGTCCTCCCAAAGCTGTACGTCTGTTCCATGAAGCTTTCCTGATGCATCCTTTCTTTTCTCAATCGTGGATGTATTTTTGATATTTTGTTAAAGCTGCATGCCATTTTGTGATTCTTTGAAACCATCAAGATAGTGGTTATGTTTGTATTAAAATCAGCTTTGCAACTGTTTGGAAATGGGTCTGGTACAGTACCCCTGGTTGTTGTTGTTGATGTTATTAGTATATTATTTTTAACAGGTTTCTCTTGTACTATTTATTTGCTTTTCCTAGAAGGGTCAAATACCTGAATTAACTACGTAATTAGTACTGAAGTACGCTCTTACTGCTTCATAAATGACAATAAAGACAGGTTATGAAGTATATGTGGAATGATCATGTCAACAAGGTTGGGAACTTTTTGTTTTGTTTCAAAGGGTTTGGTGGATTTCTTACCTCTCCCTCAAATGGGGTTCTGCAAGTTACATCTCAGAAATTATTTTGTTACTGGACAAGTAACAAAGTAATCTCTTCAATAATAACTTGCCATTCAAAGTACAATAGATTGTGTATTTTAATAATTAGAAGTGATTAAATGTTGAAATTCACCTGAAATGAGTGAAGTTAAATTACCTGGTAAATTCACATTAATTATTTTCTTCCTTTTCAGCCCCCTCAGTTTGAGGATTTTTGTGTGGCAGGGCACTGCCAAGCTGGTCCTTTGGATAAGACAAGAAAGGCTTTACAGGAGAAGTGGAAGAGCTTTGATGAGGTGTTTGATATTGGCTAACAGATGGAGAGAAACCTCTCAAAAACTCAGAAGAAGTTGCCATTGCTAGTCATCCCTCACTGTTGCGTTTCTTAATAGTCATGACATTGCAGCATTGTTGCACTCTCTTTGCTGAACTCCAACCTGAACCTTATGGGGCAATAAGAAAAACTGTGTGAAAGACTAATATACTTCATGTGCTGATTGTGCTTTCCATCCCTGTTGTTTGAGACATTTAATGTGTTCTAAATACCTATTTCTCCTTTCCAGCCCATATTCTCCTTCTGGCTGTTAAGTATTTGATGTAGTCTATGCAATAGAGTATTACATTTACAGTAGCAATAAAGCAGCCTGTGCTGTCTTTTCAGCAGGACACATTACATTTTCTGGTTGAATGAAGATAAACTAGGAAGGTATTGGCAATTTGAAGTAGTCACGTGATCTTTGATGTAAAGAAATTTCTGGGACTAAAATAATCAAATCAAAATTTGCCGTGTCATTTCATCAAAGTTAAAGAAAGTTGTTAAGTGTCTTTTTTTCCTACTCTCCCTTTTTGTGCATACACTCACATTTTGTAGGTATATGTACAGTATGTGGAAGCTTCCCCTCTGTGCCTCTCTTCTCACAGAAGTCACTGACTCCTATAATACAGCTACTGTGGTGTGTTTCATGGATTTCAGGATTATTTTTTTTTTTAATCATTTAATTCTACTCATCCTTTTGTTTTCTCTCCACGTTTCCAGCTTGATTTTTGAGAAATCTGTCCCATGATAATTGCATCAGCTTTGAGTCTTCTCTGAAAGATCCCTGGGGATTTTTTTATGAGTCTCCACTTCTACTCTCCTATTGTCAGGTCTGTTTATGGCCTCTTATTTGCTGATGGGCTCTTCAGGAAGTCATTGACATCTCTTCCTAACCATTAAATCAATGGTTGAAGAAATGTGAGCAAACCTGGCTACCTCTGTGCTATCCTTCGTTTTCCAGACCCTCTCTACAGAGGAAACCATCTTCTTGGCAGGTGTCAGTCGTAGTCTGCTACATCCCACCTATGAAAACAGTGGTCAATAGGCCATTGACATTGCATTCCAAAAAAAAAATGTCCATTGGTGTACCAGCTGGTTCATTAGGTGATTTGTCAGATCATTGTGATGACTCGAGGGGTGTTGATACCATGTGTGAAAACAAAGAAATGGGGAGGACCAGGGCTTAGATCTAATTTCAAAACAAAGTGGATTTCATTGCCAGGTCTAAGAGAGTTTTTGCAGGTGCCTTATCTTGGTTTGTGCAAAAGGGGTCATATAAAGTAGTTTTTCTTTGCCGTTACCACCTGGTGTAGAGCCCATTAAAATCAACAGAAGTCAGTCTCTCTCCAACAGTGAGTGATGTCTGCAATCTTCTTGTAATGCACAAACAACTTCATAAGTGCTCCTTATTTTTGTTGCTACTACGGAGATTATTAGACGATAAGAGCTAAGATAAAGTAGCAGCAGTGGCCCTGTGCTGATACCCTGCAGCCCTGGTGCTCAGCCTGGAGGACACACAGAGTGAAGGAGCGATGGTTTCGTTGGGCTGCCGGCTTTCCCCTGATGTCCTCACGTCCTGGATGCGCTGCAGGCCACAAGGCTGTCAGTCACGGGCAGGAATGCACGGGAATACCAGGGAATGGTGAACTATAAGGGGAATTCAGGGGTTGGAAGGGGCCAGGACCTTTGAGATTTACATTCAGTTCAGCACTAGCGAGATACCATACCAAGCTCAAATGCACTGTGTGCTTAAAAGGGATTAAATGGTTAAGCTCAACATTCCTCGTGCACTGAGCGTGGTTTAGATGGTTTATAGCTATCAGCAAGCAAAACGGACTTCCTAGGTTTGCTTCCAAAATTGATTTATAAGTTCATTTATATTCTTGCATATTAAGAACAGGCAAAGAATTAACAGTGCCGCATGAGCAGCTTTAGCACATTTTTCACCTTATATGGAGAAATGCCTGCCGTTTATCAAGCAGGGTGAGATTTGCTGTTATTGTCACATTCCTTAACATTGGAAGACATCGCATTTCTCTGACTAATGAGTCAACTCATAAGCCTATATTTTTGTAGTTTGAATGCTGGGTTTAATCCAGGAATCGCTGGGAGGGGCAGTGCTCCTCCTGAAAACCAGTGGCGTGCAAATTTTCACTGCCGTGTTGCTGAGTTTGTTCCTCAGCTCGGCTGGAGAAACCGAGATGCCTGCAAGTGAAAGTGCCTTTCTGTCCCGAGTCGTGGCAAGTTCCTCCTGGCCAGCTCTTCTGCTTCTGGAGAACACAAGAGGAAGGAATATTGAGAGGAAAGAAGGGAAAAACTTGCAAATAGAGCATGTGTGGTGTTTAAGGGAGCAAACCTCAGTGCTTTGTAGTGTCTCTGTTCCCGTTAGAGTGGTTTGTGTTGGAAGCAGCCTCTTCATTGACTCGCTTAGACAGCCAGTGAAGACTGCTGGCTGTGAAGTTGTTAACGTGCTGTGGGAACAGATAGGTCACAAATACATCATTCGGGTGTGAGGTTAAACAAGGGGAAAATACGGAACAGCTTGGTTAGTCATTGATATCTCAGAGCAGAGAAGCTGTACAAAAGAAGGAAAAAAACTCACAAAATTAAGAAGGTGATGGTTATAAAATTTCCTTTTATAATAGCTTAAAAGTACAGCATAGAAGTACTGATGAAGGCTGTGTTCGCTGAAATAGTTTAATATGGAAGGTGAGAAATCAGTATCAAATCTGACTTAAGTCTTCTAAATTGAAAAGAGAAATGCTGTTTGAAATATTTCTAGGATTGCAGCATTCAGTAGGGCTGTAAGCATTGCCTACTACTGCTTATTGTTTTTACTGCACATTTTGCTGTAAATTATACGTTTTTACAGTGTGTGCTCCGCCACTCTTGTGACTTGAGCTTGCCTTGTAACTGTAGAGACTTTTCTATGGAACTACTTAGGAAATGAAATACTAAATGGTAGTAATTAGGTGCAATAATTAGAAAAACCTGGCCTGCAATTCTTGCTGCTGATTTCACTTCAAGGCAGATACAGAAGAGTTAACTGGAAAATGATACTCAGGTTTTTCTTGCTCCATAAAGGCAATGTTGGCTGATTTTTTTTTTTTATTTTTGAATAATAAGATGTAAGGAAAAATTCATAAGCGTAGGAACATCTGAAGCCAACAGAAACAAAACGATAGTTTATATGGCTAAATACTTTGAAAAACCAACATGTGAAACATCTAGCCAAGTGGTTGCATTGTAGTGTCCATACAATTTTGAAGGGGGTAGGGCAAAACATACAGATTTTTATTTTCTGTTTGCTTGTTTGTGGTTTTCCCATTTTTCCCCTTTTATGGCTCACCAGAAGAGAACCAGATTTCTTATCATGTATGGCTATAAAAGATCCTAAACTACATACATTTATTTTTAGGTCTCCACCCTTGGGCTTTGGATTTTGTGAGTGGCTATTTCAGTAAATATACATCTATATGGGGAAACTGGCAAATTGAATACTGTGCAAATCCACGTTTTAAAAAAAGCAATTGCCATTATAGAAGGCAAATGATATCATAAGAAAGCCAAGTAAAAGATATTGCATTTTTGTTTGCTACTAAGGGAATGATCAATGCTTCCTGCTGGTTTTTGCACCCTGCAATTGGAGATTCTGGCATGCAAATGGTCTAAATAATGCTAGGTTTTGTTACTGGTTGGCGCTGTATAATACTGGGAGTGGGGTGACTTAAATATACAGAGTGTGGGCCAATCCCAAAGTTCTTTCGCAGGCAGAACACCCACTGAAATCATATTTAAGTGTCGTCAGTGGAAGCTTTGCCAAAGAAATCACTATGGATTTGACCCCAAAGTTGTTACTACTAAATTTCATATGTAAGCCTTTCATTATTGTGTTTTTTAAGAATGGAGTACTCGAATGAATCCTGGAATTCATTATAACTTTCAGTTGTTACCAGAGTATCAGCTGCTTAATCTACATTTCCACTGGAAAATAATCCTTCACTCCCTCCCTCTTTTTTTTTTCCCTTCTTGTTGTTGCTCAAAAAGTAGTAGTAAAGATACTGTGTGGCTCAGATTTGTCTGACTTCAGGTAAGGAATTCCCTGAGGTGCCTAAATTAGGAGCTTGGACTTCCAGGCTCTTTGTGTGAATAGAGGAGAGGTTCATCTTCAAAGGAGACTCTGCTCAGTTACAATCTTTGTCATCTTTTGGCTGAGGGTCCCATCCCACCACCACCCCATTAGCATCAGAGATGGTGTAGGGTGCATCCTGGTTTAGGAATTCAGAGGGGATGGGTTGGTAGGTGCAGAATCTGCTGTGATTTGTGACAGATGCTGTATGAAACGGGGAGAGATGCTGTACGTGGTTCCAAATTCCTTTTAAGGAGTTAGCATGTTTCTTTTTTTTCTTTTCTTTTTTTCCCATGGATGATGGAGATTGGCAATAGAGCTGCCATTTAACATAGAAAATTTAGTGTTATAGTAGGATGAAGGATAAAATTTATGTTGCTAAATTTGCAGTACTCCTGCTTTCCCCTGTGTAAAGTATCAAAGCAACAACAACAACAAAGGGGAGGCATTAGTGTTTTAAAGCTATTTTAATATGCCTTTACATTTCCAACTGCACTATGCAATATTATATATTATATAATAATATATATATATAATATATATATATTATATATATACATTGTAGGTGGAGGTGGTAGGAGCACCTTTAAGCATGCCTCTATATTCTAACATCATATTTTCACCTGTGTTTAGTTCTTGCCAGCCTTCAGTCATTCATATGAAAAATTTCCACACTGTTTTTTCTGCTTCAGGCTGAAACCTCTTGGAAAGATTTTCAACAGAATTACTCCAACTGCTTTTGAAAGAATGCATTACAGAAATTAGAGAGGTTTGTCAACCTTATTTAGCCAGCCGTTCCTTCAAAGAGTTGTTATACCTTCAGGGAGTAGAGAGAGGAGTCAAGATGCCTTTCGCAGCCCCATGGAAATTAACCCAGATTCACCAACTTGGGTAGGGTGGTAAAAATCATTATTTGCACATGCTCGTGTGAGCAGGTTAGATGCTTGGTGATAAAATCTTTTAATACACCCACTATATAAAACATGCTTCAACCCCACCAGCCTCTGTGCATGCCTGGGGTAAGGAATATGATCGGTTGTACCAAGTGCCAGGCTGGGCAGCCCTGCGGTGCTAGCTGCCTCTGTTTCTGTCAGAGAAGGTATCTGGGTGTTTAATGGTCTTCCAAATTCAGTAGAGCTTTATGCCAAAGCATACCTGAGACAATAATTGAAAAGCAGTTGAAATTGCTACTTCATTCATTCACTACTGTAATCATTCATGCAATAACTTCTGACGTAGCTGAGACTAGAATTTATAGTCTGGTCCATATACCACTGTCAGAAGTGCTTAGGATGTGCTGCACAAAGTTTGGAAACAAGCTTTGAAAATCACCTTTCTGTCTTACCTTTTTTTCTCCCAATTTTCTATGGGGCTCTAGGACTGTCAAGTTTTAGGATTTTACCAATTTTTTTTTGTTATTTTAAAGTCACAGCTCTGGGAGTTGAAAGGAGTTCAGCTCTCTATAGAAGGGATGGATCTATCTATTAAAAATAGCAGAGTATGAAAATGCTACTGAGATGGGAAAACAAACAAACAAACAAAAAATCTCTAACACGTGCTAACTTTAAGCTATCGAACAAATAGGGATAACAGAGTTTGATGGCTTGAGGTTGATGCCAAGACTGAGGGTAGGTCTGAGCAGTTCGGGAGAGTGGAAATGAAGTGGTTGGTGATGCATCAGCATCACTCCAGTCAGGGTCTAAAGGCTTCATGTAGTGTGGGTTCCTTGCTGCCCCATTTCTGTTGTTCTTTCAGATTTCTGATGGCATTGGTGACTCTCGCTTCTTCCTGTCTTAAGCCCTTTTTAGAGGATTAGCTCACTCAGAAGGCACAAAATGCACCTAGTGTGAAGTGCTAGCTGTTATAAGCAGCTGCAGAGGGAATGTTTTTGATTGCAGTTACTGAAACAGATCTTTGCTTTCAAAGCTGTGATAACTGAGAGACATCAGGAGCTTTTCTGTAGAGCTTGTGTTTGGGCAGGTGAGGTGGATAGGGAGAAGGAAACACTTGCCATCCTCTAGTCTTGGTTGAATTAGTGGGCTAAGAAATAGCTCAGGGTGGCAACAAACAGATAATTGCCTGCTGAGTATAAATGCCTAGGTTGTTTTTACAGTCTTGCTACTAATCTGCTGCACTAGCAGTGATGAAGAATGGTGTTTTGTGGCCTTTCTGATTCACGTTGCACACCCAAAGGTGAATGTTACCACGGATGTCCTAGCAACCTGCAGCAGTCATGATATGCTATTATCAGGCTATGGGGATATCCTGTAAGGATATCCTTAGCACTGAGAACATGCTTAGTGCCTTAAAGCCTGCTCCCATCAACAAAAATGCTATTTTATTAAAACTTATGAGAGTGCAAATGTTATCATTGGTGTTAGATTTATGCTATTAATTTGGAAAAAAACATAAGGGCTATAGAGCAAGCTAAAACAATTAAGCAGCTCAAGGCCTCTGTGTTACAAAATCTTAGTTAAGATTTAATCAGTGGGTGAATTACACCTGGATCTACCTGACAGATGGAGTTAATGGTGGGTGACTTCCCAGGGAGCTGGGGTGCTGAGGTAAGCAGGAACAACTTTGGTGTTTCTCTTAAATGTCTAAGTTGATGTGCTAAATTTGCACAAATGTATTTAAGCAAAAAGACAGAATTTTATCCTTTGAGGTTAATATGTTGAACTCAGTTCTTCCCACCATTTTGGTTACTTTTAATCAATTATGAATGCTATGATGAAAATACATTATTAAAATACCAAGCTATTTTTGACATAATGTACCAAAAAAAAAAATACATCTAGAAGATTAATATGCTAGAAATGGGAAAATAAAGTACTTAAAAAGAAAGTTCTGTATTCTCAAGCATTTCTTACAACATGGTATCTGTTAAGTGTAGATGTCAGTTAAATTTGGTATCTGCCATCAAATATAAGCAATAACCCATGGATAATGTTCCCTAGCTTGTGGGGAATCTGAAGCTCACATTCCTATGTACTACTTCATTGGTTTTTTTTTTTTTTTTGGCTTTCTTTGTTAGATTCATGGAGAATTTCACAGAAACCATCTCTAATTTTTTTTTTTTTATGCCTGAGGTTTTAATTTTTTTTAAGTCTTGCTTAGGAAATTAACTGCTTTTTATTATTACTATTTTTTGTAATTTTTTTCCTTGTGTTTTCTATTGAATACTCATTATATTGTAAGATTTGTGAAATGGATGGATTCCCCTTGAGTGACTATTTCTGTCAAGCATGTCTTTTTTTTTTCCCCTCTTAGCTTCCCATATCTGCAGGTCTGTTCCTGAACAGTAGCACTGTTTGTGGTCACTCCTGGGGCATTCAGTTCGAGCTCCGACAGAGAATAACACTGCTGTTGCTTTAAGCCCACAGTGTTGCTTTATATAGATGCGGCCTGGTTTATAGTGTTGCTTTAAATACACAATAAGGGAGTTCATCTCCATTTCAGAAGACGTTTATGACTGATCTCTGCCTGGCTAGGGATGTTTTTCTTAAGTTGCTTCACTGCAAAAATGTTTTGAAATCGAGACTACCAAGCTGGTGCTGGGGCCTTGTTCGCCGTCTCTGAAGATTGAACACCCTCAGCACTGGAAAGCTGGGGTTTTGCATTTAACTTCAAATAGATCAGGTTCAGTTCTGATGTGTCCCTTCCCAATCAGTCACCCTCTGTTTAAGTCTGCATCCCTGAACTGATCTATGCGTGTCTATGACCATCAGAAGCCTCAATAAGATGCGGTTGCTGGCCTCAGTCCTTTGCAGTAATGTAGGCATATTTTCTTCTCTCCATAGCTTCTTTATGAAATAACCTTGAAATAACTGGTTTCAGAAAAAAACCCCTCTCCACTAGCAGGCATAGTGGCAACAGAGAAGTGACCCACAAAGGTTTTACTCTGGACGCTCTTAAAATGGCATGTTGATGTGGGATGAGTTTTCTCGCTTAACTTCTGCTGACACCACATATTGATTATGTATTACATTGGCAGAGGCCAATGGAAAAATCCTTTCTGTCCATGTACCAGACTTTCTGCAGGACTGTGGTGTGCCCTGCGTGGTGGCTTGAGCTTTCAAAGTCAATGAATAATGCAAAGTATCAGGAGAAGCCTGATACAAAGCATGTAATTTAGGTTGTGGAAGACTGCTCCTGCTCCTCCTTCCCTGTCCTGCCTGGCCTGGCTGCCTGTTCTCCCCCACGCCTGCCGTTCTAATGTCACTTTCTGGTGACCAGAAGAGGGATTGGGCTGCTCCTGTATGCAGAGCTGAGTCACCACCTTGCAGGAGACCTTCCGGGATGAAGGGAAATGGAGCAGGAGGGTTATTTGGTTGAATTTACTTTGGGACCAGCCACTCTACCTCCAGACCTATGGGAAGGAGATGGCCTCTCTCCCTTGGTCACAGACAGGACAGCTAGGAAGCAGAAGGTCATGCCACGGGGATGCTTTCTGTTAACGTGTAGAGGCCAGGAGGGGATCTTCATGGAAAGAGAAAACTTATCCAGTCCTGCTTGCTGTTCAGAGCATCAGTAGACAGAATTGTGACCTTAAGGACAGGTGACACATGAGCTTTGCCAAGTTAAAGGCAATGTCTTCTGTGGTGCTCAAGAAATGGTTACCCATTTTTCAGGGGTAAAAGCCTCACTATCAGCCTGTAGGCCAGCCTGAAGATGGAGAGCTTTTGATGAGGGCAGAGAGCTTAAAAAAAGAGCGATGAAAGCTTCAAATAAGGTTTTCTGTTTGATTGTCTCCCTAGGTGGGACACTGAAACTCACTTGCTGTATGGGAGTATGCCTGGTTTCAGTTGTGGTATGTATGTAATGCTGTGTACATTCCAGTCAGGCATTGGTGTCATCCTTTACGGCTCGGCAGAGCCAACTAATTCGTGGCTACGCTTTTTTGGCAGGGCTTTGCAAATATGTATTGAACTCGGGTTTGTTTATTTTGCAGAAGCACAATAATTCACAAAGATAAATAGATGCTGATGAAATTCAAGGCAAGAAGGTGTGAGCCTTCCTAAAGAACAAAGTAAAATAAAAAAAAAAATCCCAGAAGTATAATACTGAAAGATTTTTGTTATTGTGTTGTGGGTCTTTTTGCCTTTTTTTCCTCCTGCTTTTCTTGAAGTTGAATGAAGAGGAAAGCAGTTTAATCCAGAACTAATTAATGCACCTTTATCTGGGGTGGAATGATTTCTGTTCAGTCACACCTTCTTCAGAGTGACTCAGGTGGATTAATCAATGATCATCTTGCTAATTAAACTGATGATGAGAGAGCTAGAAGTTTTCAGTGGCGATCATTGGTTTTGTGTAGAATCAGTGAATTATAGGTAAATAATGTTAACAAGGTGTTCATATTTTTCTTTTTATAGGATCAGTCAGAGGTTAGGAATGACTGAATGACTGCTATGTGTGTCTAGTACATTTGCACATTAAGAATGGCGTGACGGGACTGAAAGAGTTGTGGTTTTTTTCCTTTGTTTTTTTCTTCTGTAAGCAGGAACAGGTCCCATGATATTATGTCTGACCTCACTGTCATACCAGTTAGCCATTCACTGGCATTTATTTTTGTTTACCCTGCCTTATTCAGAAGGAATACAAGATTAATGGCAAACTCTGGTTCTAATGCCATGATGCTTACTGTCTTATCTATTTTTTTAAAAAAATATTATCAGCTATGCCTACCTGTCTGTCCTTAACTAAATGGCAGACCCTTTTGTCTTTTATTTGCCGCGTTTAGTGCACAGGATTTTAGCATGGTTAGTAGGCTAGAGGATAGTACTGCTTTCTGAGACATGTGAAGTTTATGTGAGTGTTACCTTAGTGTGGCAGTTCTTTGTCTTATTTCCTTTCTCTTTTTGTACCTTTTTCCATTTTTTGATGCATGTAAGATTTTTTTCAGATTGATTCCCTCAGAAGTGCTTCACCCTGAGTTGAAGTTTAATGAGAAAGTTGGTACTAAAGGGCTTGTTTTAGGGAAGAAGCAAGAGGAGCATTTTAAGATCATTGATGTAATGCCTGTTTCCTCCTAGCCAGCTATAAAAAGATACCTGAATGAGTAAAGCTTTGTATGTATGCAGCAACATGCTACCATTTTTTGGGATCTTCCTTGCGTGAAGCCTTAATATTCAGGACTCTGAAGAAATGGGAAGATAGGTATTGCAGAGCTGGCAGAGGATTGCTGCAAAGTTTGTGTTTACCATGGCAAACTTCTTTCAACATTTGATGGACATTTTGTGGGGGCACATTATGACCTCCCTGAGAGTTAGCTCATCGGGAGCATTGGGAACACATCAGACAAACTCCCTTATAGGCCTTGATATGTCTCCATGTAAAACATGACTGGTAGGGAAGTATTGTGTTACTTCCCCATAAGTAGGTTCTTTCATTATCAAAAATAGTAGGCCATCTGCCTGCTATAAGCACGTGCCCTCATTCCTGCCAGTTTTTGCCCAGATTTAAATGTTTTAGCTTCATAAATTTACACATCTTGGATGACTGAGTTTTGGTATCGTGAGGTCACTACAGCTGTAAGTAGCTAACAGACAACTACATTTCCCCTATGGCTATGGGCCAGTAAAGATCCAGGTGAGTCAGGTTTGCACATGAGGATAGAGTTTAACTCTACATTGCTGAAATCACATGCATACACTGGCACAGGTCTTGCATTTGGCATCTCCTAGCTCTTGTAGTATGCTCACTCCATTCCTATCAAAGCATCAGTAAAGAAGCCTCATCTGTATACAGTGTCCAAGGAGCACTCTGCAGTGAGCTGGAACATGGAAAGAGAAAGGGTACTTCCAAATTCATTTTGCAAAAATTCATGTGGGTGAGAGCAAGCTGCCATTTAAGTATTTCAAGTCTTAGTTGGTGGTGTTTGGGAGCTAGGTACCATGGTGAAGAAAGAGCTGCCTTGTTTGAGGATCAGAACTATGCCATGCCACTGGGTGAGAAAACTGCCAATGAGAAAAATACATATCAGTGATGTTAACATCACTGTGAATTTCGCTACAGAAAAGATCCCTGCTGCTTATGGTTAACATGGTCAGCACCATGTTAACTGAACTCCACAGCTGTGGCACTCGCAGCCCTTCTCTGCAGCACTTGACACCATCGCAGCAAAGATGAGGCGAGTTTTGGTGATGTGCTCTGAATGTTTGTTGTAGATAGATACTTTTCCCCACCAGCAAAGCAAGTCTCTATTTCGTAGTTACAAATTTACAAGTGGGTTTTGTGATAAGAGCTAAGAAGAATATTACTTAAACCTTATTACTCATGTTTCCTTTTGGGTGTAACTTGCAGCCTGATACCGCTCTTTACTTTTCTGGCCCATTGTTAATTTGTCCCTTTTGTATTGTGGCTTTGCAGCTTGTATTATTTGTTATTTTGTCTGCATTTTATTTTAATGGGGCAGTGTTTGTTTTCAGTGAAGTTAGTTTTGGACTATTGCAGAGTAGGAACATGCTCTAATTCCACTGAATAAACTTACTAAAAGAAAACTTCTAGTACTATGTTGCCCTATTTTTCTGCTTGACAGCTCAGATGGAAGAGCAACCACTAGCTAGTATTTCATGTGTTTACATGCAATGTTTTAACTGAGAATATATTTTGTTCTATGCCGACTCCATCACCAGGCTTTTCAGCAAGACCTGCCTCTTGAAGCAGAAGTACGATAAAACTCTTGTGTTAGTTTTAATTCTGCTGTAGTTTGTCAGTTTGTGTTGTACAAATGAGCATATTTTTATGACAAGGTGCTGTGTGCCGTGAAGAAGCTGTTGAAAATCAACCGTGCCAATTTAAACATCACAGAAAATATTGTAATACAGTCTGACACTTTGCAGCATGAAAATGACAGAATTTGTAGAGCAAGTTCTCCTTGCCAGCTCTGGGGAGCTCAGTTAGACATTGTCTTCAGTGCATTCACATTGAACAAGTGGAGCGGTCTTCTGTCTTATCATTTTCAGGCAGTGAAGGCAAAGAGCAGCAGGTTAGTCCACGTCCATCTGCTCAAAACCAGAAGCGGCTCTCCAGAGTCTGGCCGGACTGGTGCAAGTAAACTTCTACAGGAGGTCTTTGTAGCTGAGGCACAGTTGTCTTGCAGAGGTCATGGCTGGGATTTGACAGGCACCTTTCGCAGTCAGTGCTGCCATTGTAGAAACAAGACCATGCTGGTGATGCCCCCTTTCAAACCTTTCCTGGTTGAGCAGGCTGGGTGGAGATAAATGAGCTACCGCAGAGCAGACCCCTCTTCAGAGCAAACCTGGACAGCTCAGGAAAAATTCCTCTTAAGGCACATGTTGACATTTGTTGCATTGCTGGTTTCTAAGTTGCCTCTGGATAAAGAAAGAAGTTTTTAGCTGCTGTGCATGAGTGGTGCACACAGAATGCTCACGTGATGTGTGAATTCAGTGGAGGTGCTTCTAGCTGCTCTTTTTGCACAAGTTGTTGTCTTTGCATGAGAGTTTAAAGATTTAGCTGGCATTGGTTCAGAACTAAATTTAGTTTTAATGTATCCAGGCATCCACATGTTAACAAAATGGTTTTTGTTTTTCAGATTGCCAGCGCTACAAAAACAGAGACTTCCAGCAAAAAATTCTCCAGCTCATGAAGTGGCGAGGGCAGTGTTAAGAATACACCCCAGCCCTGTGCTTTTACTTCAGGATGCAGTGGGAAACAAGGCATGCAGAGAGCAAATAATGATGCAAGGTTTGTTTGTTTCTATTTTGTTCGTTTGCTTATTTTTGAATGTATAAATTGGATTATGAGACAATTATGGGCCAAGGTCCAGAGACAGCTTAAATTTTGCATTAGTCCTTGGGTCTTATGTTTCATATTGGCTGAGTGCCTTTGCGGATTTAGAGTCAACCAGTAGTGAACACGAGCACTGGGGGATATCGAGGCCATCTGAGTTGCTTCTCTTGAGGCACTGAGCCAACTCTTAATGCCTTTGACTTCAAAATGGTCTATATTTACAAAACTTCAGTACAGACAAGGGTTCAAATCTTAAATAGCATAGATGCAGTTTTCTATACTTAACTTAAGGAGGGAGAGGGAGGGGTTTAGGCTTTTTCCTGCCCAGCTATTAAGAGTGTTATGATGTGGTAAATGTCTGTCTATCAAAGGAGATGGAAAGGATGAGCAGTTTCTGGTGCAGTCTGTATCATTCCAGAATTAGACAGAAAATTGCCAGCAGAGTTGCCCTATTCCTGATCTCTCTCTGTCCTCAAAGCACAGAGCAGTGTTAAATTTTAGTTCTGCTAATTATCAGATGTCTTTCTGCTCTAGTCACAGATTTTATGCGTGGCATATGAGAGAGAGAGAGAGAGACTTTTGTTGCAGATTTGAAAGACCTTGTGCAACGGTGCTTTTGAAAAGGCAGGTTTCCTCCCCCCCTTTAGTTTTGTCATATGAAGCAAAGAGGTTGTTTTAGAGATTTTAAAAGGTTTAATCATAGTGTTTTATAAAAGGGTGATGTTAGAGTGTTTATTCAACTTTTCATTATTTTGAGTTTCTGAGCATTGTTAGCCATTATGAATTGAAAAACAAACAAACAAAACCCACACTGTTTTCTCAATACCATGCTATGTACTACACTATGTATGCTACTACTTAACACAAAATCCAGGCGTGTTTGGGCTTTGTAGCAGTAACCAACTGTGTAAGCCTGATAAAGCCATCTTTTAAGAAGTTCAGGCCTGTGGGCAGTTCTGCACATCACAAAGTCCCAGGAAGCAGGGCTGGATGTGAACGCATCCAGTTCATCTTCGTTCCCCAGGAGCTGTCATCTTCAACGCTGTCTTCAGCACATCCACTGAAGGGGTGCAGTGTCAGAGGGATTGTAACCCTTCCTGTGCTGCAACAAGATTGCTTTTCTTGCTTGACAAACTACTCGGGGGCAAACTGATGCTGCATAAGCAAGAGAATTCTCCAAGTTGCAGGTTTTCCTTTGACTGATGCACACCAAGCAGGTGACTCTTAGAGCTGATTGTTATATGACATTAGAAAAAATAAAAAAATATATATATAAAAAAATCATTGCTTATTTTGTAACTATTCAGTCTCTTAAAATAGTATGTAGTGGAGCTTTGCTACATTTTGTAATGACTTTAGAGCTCTGCAACTTGAAAGGAACTTAGGGCACCAGTGCCACTAAAGTTAATATGCGTTAGCTCTCCATTTGCTGTTGTTTGATTAGCAGAGTTGACTCTTTATAAAAGAGAGAGGTTATTATTAATACTAGCTTATAAATTTAGAAAATATCGGAATGGATTTGCAAGAGCAGTCAATGCCATGCTAAACATGATTACAACAGTGTGGAAGCTCTTTTGAATTTTCCAGTTTTCCCTCCTCAAAAAATTAAAATTATGCAAACAAACAACCCCAAAACAACCAGCTTCTAATTGGCTTTGAAAATAGGACAACCATGATGCTGTGCCATTGTGATAAATATAACCAGACTTATTGTTCCTGCATATCGTGCCATGCTTTGCTGCCTCAGGTTACAAGTGTCACTGAGATTTTATATGCTGCAGCATTTGTGAAAAGTCATAATTTTGCTATGTTAGTCAACTTGGTGGGAGTTATTTATTTATCTGTTTGTTTGTTTGTTTCATCTGTTTATTTCCTTATTTAAAAGGAAATATTGGACCTGATTATAAAATTTACCAAGACTGGTATCTGCTGGGGACTGGATCCTACAACCGTCTGAGCCTGCTGGTGTTTTTTGTCATATTTCAGTGCTATGGCATAGATGCACCGTTTATTGCCTTGCAAGTTTCTCAAATTTGTTAATGGTCAGTACATGTTGTTTCATTTTGATTGTGATCACCTGTAGTTTTCCAAAAAAGCAGAGAGCGAATTTGTCAGCAGCAGAAGGTGAATTTGGGAACTCTGTGAAGACATGGAAGAGAAAATTATGGCATATAGTTTCTAATGATAAAGACACTGTAAGCATCCTAAAATTACAAAGCAATGTGGTGCATTAAAGCATTAATTTGTGTTTTGGCTAAGGCGTAGCTGCATTTTTGGACTATCCCTTTAATTCTGCTGTGTTAATTACCTACTGACCAGTTCCTGGGGTGGAAGCAGCAGGAGCTGTGCCTGCAGCAGTTCCCTGATGTAGTGGTTTCTATCAGACAGAGCAATGGGATTCCTAAGGTTGCTTTGAAACCTGGGGTCTACGACTGTAGGCCAGCAGACCGACTTGAGCAGGAATCTAATTAAAAAATCCAAGATATTGAGTAAAGCTTGCAAGTGCCATCTGTTCGTCTTTACAACCTGAAATTCCTCGATGAATCACAGTAACAAGTTTGATTGTTCCTGCCCTTGTGTTGTAGCTGGATTTTGTTAGAGCAGCCACCCGGTCCGGTACAAGAGGAGCTATGCAGGCTCTTGTTAGTATTAATAACCATCTGGACTTTGTCAATGATTCCATCAAAGTATGTTCTGGAGATAGAGGTGGTTTAAAACCTGGTCTCACGAGGAAAGCATCGATACCCTGCAGGCCCTGTCCTGACTTACTGGCTTAGCACGGGCTCGAGCGGGGCAACACCCGACCCTAATGAGGTGTCTGGCGAGGTGCATCTCCTACCATCATCCCGGGTGGCCGGAAGGCAGCAGATGGACTGCTTCCTCTGCAGGGCTGCACTTCAGGGAGCTCTGGCTCCCCGGGCCCGAGGGCCGCTGATTCACGAGGCCAGAGAACGCTCGCTGTGCGTGGCGTTCAGGCTTCAAAGTATTGGCCTGCCCTTGGGTACCGCTCAGAAGACACAAGCATGCACTCACATAGTAGGCACCAGCTTCAAAGCTGCGCTGGGGAGCAATTTGTTGTGCCTGTGCCTGGTGCAGAAGTGAGTTAGGAAGAGGTTGGCTTAGATTAGCAAGAGGTGCTGAAGGTGAAGCACCTGGCTGTGTCTTTTCACGCTGGATCTTCAGTGGTGGTGGAGCCCGAGGAAGACAGACACCTGCTTTTTCAGAGGAGTCTCTTTTGAAGCAGAGCTGATGTATAATTGAGATAAGTAGGTCACTGCGTGCTTACTTTAATAGCCGTTTAATTATGGCCCAGCATTGCTGGCATATGCAGTAAGGCTGTGGACTCAGATTTTTGATTAAGATATGATCATAACTCCATCTGTAGAGTCTCGCAACAAATTGTTCCTAGGTTAAAGTAATTAAATGCAAGGCTTGGCTCTTTATCTCCTTTCCAAGTGCAAGTCTTAGTCGTGTGGTTGACTGGATGAGGAAATGCCAAACAAAAGTCTGTAGATGCAGGGGAGGAAAGAAAAATAACACCCTGATTTGCAGATTCGTGATAGAACGATCAGGGAAAATAATCAAAGATAGGGAGGAGGATACGCACCGGTGCCTTCACTGAAACCATGGAACAGAGCAGCCTTAAAAACTCTTCAACTGAGCTATAATTTCAGTACCAACAGGATACATTCACTATACATGCGAGACAAGGCAGGCACCTGGCAGAAGGAAGCTTGTGGCTGTTTAGGGAAGCCCCTGTTACTAATCTTGAGATGTAATCTAGAATAGGAAAGGTTCAAAATAGGCTGGGGAAGTGGAAGAAAGTGGTGGTCTGCTGAGGGTATCCGTGTGGTGTGCTGGTAAGGGTCCGTATTCAGGCGGTAGTTTCTGACTGACAGGCAACAGCAGATCACCTCACCAAACACAGGGACGTGTTACTGATTGTGTAAAAAATTCAATCTAGCATGCTTTTTATTATTTTTTTTGTTTTCAGTGTAATCCTAGAAGGAACATATAAGACCCTAAAGACTTCAGGTTGAAATGATATTTATATCTCCAAAGTTGGCTAGGTGTGCTTATTGCCTATATTTCCTGGATGTACAGGAATTTACCAGTTGCCTGTGTTCTTGGTCATGGTTCATTCCTCCACTCTTTGGCGGTGCTGTCAGCAAAGATCATCAGCCTAACTAAAGAAGGCAGCGAAAAGATAGGCGTGCCTGACAAAGTTTAACGATGCTACCCTCCAGCAATAGAGCAGTTCTCTCTGCTACCTATATTCAGTCTGGCACACATATCCTTGTCCTGCTGGCAAGATGTTGAGATGAAAGGTGTGCAGTGACACCCTGCCCCTGTGGAGCTGCCAGGAGTGTGCTGTGGGTGTAGAAATATAGCTGTGTGCCTGCTCCTGCGCTGCAGTCACTGGAAAGTAGCTTGCCTGTCGTGCAGGGTGGCTCCTTCCTCCTCTGCTGTGATGAGAGGTGGCGGCGACTTGGTGTGGGTAGGTAGCGTAGCTCACACACAGTGAACATCACAGCAGGCTTTTCCTGCTTTGTATGGCCAGGCTTTGAGCACAAATGGCAGTGCTCTGTGCCTGAGCACCACCAGAGCAGGAGGAATGTTTGACTGCGTTTATATTTCTCTGGGAGTCATTTTAACTGAGCTGACTGTAAGTCAGAGTAGATCATTATTCTCTCACCTGAGCCTCAGCACTGTAATCAAGAGGATATGGAAATCCCTGTTTGAAATTCTGACAGCTTCTTCTTTACATCTGCTCCCAGAGATGTGCACTCCTTCTGAAAATAAGCTCGCACTTCTGCTCCCTTTTTCCAACATCCTGCAAAACCTTATGGCATAATCTTTCTTCCCCACCAACAGTGTCATCTACACAGATTTGTCAGAGGTAGTTTTTAAGGGGAAAAAAAATAAATTAATCAGATCTTTCCTGCATTGCTTTTTAAAAACCTGGAGTTGCATAAACAGCCAGTGCTAACTTTCCATTTGCCAAAGGGTTACAGCCTTGTGTGTGTCTGCCCCTTCATGGCAGAAGAGCCGCAGCAGAGCAGATGCATATCCAGGCCCATCTATCTCAAATCACTGGCCCAGATGTGGATGCATGGGGGCTCTGCACAGGAAAGGAGCAGTAGCAGGAGTTTACCTTCTCCAGGCAACTTTTAAGTTTCTATGATTAATTTCTGTTCTGTGTTGGAAAAAGGGAAAAGAGCCTTTTGAATATTTCCTGTAGATGGTGCATTACATGGATTAAAATATCTTTTCAGGTGGCAACATGAGATTTTCAGTTTGGGAAGTATGTGGATAGCAGGCTTGGTGGTTACAGCCTTGGTGTTGGCAAGACTTACCCTTACAGCTTCCATCTGTGTTGTGGCTCACAAGACTTGGGATCCTTTTGATTCTGGATTGCTTAGGACTAGGCAAGGCAGAGGACTGGACTGGATTTCTTGTAACCTGTAGGTTTTGAAGAATTGTGAGAATTTCTTGAAAATTCCCCTAAATAAACCATTTCCCAAAATTAAAATGTCTCTGTGAAAAGTTGAGGTTTTGATTAACTCCAGTCAAAAACATTGTGCTGTTGCTGTTTCAGCACTTCCACCTTTGTCCTTGAGTTCATCCAAAATCCTTCTTGCCTTGAGAACCTTGGTCTTGACCACATCACCTCTTATTACTTGGTAGGAAGAGAATGCTAATGTAAGATGGTGTTACTTGGTCTTGTTTTGTCTGCTCAGCAATTATCCAGATCTTACAAATTTGCTCATTCAATTTAGTTATGGAAACATTTAGCTGAGGTTCTGTGTTATTGTGTATAGTCCATGCCTAGTCTTTCAAATAAGAACTAGTTTAGAAAATTCAAAATTATGGTGTACAGAAGAACACCTGCATCTTCATATGAATTTGCATATAGAGCTAGTCCTTCAAAAACTAAGTTACAAATTCATACTGGAGAATTTTCTGTCTGGCCCGTTGTTGGTATTCAAAAGTAATTATTGTTGAATCTCAACAAATTAGGTGTGCTAAATTGAAGACAGAAATAGCAAACAATTCAATAGTTCTGGAAGTGCACTGAACAGTGTAGAAGTTTCTACAATGCTACCGAATTTAGGTTTCACTTGACTGGGCCAGTAAATGTAGCCACAGCTAATTCATTAATGTGGTGTGTGAAAGCTCTGCTTTTCAAATACTGATGCAGTTGCTGTCTAGGTACACCTAAGTAGGCAGTTTGTATATGAGTAACAGCTGTTGTATAAGTCCAGTATCTTATGGAAGACATTTGGCCTTTAGGTATATTCCTCCCCTTGGACCTACCCAGCCATTTGATTTCCAGAAATGTTCTTCCTTTGAAGTCTCTGAAGTACATCTGAAGAGGTCACAATATAATTGCGAAATTCCCTTTCATTTGCGAGGAGAACAGCATTTGAATGGGAACCAAATGGTTCCACCCACTTTCCTGCATCCCTGATAAGGTATCTTGCACACCAATCACTAGGGAACTTCCCACTAACCTTAAAAAAAAATAAATAAAAAATCCAAAACCAAACAGTTTTAGGAAGTGCAGTGCTCCGGATTGGATTGTTGCTGCACACGAGTCACCACAAAACTGAGTTTTCATGTTGTGGATCTTTTCCTGCTTTGTTAAAATGCAACCGTGTAAGATCTGTTGTGTTTTGTTTTGCTGGTAATTGAAAAAGTGAAAAGGATAGGGTATGGTACAAAACTGTTGTAGCGTAAGATAAATCAGCTACTTAAGCATTGAACCTTCAGTTTGTTGGTGTAGGAGAGGGAGGGGCAGAAGCTGCATGGAAGATCAAAGCCATCAGGAGCGGTGATTAAAGCAATCTTATTTATTATTTTAGTTTTATATTTCAAAGCTTTTTCTTTACCCTTTTCTGCTTTATGAGTTGGCACAATGGATGAAATCCTGTCCCTATTGAAGTTAATGGGAAGTTTGCCATCAATTTTAATGGGACCAAGGTTTTACACATAGTGTTTTAAGATGGCTTGACTGTTTACACAGCATGTGTAATCATTTCAGGATTCCTTGTTTTCTAGGTAATAGTGAAAGTGTTAGGTATCTTTTTCAGTTACCTTAAGAAAATAATATACATATTTTACAGTATGAAGTTTCACCTGGTTACAGCAAATTTTGTATTGATTTTCTCAAAACTTCCTTTTTTTAATCTACAGGAAAGTGAGCTTTTACTGGCAGACTATCTTTCACTTAAGACAAAAATCCAAAATACATTTTTGGTGAAAGTAGTTCATTCCTTTACTGCCTAAAAAAACAAATGCAACTGTTTCATTTTACCTAGGTATTTCTTTCTACTCCTGTTGTTTGAAAATGGCTTTTTTTTTTTTTTTAGTTATTGAAATTTAGGAAACTATTTTTGAGAACAGGCTGTTCCAAAAGCCAGTTTCTGTACTGTATTTCTTTGCTACTTAGCTGAAATAGCTCTTCGCCAACTATATGACCTCAATGTACGTGAAGGTTAAATTGAGGAATGGACCAATAAAACCAAACCAAAAACCAGTTGTAGAATCACATCAATGTTCTCTTGGTTTCTGTCTTGAAATAGCCCTGCTAATTTCTCTAGTGGGTAAGGAAAAAAATTGCAAGCAATTGTCACCCTCACACATGTCTCAGTGTAATGTACTTGTGTGCACCTCTGTGTATTCACACTCCTGTAGCATAATTCAACTGTTTTTTTCCCCAGGAAATAATAGCATAAAAATACCTCATATTGATTCTTAAACTAGAACACTAATGTCAAATATGTTTTTTTGTATATTTTGTAAATATTTTCTATATTTATTATATTTGACTCATTTTCTAATTTCCATTAAAGGGCTGTAAATGAATAGTAGAATATTGAGCAATAATAAGAGTAGGCTGAGACTTTTCTTCATTTTCTGACTATTTTTAACTGGCAAAATTTACTTAGACAAAATGCAGTACTCTACTGTGCATTCAACTGAACCCTCCCGAGCTATGTTCTAGCATTTCCTAATAAAAATCCCTGCTAAAAAGTTATTGAGCTCATCTGGCTTCCAGAACATGGTTTTCTGTTGCATGCTGGCAAACCTGACTGAAACATGACTATTTTGTTGCCTCTGCTGGTACCTTGCTGTACCCTGAATTACGTGCTCTTCAGGGCAGGGACTGGTTTTTTATCTGTGTACCTGTCACAGCAAGGGCTTGGGGGGCACCAGCAAGTGCCACAGCAGGAGAGCACATCCGAATGGGGTGAGTAGACAAAGGAGAAGGTGAGAAAGATCTTGCATGAGGATTATTGTGATTTTTTTTTCCACGTGCCTTTCTTTTCCCCAGCCATTACTTGAGCATTTACCACACATTAATCTTCAACTTTCTTGTTTTCACAGCCGCTGCGGGTCCCCCCCATCCATCCGTAGCCACTGTAGGTGAACCATGACAGTAGTAAATGGTTAATACCTAAAAAAAATATATTTTCAGGTGGCAAATAACCAAGTATTTCATAGCTTGTAGTCTTGTTCACCCTTCTTTCCTCTCAAGACCAAGAAACCATGTTGAGAGAGGGATGTGTTTTTGGTGTTCGCTCATTCCCCGTGTCAGCAGCATCTGGGTTCTTTCAGGAGCTCAGCAGATTGCTGCACTAGAAGTTTAGGAAATGATTGTAAGATGTCTGTGTTGTTTTATTTCCTGTGTGTCATTTCCTGCGATATTTCTACAGAATAGCCATTTCTGTTGCGCATACATAAATCACCTACACTATAATGCTGCCATAGAAAATGGAGTAGTACATTACACACACACAATTAGACTGTAGTACTGTCTACTCATGTTATTAAATATAGTTAACATAGTGATAAATTTCTGTGAAACCAAAAGTGAATTCCTGCAGGAGTAACTGGGGAAAAAATTATAGATATTTGCATTTTAGATTGTGATAAGTTTAAATGTATTTCTGTCTTCTGAAATGCTTTTGGAACAAGTTGACTTTTTAACTAATGTGCATATCCTCTAGCTTTCACAGGCTGTAATTTCTTTACTGTTGTCTTTGTTCTCCTCAGAATATTTTTCATTTCTTCTTAAAATAGTGTGAATTTAGATCAAAGTATTAGCAAATAGCATAGGATTGGCCGTATACCCAGAATCTCAAAATCAGTATTTATCCAGACTATATATAGCGAATTGATTAAAGTGGTTTCAGGTTTTGTGCAAGTCAAGAAGCTATTTATGTGCATTGGAATAAAAGATGTAGTGTTGAACAAAGTTTTGATTATTCACAGAAGCTGGAAGTGAAAAGATACGTGATTTCCAAGGCTTTTGTAGAATCAGTAGAGGAAGATTTATTGTAAAATCAAGGAGATGAGGGGTGGGTTTCCTAAGTTCTGTGGACTTCATGGGGAAAACCACAGAGAATGAAGCTGGCGTGAGATTTTTTTTCTTTTTTCTTTTTTTTTTTTTTAATAATTAATATACTTCTGGGCTAGAAGTGATTACTGTGATCATCTAGCTTGATTTCCTGAGTAACACAGATCACACGACTGAAGCTTTTTTCTTTCTAAGGAAACTTTGGTTCACATATTTTTTTGTTTTAAAATAAAACAACAAAGCATTAAAAAAAAAAAAGGACAAGAAAAGAAAGTAGGCCACATTTTGTGATAGATTGCTTAATGGTTACAGTATTTCTGTAATTCCTCCCCAAATCTTGTTTTGCCTCTGCTGCTGGTCACTGCAGGGTTTTCCTAAATGTCCCTATGAACCTGACCCCCACATGGCCCTTTCTGGGTTCTTTCAAGACATGATAAAATAAACCATATATGTTGCTGTACCAGCCGCTGCTTTTCTGCATATTTGTAGCCAGACCATCCACAAGGTGAAATGCTACTGCTGAATTAAGTGTGGAGCCTGTAGGAAGAGTTGCAGCAATATTGCTTGGGGTACCTAAGCCCCATCCCTACCCTGGCCACTCTTTTGTCCGGAGGGGCTCTGTTGTCCGTATGTCTGTCTCTCTTCTCCCTGGCTTTCCCCTCTTCCCCACTGCTCTGGATTGGATACCACTTCAGCACAGCACTTCTGGATTTGTAAATGAAAAGCCCTGTTCATTATGGTAATATGCCCTGTGTAATTGTTTGAACATGTTTTGCCAGGCAGGAGCAGGTGGCATTCAGCAGTAAACAGCCTGATTTTTGAACTAGTTATGATAGCGTAAAATTGTAATAGTTTCCCTAGACAAAGTCTTGGCATCACTGAACACAGTGGGGATTTTAGCATCAATGAGATATGGGCCAGCATTCATCTACTGTTGGTTTTTCTTTTCTCCCCCTGCCCCTGGCAAGTTTGAGGCAAACTTGCCCTACTGGGACAGAGATTGTAGCCTGATGTATTACTGACTGTTGCCTCCTGTAATAAGGTTATGTTTATTAACAGTCCTGTTCAGAGTCTTGTCTTTGGATAGTCAAAATTTTGTGACATTTTAAAACCCAAGTTTCATTACTGAAAGGATTTGGAAACAGTAGTCACGAAGTGGTCACCTTTGTCTAGACTCTGGAAAGAAAAGAGCAAGTGTTACACCAACTACTAAGTGGTAGGTTATTTTTTTTAGCTAAAATCTAGCAAAGTAGTCTGTATTTTTATTTCATACAGAAAACTGTGTCACGAAGATCAGTTTTCATTAGACAAAGTAAGTGCAGAACTGTACTGTCAGCTCGTGGATGTTTTTTTCCAAACACTTCTGCAAGAAGTGTATGGAAAGTTTGTGCTATGACTTTTCCCTAAACACAGTCTAAATGTGAAAGAGCTATTTTAAAGCAAATACAGTATTAAAAAGTTTCAAAGCCGTTAGTCCTAAGCCGTGCATTATTTATTTTGAAATGATTGCTTTTACCTGTTTCCTGTAAAAATGGATCCAAATTGCTGACACTTGCAACAACCGTTTTTTGTTTCATTTTGGCATAGTGAGTTACTGGAGACTTTTAGCACCATTGTAAGGTACAATACGTCATTTCCTTTCCACGTTGCCTTTTTTGCTAATTGGTCTCTATGTGTAACCTTCCTAAAGTAACGCAGTCTTAGAAGTCCTTATGCTTAGAAAGGTTTCCCTGACATCTATACAAAGGTTTCCTCACTGAAAAAATCAAGCTATTTCTTGTCTGTTCTTGATGAGGATGGCCAACAGCTGATCCCCAATCTGTTTCAAAGTAGCCTTTTATGTATTGAAAAAATTTTCTGGCTTCCATTTTTCATTCTCTTTACTAGGCTATGAATACACAATTCATTCAACTTTTTTCCTAGTTCACGTTTTCTAGACAGACTTTTCTTTCCTTTTGCATTTTTTTTCCAAATTGTCTATTTTTCTTTTAAATAACTGGACAAGGTAGTTCGCTAAAAGTTCCAGCAATATTGATGAAAGGTAGAATTATTATTCACATCGTTTGATAACTCCAAGAATGTGGTTTTTTTTGTTTGTTTAGAAATTGCTACCTCCTATTGTTTTGTGTAGTTGTAGCATTATTCCCACTTCCTTTGTGTATACCTGAAAAAGATGTATTAAAAGAAAGAAAGAAAAAAAAAAAGATTTGCATGAGGAGAATAAAAACTCATTTCCATTTATTTAAGGGCATTATTTGTTTTCAAAACTGCTCTCAGAACTTGTCACTGTTTTCTGCCTGTTGTCATCATGGTGCTTTTTTCTGTGACTTATTTGCAGGGTGTTTGTTCAGACAAATGGAAAAAGATGGACTTAGTTTTGGTTCTCAGTAACACCAATGCAAAAGATATAAGATGGAGTTGTTATTTTGCTGATAAAGATCAGGAACTTGTCACATGTTTGGAGGAGTCTGTTGCCTAAATTCAGCAACAGAATGTGCAAAAGCACGCAATGGGGATATTGCTAGCTAAAGAAAGGAGGATGGTGAAGGGGTATAATTGCAAGTTGTTACGATGCCTTCACCTGTTTAATTGGATGTGGGCACTTACATGTCTGCACCTAACCCCTACAGATGACAATTCCCACCTTGCACCTTTGAAAATGAGAGTTCAGCCTGTTGCTCTGTGGAGTTTCCACTTGAGAAAGCATTTGGATGCTTTTGTGAAGATACTGGGGCAATTTGAAAAACGCCGCGCCGTATCGGATGCGGCAGGGAGCTGGGGTGGGCCAGGGTGTGGCTCCTGCGTCGGGCTCTGCCTGGGGCATGAGATAGCTGCAAGCAGCCCTCGGATCGGCTGGCGGGAAAGGGGATCCCTCCTGGGGGTCCCCAGAAGGGTCAGGGGCTGCAGGGCTGGTCATGAAACACCTTCCTCCACTTGTCCCTGTGCTGCAGTTGCCTGAGGATGTGCATCACCCTTGGAGCCTGTCTCTGCTCTGGTGGTGCTGGAACAAGTCCGCTCCCGTCCTCTCTATTTTCAGAGCAAAGAGACACCAAACCAACAAACCAGCTTGGGTGTCATGGTGCATTTTGCCTCGGAGGCTTTCCGTAGAGAGGGAGGCAGTTAGCTACAAATAACTTTGTGCTGCAGGGGGAAACTGGTCTTGATTTAATATCTGCTTTCAGAGCTTCAGTAACTCTCTCTTTGTAATAGATGGTTCATATTGAATGCTTCGCTTTGCTTTCTTTAACTAATTGTTACAGTGAAAGAAAAAAATATTGTTGTGACAGAAGCTGCTGCTCCTGCTAGTCAGGGTGGGCAGAGGAACTTGAAGTCCAAGGATGCGAGTGGGAGAAAGCCCACACAAAACCCGCAGGATGACAGCACGGCCCATCTGGCTGTCTTGCAGGCTTCAGCTCAGATGTCCTCGGCTCTCCTGCTCAGAGAGGTTCGTAGCACGTAGTTGCAGCAGAAAGTGTTACCCGTACCCCAAAGGCCAGGTTGCAAAAAACAAGTGATGTGGTGAGGTGAGCACCCGGGGTGGCTGCAATGGATGTTTTTGGTGCTGGTGAGAAAGTAAGGGGGGATGGGAAAGGAAGGTGATGGAGAAAAATGACTAAAAAGGAACCCAGGAAGCATATGAAAGAAAATCAATACATGATGTAGTTTGTGTTTTACACTTACTTGAGCTAAAGGGCAACTATGAGAGTAGTTTCTGGGTAAGAGCCGAAGCTTGCATGCAATTTGGACAGCTCGACGGCACCCCCTCATTGCTCAGGTTGTAATGCACCTAAATGGCTAGGCGAGACGGCGCCAGTGAGGGTTATTCTTTTTTGAATTTTCAATTAGACTTTTCCTCGAGGAGAGGTAGGTTCTGTGCAATAACGTCTGCACGTGCAGATGTTTCTTATCTTCTTGCAAGAGGAAGTAGGAGAGTTATTTCAAGGCAGACAGGATACCCTTATCTGGTGCTCTCCTTTTTCCAATTACTGCAAGATGTGCAACTTGTCACCAGAGAGGAAAGGCTTATTTCCAGGAAAAGTAGCAGTTGAAAATGTCAATGAATATGTTACTGGAAAAAAAAAACCCAACACCTCGTGGAGTAGCTTGTATCTTGTACTTCCATAACAAGAAAGGAGGAATGCGTGTGTCCTGGCTGCAAGATTACTCAGAAAGGAGAGGCTAATGCAAGCACCCAGCTATCTCTGGCGCTTGCTCAGAACAGGGTGAATTAGCCTCTGAAAGGCCCATGTCATTCCTTTAACCACAGCAGGAACGTGCATCGCTGCTTAATTTGTAAATTTAGCCCAGGTCAGAGGAGATGAACCTCCTTCACTCCCTGGACAGAGGGACGATGCACAGGGACGATGCCATGTCTGTGCTGCTCCTCAGCCAGGCATGGGCTGCCTGAGTGCGCCGTGGGCCGTCTCCGTAGGAGAGGGTCCGGACCTTCGCGTGCCATTCTGTTGCTGCAGAGATGGAGTCAAAGCGGCATTTCAGGCTGGAGTTGTTTGTGGCTTGCCATGGTTCAGGAAACCCCGCAAAATTAATGTTGTTGAGTTCTTGGACGGTGCCATTTCCGTCACTTTGGGAGCCATTGTTCTGGTGTGTGAAGTGCTGGAAAGCATTTGTCTGACATAGAGATGGCACACAAACATTTTGTACCAGGACCGTTGCTATTTTTCCTTTTTCTTTTTTTCCTTTTTTTCTTTTTTTTCTTTTTTTTTTTTAAAAAAAAAAGGCTTTGGATTTTCTTATGACATTTTTGTTTTGCAATCTCTCCTTCTGTGCTTCTTATGGCGATTAACCAGTAGAGTTTAATCAAACCCCGTGGTTAAAGGTGATTTGTTTTTCCTTCTTTATATAAGAAAAGTTTACAAATTGCCAAGGTGCTTCAGTGAGTTGTTTTTACAGACTACAGCAACTTGTTGACATGTTAACAGCAAACTTAAGCCTGCACAAAGCAGTGGGAACTGATGACTAGAAACTGATCCCAGAGGTTCATATGTTGCTGGTGGATTCACAAGAGCAAACCTCTCCCTTTTTCAGATGCAGAAAACTCCTCAAGTACTAAGCACTGTCTTTCTGGAAGTTTTTCTCAGCAGTGATACAATTATCAACATTCACGATGATAGCAAAAGCCTTTCAACAACATTCCTGTAAAGCTGTGAATCACACCTCTGTTGAGATGCCTCTTGATACAGCAATGCTTAGAGATATTGATATATATAATTCATCTTTGATTTGCAGAATATATCTATTCAGCTAATGATGCTGCTATAGTTGAGGTTACGTGCTGTATTTACAAAGAAATAATCCTGTTTGTGGGGCTGGCCTCGTTAGACCTGCTCGTTAATCAAACAGTTTTAACAGCTCCTCCCAGATAGATTAAATAACACTCTTTTCAATTTGCAGTCCGAGGAGTGAAATGCAATCAAAGCTGTAAACCAATGGCATTGAATTGCATATTTGAAGCTGGGAGCAGCTTCCTGCATAGGCAGTCTTTTGAAAAAGTCTTCGTTGTTTTATGTGTGTTTTCCATTTTTTGTAACTATAGTTTCTCAAATCCTCATTCATTATGGTGAAATTCATGTAAAACCAGAATTTAGGTACTTGTTGCAGGACACTAGAAGACCTAATGTTTTCTCATTTGCTTGTATAGCAATAGTTGTTTTGGAAGGCAGTCTTTCTGCTATCTATTGGGGCTGTGTGCTTGAGCGGATGTGCCGGAACTGAATGTTTCTTGTGAATTATTTTGAAACGTTGACAAGGACATTGTGAGTCTGAATTGACACTGTGGTTTTATAGTTTTCTTCAGTGAAATAATTATCAGAGCAGTGGCTTTAGCAGTCTGTGGCATATACCTGCCTCCATCCCCTTTCCTCAGAAGACCCTAAATGTGGATCAATTGATCTGGTTCTCAGAGAAGCTGAAACCAAATGTGATGCAGGAGGGTGATTGTGTGGCCCTATTGGCCTGAGGGTGCAGGGATCAAGCAGATGGGCACCTCGTTGGCCACAAAGTCTGGAGGCGTGGCTTCTCTCTGTTTTTGTGGGTCCCTACTGGCTCCCTGAGACAGACCCCATGTCAAAGTGGTGAGGAGTAAAGAAGAGTCTCAGTGCTGTTGTGTTTAGCTTCTCAGCTGGGGTTTTCTTTCCATGGGATTGTTTGTGGGTTTGATGATGGCTTTCTGTGTGGGGCTGCCACAGGGAACCTTTTCACAGGTCCTTCGTGCTCTTCTCTCTCCCTTTATTCTGTCTCCTGTGGCTGATTCTCAGTCCTCCCTCTCTTCTCAAGTACGTTGGCACAGGTTTTCGGTTTAGTGAGTCTTCTTGTTTGCAGGCAAGGAGCACTATTCCTCTGCCTGCTTACATACTCATAAGTCAGCTTCAGGCAATGTGCTCTTCTACCCGTGCTTACAGTGCAAAAGGTGGAAGCATTTTGAAGTATCTGTTCTTTGTACCTGTGAATTAGTAAACATCAATACTTTTACTTTCTGAGATAAAATCGTGAAAAAGATTGTCACTTTGTTTCTCAAGAGATTTCAAACAACTGAGCAGTCTGTGTGGAACGGGAGGGGAGAACAACTCTTAATGAGTTGTTAGTTAGATCGGAAAGATAGGTTTTCCAGAAATTACACCTAGCTGAGATATGAACTATGTGAGACCTACCTCACTACAGGCAGTGTGTGAGCTGCTCTGCACGAGGCCAGGTTGGGTGGGTTTGTGTCCCACGCTGGCAGGGGGAGATGGCAATTTCCACCTACAGCACAGAACGTGCTGTTTTCTTGCATAGGCTATTTGTACTTCACAGATATTTCTCCTGCTAAACACCATGCAAAACAACGGTGTTTTTTTCCATGCTTTCTTCTCTCTTGGTCAAATGTTTGTGTTTAAGCCTTGATTAGTTAAAGCACTAAGGAAAATTAACTGAAGTAGAGCCTGCCTGTTTCAATGGCAAAACAAAACATGAGGCGGTTTGAGTGGAACCAGTATTTATCTTGCCTCACGAATGAATGCTCAGCTAATACTCTGCACATTGTTATTGTTTTCTTTCCTTTTTAGTGCTTTTGGGTGCATCAAATGCTTTAATGTGCAGCAGACATCATCAAAAGACAGCCTGACTAGCAGCTGCTTTCAGCAACGTTTCCATATTCTTAATAACTTTTTAGTAGATTGGTTGAGTAATTTCAGCAGAAAGTTTCCAGCAGATTGAGGATCGCCCTTAGACACACGTTCTATGTATTTAAGCATTATCTTTTCTCTGTTTCTCATCTACTCGACAGAAACGTGTTTCCCCTCTGGTCAACTCTGCAATCTGGCTTTTTAAAAGAGGACATCCAACACTGGTAACATTACCTCTGTTATCATCGCTATTCATTAACTCTCAATAGCACTAATTGTTCTCTTATTTTGTGATCAGTAAGGTTACCCTTCCTTCAGCCCAAACTGGCGTAGAGCAGAGCACCTCAATCACTTACCTCTTCAGGACATCAGCTGGAGGGAACCAAATCCCCTCCAGGGTTAGGCGTGAGGGTTTCTTCTCTTGCAAAGGCTGTGAAGGGGCTTTAAAGACAATAAGAAGACCTTGTAGCCTTGTGTCTGCATGCTCTCCTTCAGGCTTCCTGGGCTTTCAACAGCACTCCAGGACAGCCCTCAGACTCCACAGGAGGATGTCTTACCTCGGACAGGAAGATAGTGTGCATTGTTTAAAATAATGAAAGGAGGATTTCAGTGGGGCCAGTAAATTTTGATACCTTCCTGGCTCTACATTTGGTCCTACATCTCTGTTGCCTTTTTTTTTTTTTTTTTTCCCAGCTCAAAGGCTGCATTTTTACCCCACCAATTTCTTTTGATCTGTGGAAAATTTGAGATCTTCGGCTTTATTGTCCACTTACAAGTTCACCAGAACAGAGATTGTGTTGACACAATCATGAAAATCCTGAACCGAATGTTCAAAACGTGCATTTAAAACTTATGCCCCTCCCATTCCCCTGTCCCACAAGCCCCAACACTTGAGAAAAAAGACACAACAGGTAAATAAGCTTTCATTAAAGGTCTTGTAGGTAGTTCAGTTATGTGTGTGTACTTACCTGGTAAACATCTGCAGAGGTTTCTGGGCTCTGTCCCTGTTGCGAGCTAGGTAGCTGTGTAGTCATCAACTACAAATACCTTCATGGCTGGGCTTTGATTGCAGCCCTGCTGAGACTCCCGCCAGGCACCGAAGTGGTGGCTGGAAGCCCTTGCATGCCTGCCGGATGAGGTACCCATGCCCTCTCCTGCCACCATCACAGAGCTTTGTTCCTGGGATGAACTATGACCAAACCTCCTGGGGCCATTCAGGACATAACCTTAAAAATGTGGGGGGTAGGATGGGCTGTAAAATCTAGTTAATAAATAGTCTGTTTGACTGAAGGCACAACATGCAAGAACTTTAAAAATCTCCTTTGTTTCTCATCCCAGTCATACTAGAAATTGGCACCACCTCTTTTCTTTCTTTCTTTTTTTTTTTTTTTGATTCTCCTCTTTCAGTCTCAGATTATTCCTGCAAATGAAGAGGAAATAATTCTGACAATCATTTATTGAAGGTAGCTAATAAAACAATGGAAGGATGTAGGCTGAGGCATAAATGAGATATTGTGACAGATACAGATGATTATTAACCAGCTGATGTTTCCGCAAAGGCTTCTAATCCTAAACACAGCATGGAGCGAATCTGGGTATATTAATAGCAAAAGTTTTATGGAAAATCTGAGTGTGTGCTTTTTCTTTAACCTTCCATTTCCTGTTTTAATTGATAGAGTGTGAAGCTTTTACACATACACAAAAAAAAATTGGAAAAGATTATTTTGCATCTGTGACATTAAGTGCATGGTACAGGCCAGAAACAACACGTTGTGGAAGGAATTCTTGAAAAGGACTCCTATTATAATACTTTTTTAGAGATGTGACTAGTGACAAATGCTAAACTGAGTGATATAACAAAGTGGCTGCGGAAGAGGAACATCTATTTGTGTCTATGCAACCTATGTTTTCATGTGACTTTGTGAGAAAGGGGAAGATATTATCACAGAGAGATCATTATGCTGTAAAACTTGTGGGATGCGCTTCCAATTTTTCTCTGGCATTCTATCAAATGTCCTCTCATTTAGTTTTAGTCTCATATTGTCCTTGATTTCATTTTGGGAAATATAATGCTAAGCTTGTACGGTAATCACTAGTTTGGAGTTGAAATACTTTAAATGTGCACCTTTCTTTCTGCAGTTCTGCTACAGCTTTGGCTTATCACCCTCACTCTCTGTAGTTGGGGAGGGGAAGAAAGGTTAAACAGAAATTACCCAAATGGAACTGTGTAAACTCTATTTAACATCTTACACCACAGCTCTGCAGCTATTATTTTGAGTCCTGATACCGTTTGCAAAGCATAAACAATTTGTTTGCCTTACAGCAGCTGGAATTTTTAATGTGTAGAGCGATTGCTTGGAGTGGGGATAAAATGGAGCAGAAAATGTTGAGGAGGGGAAATATTGTTACACTGCTATAATGCTTGAAAGAGACAATATAAACGGCAGGATCTGTGCTGTTTTAATTATAGTCTACATTTTGTCTCTATCAACCAACCAATTTATTTCAAACATTTTGTGACAGGAAGGGCCACATCTGAAAATTTGAAATAATGGAAAATAGCTTACATTTAATCAAAAGGTAGGGACAGGGACCAGTTTATCACCTAGTTACCCCCAACACTCCAGAGACGTGGTATAAAGTGTAGGCACATACCAAAACACCAGCTGAAGGTAACAACAACGCAAATAACGCTATGTGCAAGGCGTGTAGAATGTATGTGGAGAGATCTTCATTACTGCTTTAACTTCTCAGTTTAGGAGCAAAACCCAGTGGGACAGAGAGCTCTTAAAGTATGCACTTGTACTTTTCATGAAGGTGAAGCAGGGCTGGGTGGCTCTGGAGAGCCTGTTGTCTTCAGCCCCCGAGTAGATGATCCTAGGGATGGCTGAGGACGTCCATTTTTCTGCTATTGTGGGTAACTGTTTCTGGGGAGCAGAGCAGGGAGAGGAAGCTTCCCTTTGTTGTCCCCCCTCCAAGCTGTTGAGCGGAGGATTAAGGAGGAGCAGTTGTGCAGAGCAGAGGGGGCCCGGCAGTGCCAAACTTGAGGCAGATTCGCAAGGAGGCTGACAGGTATGCAACACAGCAGCGGTTTCTTTAATGGCAATTAATGCTTATCGTCTCTCCTAGTTTCAGATCTTGTTTTCTGGTGGCTAATTAAAATAAACTTTATTATTCTTGATGTTACTTGTTCCTTTCTTTTCCTTTTTTTTTTTTTTTTTTCCCCCAAAGCTGTTGCTCTGCTAAAGAGATCTGCTTAAATTAAGCAATCTGTGCCAAGTTAAATCACTCAATTATTGGTGCTTTTTGGTCTTTCTTTTGGATAAACAGAGCCTTCCTGACGGCGAGGCAGTTCCTCAGGAATTCCTTTATGGTGAATTAGACAGGGCAGTGATGAATAACTCGGGGCAAAGGACACCCTGAGCAGCGAACCAAATTGATTACATAAGCCTTCAGCTAACTTCTTTAGGGTAATTTTGGATTCCCCGGTATCCCCTAAGGCATAGGTGGGGCCCAAGCTCCCCCCAGGGGCCTGCTCTTGTTAATGTTTTCTGCCATGTTAGCTGCCATGTCGCATGCAGCATGCCTGCAGCAGCTTTAGAGGGATAAAACTGGCCGTGCAGTGAATTACAGATCTGCAAGAAGGACCAAGAGCTGGAGCTTTCTGCACAGTGACGCCCATTGCCTGCTGGTGTGTGTGTGTGCGGCAGTGGTGATACCAATTTGCTGGGGAGTTTCAGGTAGCCCCGGTTTGCCTGCTATCTGTTGCCATCCTGCCTGTGAACAACGAACACATCATGGCAAGGATTGTTTTTACATGGACTTAATTCAGTAGCAGCCTAATATGCTCTCTGCCCTGTTGAGAGACTTGTAATTCTTGGCCTTTTTTTTTTTTTTTTTTTAACATTAAATGGTTCTAGTTATTTAGACTATCACCATAATACCAAGCATCAAGCCTGCCTCTAGGGATGTGGAGTGTGATCATTCCCATTGTATCCTGCGCGAAACTAACATGGTGTCTGATCACTGCCTTCAGAAGCTAAAGTGAATCAGAAGTTGTTCATTGCACATATTTTCTATAATCCACTGCAGTTTCCTCTCCTCTGAATGGTCTTCTCAAGATTCCTTTAAAATATCTCATCATTACCCATTTGCTTAGGTTGGAAGAAGCCCTGGATTTAACATTGAAGGCTGTTCCCTGCTGCATGCACTAGGGATGTGATCAAAGACGTAGTGAGAAAATGGGGTGTGGGACTGGGATGAGAGCAGGATGATCTGATCTGTTCGTGTTTGCGCTGCTGCTCACTTTCCTGATGAGAAGCTATGTCAGCACTGTCCAGTGTTTTCAGGGATGAGCTGATGAAATGTGCTGCTTATGATGGAGTGAAGGGCAGCATTTTGCTTCTTAATAAATATAAATGAACACTGTATCATGAAATAAGTGTTAAAGTGAATTTAGGAGTATATCCCCAGTGTTACTTCCCAAAGAGCATGGACCTGGATAGCTCAGTCTTCCTTCCCTTGCTACTACAAGTGGCAACGATATCACTGGGGAGGTTTGCAGAGTTTTCCAGCAGCCTCTGGGTACTTGTTTCTAATCTTTTCTCTGAAAGAAGAGTTTTCAAAGGGTTCCAAGCCTTGGGAGTAACTTTAGGTCACAGGCTTTAATAAAACCTTCACCTTGGATGCCCATATAGCACAGAAATTCAATGCTTACTGAGGAATTATTTGGATCTTTTGATTTTTTTTAGTTTCTCCATTTTGTTTTAAATGAAGTGTTCCAGGGGGAAATAGGAGAAGCAGCAGATGGAAGATATGCAGGACAACAGTTCATATTTCTGTTCCTAAGCTCACTGGAGGCAAAGTGGCATGCACAATTTAGATTTACTCTTCATTTCCAGCTTCTTGCAAGCAATTGCTACTTCCAGTGAAAAGTCTCAAGATACCAGCAAATTCCTAATTCCTAAAAGGGTAACTTTTTATTGGAGGAAAAAGGAAGGGGAAGCATTTCAGGCAGCTATATTTCATTGTCTTGAATGTACAAAAGGGAAGTGGATTCTCTCTGATACTGGCTTCTCCCTGCTTCTGGAATTAAGTTCTCATATGCTGTGAAAGTATTTTTTTGGGGGGAATATGCTTCCCTCCAGTAAATACCTTATCAAGCTGCTTTATCATTGGACTTGGACAAGGAGCTACTCTGCTATAGATTGTACATATTTATCTGGGATTGGTGGTGCTTCTTCATTCAAGTTGGATAGAAGTGGGAGATGATGTGGGGAGAGACAGCTAAAGGAGAAACGCTGGGTGGGACACAAAGCCCATAGGCTATCCAGGTGCATTTTTTTGTTGTCATAACCTTATGTAAAAAGTCATTCTGATATAGGTTCACAGGTTGCCCGGTACAGAGGTCACACATGGAAGATTTTGTCACATGCTAAATTTTGTCTTCAGTTTCTTTGCTTCTTAGTGATGTTTGTTGGAGAAGCTTATAGAAGGAGCATGGGAAGCTTGGCTGGGCTCTGGCCAAGGAATTGCAGCTGGTCTCCTAATTACAAAAAGACAAAATGATATACAGGCCTGTGGGGATCTGTCAGACAGATTTATTGGGCAGGATGGAGTGGGACTTAAAGCTATCACCTCCTTTCCATCACCCCCTCCCTATACAGTGCACGTGCTCTGAGCTTTGTGGTACTTTTGCAGCCATGTGAAAGTCATCATCTGGAGTACCATTATCATCTCTCTTCTCCCTGGTTCCTGCCCAGTTTGCAGCTTCTCCAAGTCCCAGTTAATGGCTACATAACACAGGAAATAACATGTAAAATAACTTTACCCATTCCAAAATTAGGAGTCCTGTAGTTCAGGACTGCTAAGTGATGATAGTCTGATCACCTTGTCTGTCTCATATGACTCCTCAGACATCAGTAAGGAAAAATACATCGAGGTTGCCACTGATGAAAACAAGAGAAGAAGCTGCATGTGTTGGCTGCTGGCCTCCAGCCATCCTAACGTGTGGTCATTGCAACACCAGCCAGCTGGAACAGTCTGAAAACAAAAAAGTTAAATCCAGAGAATAAAAGTTTGTCAAATGTGAAATGTGTTGGCTTATGCTGGGTTCTGCAGACCCTGGGCTCCCAAACAAGTTGTCGGGGCAATGCCTGAAGAGGAGGAGGGAGAGGGACCAGACTGTATTTGGAAGTCCCTGCACTTTCCTGTTCAAGGACTCAGGTTCAAGTCTTACATTTACGGTAGGGTCAGGAACTGGGGCTCTCGGGTCCCAGAGGAATGCACCTGCTCCCTGACTACTGAGATTTTGACAGATAGGCAAATACCCTGACCTCACTTTTTATGCAAACTGTCAGAGAGTTTCACAATGAAAAAGAGATTTTTTTTTCCCTCCAATGTAACTTCCTGCATGATTTTTGATTATGGAGGAAAGAAAAAAAAGGTGGGGGGGAGAACTTACAAGGAAAATGGGTAAAACCGTGCGAGTCACTTGTTTGTGCAGTTCCAAGCTCTAGCTAATGGCACTGGGGCTCTTTGCTGAATGTGCCCTGCCAGCCCAGCCCAACCTTCTTGCAGGTACTGCTGGCAGAGTCGCTCTGCAGCAAGGGACCTCATACTCACTTTGGTCTAACCAGGATTTCACCTTTAGGAATGTAAAGGAAAAGGAGAAATTGGTAGTAGGTGATATTTATTTTTTTTGCTGCATTGCTCAGTATAGTGTCAAATCTTTTATTTTTTCTATAGAGTATGAAAAGTACAAAAAGAAGTCTTACCCTCACTGGTTCCTAGCCTCAGTGGTTCCTCTGCTCAGAGAAGACTGCTGATTTATTTCCCTGTAAATCTGTAACTTTTGACTTCTAAGTTGCCTTTCTAGAATTTGGTAATATATCCAGACATCAGAAGCCGGTCTGGTCTCCAGTCTTGCTCACAAGCCTAAAAGTTTAGAGCTGGAAAGTGCTAAGCTTTATATGCAAGACTTATTGCTCATTTTAATAGGGTTGTGCACGTCGGGGCTTTGCTTTGAGCACTTTAAATACTGTTTTTTCATATGCTGTATGCTGCTTGCTCACTAGAAATTGAGTGTGTGTGTGTATGTTTTAATGAAAAAGTACACATCTTTTCTAGTGTGTCTGGTAATATACTTGCTGTTATTCAAAAGAAACTGAAGGAATTAACTAATGAGTTATCTACTAAAATAACATTTCTTGTAATTGGTGGGTTTTTAATGCACCTCTCCTGTTATGCATCTCCAAGGAAATTGTAAAAGTTCATAATTGTAATTTAATATTAGCTTGCATTAAACTTCTTTAAGTTGCCATGAAGTGAAAAGGTCAGAAATGGAGGAATTTCATTAAAAAAAAAAAAAAAAACTTTAAAAAATGAATAAGCATCAGTTAAGGATATAGGACATCAGTAGGATAACAGTGTGTTAAACTTGTGCTTAAAATGCTTTTCTGAGGTTTTCACAAATGGAAACTGAGCACTCTAACTGTGCTCTCTGGCTGCAGTATTGTGGAGTGTATGTGCCACCCGAACATGTGTTTTTCAAAGCCAGGGGAGCCATTGCATATTATGTCATTCTTCATTTCATGACACTGTTGATGCAAACCAGGACAGGAAGCCGGCTGGGATCACAATATATCACTTTTGTGTGTATGTGTATGTGTGTGTGTCTCTTCTTGCTCTCTGGAAGGAAATAAAAGCATTAAAGAAAAAAAAGAAAAGCAGACTTGGAAATCTAAGTGGATAAATGCTTTCCTTGTGAGAAGAGAGAGAGCATGTTTTCTTTAGTCTTCATGCAAGGTGACTCTGAATGACAACAACAACAAAAAAGAATAAAATGAAAAGTAGCATTAAAAATTGTTTTATGGCTACTATTCTCTCTTTGACCTTGCTGCCTCGCTGTGATTACAGAAGACGCTGACCAGAGAGATCTCAGGACTTGCAGCTTCCTGGGATTGTCTGTCACAGGGGTGAGGAGCAAAAGGATAACACTCCATTGTGAAACATGTGCCAGTGTATTTTAAAGTGTCCTTAAAAGACTTTCCTTTGGACATAGTCAAGGGGGTTCAAGAGGCCAGAGCAACAAATAGATATCACTCCTTAAGCTTTTTTTTTTCTTTTTTTTTTTTTTTTTTTTTTCCCCAGATGAAAGTCGGTGGTTGTTCTTGTTGGTAATGTTTGCTGTGTAAAATACCAACATGCCTTTTGGTGCCTGTTTGCTGTTTGGGTTATTTAAATGAGGAAATGGAGTGACGTAAAAATTTGAGAATTTCTTTGTGGAAGCATTGTTCCTTTATGGTGAATATATCAAGTGAAGTAAGTCCAGCAAGCAGCTGGAGTGAAATGGTAGGAGGCAGTCCGACTGATCTGCTGCTCTCCCTGAACATCCCAGTCCCCCTTTCAGCTGGCGCTTTACTGAGAAAGCGCCGCCTGGATTTATCTCAGGGCCAGGGCAAACGTGTTTCAGTGACCTTGGACTTCTGCTGCCTCCTCCACCTGCTGGCTGGACATTTCTGGCTGGATGTGCTCATCCTCCAGCAAGCATTGAACCCGGCTGCTGACCGGCCTCCTTGCCACCTGTATCGCAAGCTGTGGCCCGCGCTGTTCCGTGGTGGAGGCCTTGGAAAGGGAGGGCTTGGGGCTGCCTCCTCACGCAGTGGCTCTGCAACAAGGTCCCACGACCAGCTGCAGCTCTCGTACAAGCACGGCAGGGTAAATGCCATCTCATCTGATGTTTATTATGCGATGGCGTTACCTTCATGGGTGGCCTGAGGAGGGAAGTGGGAAGGGAGGACAGAACCGACCAACCCATTTACCTCCCCTGTGGGGAACCAGAGTTTTAAATGGGAACTCATTTTTGGAAAACCAGAGCAGCATCTGATGTCTCCAACTGCGGGCTTTCACTGTGTTCAAGTCCCATATGGGTTTGGAGAAATGGCTTCAAAAGCATGGGAGGGTTTGGAGCTCCTTGTGTTGCCATTTTAAGGGTGACCTATGTATGGTGGTAGTGGGTGTGTTTGTTCAGCCTTTAAGGCCACAGAGGAGACCAGCATTGTCTTCTGATTTTTGCTTTTTAGTTCTAATTTGGAAATCACAGTTTTATTGCATTTTTCTCTTTTCATTATCTGTTGCTGAAATATTCCTTATGAAGATCTGTAAGAAGAACTCAAATGTGACTGTTAGGTTAGAATCAATGGTGAAATCAGAGAGAGGACTTGATGACTTGAATAGCTATTAGAATTCCTTAGCAGGTGATCCCAAGGTGTTAAATTCGTTTTGCACTGGACACTAGTTGTTTTCCTAAAGGTGGGTTGGTTTCCCTTGGTTATTTACCAATAAGAAATTCTGTTTTGCAGCTGAGGAGAGTAATTGAACTTACCTTTTTGCATATCAGCAAGTCACATTATACTGATTCATTTTCATTTAAACATTTGTATGATTGTAAGTAATTTTAGCAAATTCTTACTTTTGATACTTTTATATGTACATTTACACATGATATTTTCATGGCTTGTTAATCTCTTATTATTTGTGTCAAGTTCTATTTTTTTGGAAGCTGGACGTACTTAAAATGGATAAACAGTGTATTTGTTTTAGTTGGCTGACTGGGACATCTTAAATGTAGTGGCTACAAGAGGAGAGTCAAGTAAGTTTATCAAAATATTCAGTTATTTAGCTGAACTAAAAAAAAGTTGGTTCAAAAAACCGCCATCATTTATCATCATATCTCTCTTAAATTTTTGCCATTATGATAGGTAGCAGTCAGTATGTGACTGTAAAATGTCCTTTTCTTTGCAGTGATGAATACCTTGTTGAATAAACATGATTTTCTTTCTCACAGAGAAGGGGAACAACCATATTTAATGAAAGCTGCTGCTGAACTGCAGTTTTGCACTGCTGATTTTGTCCCTGGAGGCCTGCTGCAGTTGCGGACCAGTTTCTGTCCTGGCTTTTTGCTGGGACATGATGGATATAACTAAATTACATGATGGCTGGAAACCATGTGCTGTTGGACAAAAGGGAAGTTACTGCAGAAGAAATGGAGCAAGTAGGACAGCAGCAAGTATTTGGGACAGAGTTGAGGAAAAATGTCAAAATTTGCCAGGTAGAAGATGTTTTTTAAAGTAGGTTAAGAGTAGACACCCTAAGATACATAGTCTCAACACTAGTAGTTTATTTTTCTATTTTTTTTTTTTAACCTAATCTTGGCTAAATCAGTTGTATTAAGAGCTGTAGACTCCCACACCCTCAACAGATGTTCAGTGAAAACTTTATGAACACCAAGTAGTCTGTGAACTTACTCCAGGTCTTGACAACAGCTTTATGGACTGATTAATGACCTACGTTACTGTAGGTGTGGGTTTCCTCTTCTGTCTGCTGGTGGTGTATCTAAAGCTTCCACAGATATGTCTTTTCCAGAAAAAAACAAAACAACAACAACAAAAAACAAACCAAACAACAGGGATGAGCTGTGTCGAGGAAGAGCTTCACATCAGAAGGCAAAATGAAGAACTTCCCTCCCAAAAACTGAAGAAGGAGGAAAGTATATGTTCTGTAGAGCAGCAACTTCCTGCTCATAAGAACTATGTATCTCAAATTCTTGAAGCAGGGAAAGAGCAGAAGAGATAACACATTTAACGAGGAAGGATAGCTGTGCTAGTTACTTTAAGGTAGATAGGATTAGCTATGGTGGATTAAAATGATCAGATTTGGATTTTACTTTAATATAAGTAAGAACCCAGACCATGTCTTTGGGGGACCCCATCTGGTTTCAGGCATTTTTATTGGGAAAATGAGACAATTTTGATACTTTCGTCATCTGTTGTGGGTATTTTTTGGGAGGGGGGGAGGTTTGCCACAGTTTCAATTTGTTCAGTTTCTAGAGTTCCTGCCTGATTAATGTTGTGCAAGTGAAATGTTTTTGTTTTGTTCTCCCATTTGTCAGCTTTTCACTGGGTGTTCTAAGGGACAGAATGAGCTTGAAAACTGAATGCTCTAGCAAAAAAAAAAAAAGACTTTAAAGTTCATAATTTCACGCAGCCTTCATTGCCTTCAGAAAAATCTGACATGACTATTTTTTTCAAAAGAAGTAGAATGATTTTTTTTTCCTGCTGTTCCCTAGCTGATTTACACAAGTCACACAAATCTTCCACATGCTCTTGAAATGCAGGTTTCTCGATTCACGTATATGCCAGTGTGCTTGCAGGATCAGCCTGCAGCTGACAATATAGAGGAAGCAGAGAGCAGTTGAAATGGTGTAACATAGATGAATGCAGTGGAAGACCCAGCTTTCTCCATTCCCCACCATTTCTGACTTTGCTACAGAATACTTGCAGAGATTTCATTGGAGTTATTACTGATGTAGAGAGGCTGGTTAGGCATCATTATGGTGTTCTTTGTCAAGTAAGTGGTCTTGTAGGTGCTACCACCAAAATTGCTTTAAAATACCATGAAGGTGTGCCTTTTTCTTTCAAAAGGAAAACCTACTATCCATCTGAAAGAAAAATCTAGCACATGACCTCATGGTTTAGAGCCAGCCAAACATGAATTCATGAGGTTTTGTGCTTAGTTTTGCTGAGAAGATGGTCATCCTTTTGCTATGTTAGCCCCCAGTTCTGGTATCGATCTGGAGCCTGCAGTCTGTGGGATAAAGTTACTGTTTCATCTGTCACCTCATTTGGATCCTAAATGGCTACATCACCTCATACAGCACAAAATAACAATAGAAAATAGAAAAATAATACTGAGCAAGACCTGTATTATAAGGGAAAGTGAAAGAAACTTGTGCTTCTAGTCCCAAGGGAGGAAAGAGGAAAAAGCAGTACAATGGCTGAACAGTAAAAGCCAAGCACAGGAAAAAGGTTGCTGTTTATGGGCTTCCTAGGAGTAACTGCATAAAGCTCTATGTGGTATGAGAAACACAATAATACAGAAAGAAAGGATAAATTGATAGTTCTAAATATAAATGTGTGCATAACAGAAAAGCCACACAATGCTTTTCTCCTGTGAAATTGTATTTCCAGGTTAGTAAATGGTACTTTTGGTATCACCAGAAATTCCATTTCCCAGATTAATGACATGGTTTTCTTAGTCCGTATTGTATGCTTGCCAGAAATGCCATCCTCTGAGTCTGTGCTTTGAACTCAGGTATTTATTTAACCCAGCTTCCAGGATTTTGAAAAGACTGGCTTCCTCCCAATTATTCTTGAGACAAGCTTGTTTATAACTTTATTTTCTCAACCAATAAGAATAAATGGCAGAAGGCAAAGGGGAGACCAGATCTGCTATTTCCACTTTTTGTTGCACAAAAAGTGATTTACCCAGGCAGCATCTCTCAAGAGCTTTCCTTATTCTGCACTTATTTACACTGGTGCAAAGCAAGTGGAAAGTGCTACATGTTATGATGGGTCAAGTTTGATGCCCAGCCTGCACTGGCAGAATAAGAGACAGTCCTCTCTAGAGACTACTTTGTAAAGAGGTGAATTTTCTTCAGGGCAACAGAGTTTGATTTGTAATCCTGTCTTTAGGAAATGCATCCACTTGCGTTTATTCATAACTTCTTGTATTTCAGGGTCAGCGAGGAAAAGGCATTTTGCCTGTTATCGCCAAATAATCTAGTATATGCAAATAGGGCAACTGCTTTTGTCCATAGTCTGTAATGACTAGGAGCCCACCACAGAAACCCATAGGAAGCAGGCATGAAAAAAGGCAGTAAATATTGGTGAGCCAGTGAGCTACACCTACCAGCTTGGGTTCATAACCATGTGGGGCTTCTCTCCATGCCAAGACAAAGGGGCTTTGGCCCTGGGGGGAGCTAGCTGTGGGCCAGAAGGCTCTGGTCAGACTCCTGCCAAGGGGCTGGCCAGCGTCTCCATTTTCCTATCAGCCTGTGGCTAGCAAGTGCTGATAAACATTTGGCTTAAGGGCCTCTCGGCTCCCACTGCCAGACCATGTGAAGATGTGTTTCTGTTTCTGCTCTTGACTAGACATCCCAGAAACTCTGGCAGCCATGGGTGTGGAGCTTCGACAAATTTCTGGTCCTCTTCCTTCCCTTCTGTGTTTTTCTGACAGCACTTCTGAACCCTGCCTCTGCTGCAGCAACAGTTCTCATAAGCAATTGTGTCAAAACCGACCCCAAACACAACAAACAAGCTGTTCCCTCTGCCCTTCTGTCCCTAAACCTGGCATGACCCTGGGTTAGTTGGCCATTCTCATTTCCTAGGAATGGAATTGTTCATAGTTTAAATCATTTATTTCTTCGTGCCTTGACAAAGTTTCAACTCAAAAATGCTTGCAATCTCTGCTAGCCTCACCGCTGAGCTTTCTCCTTGGTCCATGTTGAGGTGTTGGCTTGGTTGCTGTAACAGCTACAAACTGTGTAACTGGGGTTAATCTGGTTTATTAAAAACAGCATGCTGTTGCCACACTGTCCCTGTAGTTTCACTCAGCTCTTCAGATGCTGGTCGGCCTAACAGCTGTCCCCACTGTGGATGACTTTCTGCCTCTCGGGATGTTGAGCACTGGCAGTTGATCTAAACCTTACAAATATAGACTGAAAATAAGGGGTTCTGTGTTTGATATATGAACGTGCACACACACAATTTCATAGTTATCAATCTTAGCAGTTTGTTGTTGCAAAATGGTAATTCACAAGAACATGATGCAGATTTTGAATTAGACTTGTGCTTTCCAAAATTTCACACTTCAAGAAAAGGGTGTTACTAAACACATTAATTTTGAACAGTTTTGAGCACTTCTAATTACTGAAAGTAGCAATAGGTCCACATTAAAATGTTACATTGGAACTACTTGGAAAATGTAGAGCTGAAATGCAAACTAGACTGTGGATTTGATTTATTCCAGACACAACTAAGCGAAGCCTTGAGATCCAGACATTCCTAGTTTTTGAATATTGTTCAAAATCGAGGTCCAGACATGAATCTTGCATTGGAAAGATGACCAATTTATATATCACTGGAGGATATTTAACAAGATTTGATTGGACCTGGAAGGTAATGACTGCTTAATATTTCTGATGAATAGAGAGGAGCTGAGGATTTCCTGGGGATGGCCCTGAGGTCATCTTGCATTTCACAAATCCAGCCTGCAAGAAGAGCTTGTAGACAGTCTCATATATTGCAGAACTAGAGTCAGCCTTGATAAACTTGCTATGTGATGAATGTGTTGGGTGAGCAGAGTGTTTCTTTTTTGTATTTAGCACAGTTAGAAATGATGGTAGTTTTGCTTTATTTAAAAATAACATTTCCCTGATTTTTACTTTATCTCAAATTTGCAGAAAAGTAAAGAGGTAATAAGCTGAACTTAAGCCAAGGCAAGGGGTATGTTTTAATGTTTTGGCTCAGTGTACCTTGCCAGCCAAACATAAAGTGAGGAGCGCAACATCTGAAGTTAGGCCTATTTTTAAGGACCGTACTAAAAAGAAGTCTAAAAGCAGATCTGGGTGACTTCATCCTCTGGGTACTTTCCCTGTTTTTGGCGTGAACCAAAGCCCACGGAAGTCAGTGGGAGCCTTTCTATTCTCCGCACTTGGCTTGGATCAAGCTCTGTCTTACTAATATCATTATGTCATCAACAATATTTCAGGAAGCTGAAAGGCAGCTTGATAAGGTGGGAGAGAGCAGGCAGGACTCTGAAATCACTGCTTCTGAATAGACTTCACGTGGGTTTGAATATTGTTTAGACAAAATAGAGCACTTCAGAAAAAACAGATCTGCTTCTGCAAATTGCTTAGGGATACTGAAGTCAAAGAGCATCCAAACATTGCTTTGTGGGTTGCCTTTGCTGCGAATAGAGTTAATGTTTCGTTATATATGGAAAAATGCTATGGAGTTCCCCTCTGGGCCTTGCATGGAAAAAGTGAACCAGCAGGAACGTTAATTGTAACCCCCTTCTCAGATGCCAGGAAAGAGGAAAGAGTCCTTGAGGCTGCCATACCCTAACAAAATATCCTGTTGAGGTCAAGAACTTTTTTTTTTCCTTCCCTGATCCAAGTTTTCTACCTCAGGCAAGGAGAAAGGAACTCAAATTAGAAAGAAAATAGGAAACAGAAAATGCCAATGCTCCACTTGTTAATTCACACGAAACTGGGGGATATGAACGGGTGAAGGCTTGCATCTTTCCTGCGGTTTTCGTGGCTCAAGGGAAAAGTTCCTTGCCTCTGTCCCCAGGAGATGGATAAAAGCAGGGTGCCTGTGCCTGGAGGGGGATACAAGTGGGGCTGGGCTGGGACCAGAATGACCCAGACATGACGAACTTCTGTAAATGGAGGTATAAAGGATTACATCCTTAAGTGGCTTAGCTTCGAAGGCAGTAAGTACAGGCAACGAGGACCTCAGAAACCCCCAGTCCCTTATTCCCGTTTGTCCCTGGGCAGGGCGCTAAAGCTCAGCTCAGCTGCCCCCTGTGCGGCTCAGACTAGAAGTGGGAAAGGATGCCCTATGCACAGCAAGGGGAAGAGGAAATCCCTGGCCACATGACTTTGTGCAGATGGTCTCAGGCTTCTAGCATAATCCTGCACTTTTGTTTCATGGGAGAGACCCCACCCCTGCTTTGCCTGAGTGTAAGCATGTGTAGGAGGCTCTGTGGGGGGAGTCTTGCTGATTTAATTATTCCTTACATGTTGTTTGCCTGTGTATGGGACAATTGAGCCCATAATAATCAATCTTGCATGCTCTGAAACAAGAGAATACTACATACGATCTAAGCTGCATGCTGAAATGTGGTTATTGGAAATGAATTTTATGGTTGAATAGGCCAGTATCGTGTTGTCTCTTTGCTTTTTTGGGCTTTTAGTTATTTATTCACAGTGTCATGCCAGCAAAATATTTTATGTCTTCCCATTTAGCTTGCTGAATTAATCTTCTGCTTCTGGAAATGTTTATACACAGATGACAAAATATAGATTTTCTATGTAAACCAGTGGCTTAATTTTTGTTCATATTAATTGAAAGGTTTATCTCTGTAGCATCTTTTTAAATAATGGGAAAGGAATTTCCTGAATATTTGAACTCCTATTATAAGCATTAAGGTAATTTATCTTTGCTATTTCTTATCCATATAGTGGTTGCCTAGGAACAGAAGTAATAATATTAATTTTGAATCTCCTTATTCCATTTGTCCTTCCATCAGACTGGCTATTCCATGTAGCTGTCGTGTTCCATATGGTAATCTCCTAAATATTTACATGTCTTCCTCTATAGCCTGTGAATGCATGCGTAAATCTCTTTCTTCTCACACATGGTCCGTGTTTTGGTAACAGAGTTGTGCTGCAGACATGCTTAATTACTGCTTTGCCATTCCGTACCAAGTTTCTATGAGGAACTCTGTTCAGGTGCTGCAATTTTGAAGTGATTCCAAATTACTGGAGGTCTCCTGATGCCATGGAAAAAAGAAAAAAGAACCACAGTCCTGTTGATTCCGAGACTATTACATTTTTCCCATGTTCAGTGAGGCTAGGATTACACGAGATAATTACTGCTGCAGAATGTGTTTGATTACTGTTAAGATAAGTGGCTGAGAAATAATCCATCAAAAGTAAAGCTGCTGTGATTCTGCTCCCTCACTGGTAGTGTTCCCCCTCGTTTCTGTAGATATACTTGGGAATGTCTTTGAATGATCTGACTTTGTAAGTAGGAGTGTCATTTGCCTGTAACCTCCCATGCCGCTCTATTAGTTTATTTATGCCTGTCATCTCTCATGTGACAGCTGAGAAGAAAAATCAATAAATAGCTTTTTTTCTTTTTTTCGTCCCCCTCCCTTTCGAATTTCTCTTTAACAGAATTTACTTATTTGCTTGGTAGGTGCAGCGCTCACCAACAACATATGTCCTCTTTGTTCAAAGCAGGAAAAAAAAAAAAGTTGAGCTGATATACTGCGGTGTGCATCCTTGCAGAAGCCGGCGCCTCAGTCTTTTATTGTACTGTAGGGATAATGGAAGCTCCTTGCCTGCTTAACTCATGTGATTAAAATGGGACACATTGTGATGTTCTCCTCAATTAGCATGATCGGCTCCCGGGGAGCGAGGGAACCCTGCCTGTGTTGTTTCGCATTTTCCCCTCTAATGAGTAGAAAGAGTCTTTGGAGAATAGCTAAATAATTCAGACCATTAGGAACCTGTCAACTTAAACAATGCCCCCTCTGACCAGAAAAATTGTCGAGCAGTTGGACACCCTGGCAGATGTTGAACTTGTTCTTATTGTTAGTTCTGCTGCAGGCAAATATCTTTGCAGCTACAAGATCCGTGCATCGCTCCCTTTAGTCAGTGCATGTGGGTATAATCAACACATGTTGGCCAGATTTACTCTAGCTTTTATACCCCGATATTTCTTTCTGTTAATTGAATAATATTGTAATCTCCAAATATTGTGATTTACCGCTTTTAAGTATGTTTGCCAGCTAACAACGAGAAACCACAATCAAGGCTTAAAAAAAAACTTACTTTGGTTTCTTTAATATTCCTTCTGTTGTGTTAATCTTTTTTTTTTTTTTTTTGAAGCCCTCTACAAACAGAAGGGTTAGATGTATTTTAAACTGAATTTGTTGTGTCTCATATAACCTTAGGATCTGAGACTTTATGGGAAAAATTCATATCTTGAAACTTCCTATAATATCATATGCCCATGCAGAGCTGCTTTAGGTAAACTTCGTTATGTAATAAAATCAGTTTTGTATGCCTTTTGGTGCATGCTATTAAAGCAAACACTGATTTGATGTCATTTTCTTGGAATCTTTGGCATACTTACCCTGTTGTAATGATACTTATGCCTGCAATTTTTTCTAAATTAATTGATGAAACGATAATCAGCATTATAATGAAACATTTCATATATTTGGTTAGAAAACAACCCCTTATATCTTCCCCACCTCCTGCAAATGTTTGTGCTTCTGTCTTAAATGGGTGATTGCAAATAGTCAGTCTTGCACAAGCAATTAGCTGGTCTGTTGGATCAGTTAATGGAACAAGCTATGGCAGCAATGCTATGTGAAATAACATCTGTGCTTTATAAATATTTATGTTGTAAGAGCTCCTAGTATATTCTTGTGACAAATGACTCCACCTTCAAATATTTTTACATGTTTAATAGACATGTGCTTTTTTTAACAGCATGTGTGAAGGCTTCACTTCTAATTTTTTTTAACCTAATGTATTTTAAAAATGTTTTCGGTCATATTTTTGATGGATTTTTTTCCATTTTGCATTTGAGTCCCTGCAAAGAAATGGTCCTAAATTGAGAGCATGTTTACACCTATCTGTTGTAGTTGAACAACTTTTAATTGTAGTTAGGAAGAAACAATTAACAGTTCCATTGTTAACAAAGATTTGTTACTGCCAGTTGTTTATTGAAAAAATGCATCCCTGAAACAGCATGCTTGTCAAAAAAGATGCATTGGGGCTGCTCTTGTGGTATGGAAAGTAGTAAATATTACTCAGAAGGGGTCCTATCTTGGTCTGGTATATCACCTTGCTCTTCAGGAGCAAAGATTTCAGAAGGAAAAAAAAATTAAAAGATGTCAGCCATTCAGGCCGCGCAGGGTGAGCCTCTCTGTAGCAATAGCTACCAGGGCTTGTGAGGGCCATGCTGGTCTCAGACGTGTCCTTCTGTGGTGACAGTGCTGCCCCTCTAGTAATGGAGTTTTCTCCTTCTTCACCAGGGCAGGGAGGATGCTCACAGCTCTGTGTGGCCTGCTAGGATTTGGAGCTGATTTTGAGCTGAGCCAGGGCTATTTGTAAGCAGTAGTGATCATTGCAGGCCGGCTTCTCTCATCCGCTACGCTCAGTCATTGAAATTGAGGAGATGGGTTTGCTGCATAGTTCCTCTCTTTTTCTCTCCTAATTGATTTTCTAGTTTTCAGTAGTGTTTCTGCCCTGCTATCACATGGTCATGCTTTATCTTTTTTTCATTTAATTATATTGAAATTAATAAGACAGTAACCAGAGGCACTTAGATTCCCCAACTGTTCTCTATAACTCACTTGAAAATAGAACATAACAACAAATAGGAACCTCACGTGTGCAACAATGCTAAAGAACCACGTGACATAAAAATAAAGGAAAAAGGTTTCTTTAAACATCAGCTGTGGTTTATTGTGTACCTTAAATGTCCCGTTTTGGACACTGGAAAACCCATTTTGCCCATATGAACCAGTTTTTGTAGCTTGACATCTATTCTGACCTGCAGGCAGAGCTGTTTGAGGTACGTTGATGCTGTCATTCAGTAGGTGAAATGTCCTGCTTGGGTCTGTGAGCTCGGGAGAGAAGGCATGTGCTAATGCGTAGGCTCCTTTTTGTTTTCGACCCAAGCTCCTATAAATCATAAGTAATAAAATTCAATTATTCAATTATTTTTGTCCTCTTCTAGCTGGCAAACATTTGGAAATGACACCAGGAAGCGGAGGGGTTGAGCACTAGTTTGCAGAAAAGTGAGAAGAGAAATTGAAAACAGGTCTTCTGGAGGAAATTCGTATGGTGTAGGGTTTTCCTTCACCAAGGGTGAATAGGAGACTGCTTCATTTCTTGCTGTTCTCCTCCAGGGCCAAAGACACCAAGGACAGACCTTGAGTGCAGTTTAATGAGAACATTTCTCTAGCAGATGTTGCACGATTCAGATGTTTTAGTCGTGAAATCAACAAAGCTCCTAAATTCATGCCTGCTTGCTATCTTGTTGACAATAACATGTAATTATTTTTTTAGCAGCTTAGTTACACCTTGCATAGCACAACTTCCCTGCTTTCTTGAGAGCTCTGTTACAGCTCTGGTTTGAGAAGCCTGATTTGCTACTTCAGATATCTTTAACTCCTATTTTGTTTTGGGAGACAAAGTGGGGAAAAATCTAATGTCAACCCCTGGACTCGACATGAAATCTCTGTGCGCATCAACCAGTCTGTGGCTGAGCTGTAATCAGCAAGGTACCAAACTCTGGCTGCACGTGCCCGTCTGATTCTGCTGTGTATCAGCCGAGGAACCTCGTACATCAGCGGCTTGCATGCGAGTCTGTTGTGTCCTTGTCAGCTAGGGAGGGCAGGAGGCAAAGTGGAGAACTCTAGTCTTTCAGAAACAGAACAGACTGTGTCTAGGAAAAGATATTTTATAGGGGTGACATTCTGTAACAGTAGGCTGACTTCAGTATAAAGGAGATGGGTGTCCTTTCTTAGCTTGGAGGATGGGGACTTCTGTATTCTCTGTTTTTCTTAGTGGATTTCCATTGCTTAGAAGACAAAACAGTGGTGACAATGGGATCTCTTAGCACCTTCAAAGTGAAATCTGAATGCGTCCCTAGTGTAAAAGCAGTGTAAAAATGTGTTTAAATAGCTGTCTGTTTAATCTGGATAATTCATGTATCTCCATCTATAAAAATAGGTTCTTGGCTTTAAAGCATTCTGTAGAACATATGTTTTAAAATATGTTATGAGGGTTGTATGTTAATCTAGAGCATTTATATAGCCGCCAGCTACCAAAGGCACAACTTGTATTTTTGCTTCCCTTATGGACTTTTGTGCACATCCTACGGTTTGTTTTTACTGCAAAACAGAGACGTTATAAGCCATTAAGCTAGCAGAGACATGCAGTAACACAAGCTGCATAGTTTCCTCGCGCTGTATTGAAATACCCTTTAATTTCCTACGTGACCCAGCAGTTTCCTAGAAAAGTAGGATAATGGCACATTCCTCCATCCCAGCAGTGTTATGATGATATGTTTATGGAAAAGTGTGAGGCGCATAAATACTTCATATAGTACTGAGAGATTAATTGTGGGTAGCATGTAGCTTGCTTGCTCCTTGTTGATCTCCAAAGGCTATTTCATTATCAGGTTGTTGCAAGCTGATAATGGCAAGGCAGTGGGTGAGAGAAGGAGGAAGAGGTGGGTGTGGAGACTCAGTTTGGGGGTTGTAAAAAAGAAGGACCCTTATGCTGTAACCCATGACCTAGTCTGTGACAAAGCCCAGGCAGCTCAACCCACATGCTCCCTGAGGAGCTTCCCTAGGAGCAGGGCAGGAGGAGGACTCTTGGAGGACCGGGGAAGGCATGCCCAGCCACCTGAGGTGGAGGATGTTAAACCTCTGTGTAAGTCAAGTAGAAGGCAGAAAAACACACCTTTGACATGTTATACCAGTACACTAAAAGTAGTCAGGTAAGTATGTTAGAGGTGGGCAGAAATGAAAGAGCCGGGGGAATCGACTCGGGTCTTAAGACCAAACATAAGTGTTGATTGGCTTGCCACAACAATTGGGTATGTTTTGATGACACTGGCTGATACAAAGTGGGACACATAGTAAATATAGAGATGGTTTAGAAATAATGTAGAAAGGAGCTGCATGACCCCAAGGACTGGAATGATAAAATACAATGAACTTGGAAGAGGAGAAAGTGCAGGGTTGAGTGCTTTGCACTAATAGGAAGAATGCCTCTGTTGATGTTTGGGAGTCACCCTCTGAAAATGAAAGAGGAAGGGAACAGAACAGACAGCTTTATTATCCATTGCTGGAAGATCGTGTGCCACTAATGTGATTCAGCTGGGCCCTAGGATATGTCAGTCCAGGTATTTTTGTCTGTGTTAGGGAAGAATTACTATTGTTGTACAAGGTGCTTGAGAGGAATCTCTGGGAATAGCATTTAAACTTGTGAACATCCATGTTTCAGAAAGATAAATTCGGCAAAACAGGTGCTGATGAAAGGCTTCAGGGATGAGCGGATGTTAACCTTTCCTAAGGAATTATATGCACGTGGTTTATTTAATCTACTAAGGGCTAATGGGAGAAATGCAGGACTGTGGGAAGGGGAGTGGGAGCAGAGGCCAACCAGTGCTCCTGAGAGAGACCCAGTGCTTTGGCTCAGGAGCTGTCATGGCTTCCACATGGCTTGTGACACTAATCCCAGGACTTGGACCTGGCCTGTTATGGAAATCGTTGGACCACAGCAAGGCTAAGTGAAGAGAATACAACTATATCAGGAACAGGAAAGAGAAAATAGTTTGCTTTTCACAGAGACCGAAATTGTCACCAGAACGATGAGCAGACGCGGAGCTCCCAGATATACATTCAGGCATAGACCCAGGGGTACAGACCTAAGTCTTGTACTGCTCTGATGCCTTTTACAAAAACTAAAGTATGGAACTCACAGAAAACTTAACTGAGGTTGGTAGAGTTGAAGCATATTCATTGCTAATGTTGCTAACCTGGGAAGTTTTAGAAGACACATGACTTGTTATTTCTGAGTGGAGAAGTTAACTTTAACTGTGCTTGGGAGGTTAACTAGAATTTTATTCTCAGTTATGCCAAAGCTGCTGAGTCTTGGAGTTTCCTCTCCAGTGAGACAGGATACTGGAAACTGTGAAACAGAAGTCCACTGCTAGGTAGCAATTCCTATGTTACTATGCAAATATTTATTTCGTTTTTGTGGACGTAAATATTGATTTGGGGCTTTCATGGGTTTCTGATGATTTCTGTTACAGTGTTCATGTATTTCTTTTTGATTTAATACATCATCTGCAATATAACTTGGCTATAGTTTCATGCTTGGCACTTAAATGTGACCCTGCAATTTTATTAGGATAATTGAATAAACGCCTTGTTTTTTTGGCTGAGTTCGTTCACCAACTGTTGCTACAATCAATGAAGTGTTGATCCCTTCTGATAACAATGTGATTGTTCGTGTGCCTAACTGCAGATTTAACAGCCTAGCTCCCTATATTGGAACTTGGAGATGTCATTTGCATCTAAAGAGACTGGTTTTATCTGAGGCTAGTTATTAAAAAAGCAACTAATTCCTTCCATATGATACTATAAGGAGCGTGACAGAGGAAAGCAGCAGCGAAGAGAGTGTTAGTTTGCAGCTGTATACATGATGCTGTTGCGTAGATACGTTAAATGCAACTGAGAGCTGCTCTTAAGAGAGGGTTTTCATGACTGTGACATTCCTGCTGTGGTTTTGGGCGGTAGGTTTTCATTGGGGCGGCTCACCCAAGGATGTTGGGAATACCTACTCACTCCTAATGAGCTTAAAAGTAGGGGGGGAAGAAGGACTACAAACAAAACCCAAATAAAGAGAGAAAATAAGAGACCCAGGAGCTCCTTTTGGACGAGCATCCTTGCTGTGGAAGCCGGCGGTGGCTGTGGCATGCGGGGTCGGCCGAGAGCCCAGTGAGGGCTGCTCCCGGCACCGCTTCGGGCGGCCGGTGGAAAACCACCCTCTGGTGAAGCCTGCATCGTGCTGCTCCGCCAATGGAAAAAATTGAGCACCAGGAGGAGGGTGTGTAGCCTGCAGACAAAAATACATCCAGCCTCACGCGGGCAAGGGCTGTTTTTAGTTCCCAACGGCTGAGCTGAGCGTTTGGAAGTGTTAGACACAGTTTCCTGGCTTGCCTGGGGCAGGGAGAGTCGGTGTGTCTGCGCGTGTGTCCATGTGTCCCGACGGCAGAGCGTGGGGCTGAGAGGCTGAAGCTGGCACCCTGGGGGAGGTAAGTGGGAGAGGGAAGGGGGCTCGGGCTGGGGAGTGGGGAGGAGAGGAGAGAAATCCCCCTCCAAGCCCAGAGAGCGGAGCAGGCTCGTGTCGTGCCTGAGCCCCGAGCCGCCGTGGTTCCTCTGCCGTCGCAGGCTGCGCCTAAGATGAATGGTTTGTCTCCAGAAAACAGTTCTTGCTGGTCATCTGTCAAAGCCGATTGCCTGAATTGCTAAATAAACCACCGCCGGTATCGTTTTACAGCTCTGCTGCAGCAGGGACGGATTTTTTTCAAGGCAAAGTATGAGAAAGTATGTTCAGTGTTGTAGTTTCTGCAACGTTGAAGTGACTCTACTAATAAAATATGATTCATAATCCCTCCAAATCTTTTCTATTTTCTGATTCTGTCTATTTTCACCAAAATGTAAAGTTAACTCACAATACATAAACAGTGTACCCAAGCAAATGTTGGGTAGTTTTTTTGTGAAGCGTTAGAGGAAAATATTTCAGTCAATGCTACTGCTACTTGTAAACTGGGATGATGTGGAAAAGCATAGCTGCTGCTTCTGGCAGAGGTAGGTCCTGAACAGGTTTTGATCTTTCTACAAAGATTTTTAATGCTGCTTAGATTTTAAATACGTAACTCTACAGAAATTGTGCAAATGCTACGTTCAGTGGCACAGGAAAATTTAAAAGAAAAAAAAAAGAAAAGAGGGAAATGCCCAAGAAATGGAGAAATGTCTCTTTTTCCCCTCTTCCTTTTTTAAGAGGAAAGTGATTAATTACTTGTGCAACACAACCAAAGTTTGCCACTTTGTTTATGCTTCTTGCTGATGTGGTCACTGAGTTAATTTTGTACTCTGGTGACTTCATACTTCATTCTGGAAATCATGCCTTTCGTTCCCTTTGGAGTGGATGATTTGGTAAAATTATACAATGTATAGCAAATTGCTGGTTAGAGTCAAGGGATGGATTTTTTTTTAATCTGATCAGCTTTAACAGCAAAGGGTATCTGTATGTCATGGAAGAGAGAACTGGCACTTTCTGTAGCTGTAAAGCTACAAAGCGAGCCTTTTAGCAAGGAAATGTAATCCTTAGCGTGCTTTTTATTCTTGTAATGTGTGAGTAACATGCTGGTACCATGGAGGTACTGGAAAGTAAGCCCTAAACTGTGCTGCAGGGCTCTTGGCATGCTAAAATCAAGATCTGCTTTTAATTTTCCAAAGGACCCTGTCTCAAGTTAAATTCCAGTGACTGAGCCCCAGATCCTCTGTCCTCTTCAGGAAGTCCCAGGGCCAGCGGTGGGAAAGCATTTACTTTGGAGTCAGCACCCTCAGATGTTTGTGGATGTGTACACCAAGAGGCAGGACAGACCACGCCAAATGCATGCCAAAAATGTGTTTTTTCCCCTCCATTCTATGAGGCGAGTTGTGTCATGGGTGGCAGGCCCTATCTCTCAGCCCGAAATGCAGCACTGGGGCTGTATTTGGTAGCATGAGGTGGTTGCTGCTGAAGGGGACAAAAGAGGAGGAGGACAGATGTTCCTGGCTAGGATTTGGGCCACAGAGCTCCAGTCTCTCCTCCTGCCATTATCACAAGGATGGCTGAGGCAGAGACCTCTGGGGGGTTTGCCTGGTCTCAGTCCCTGGAGCTGGGGCTGTGTGGAGCATCTCAGCACCTTTCAGGTGCACTGTCCTCCCTGCCCGAGGCCCCAGGCCTGGAAATCCCATGAAAGCACCATGCGAGTCTGCTTTGGGGCCTGCCAGCATGCTCACAACCAGAGTAGGTGGAGAAGAAAAGACCTTTCAGATCACTGAGTTCATTTCCCCTCCAAGGGCAGGAAATAGACCCTTTGACATATCAACTCTTTAACTACTACAGCTACTGCATTAAGCCAAGATGTGAGCTGGCATTCCTGTTTTTTTTTGTTGTTGTTTTTTTTCTTTTTTTTTTTTTGAAGCTTAATGGCTTTTATTTAAATGGATGGGCACTTTAGCCATTGTGTATAAATTCAATAACATTTACAAATGGTGAAATTTGTTTTTCCTGCCAAAGAAAAATAAGTCTCTAGAGATTTAGATTGTATCAGCATTGGTATAATATGATAAGGATCTTCAGGCTTGACTCAGCCTTCCGTATTGCTCTAACTTGAAAGCTGTAAGGCCTAATATAATTAAACTGCCAATGCCTTGGACCCAGAAGAATGGGTTGAAGAAAAGAAGGAATCGTATCCCAGGTGAGGTGTGTCATTCTGATGTGATATACCTGTGATGTAGTGTAGACCTGTTGGGATCAATGTTAGTTTAAGAGAAGGAACCAGAAAAGGGGATTGTCCCCTTCTTACATAAATGTGAAATTAGAAATCTACGTGTGATGTTGATATGATGAACAGCATGAAACGAATTGTCTAAGGTCATGATGACTATATTTAATGAGAAAAAAATATTGTTTTTAATTCTATCTGTGAGCTACTAAGCAATTCCTAATATTATAACTATACAGGCTATAATTCTTTAGAGACTAATGAGTGAGTGAGGAGTTTTGGATTCAAATTGGATTTTTAAGGCAAAATTATCCAATTTTTTTTAAGGACATACTTGTGGTGTTTGGGTTATTCATTCTTTGAATACAGTGGTATATAATGCAAAATATCCTGCCAAGAATACCACGGTACAATTATTATGGTATATTTTTGTAATAGGAATGTGATTGAGATTGCAGGAATAAGAAATCTGCTTCTGATTTGTGGGAGCATGTGACCGAAGTGCGTAGTTCTAAAAAATACAGTAAATTGTTTCCAGTAAGAAACTCCATATTTAATCCAGCTACAGTGTTGTGCTATCGTGCTTCCCTCATTAGTTCTGTGTGCCTGTCGATATGAAGCCATGTGGGAAGGTGAGGACAGGTTTACGTTCTAGCATTCTCTATTATTTTCATATTAAAAACCAAAGTAGATTAAAAGTTAATTTAAACTTTAAATCTTCAGTTCTCTGTCCCTGCAAGAATTCACTGAGCACACTGATTCTTTGCAAAGCTTATGAACAGGTTAGTATTTGAAAGATAATTATTTAAAATTTCTAAGGCTTCATAAGCCATTTAAAATGGCTGGCGTTTTAGCCTGGTGTAAGGCATTAGAGAATGTTGAAATTATCTGAAAGGAAAAAGGAAAAACAGGAATTGCTTGGTCAATTAAAAAAACTTTTCTGGCTATACATATATACATACATACATGTATGCATATATATAAAGTAGGTGCTCTGCATCACAGCCTGCAGTATGTTTAACTGGAAAAGGAAATAACAAATTGGTCACTTCATGTAAATGAGGAGGGGTTCTGTTTCATCTCTTCTTTCTCTGAAGTACTTTCTGATTCTCCATTATCGCAGATCCACAAATCCTGATGACAGTCTCTCGTGGTGCCTGTATGAAACACGTACCCAGAGCAGCCGTCTTTGCAGGGCGCCGGCACCTCCTGTTCTCTTCTCCTCCATGCTCCCCTCTGTACCTTCCCACTCCACCTTGCTTACTCTGGAGGTGAATATTACAGTCACACTCGGCAGCTGGGAGAGGAGTCCTGAAGTGCCCTTTTGGAAATAGGTTTTCCAAATACAACAAAAAGCGTACGTGACTCTTTGCCTGCTTCCTCTTTCTTCATTACCGTAGAGTACGTGGTGGGATATACTCACTGCCCTTCATATATAAAGGCCCTTTGTAATAGTATTGATTTCACTGCAAAGTGAGTTCAAACCCTGATTTTCTCTGGCAAACGTATGTTTGCCAGTTGATGGCTGTGAGTGACCGTGCATGGTGGTGGCAGCTATAGAGAACTGGTTCAGTGGCCCTCTCAGAGGTGTCTCACCTGTACAGGGGACAGCTGATATTAACAGATAATGCTATCCTAATCTTGACCAATCCATATTACTCTCTTTTGTTGTTGTTGTTTTCAGCAGTTTTGCACCAATGCCATGTTTAGGGGAGTGAGAATCAACTTCCCTGCACCTCATCAGTGGATTCACAGGAAAGCTTCAACAGGGATTAAATAGTTTGTAGTTCACTTGATGCAGATCGCATCTGTGGGTGATGGTTCACTGTTACCAGCCATCCAGAGAAAAAAGGTGTCAAAATACAGCAGCCATACCTTTGGTGAATGGCTTCATGTCTCCAGAACATAACTTCTTTCTCCAGGTTAAAGCTTACCATTGCTGAAGCTTACATAATTCATCTCTTACAACACCCTGGGTGGTGACATTGTCACTCCCAGTCACAGAAAGCAGAACCTCCCTAGGGAGATCTACCACAATCTCTTGTATTTCTCCACGTGGTGCATGGCCACTGTCTGATACTTGCTGTGGTTGTGGAGCATTCAGTCTACTTACGTCTTTGTGCTTGCCTCCCATCAGTCTGGAGTTTGTGGTTTTCTAACCTGTAGTTTTAGAAAGTCTCAGCATGGTGACTATGACTGTACTGGAAGCAGATGGCTGGCAGCAGTGAAACTGTGTTTGGTGTAAGCTGCTGCTGTAGCAGCCCAGAGCAGCACAGGAGCCTCGTCACCCTTGACTCGAACTTACCACCAATTCATTACATAAAAATTCCTAGTTATCTCATAAGCAAACCTAATACTGGAATGTTATTGTTATGGTTCAGTTTTGCCAATAATGTAGTTAGCGAGTCAAGCTTCGTAAACCTTTACTTTGAGAGATGAAGACTGGGGAGGCAAGCACCCATCCAGTGGCAGAAAGCTGCCCTACATGTGCACACACCTCGATCCTAAGGAAGATGTTTTCCCCTCTAGCATTTATAAGGCAGTCTGGCTGCTGTGTTATTAATGAGGGAATATAGGTGGCAGGCTCCTGAGCTTCTGTGTTTGTTTTTCTGAGCCAAAAACATCTAGGAGGGCTTTATGTGCAGGACTGTAAAGGTGGGGAAATACGTTTTTAGCTCTGGGGTTATGATTTGCGTTAATTATTGGGTGTGGTGGTGATGGTGGGGTTCCCGGATTAGCATGTTTGCATAGCTGTGTTTTTTAAATGTGTCAAGGGGAACCAGGGTGAAGATTAAAAACTTCTTTTTTAGGGAATGTGGTTATAATTGAAAGCAAATAAACTTTTAATAGTCATCTTCAGGTGCTGTGAGCTGCTTTCTAAATATACTGATTATAATTGCAGCAAATATTCATAGACTTCGGTGTTGCTCACAAGAAGTATTCATCCCTCTACCTCTGCAAACAAACAGAGAAAAGTACGCTGTCTTCTGGGTAGGAGGTTGCTTTGAGAGATAGAAGGGAAGCTGAACTCAGTCCCCTGCACTGTAATTTCTAAAACTTCCAGAATTAAAACAGATAAAATGTGGGAGTGTTGAGGAAGAGTGCAGCCAGAGCTTTGCCTTGACCACCTCTGTGACCTGGTGTCACGCTGCCTTTGAGAGCAAGCCCACTCCCCCTGTGCCCCCTATTGTAATTAGCAGAAAGAAAATCGCTCCACACAAGTGTGAGGCAAGAGAATGGCATCCCAGCTGATTTTCAGGGTGATGGTCTTTGTGCGACCCTGCAGATGCCGTGGTTGGTTATTACAGTGTGCGTGAATGTTTAGCCTACCGTAGCTTTCTGGACGGCTGGGATGCTGAGAAAAATCCCTTGGGACCATTTCTATGGGATTTATTGACTGTTCTGTTGTAGTGCTAACTGATTCCTGCACAGACTGAAATGCTGTTTTGTAGACATTGTACCCTGAGATAAATTTATTCATTCACCCATTATGTGATCTGTGTATTGGATCAGACGAGTACAATGGATGCTGTAGCAGCAGCTCGAGCCTCGAAGAATTGACTGTCTATCTTCTGAGGTTCATGACAGCAGCTTGCTCGCTACCCACTCTGTTAAAAGGATTACCTAACCACTGCACAATTGCTATGGAGACCAGATGGTCTTTTTGCCTGTTTCTTTAGACAAATTGGGTTCAGTGTTCCCTTATGAATAGATATAAGCCCCTCAAAGCCCCCTTGTTGAATGTAGTTTTTGCTCCCAGATGAAGAATTGTGAATGCAGACTTGTGCTTGTTTGTGGTTGGCGCCTCCTTGACTGAGGAAGGCAGTTTTGCTGGGTGGGAGTTGCAATTTGTTCAAAAGTTTGGGACTTTATGAAGCTTGTGTATTATCTTATGTTTACCTTTACCTTCAATGTCAAGTCTCTGTTTTTCAATGCTTGTTACATTTGATGTCATTAACACTGTTTACACCAATGGGTGCACTTAGCAGCATAGGCACATCAAAGCTGTAAGGTAAGGGTGTCCTAACTAGCAACCTTCCAAATTGTTAGAGAACAGACAAGTTTAACATATTCTTTGTTTCACTTTGTTTTCAAGGGTAAACTGAAATTTGTGGCCTCTTTTGTCAAATCTTTGTGATAGTAGCCATGAATTTGTGTTTGTAGGTCTGTAGCATCTTTCATGTGAGCAAAAAGGATATATCCCTCCTAGGTTATTTATTTTCTGACATTCTTCTAAGCTTTCTGTTGAGACTGTTTTTAATTCTCATTGGCAACCTTTACCTTTGGTTACCTGTAAGGTAACAAAATACCTAGGTTACGAGTGAATTCTGTTAAATATCTGGAAGGTTCTTATGAAGAGCCACAAATATGCCACAAAACGAGTCAAAAAGAGCAAAACTCTGTATTCAAACCAGATAGTTATTCAATTGAAAATTGTGAACAATATCCACTGAATTTATGCAGCAAATAATATTTTTGAGGGTATTGTATCTTTTAAGAATGGTTTCTAATGAAAACCTATGTTCCAACACTGAGCTCTTGTACAGCTTCTTCTATTGAATGTTTTAGTCCCTGCACTGCTGCCGTCTTCTGTGAAATTCAGCTTCTGTCCATCCCTTTTGAGTTATGGCCTCTGTGTGCTGAGCAAAGAGCTGATACATTTGGATGGCCAGGAAGAACCTGGGTCTTGCTACCTGCTGGTGTGTGTGTAGTGCTTGGTGCTGCTTCTCTGTTGTTTGCCTTGCAGATTAGCTTAAAATCAAACAAACCTAAGGAGAGGGCTTGCTTGGGTGCTTGATGGAGTGAGTTGTGCAGTGGCCTTTCACTGCAGGGGTCGTAGCTGGAATTTAGGCAGGACAGGAAAAGATAAACAGATCTTGCAGAACATGCCCTGATCAATTTGGTCTGAATTGTAGTGGATCACTGCACAGTCCAGTGATCTGTAATTGGTGCTCCAAAACCCAAATGGAGGGTGCTCAGAGTTCACACTAATACATCAGTGAGAGGGGAGAAGGATAGAATTAGAAAATAAAACATCTACCCAGTGACCTAACTGTATTAATTCAGTGTCAGTTGTTCAAGTATTAATGTTATTCTCCATTCTGTTTCTGCTCCTTTTTTTTTTTTTTTTTGTATTCATTTTGCTTATAGCTTAAGTAAAGTATGAGTAAAGTATGTTTTCTTTGACTAAGAGCCATTTTTTGTCTTTTTGGTGTTTTCTAGAGAGTCTGTGTACACCTCCATCCTGTTTTTTTGACAAGTGTAGTGGCTGGCCACGAAGACGATGCAAAGCATACTAACTGATAACCGTATCCACATTTAAGAGAGTTCCTACAGGTATGTTCCTTGTTTAATACAGTGCTTTTTAGCTAAAAGTGGTAAGGGCTGGAACTTAGGATGTTAAAATATATGTAAACTCTAAAAAATAAGATTCTGTCATCACAATGTCTTATTTTGACAAAATTTTGATGAAACTGTAGTGAATTCAGAGTGATAGTCTGAGAGCTGACGAAGAGGCATAGTGCTGATTGAAAACGTGCTTTGATGTTGTTTCTGTAAATTACAAACAATGGAGATTCATTCCAAGTAACATAAAGAACAGAAGGATCATTTTTACTTTTGAGTACACTTTTGGAAGGTCCAAAATCTTATTTAACTCATTCTGGCAATTTGACTACTCCACTGTGTGCCATTCCCTGCGAATCCAGTAAAAAGATGAAGAGTGTTTTACTAAGTGAACTACCAAACTGTCCCATGCTGAATGAACATAACACAGTTCTGTGGTGTAATGGAAGATGAGGCTTTTCACTAATCAAGTCCATTTTTTTTTCTTCTCCTTCTCCTGGATTGACTCCATTTAAACACAAAGCTGGGGTTTGCTGAACAGTTTATTGAGGCAACACTTGGTTGCACAGAAGCCAGTCAAGCTGAAACTGCAGTTTGCTTGTCTCCTGGCAAAAGGGATTTCTCTGAAAGTACAGTTCACTTTACATCTAAGTAATGATTATCTTGCTGTCTCCCTTTCATTATGCCATTGTTCTTGGGAGCCAGAGGTTTTGTAAATTTTAAGAAAAGGATGTTGCCAAGGGTGTGGGTGGAGAAAGGTGTTGACATGATTTCAATGGAGTTAGATTCCAGCTTTATAACAGAAGGGTAATGAACCATACAGAGAATAGGCTTTCCTAGCCTGCCCCTAAAATAAATTCAATTATGAATTTGATGTTGTAAATGGCTATTTAATGGTCTTTTTTGAAACAATTGTTTCATATCATTTTTTAAAAATGCGCTTTCCTGTGTAGAGAATAAAAATGGTCTGTTATTTTTCGCTTTGTCTTCTGGTCAAAGATTCTAATGAAACTCTTCTTAATTTAGTGGAAAATGGGGAATTCAGAAAGCCAATACAGTCTTCAGGGATCAAAAAATCATGCTGCTGCCACAGCTGGTGCCAAGCAGAAGCCTTGCTCTCTAAAAATTCGGAGCATTCATGCTAAAGATGAGAAGTCTTGCTCCTTGCATGGATGGGGACATACCAACAGTGGCTCAAACTACAAGTCGAGGTCTCTTGCCAGAAGTTGCCTTTCGCACTTCAAGAGCAGTCAGCCTTATTCAGCCAGACTCAGTGACACTGCGGTGAAGGTCTCTAAAGGCAGTGTCCATGCCAAACACAGGACAAATCCCTCAGGCGACTACTGCCAAGGAAATAATGCAGTGTTTCTGCCTGATAACGGTTTCCACTATATTGGCCTTCAAGCTGGAAGTAATCATGCTGCATCCCGAGAATGCAATGGGCACATTTTAAATTGCTATGGAAAGAACGAGAGCCTTGCATCAACCTCCCCATCAGAGGACAGGAGGAGTCCAAAAGTTCTCATTAAAACACTGGGGAAGCTGGACGGTTGCTTGAGGGTTGAGTTCCACAACAGTAGCAACAACAAAGTACCGACCGAGGAGTCCAGCGGACCAGTCCAGCTGCTGAGGTATTCACCTACCTTGGAGTCTAAGTCAAATAACCTGCTTGATGTCAGGAGGAACTCCAGTGCAGACTGTTCTTCAAGCCATCGTCTGTCACCTACTGATTCAAGGCTTCGATCTAGCAAAGGAAGTTCCCTAAGCTCTGAGTCTTCATGGTATGACTCTCTCTGGGGAAATGCTGGGGATATCAATGAGTTGGATGGTCCGTATTTGACCAGGAGCACTCCGGATACAAGCATTCATGCCAGTTTCCCAGCAAGTGACAACAAGAAGACGTTCAATCAAAGTTCATCTCTCTCCTCGCTTCGAGATCTCTATAAGGATACAAATTTGGAAAGCACTCCCTCACCTGGGATCAGGCTGTCTGATGAGTATATTGACACTCACGGCAGTCTAAGCAATCGTGTCTCGTTTGCCTCAGACATTGATGTTCCCTCCAGGGTAGAGCAGGGAAGTCCTGCACATTACTCCTCCTACACGCTCCCGTGCAGAAAGTCCAAGCCTCTCACTGAGGAGGCATCCAAGAAGGATACGTTAAAAAGCCGTATGCGACGCATCAGTGACTGGACAGGAAGTCTCTCGAGGAAGAAAAGGAAGTTGCAGGTATGAACAAATAAACCTAAGACTAAGTGTCTTGAAGTTGGTTTGTAGATTCCTCCTATAAATGTAATGATTGCATCATGTTTGCCTTTCTACCAGAATAGCTAATTACTAATTTCCTTTAGTAATTTGTGGAATTCTGTGAAATATTCCAACCCAGAAGTTGTGTGAAGTATCAGCAACAAGAACAAAAAGATGTACATTTTTGTATGCAAATTCTCCCTTCCTGTTTGGGCATTGTCTTAGTTAACTTAAGCTTCATATCTCAGTGAATTAGCTTTTGAAATTATTGCATTATTTCTGAAGTGTCTTGGAGTTTTAAAGCCTTCTCTTTGTTTCAGATATGAAAAATATAGACATATACTATAAATCAGCATACATTATTTGAAGACCATGGAGGGAGCAGTAGAAATAAATTTGAGACATAGCATGTTATAAATATCTTCGCAAATAGTCTCTGTTTGTATTGTGTGATTCATCACTGGCTTTGGTTTCACTGTTGGTCCACCTCTAGCAAGGCGAGCAACTGTAGACTGCTGGCCAGACTTGCTGGTTCTGCCCCTACCTCCCATGAAGGTATTACATGGGGTGCCCTCCTCCTTCCTGTGTGTGAGCTTAGCTCACCAGATGGAGGAGCTTGAGTTGCCATCTGGCTTGCCAGGAGTTGGTGGTATGGAGGAGATGGGAGGAGGGCAAGAGGGAGGGAAAGGATGTTTCTTTAGAATTTAAGGCTAATCCCATTAATAGGAATTTAGGATGCCTGTGGTCAGGAATGAAATGCTCATAGTTGTAGGCTCCCGAGTCAGCTCCTTAAATGCCAGACTGTGCCTGGACTTCTACGTGTGAGTTCACAAGCTGAGCTGGAGGGCAAAGACTGTATTTTTATTTTTTATTTTTAATCTTCCCTAGTGTTTCTCGTATAGAAAGAGCCTCTGTGCTTCTCTAAATGAAGGATCTGCTCCCTTTCAGCAACATTGGGATGCTGGCTACTTCAAAGGCAAGCAGAAAGTAAGAGGAACCCCAACTTCTGCAACTTAGGCAGCAGCTAAGCTGTAGATCATATAGCGCACTTTCTGTGGCATGTAAAGCAAATGCCATCTCCCATGTTGGAAATTTGGACAGGTATTGTGCCTGCTTTGAGGCATCTGTTGCTGCAGTGTAAAACTCCAATGGCTCAGAAATGAGGTCACTATAAGGTTTGCCAGCATAAATCCTAGGTAAGGACTACAGAACCGGGAAGATGAAAATGAAAGCCGTGTATTTGAATCACTTCTTTGTGAGTCGATGCTCATGTATTTTATCAGATGTTGTCTTTTCACCTTCTTACTCAGCTGTGAAAGAGAAGGCAGAAAAACCGGAATCAATAAAGTGGGCCTCAGCGCTTTCTGCCAGGATTCTTCACTGATTTCGACATCCGTAGCTATTCTGGATTTTATAGCCAGGCTTTACATATGATTTCTGCATCCCAGACCTTTGCCATGTATTACTTAGCTATGACATTTTCAGAATGGTATTTGTGGTGCAGGATTCATAGCTGCCTTGAATTCACTATGCACTGAGCTGACTTCAGGAACAGCAAGGAAATTCTGCTGGTGAGATTGCATCAAATTGGAAATTGATTCTGGTGGAAGGAAATCAGCCCTAGCTCCAGAAATGATGATTTCTTAAAAAAAGGCGTAGGAAATAGGCATTGATTTTTATCAGACAAGTATCCACAGGTAAGACAAAGCAGGAAGTAGATTCTTTATGATTTTGCCTTCACCGTGAGGTTTGGTCAGTTCCTTTCTGCGTCATATGTTGTGATTAACCTGTGATCTTTTCTAGGGGCTGCAGTGTTTCAGTGTGGTAATGATTACGCTCTCACCAGCTCCTTTGGCATAAAAGTGTAGAAGTACCATGCATGGTTCTGCTGGCAGCTGGTTAGTCCCAGTCGATAGGACTGTTCTTCACGGAAACTGCAGCCCCTGTGCTTTGCTCTGAACGTTGTGTCCCTTTCTCCTTACATTACTAATAACTGGCTGTGAGTCACTCAGGATGAGCGTAGGTGAAAGCTGGAATACTTCCTATCGGCAGGCCTAAGCATTGGGTGGATGGGCCCTCCAGCTGGCCAAGCCTCCTGCTTCACAGGGGCTCAAGGCCAGAAGGTACAGTCTGGGGTGTTGAGGTCAGTCCCCTGCCATCAGAAAGGCAGCAGGCTATAATCTCCTTCATAACTGAACAAATTGCAGCTTAAAATCCAGTAGACTTGTCCCCCAGCTTGAAGAGTGTTTCCAAACCCTCTTATTCAGATGCTTGGAACTCATCATCTAATTTGCAGACTAAATATATTCCTGGCCACTCCATTCTGATGCTGGTGTTGTCCATTAGTTATCCTGCCTTATTATTTAATGTGTTATAATTTATTTAAAGGGAGAAATTGTGTCTAATGGACCACCTTTGCTGGGTCATGCAGACTCTCTTTGGTTCCCTGTCTTAAGATAGGAAGTCTGTTTCCTTTTCGTTCTGGCACGTTTTCCCTGCACCTGTTTTGAGTCATTCATAACCAGACTTGGATATGGGATATTCAGGATGAGCCCTTGGCTGTGCCCTGTCTGGTGAGCTGGAAGCATCTTTATGCCTGACTTGATCTGATATATCCTGGAACTGAGTTTGTCTTTCTCATAGTGGTCTCATGCCAAAGGCTTGCAGTTGGTCTGTGCCATCACCCAACTTTCTTTGCAGGAGGGTGTCCTAATGCCTTCCCTTTCTACATCACTGATGCTCTACTACAGGACCCATCCTCGTTGATTTAATCCTGGCTGAAACAGCACTGAGGAGATGCTCTATCACAATATGTTACATGTCAGTACTGAGGTGTGAGTGGTGCATGTGGGATGGATGTGTGGACAGAGCTTAGGCAGACCTGTTGCACAACCAGCCATGCTAAGGACGGTCATGTAAGCTCCATATGCAACTGCACATGTGTCTGTCTATATAACATGGAGAGAACAGGTTTATTCTGTGCAAAATTAAAATCCAGCCACCAGAAATAACTGTGCAGATAGGTTCTTGAATGAAGTAAGTAGCCTCTTTATAGGAATTGTTTCTGAAATTTACAGGCTTTTATAAGCCAGAGCACTGAAATTTTGTGGTATAAAGAGAATTTAAAAGAAAACTGCATTGAGGTAACTTCTTTATTTGGCTTGAAAACAGGTATTAGTTCCCACTTTCAGCTTGGGTCCTAATGAATTTAACAGCCTGCATTATTTCCTGCCCTGTTCCTTTCAACTAATTATTAAATGCGTCACTTTGTCTAATTGGTATCTTAGTTGGCCGCTTTATCTTTTGCGTTATCTGCAATTATTCCAGGATACATCTCAGACGTTGAGAGATCTGCTTGAACACAGCTGAGCAGATATACTGGTAGTTTTCTATCATCGCTAGATACGACAGACCAAAAATGAGCAGAAACTCACCCGGCAGGGTGAACACCCCTGGCAGCAGTTTGGGTCAGGCTTTTTCAGCAGTGACCAGATACTGTTACAGTGTCAGCCTCCCTGAGGATCAGCAGAGACTGCGTGACTGTGATTGTGCCAGTGCTGCTCTTTTAAAACTAATACGAGTGATGTTGTCATGGTGAAGTGTGTATAATCCCAAAGTTTCATTCATTTTAGATCCTTTCTGAGAAAACATAGGATGTGCTGGTGGGCAGGTTATATCCTGTGTGTTGTTCCAGTAATGGCCCTTCACAGAGGTCACCTTCTTATATCTGCTTCTCTCTTTGTTTTTCTTATTAGTGATTTGGGATTGAAAGAATATGTTCCATAAACCATATGCTAATGTTTTCTGGAGAACACTGTCAGTTTCTGGAGAATAGTCAAACAATTAAAATGCAGAATTTTGGCACGCATGTTCAGTGACAGTAATTAAAAAGAGGGTGGAGAAAGCTTCCCGTTTCCCACAGAACTGCACATGGCCGGTGCAGTTGTGTGACCCATCTTGTACAGTCGTTTTGTGGGCATAAACACATTACATATGTGATTCCCCCTTTCTTCAAACAGTCTCTCAGCTTGCCTGTGGAAAATTGTTTACTGTCATTGATGCCTTAGATTTATTCATCTGTTCTCACAGGCCCCGCTGACTGGAAGTCTGTATCTTTTCAAGCTGTATATATTAGAAAATGCATTCCCATTCACTGAATTTTAGGGTTTTTCCTGTAGGCACATTTGACATCATTGTCTAAAAAGCAAAACTGCTGATGTTCGGCGAGCTACTCTCCGAGAACGTTGATGAAAACTCTGCCACAAGGTTTGTGAGAGGTGCTGTGTTACTGTGACAATTCCATCCTTGTGGCCAGGCAGTGAGATGAAGAGAAGCCAGACTTGAACCTAACCATACCATAATGAGTGATAGTTTTCAACTGAGCATGGTATTTGGGAGGCCACCACCAGCAGTGTCCTGCTGCTTGAGAAGTGGCTTGCCCTGTGACACTTGCACCTGCACGTGAGCTTGCTGTGGCTCCCGGCTGTGTGCTGGAGGCCATTATACCATCAAAACACGGCACTACTTCTGCTCTGCAGTTTTGAAGAGCGTTGAGTAGGAAGCAAAGAAATATAAAAGTAGTTGCTTTCAAAGCTGCTGGTGAGAGCAACTCACAGGAGACCAAGGTTTATTTACTTTATCTGTGTACAGAAATCTGTGAGCAAATAGATGCTACTATAGAGACAGTTTGAAAGTATAATAGCTCTATTTTCACTGAGGGTTAATAGCTTCGCTGCTTTGATTCTTTGTAGCCATCTCTTGTTTTCTCTTCCCTCATACTTTCCAAGCAACGGTCCTAAATTTTGTCTACAGCAAAAGGCACTGGACTTTTTGTGCTATATGCTCTTAGATGTCAGTTGCTTTTAAATACCATCAGTAACACACAAGTTGGAAAGACAACAAATGGCCTCCTGCGATGCACGGCATGGCTCTCGCCAGGGGGGTTACTCCAGGTATGAACCCCCCCAGCCATCGCTGGAGCCTGCAAGAGGTGGGAGCGGGCAGCTCATTGCTGGGCAAGGCTTCAGCCAGGCAAGACCCAAGCTGCCAACTCAGTCCCACTTGGACAAGCAGCAGCAGGATCTGGGCATGTGTTAGCAGTCGTATCACAAGGTAGAACTGAAGTCATGCACGACGTATCACCAGGCCTGGGTATTTCAGGTTAAGTTGGCCGGCCCTCTCGATGCAGGGATGAAATTGCACAATGCAATTAGGGGAAAGGCCCATGGGTGCATGATGAGACAGTCAAGCTCCTGTGGGGTTTCCAGCAAGTCAGAAAATATACACCTCTGCAGTCTGGAAACTGGATTCCTGCCAGTCAGCGAGCCTGTCCATCTTTTTTTAAAATTGCATCTTGTGTTAGATTAGATTTTTGTCAGTTGGTCAGTGCTGACAGGCTTAAAATATTTTAAACTTTTGACCCTTTTTGTGTTGGTTGTGCACAGTTTGTATAACAGAGAGAAAGCAGAGGTAAAATCAGCCAAGTTGTGCTGAAGGTAAAGGTAGCTGCCTCGCATGAACAGTGTCAGCAAAGTATCGAAAACCCTGTAATAATAAAGCGACTTGCCGTGGCATTGTTCCCGCTTGGCAGACTCGTAAGTGGCAGTTTCATGTGGAGAAACGAGGAAAGCCTTGACGGCAGGTCTGCTGTTGCCTGGAGCCCGTCAGGTTTCAGGAAGCAGGAGCCCCAGTAGCTACCACTGAATTTGGAGGCTTCTTGCTGCCGTGCAACCTGGTCTGAGTTGCCAAGGCCGGTTGACTTAGCGGTGAGGCTTTAATGGGGGTCTGCTGAGTGAGCAGAGGTGGTGGCAGTGGCTGCCGAGGTAAATAAAGGCTGTGATGTTAATGGTGAAGAGGTAGCGTTTGAGGAAGGAATTGACTGTGGCTAAACACGCAACAAATGTAAATGCCAAACGAGGTGTGTCTTTACTTTGAGTTCTGGTGACTGATTGCTGGCAATTTCCTTTTATGCACAGGAGCCAAAATGTAAAGATGGGAGTGAATACTTTGACAGCAGAATGGACAACTTTAGCACAGACACTCTGGCACCATCACAGCTCTCTGCTTTGCTGTGGTCACCCGGCTCCAGCCACGTCCTGTCCCAGAGAAGCGAGTCTACCAATGCAGTCAGCAGCGATGCCCTGAGGCAGAACATTTATGAAAACTTCATGCGAGAGCTGGAGATGAGCAGGACAAACCTGGAGAACACTGAGACTTCCTCGGAAACGGAGGACTCCAGCAGCGAGTCCCTCAGCTCCTTGGAGCAGCTGGATTTGTTGTATGAGAAGGAGCAAGGAGTGGTGCGCAAGGCAGGGTGGCTGTTCTTCAAACCACTGGTAACCCTGCAGAAAGAGAAGAAGCTGGAGCTGGTCACACGGCGAAAATGGAAGCAGTACTGGGTAACGCTCAAAGGTAAATTGCTGTGTTGCTCCTCTGGCTTGGCAGCAGCAATTGTTTCCATTGGGTCTCTGCAGCTTTTCATGCATGACAGGTCCTATTAGCAGTCCCAGTAACTTTATGCTGTCTACCCTCACGCTTGAAGTGGAGCGTGTGCCAAAGCAGCCTGCTAAGTAGAGGTGCTGCTCATGTGCTTTGTATTGCATGTGCAGCCTTGCATTTACTACCGTAGTGGGAATTGTTTCATCTGACTTCCCAGTTTCTGTACTCACACAGAATTAGTAGTTCAGAAGATGCTTTGGGATGTTTGGAGGTCAAAGACCAAACTGAACCAAAACTGAGAAAAATACGTAATGTGTAACTTAAATACATGTGTAAGTGTCTCAAGGGAAGTCAAAATTCAAGGATCAGAAAGCCCCTGGTGCCTGATTCCCTGGCACAGGCACGCTGTTTCCTTGTCTCTGCTATACAGTTTGCTTAAAGTTGGGGTAAATTACCGTAAAAACAGTCAGTTTGTTGCCAGAGAATCAGGTGGCAACATAACGAAGAGGTCAGTGCCTCCGTGCTGAGGTATTTGCACAGAAAAGCATTGCCCTACAGAGGTCCCATTCTGGGCAGAAGCAGTAGGGGAAGGCCTGCGGTGCCTGAGGCTCAGCGTGGGGTGCTGGCTCCCGAGGCCACTCCAAGCACTCACCAGTTTCCCTTTTTGCCACGGATGGTCTTTCACATGGCCTGATCCCGACATTGCCAGGCACTTCTGCCTTTCAGCATGCCTGCCTTCCTATCTCCCCCATCTTTCCCTGCCGTGAAACAGCCCTGTGGGAAGGCAATCCACTTAACAGAGGCTGCTGCCAGTGGGCTGCTGTGTGATTACTGTGTTTAGCCCTGCGCCAGCAGCACACGTTGATGGCTCAGAGTAATAGAGCAGGTAGGTGTGCCACAAGAAGTGGATAGGTGTCAGGAAGTGTGAAAAGGAAAATAACATCTATTGTGGGGAGGAAGAGGAATTTAATGGCTGAGTTCATAAGTTTTTTTTTTCTCTCTCCCCCCCCCCCGCCCTTTTTTTTTGAACTGCATCCAAAGGATTTGCCTTTCAGTAAATATAATGCGAAGTTAATAAGTAAGGAAATGATCAAACTTAATAATTTCCTAGCATATCTGGGACTGGAGGAGAGAAAATAACAACTTTCCCACAGGTTGCCCTTTTCAAAATTCTGCATGGGTGTAGACCTGAAGAAAAATGAACAGCAAACAGCAAGTGCTGAGAATGTTACCCTTGATAGTGCTGATTTAAAAGAAGCAAACTTGCAAGAATGTAGCAATTCTGCCTAATAATTCAGAGACCTGTTATCAAAGGATCAAAATGTAGGCAGTCTTAACACTTAAATCACTTATCCTGATCATCAGATAGCATGATTCATGCTTACAAGCAGTATATACAAAAGGAAAAACAATATCTGAATGCCACCCTTTTATTGTATGTGTTTGTGTTATGGAGTGTGAATGTGAGTTTGATCTGCCTCCTCTAAAATTCAAGTAGTTTCTTAACAATCCTGCCAAACGCCTAAACTGTAAGATATGTTATATACTAGTAGTCCATACATTTTTGGGATAATGAAGCTATGGTGCTCTGAGAATGAAGTCTGGTGCTTTGTGTTCAGTTCTCTGATTTGAAATTGACTTGCTGGTGACCTTGAACAAATCACATCCCTTCTTGGTAGCTGAAAATACCCAACCATAAAAAGAAAATAATAAAATTATTTGTAAAAAGCTTTATTAGCTTCTAACATTATGAGAAATATTAAATATAATGCTTTCTGTGTAGTATGAGTGATATGGCATTAGTGGTGCAGAATATCCTCCTCTTTGCTGTTTTAAGTATACGTTCCTCATTTCCTTGATCTCATACCTTTATTGTCCTGTAGAGAGTTCTGATGCCAAAATAAACTCGCCTGTCTGGATATCAAGGCGTAGTTCTGTTTTTGTAATATGCTGTATCAAGATCAAGGCACTTGCTTTAGCTCTTCCTTATACAGGATTTTGAGTAAGTCTGTATTTAATTTGTTCTGGAAATTTAAATAGCCAAGATATTTTAAAATACGACTTAAAATAGCCACATATGCAAATGGAGAACAGCATGTTTCTTTGCACTCTGGTGAGATGTGTTTAATTATAAATATGCAGAAGGCTTATAACCATCTGGTTACCTGCCAGACTTAAAAGTATACATGTCCTGAGGCCTTTGCTCCACTTTCAGGGCAATCAGGACCCGAGCTTGATTAGTAACCCTTTAACATGAGGAACTCTCTTTCCCATCTGTCTTGTCCAATTAATTTATTTTAATGAGGGAAATTGCTTTCCAATTCCCCACTCGGTTCACATTTTGATCAAAATACTTGGACTATAATCAATCTTAGTGGGTCTGTCAGAGTTCATGAAATTACTTGTTGCTAGGGATCACTTGGCTTGACCCAAAGATTCATCTGGGGTGCCATACACCTAAACACACGTGCATGCTCTTCATCTATTATGTATTTATTTGTTTGTTTTTGTACATGTAAACTATCAGGATAAAAAGCAACATATCTTTAGGTACCTTCCTGATAAAACATAGGGGAAATATGGAAGTTTTAAGTAGAACTTAATTTGCATTTTTCTAAAATGCAGAAGTGGAAGTGGTTGTACAGTGTTGCTGCCGAAGAGTGCAGGAGACTTGGATTTACTGGTTTTGCTTGCACTATTATGTTGAAATGATTACAGAAGTCGTACATCTGATATGCAGTGGAACAAACCATATCCTTCTTTTCCTACTGCAGAGATCTCCAGCTGTCTCTGTACCATAAAGGAGAACAAGTGAGGATGGGTAAGGAGAAAGGATAGGACCAACTCTATAGGATCTACTCTTATTCTAAATATTCTGCCAGACAATCTACAGTAGGACAGCAATAGGAAAAGGTGCACTTAAATAATGCACAGGCAGTTGGATTTATTTGATGCCTTCCCTTGAAAACTTTTCAGTTGTCAACCAGTTTGGTCAGTAACCTCTTATATTTCCTTTTTTTCTTGTAAGTGCTTTACACTCTCTGGTGATGGTGAATGCAAAGAGATTCACCTGACTGACTTTCTCTTTTCATATGCTGTAGATTTGGGCCATGAGAGGAAGAGTGGTCTCCAACTCACAACACAGCAAATTTGCTCCACAAACTCTAGCCAGCCCATTGTTCCCCTTAATCAGACAGAAGAATCCAAAAAATCCTCTTGATTTTGGTTCTGATTTCAGATCTAACTTTTGAGTAATCTCCACCTCAAAATTTCATGAATTTGGATGATGCATTTGAGACTTTTAACACAGTGTTAAGTGTAAATGCTAGAGAATTGGTAGAATTAAGGCTGATGTCTGCTTTTACCTAACAATTTTAAATGTGTGTATAAAAGGAGCATTTGTATTTTGCAGGTTTTGCAACATTCCCTTCGTACACACTGCCTAGGTGTATTTGTTTAAGTTTTGATGCTGCCTTGTGTTGTGCTGTCTCTTCGATTTGAAGGAAAAACAACAACAACAAGAAAAGGCAGATTAGAGAAATATCAATGGTGTAGCCCTAGCAAACTCAATCCTTGTATTGGCTGAGTTTCAAGTCTTCTACTGAATATGTATAGGGGTTACAACAGTAATGTATTCATGCATTTCTGGTCCCTAAGGGACCATTGTGATCATTTAGTCTGACTCGCTGTGTAATGTGGCTGTAGGTCTTCCCTAAGTTAATTCCTGAATGAATTCAAGCATATCTTTTGGAGAAGAATGTCATTGCTGGAGAGTCTACCACCAGCCTCAGATTTTTCCTAAATGCTTAGGTTATCATCAGTTTTCAAATTGTATTTATAACGTCTACTCTTATTTCTTCCAGGTTAAACATCCAGCCACAGTATAGTATTAATCAGTCTTCCAAATTAAAATAATAATAATAATAATAATAAAATAAAATCAAACCCTCTATTTTTCAGCTGCTGTTTCCCAGGTATGAAAGTGAGGTGTATTTACATCTTTTCTCTAGATGCACAAATGGGCTATGAAATTCTTCAGAAATACAAGATAATTTTAAACTAGATTATTTTAGTACATGCTTCAGACTATGACTTCCATCAGCAGGTAAATCAGCACATCTCAGACGACAGTAGGTTGCAACATGAGGCAGGAATGAATGGCTGGCAAGGGATGTAGGAGAAACAGGCCCCTGTTAAGCCAGCTTCATTGCCAAACGCAATGTCATCGTACTTCTGGGAACTGGGATCAAGGCTGCTCTGCTGTCCTCCAGAAGTTGTTCCCCTTGTTGCGTCTGTGATTGTTGTCGTCAAGGATGAAATTTGCTTTGTGGATGCAACTCTCCTGTCTTATATATTATACCATCTATGAGACTGAACATGATCAAACTCAACCCTTTTAAACTGTTTTAAATTATCCATAGTCTAAATCCCCAGTTTGCAGGTAGATCAAAGGAAGCCCAGTTTAAATTTGAGAGGTTTATTCACTTAGCATGTTTTTGGAAGACAGATGTTTCTACAAACAAAGATTTCTTCAACAACTGTTGAGAGAGAGTTGGTTCCCTTAAATAATAACGGAACACAAAAGCTGATTTAACTAAGCAGGAATTTTTCTACATGCTTAAATATTTTAATAGCCTGAGTTTACTGAGCTATCCTGGTGCTGTTTTTTTTGTTGTTGTTGTTGTTTTTTTTTTTTTTTTTAGTCCTGCATATTTGTTGCATCTGTGTTAGATTTCTGTTCCAACTTTTCATTGGCAAATTCAACATTAACTTATGTTTCCCAGTTTAGAGGATCCTCCTTATTTTTCTAGCTCAAAAGAGGGTAACAAACATTCCAAGTCATTGGAAATTTTAATTCACAGAAACATTAATATAAGAGAACTTGAATGGGACATCCAACTTATTTTCTCTTTACGTTTTTTGTCCCTCTGAACTACAAAGGTTGTACTCTGCTGTTCTATGAGACCTACGGAAGGAATTCGATGGAGCAGAGCAATTTGCCTCGATATGCCCTGTTTGCAGAAGACAGTATAGTACAGTCTGTTCCAGAGCATCCCAAGAAAGAAAATGTGTTCTGTCTCAGCAATTCTTTTGGAGATGTCTACCTATTTCAGGTAACAGTATGCATACCTGATTTTGTGATTGTTTCCGTTTTAGGATGTGTTTGTGAGTATGCACATGTATGTGTGTGACTATGTATATGCATACATACACACACATCATGTCTGTACCAGTGACTTAAAATGAATAGTATAGTTACACTGTTACAGTATACTCTTATAATATTGATTTAAGTGTATGATACAACTTCAGGTATATGGTATTACACCAGTTGGCTCAGACAATTACTGTTCAGAAATAGAGAGAACAGAGATCCCAAATAAGCAAGACACTTCTGGTCCCTACTTGTTACAAGCTTCCAGAAAATCAGCTGTGTTATCAAATGTTTTCATGTTTATCAGCATTCTGCCTTTACAGAATGATGGACTCAACCCTAAATCTGCTGGCCTCAGAGAGTTTGAGTGTGACATTCAAAAAGAAGGTTAAAAATAGTCTAAAGATCTTGGCTGCTTAACTGCAGCACTGGAAATGTTAATAAAGAACAGTATTATGTGGAACCGCCTGCATAAAAACATGTTGATTCATAGGCACACTTGTAAATATCTCTGGAGACACTTTGTGCAGATGTATTCTCTTTGCCTTGCTGTGCTGTGTTCCACTAATTTGGCATTTTTAAAGTAAGCAAACACCTCTCCTCAGACCTTACTTTTAAAATCATCCCTGTTGCTATGTTACCTCCACAAGAGGAGGTTTATCTTTGAAATGTGTTGGCTTTCACCTTAATTAATTGGAGGGATAAAGGATGCAAGTCACATCTTGTCCACAGCTCGTGGGTTCTGTTGCACTCCCACCAGAGCCCTCAGACCTTGAAGGTCTAAGAAGCAGAAGCTGAAGGTTGGGGACAAGTCATGACAGTGCAGAAAAAACTCGCAGTTCCTTTATTTTGCATAGTTTTAAAGGTAAAACCTTACTTGAGAAGTTTTATGATAAAGTGCCTGAGATCTCAGGGAACCCGTCAAGCAATTCACGTCCTAGAGTTGCAGATTCATTTTGATTTTCTCTTGTCTGGTTGTAATATTGCACCTCTGGTTTGTTCACAGGCAACAAGCCAGACAGATCTGGAAAACTGGGTTACTGCCATACATTCAGCCTGTGCTTCCCTGTTTGCGAAGAAGCTTGGGAAAGAGGACACCATTCGGCTGCTGAAAAATCAGACCAAGAGTCTCTTCCAGAAGATTGACATGGACAGTAAGATGAAAAAGATGGCAGAGTTGCAGCTCTCAATTGTTAGCGATCCGAAAAACAGGAAGGCCATAGAGAATCAGGTACTGGAAACAGTGCGGTTTGTTTCTGCTACAGACTGTTATTGCAGTAGCATATTTATCGCCATTTCTTGCTTTGGCCTCCTGCTATTGATGCTTTCTAGGCCTGAGAGCAATTGTCTTGGGCATAGCTGGCATGGCATGGTAGTCATAACTATTGCCAGGTTTCTACAGCAATCCAGAGCAGCTCGTGAAGTAGGCCAGCACTCAAAGCTGAGGATCAGACCGGTCTGTTTTATGAGCACAAAGCTATTTCTTTTCACTTCTGGAAAAATGTAATTCATTTTCACGACTCTGTTTTATGATATCCTTAGCTATTAATAATATCTAGATGTTACACAGCATACCACAGAATATGTAGTATCTTCAATGAAAAATTGAAAGTAAAGATTTTAGTGTAGGTACATAGCAATACCTTTTGGCACCTTAAGATAGGATGTGAAGTATACTTTATCCAAATGGAATTGGAAGAAGGGCTAAGGCAGGCAAAACAACGTGCTTCCGTTGAAATTTAGCCATGACTAAAAGGTCAGGGATCCTCTAGGCTTCTTAAATAGCCCCCTAGGTGTCTAAATGAGAACAAGAAGTCAAGACCAGAGCTTTCCATCTTGGGGGAGAAAAGCACCTCTGTAAGTACCACTGGCAGTCTCTGGAACATTATTCCAGTATCAGTTCAAAGGAAAGGGGCACAGAGTTAGTCACTAACAGCACTTCTTGTAACACTCTCTGGTTGTGTACTGGGAATTGTTTGTCTCAGCATAAGCCCAGGTCCATTGGTGCTTAGCTTGGGAGAGCTAATGCCTTACAGCCAAAATCTTCACCCGTGGCTGTAACAGACAAAAATGTTTGCATCCAAACTTGTATCCAGGCTAATTTTGTTTCACTGCAGCAGCAATTGAGCTGAATCATCAGGTGCCTCCCCCTGTAAATAGCTTTTGGATGCCTAATGTGTTATTCTGATCACAGTTTTGTATGATGGTGTTAGGAATACATGAATCTTGACTAAAGCAGCAGCTTAGTGCTGAGGAAGATTCACCATTAAGGTTTGTTTCTAAAATGAAAACTGGAGCCCCTCCTTCCCCCTTGAAATTTAGTTTTCTTGGTCTGTGTGTGTCTTGGGATTCCAGCCAAGCCCTGCTTAAGACCAGGCAGATTGATGAACAGCTAGAACTGTTCTTCAGTTAAAACAGTTACGTTATTGTCTGTGCAGTGGTGCATAAGACATGAAGCCTTACTCTGCTCTCAGTTCCAGCAAGCGAACCAGGAATCCCTCCAGTGATACCTTATGGAAGTACATCTTGAGATTTTGACATCTTGTCCATGCCCACAGATTTGCAGGCGGCAACTGGCACACGATGCTTCAATTATGCATGCTCAGTGTCCGGGCAAAGGCTTTGCTGCCCAGGGCCTCTTATGTATACTAAGCTTCTCTAGTAGTTCAGCCTAACAGGTTTGTGGATTGAAGTTGCTGTATCTTTGATTTTATTAAGCCTTTAACAAAAGACATCTGATAATTTTGGGGTTTTTGAGAGCTGTGCCTTCTCAGTCAGAGTAGCTATTCCTCTAGCATTACTTCAAGCTGCACATTAAGGCCTCTTGGGTAGCAACCAGAGTTCATTTCCTTTGATTCCATACAGCATAATTATGTTACTCTGGTTGGTGGAACACTTACTTTCATGAAGTTGATGCTTGTATTATTTACAATTCTTATTCTATTGGTATGAACTTAACCAAGGGCAGACTGACTGATACTGACTATCAAGCTCTTTGTAGAACACTTCAGTCTGAAGCTATATGAGCAGAGTTCAGAAGGTATGCAGGTGTGTGTAGGGATTTGTGGCGTTCATAAGAGTTCATAAGCTCTTATAGTGCTCAGATGTTCATAATTTCCATGTCACTTTATTTTATGGTCCGGAGCCCAGTGACTTGAATGGAGGATGAACTAGGCATCCTTTTATTGCAGTAGGTTTTGAGACCTATAAGTATATACAGATTTCTAGAGATGCTCTAGTGGTTAATATGGCCCATCATATGTGACGCACTGAAAAAAAATCCTTATGTATAGCAGCTTAATTTGCCCACCCACTACGTACTGATGCTAGTAGTTTATTTAGAGTCAGCTGAACAGTATTAATGGTGGTCAGTCTCTTAATTTCTGCTAATTAGATGTTCTGTCCTTGAACAACTGCCATTGTTTTCCAGCTCAGTCCCTGGAAGAAGTTGGCTGCATTCTGCTATAACTGCAATCCATCACTAGGGCTGCAGAAGATTTATTCCTGCTAATCTTCTGTCTGTTAATTTCTCAAAACATCGAAAGGGGGCAAAACAGTGAGACAAAGAGTGAGATGCATCCACTCGTTAGCAAACAATAAATTCATAATGAGCATTTTGTCCATTCTTGAAGCCTTTGATCTCTTTAAAATCTCTCCTTACAACTGCTGAAGGTTTGTTGGCAAAGTCACTTTAGAGAAAAGTCAGTAGATAACTTGGTTTCCTAATCTTTTGATTTAGTGTCTCAGGGATGGGTTTCTGAAAACAAACAACAAAAAAATCTTGATATAATTAGTAAGTAAGTAATATACTTACTAAGCTAACAGTTTTGAAAAAGCATTATTCCTGAGGGAGAAGTTTGCATATATGTAGCGCAGCCCAGTTGTTTAGAACTGTGGTTGTTTAGTTGTCTTTTGCCCACTTTTAGAAGCAAAAGGAATATAAATTCTTGGGTTTGTTTCCTTTAAGTTTGGTGGTGTTTTCAATCATGTAGGAGTTATAACTGAGGTATATTGTATACATCCAGTTCAAGATAACTTCACTAGTGATATGTTTTGGGAAGTCAGAGGAAATACTATGATTGACTTCAGAGGGACCATGGTGGTTTTTGTGTAAAAAGATGAGGCACAATATTAATTTATTTTCTCTGGGGAATTATATCAGAAGTTGTGATTTCTAAATCCTTTCTCTCTTTCCTTCCTCTTCCTCAGAAAAACAACCACACAACCTCAAGTTTCTATTTTCTTTCACATCTGTATTGATTTAAAACCAGTACTTCTCTGCTGAAGACTTAGTAATTCACAAGGCTCTACAAGTATGCAAAACCTTTTCTTGTTTCAGTTACCATCACCTGAAAGGCAGTTGCAGTAAGGAAATGTGGACTTCTAAAATTGCTCTATGTGCTTACATGTACACACATGTTTTTTTTGTTTGGTGTCCAGCAAGTGGGTGGATTTGCAGGCTGGCATTTGATAAAGCTAATGCTACAAAAAGGAAGTCCAAACAAAATTTAGAATGAAAAGGTTTATTCTCTAGAGAAATGAATGTTTTATAAACTTGATGCTATCAAACCGGTTGAGAAATGTCTTCAGCCTTGCAGCCTAGACCAGGAATTCTTTCTGTCCGGATTTACAGTTCAGTATAATAATAGATTTAAGAGCAGTGTACAAGAAAGTGGCAGCCATTTGTATAGCTATCAGTATTGTTGGGCAGTTTAGAAGAGATCAATGAGAGCAGTGTACATACAGCAACTACTCCCAATAGGCCACTGGCCACATGGCTGGAAATCCCAAGTCTGCCCTTACGACCCATGGCCATGTACGTTTATATTACTATATGCAATAAATATGTTGGTGGTGATGTTGTTCCCCAGGGTATGACTTCTCTCCCAAACAAAGAGAATAAGACAAAAGGTAGCAAGTTGGAAAATCCCATGGCACTGAGAATGATTTTAAAGCCCATGGAGTCCGTCTTTAAAAAAAATGTTAGCTTTCCTAGCTGTTTAACCTGGTAGACAAATCACAGTGTTTGCTGTGAATATGGAGCCCTGTCTAACTGCCATTGAAGTTCGTGAAAGGGATTATTAGCATTTATTCAGAGCTTTTTTAACAAAATAGTACACATTAAGTCAAAAGCAGGGCTGTCTGTGCCTGTGGAACTGTTTTTAATGGGATGGAAAATCAGCCTCACAGTGAGGGCACTGCAGCTCTGGGTGTATTTCTTTATGTACTTGGTACATAAGCCTATTCTATTGTCTCGTTTTAGTACAATAATATGAATAATGGTTGCTTGAAAGCATTCTGGGCTTTTCTCTTCAAATTTTAATATATTGGTATAATCATGTTTTCCAAGCTATTCGGAGTTTTCTGATGTGATTCATATTTTCTGTGTGCATGATACTTAACTTACTTATCAGATGGGTTATGAACAGAGGTATTTACTTGCAGGCACTGAAATGATGAGGCATTAATGAGAAGAACAGGCATATGGTTGGAGATGATTTTTATGGAAGTTTTTGTACGTGTCCTGCAACCAAAAGTAGTTTATCTGTTACTATAAAAAGCAAAATAAAGAGATCTGCAAGGTGATGTTCTGTTTGCTCTGGATAGTCATTAGATGCATTGGTACCTTTCTTCTTTTCCCTGTGGTGGTTTTTGGCCTTTTACACAGGACATGACCCCATTACATTTTGTTTAAAATGTACCTATTTCTCTTTACTCTCACTAATAAGCACAGGAAGACGACTGGAATAGTTTCAGGAATTTTAGTCTACAGGCTTCCCTCAGAAGACCAAGTTGCATGTCTTCATTTTCTACAAAACATCTTATGAAATATTGTCCAACATTAGGTGAAAACTCACAATAACAACTCAAAGAGAATCTTTTCAGGGAACTTTACTAGCACTTGCCAGTTTTGCCACATACAGATTCAAATTTAATTGCAATATATAGTTAGTTTTCTTTTTTTCATACCCTCCTAAACTGAAAAACATGATCTAAGCTTGTTATAACACATCTTCAGTTTGGGTGGTCTTTGAACTGGCTAGAGCAGAGCTCTGCTTTCTGAGAGATCCAGTTCTTTTCGGGTGTTACACTTCAGTGTGGGATGGTTCCTCTCTACATTATTAGTAAAATCCTTCTCTTTTGGTAGTAGCCTGTCACTAAGGAATGAAGTGAATAGGCAGCCAGGAAAGTTAAGGAAGATCATCTCCTTTCTCCTCACTGTTGTACTTACTGCTTGGCAGATGACTGAATTTCCATCTTTGTTTCAGGAAGGTTTGTATAATGAATAAACTGTTACCGAATGCAGAATTGCATAGCAGTGGCTTGTAGGATGAAGCTAGTGCAGGAGTGTGTGCAGGAAGATCTCGTCTTCTGTTTTTTGGGGAGGGGCAGCTGGATAATAACAATCAGTGGCTTTCTGAATTACATCCCTGGCTATAGACATGCATGTAGTACTGCCAGTTTCAGTCAGATTATTGACAAGAATATAAATTAGGTAGATGCAGGTGAACTTTTGTGCTAACAGTGGTATTGGGAATAGGTTTTCTTCTCTCCATTTTGGTTAGAAATCATGACGATTCTGTCCATCCAAAACAATCAGGAAGATGACATTTAAACAACCAACCAAAACAACAAAAAACAAAACAAAACATAAAACTATTGTCATGTTATTGCAAGAAATTTTAACTGTTTCTTAAGTCAGTAGGCAGAATGAAAAATAAAGGGTCTCGCCAAACGCACATCATTGTTGTTTCGCTGTATTATGTTCTATTTTTATTTCTTTGAGCTTAAAGTAATAACAGTATCTCTGTAGTATCCTTTAAAGTAATGGAATTTCTGGGAGAGTGATATTTTTGCTTCTCTGAGTTCTCTTTAGGAAGTAATGACAATAAAACTCTTTTCCCTGTCCCCAGATGCTGAGTGACTCATTTATCCAGATGGGTGCAATATGAATTGTGTCTGAGAACTGGGGACTGGAATGCAAAGAGTTTGGTGTTGTTTGTAATGTGGTTAAAAAGCTGTTCATATAAAACAGCAGCAGAAGTTTCTTTTAAATCCACAGAGTTCCCTACATCAGCTCGCAGAGACACTTTCAATCTGGACAGAAGATGTTGTGTAGGGGAAAAATATGCATTTCTTGTTTCTATAGATAGTGAATTATGTCAGTGAGGAGCTCATGTTTCTGTACAGTGTAAGAACTGCTGCTAAATCAAATCAGTTTTAAAGGCTTACACACTGAGAGAACACCCTCCTTCCTCTGTGTCTTTTGTTTTATGCTACCTTAAATAAATGCAAAGTGGAGAACTGGTTTTGTTGTCAGGTGAGCTGTCCAGGAGGCAACTTCCTTCCTTCCTCCCATTCCTTGAAGTATTCCTATTTGAGTTGATATGGTGTCATTTCTGGCACGACTTTTGGCTATTCATATTCTGGTTTGGGTTTTATTACATTGGGCTCTCTTTGTTGATTTGAAAGAGAGAGAGTCCTTCCCTGTTCCCGAAGGACGCTGTTTGCACTGTAGGATAGGATGGGTGAGGAGCCTGAAACTGTTAGATAGGAACTGTTCTTCCCTGTCCACTTTTTATAATCTCCTAAGCAGTACTTTATGGATCCCTGCGTCATGTGCTGGAACCCCCTGGCCTGAGCTCCCTTTTCTGAACGTACCCCTTTGGCTTTCCCAAGCTCCCAATTTAGAGTTTACATGGAGCGAACCTGGCAGAGTTATTAAATGAACAGAAACCCCCTTTAGCTCACCTGTTTGCATGATTTAAAATGTAATTAATTTACAATTGTTTCACTAGCCTGGAGGAGAATTTACTGTTTATGATCTGAAAAAGATCATTACTGCTAAAGGACTGCCAAAAGTAAGTTAACCCTTAAGATCTCCTGCCTGGTCTAAATCTCTGTTGCCAACATTAGCCCTTTCACTTAGCGATCCCCACATAATTACTGTCTTGTCCCTGCACCAGGCTTCTTTGCCTTAGTTTCTCCTGATGGCCCAAACTAAATCATCCATGGCCCTAACTCTTTGGGCTTCCTGCATTTTACTACTTTCTACCCTTCTGACATAGTCTCCTTTTTCTCTCTACTTTACAGGGATCCTATTAGCCTTGAGAGATTTATTTGGGTGGCCCCTCCTTGTCTTTCTCAAGTGCTCTCTCATGCTGCCACTAAACCCAGACATCCTTGCAACAAAACTTACCTGTTCTGAGGATGCCATCTTGCCACTTGCTTCACCTCCTTTAATGCTTTTCCTAGAAGTCTCTACAGAGTTTTTTCAACTGTGATTGAAACTGGGATAGAGAGAGAAGGGTTTTGGATGCCCTGGATGCTCAAGCCTGCAGTGCAGGCAAGCAGTAATAACTGAGCAGGGCACACCGGGTGCGGTTTCATGTATGCTTGTTTGTTTTGGCGCGCCTCACTTCAGGCCATTATCTCTTATCTCTTTGCGGACTCACTTCGTACTGCTGTTAGCCTCTGTCACCCATTCCCACTCTCACTGCTGTCTGCTGCATCCACTTTTTCCCATTTGCTTTAGAAGAGATTTCAAAAGGTCTGTCTTGTCTGTGCACAATGAAGCTAAGTCCTTGAGCCGTCTTTCGGGCAGTCCTCCCACGTGGGTCAGAGATTTTCCTGACACAATAGCAGAATGAGGATTGCAGCATCTAATCTGCAGGCTGTAAATTAACTTCATGGACCAGGTCGTACTGCACTTTGAAGTTGTTGCTTTTTTATTTGTGAGCTTCCCCCATTTAGTTTTCAAGAATATAAATCTTTAGGAAGAATTATCATAGTTTAAAAGGCTTAGACAAATAGCAGCTGGTATTGGTTCGCGGTCTCCAATTGGTTCCAGACGTCCCTGGTTTTGATAAGACTGCAAGACAATCCCAGAAATTCCCTGCCTACAGCTTTTGCTAATGCCATTAAATGTAGCATCGTGATTACCGATGCTTTTGGAGCTGATTAACTAGCATCCTGCATGACTGATAAACACTGTAATTTAATTATTTCTTCTGAATGTCCTTATGTTGTACCTCACTCCCCCTTCTTAGATTGTCTTTATTTGAATGTACAACTGAGTAGAAATGTGTAATCAGGATCTTGAAGAAAGCCTCAGAAACACAAGAATGCCTGTGTTCAACTCGTGTTCAGTGGGAACAGGATGCTCCACTCCAGCAGCGCCCAGAACAAGTCTTGCTCTGTTCCTGAGGTGTTCAAAATTGGCTTGGCTCTGTACCCATGGAGATGTCATCCCAAAGGGAAAGACTTCACCTGAACTTGTAGCTTTTGGCTTTGTGAAAAGCTGGCAACCATGTTCTCATTCTAGCTGGGTGTCAACATGGTGAAAGAGCTAGGCACAAAGCCTCTTTCTGGAATCATCCCACATGTAAGGTACTAGCAAGCAGAAAAATACTGGGTGAAGAGTGTCTGAGAGAAAAAAAAAAAAAAAAAAAAAAAGCAAAGTAAAGGACAGTGATAAAATAAATCCAAGAAAAAGTGATTGTTCTTTCTGGAACACAAGGGATGCACATTTTGAATGTCTGTAGTGAGAGATTAGAGGAGGCATCTTCATTGTGTGCATATCTCTGTCCTTTTTTCTCTGAATTTTTGTGAGTTGCTCTCGTTACAAGCTTTTGTAAATTCAATATTTTGCTTTTAACAATGCTTTCTTGAAAGATTTTTTTTTGTTAGTGTACAGTAACTAGTAATTTCATATTTGCAGATGTATCCTCCCAGCCAAATAAGATCACTTCTTGCTTCTACAGGTTTAGCTAGCTATAACTGATGCTGTAGTCTGTGAGGTCATGTGTAAGGAAGCCAGAATAAGTAACGTCTCTATCAGTTGTAGTACATGCCTTTAGCACCATTTTGTTAAAAGGGCAGTTCTTGCCCTTTCATTGCTCACTTCATCATTGTGGAAAGTAAGAGGCAAGACACTTGTGTAATTTGTGGTATTTGTCAGCATTATAAGGAAACTGAACTGATTTTGCTTCTAGACGAGCCTGTAGGTCATATAGTTCACCTGATATTTTTATGGTTTTTATCAGTTTGTTTTCTAAGTCATAAAGCTGCTTGTCCTTGATTAATCTAAACTTAAGGTGATAATGTCCTGTACTCCCAGGGACAGGCCAAGGCGTGTCGGTGAAAGGTATGAAGGCAATGAATGTTAGAAAAAGCGATAAACTTCCTCCACAACCCTAAACCACCTGTTTAACAACAAGCTTACAGTGATCTGAGCTGACATGTGAAGGAGAGCATTGTCAGGGAATTTTAACAATCTTCAGCTAATGAACATGAACTTAATGTACATTAACCTAATGTACATGCCTATTCTGCCTTTTCATGTGTGAATGTCTACTATATTAAACACAGCTGTGTTCTTATTGGTACTATTTATCAATCTTATTCTATGTTGTACACTGCGCTGCAGATTTTAGCTGCAGCTACCAATTTGTAAACTGGGGAAATCAAAAGCAAAATCTGACTTCAGTGCAGTGTTTATGTGTTTGTGTAGGTGAGTGCGCATCTACACAAATACTTAAAATCTGTCATCCAAGTCTCGATTCAGAACTGTACTCAACTAGTATATTTTTGAGTCTTTTCACTTTCTTAATTTTACCTTAAAATTAGATTAAGCCTGTCTGTTACATTTGCATCTCTCTGTGTTAAATATGTTTAAAAATTTCACGAAGGAGTATGTATACATTCTTGCTTTTGGTCCAGCAATTTGTATTGAGTATATATAACTCATTTTTGCAGTATGCCTGAGCATAAGCATGTCTTAACCTATTAGTCAGACAAAGAGCCGTACACGCTCACATTGCCGGTATGGTCTCCTATTTACAGATAGAGAGGCCGTAGGAAGATGGTAAAGCCTGAGCGGAACCTATCAGCACAGCTACTTCAGCTAGCGTAGTGAATTGTTGTAGCTATGCAACCTTGCTTTCAGCCAGGCAGCTGTACAATCTAAGCTCATAAAAATGAAGGAAACAAAACTAATCTCCAAAAAGAAAAAGGAGGAAAAAAAAAAAAAAAGCCCTCATGAACCACAGGGTTATGTTTTTATGTAACTGCTTTTGTGGCTATCAAACTACCCGAAGTTCATGGTATGTTCATCTTGTCAGTATGCATTTAAGACCACCAGCTTTGTTTTATTTCAAGCCATCTTTTGGGTTGATGTAACACAATATGACTGAATGTGTTTTGGCAGGGAATAACTAATCTAATCCATATACCACCAGATGAAAGTAATTTACTATGGGTTTGTGGAAGAGCTCAGATTTTCAGTGCAGCCCACAAAGACATTTTTCCTCTTTTAATTGTCCCTTTTTATATCTAAACAGATCCAGCAATGGGAACAGAACTTGGAAAAATTTAATATGGACCTTTTCCGAATGCGATGTTACCTAGCCAGTTTGCAAGGTGGGGAGCTCCCAAACCCAAAGAGCCTTTTGGCTGCTGCCAGTCGTCCTTCAAAATTAGCACTGGGGAGGCTTGGAATTTTCTCTGTGTCATCCTTCCATGCGTTGGTAAGTCTGAATGCACTTCTTATGGGTGTGCTACACAAAGCCATCATTAATGTTGTACTTACATGTGGAATTGTGCTAGGATAATTCATGGGTGCACCCACATTCATTGTTCAGATGGCCTTGTTCTCATCCCACCCTTTCTGTCTCTTCCTTGACTGCAGAAAATGTTCTTCCACAGAGACAGACTTTGAAACCATGAGGATATGGCCATGACTTTTTTTGGTCCCTAAGGAATCCAAAATCAGGCACTTTTGACTCATATCTAAAAATAAATAAATAAATGAAAGTAGATGTAAATGTAAAGAAGTCATAGTGTTGGAATTCTGTCACTGTGATTTTACCCCCTTTGAGTTAGGAGTTTAAAGTGTATAGGACCTAAGTCACTTATAGTGAAAAGAGCCTAACGCTAAAATTTCCTCAAGTGATTCTGGTCCCTCTGGGTTGAGCTGATTTTTTATGGAGGTCCCAGACCACCTAAAATGTTTTTCAGTTTTTAGAAGCAGTTTGGTACCCTCCTGAACAGAAAGTGTTTTTAGAATAGGCTGAAATGTCATTTAAAAAACCTATGGCCTCTGTTTGCAAAGAATGAGGAAGCTCCTCAGCTACTGTAAGCTGTTGTCAACCTGTTGGCTTCAAGAGAACTATGGCAATAGCAGGTTTGCCTCCGCTTTTTACAGGGCTGTGAGGCTGGTCCTTGCAGAGAGGGGTGGACCTTGTTTGCTGCAAGGAACAGTAGCCCTCAAAGTCTCATCAGAGAATTCGTTTCTCTCTACTGCTATTTTTAACTGTGTGTTTTGTGTCATTGTTTGTTAATAACACAATGGTATAGCACATTTCTCTCCTATATTTGCCAGTTTAGAGTCTTTCTTCCTCTAGCAATTTTATATCTGACTAATAGATTATCATTCTTCGAGTCTGTTCATTAACTTTTTCTGTTGTACAGAGCAATATTTTCTCAGTTCTTTCCTTTCGATCTGTCTTATTTTGCCCCATGACAAATAATTATGCTGTTATGTCATTTGAATACCAAAAGAAGTGTTAGTACATAAAGTTTAATCGTTGTCCTTGAGATAAGCTGAAGTAACTTTCATTTGATGTCTCAGTTTGAAATAACCGTAGGTCTTTTGCTCTTACGAAAGTGCTATAAGAAGGCCTGTCTGTGTTTAAATAGATCTGCTCCAGGGATGAAGCTGCTCTCAGGAAGCGTACCCTGTCTCTGTCGCAAAGAGTCCGTAATAAAAAGGGTTTATTTTCTTCACTGAAAGGACTGGACACACTGGCAAGAAAAGGAAAAGAAAAGCGACCTTCCATAACACAGGTAAATCTTACTTGCTGATGATTGGGGTACTGGAAGCAGAGAAGGGCTTGTTTCTTCTGGGGCTAATTCTGGCAGATGCTGTTGGTGCATGGGGAAGGAGACATCTGTCTATCAAACTTGCTTTTGCAATTTCAGTAGATTTGTGAAGAGGCATCAGTACGTATCTATTTTTTGATTCCTTTGTGGTAAGCATGGTTGGTAAATGAGAGTTTTTGACACAGTGGGTTAGTTTATTATCTGCAGTGCGAGACCATCAGGTTTGAATTTGTAAGAAAACTTGTCTTTTGGCCACATTGTAAACTGTTTGGAAGTAGGGTTTTGTTGGAGAGGGCTTGTATGCAAATCCTTAATACAGCATTGTGCTGACACATAACTAGGACTTTGAAGTACTATTGCAATTTAATACAGAAGAACACAGGTGAGTTTTCAAGGAAAAAGAGTGACTGGTCTGCGGATGGTAGCCTTGGAATCACCTCTACGAAGTAGCATGTTCTGCCTGGAAGTAGCCACAAGGCGAAGACTGCTTTTATGCAAGGAGGCCAGTTTTCCAGTAGGTGCAGACAGCTGACGAATGAAGCTGTGCCAGTTTACATAAGCTGAAGGCTTGGCACAGATGCGATGTGCTGGGGCAGGCAGGCCCCTGCGAGAAAGGCTGCACCACTGCCTCTAGCCAGGCTCACAGATGCCTCTCTGGAGGGCTGCATCGCTGCTAACACAACAGCATCTTGCAGGGTCCTCTTCTGTTTAAGAAACTAACAGCCTATGCATGCATTTAGTGTAAACCTCACACTTCTGGAATCTGTATTTCCTCAATAAAAACACAACTGAATGTGAAACAAAAGTTCACAGCCTTCCCCTTGGGGGAAAAATAAATAAATAAATAACAGCAGAGATGCTTCCTTGATGGTAAGGCAGAAGTTGTAGATGTGCACCCACGCTCAGAGCATTACTATTTTCGTTGGCCTTTGCCACGTCTGCTGTTAATATTGCAAAGCAGTATTTTGTGCTGTGTTCATCAGGTGACCTTGCTCCTGCTATTCCCTGAGTCTTGTATTTTGATTTTATTTGTAAAAAAAAAAAAAATCTATGATTGGCACTTGAAAATTGGCTGTTGTTGCACATGTGGCATTCTGCTTGTGGAATATTTAAGCAAGCCTATCTGTGCTTGCATTGCAATAGACCCAGAGCTGATGCAACAGATTTACTGTTGCAAAATAACACGTCAGGATTTTCTTGTTTAGTGGTTTATATTTTTAATGGGTAAATATTTATCTACGTGTTGTGCTGGCTTGAAGAATCTTTGGGTGACTGCTAGGAATTTTAGTATATCAATCGAGATGTGTTTAGATGGTGAAATTGAAGAAGAATAGAAACTCAAGTCTGCCTTTTGAAAGAGGGAACTGAAGGAGGGATTTTCTCCAGGTGGTCCTTTTCATGTGTTTTTCAGTGTACTCCCTGGCAAGGGAGGGTGGTCTGTGAGTCCTGCACCTCTATTTCTTTATTAATAACAGGCCTGGGGGAAGGGATGCTATGCCCCTTAGCTCTGTTCCCAGCTGGGCTGATACCTCTCACTGTCTTAACTGCGTGATACATCCTCCTGTATGCTTTATAGCCCGTGAAGGGGATTCTGTGGAGCTCAGGGACAGGGAATCTCATTTCCGCAGCAAGGAGAGGACGCTCCTGCTGCACTGCCAGTGCTTTTCTGAGCACGGTGGAGGGAGCCCTGGCTGCAGGCGGAGGTGTCCCCGGCGTGTCCTCACCCTCTTTGTTCCAAAGCTTGCAACCAGCTGGCCCAAAAAAGTGTTCATTTTCATCCAAGAGCTCAGATTCTTGTATTTATTATTTTTCTTTTTCTTTCTTTCTTTCTTTCTTTCTTTCTTTCTTAAACATCCTACAATAAAATTAAGGAAATGTAAATGCGGAGTGCTGCATATTAATAACACCGGGCTATGACTCAACCATAAAAGTAAAGAATTTTTAAAAGCATGGATTAAAAACTGACCCATGAACCTGGAAGGTGGCGGAAAAGGGAGCCATGTCATTGCTCAGACTTGTGTGTATGCACATAATTGTATATTAAAATCAGAATGGGCCTGGGGCTGTCTTTCTTGTCATCTCTTTCAAATGATGGGAAACTGGGTTAAGCAGAAAAATGGAGCTTGGTTCTCTCCTTATTGTGCTCCAAAGCCCGTTTAAAAAAATAGGTTAAAAATTTCTTGCTTTCATAGATTTAATTAAAGTTCATTTGACTACAGCTAGTATGTTTTTACCTACAGTACCCTAGCTTCAAAATTAGATGTTATGTTCTTGAACATCATTGTGCCAGAGAAGTTTTTAATTTTAACTTAATTGTATGTTGTTAATAATAATTTGGAAAAAAAAATAAAAGGGGGAAAAAATGTGTTCAGAGCTTCTATGCTGGGAGGCTTTCATAAACATTATTGAAGTGTCTCAGTCTTTTAGAGATCAGTTAATAAAACTGAACTGTAGCAGATGGGGGATGTCTAGGCTCACATTATCCTCAGTTTCTTAAATGCTTATCTGCTTTTCTTCAATCTAAATGATAAACTATTTTGAGAAATCATAAACAATAAAATGCTTTGACTACATCTGTGGGTAAGACAAGGAAAAGAAAGTTAAAAAGTGGTGTCTGTTATTCACATTGTCAAAAACTGCATTTCATATGAAATTTTAGAAATCCATTGCCTTGGATTGTCCAAAAGGTTTCTGCTAGGAAAAAAAAAAAAAAAAAGATTTAAGTAGATTTAAGTTTGATATTGTCCTGATTTGTTGACTTCAGTAGACCAAAAATGCTATTTATGTTTGCACTTTGGGATGGTAATGTTAGTACCTGCAAATCTCAAGCTGGTGTGTAAGATGGATAGACCTATCTTTATGTTTATACAGCCCTTTTCACCAAAATATCTGATTGTATCCTTAGCTATTTATTGATTTATTTTTTTTTTAATGAATAATCTTTCCACCTTTGTGAAATACTAACAACTGCTAGTTAGGGTATCTCTCCAGAAACTACTGGTTTCTACACAGATGGAGAATGTAAGTTGCAGTTCTGCTTTCATCAGTTACAAAGCAGGCACAATAGTCAGTTATTTTAATTCCTTGCTAGTACTGGTGAGGGTCAAGTATGCCTTTCAAGCTAAAGTTAATTTGCCATGAATAGAGTCAAGCTAACTGCTCAGGTAGGTAGAAGAGCTGAAAAACTATAGGGCAAGAAGTTTTCTGAAAGTACAACATTAATTTGATATAGTTCTCTTAAATCATTACGAGATTTGTAGCTATATCAAATGATATGCCAAAGAGTAAAACTGTATCTTGGAGCATAGTGCATGATTTGAAGGTAAATGGCTTTAACATTATTGCTAAATAGTAGATAGGAAAAACAAACAAACAAAACAACAACAAAACAAAACAAAACAAGGAAACAAGCATGTGGATACTTTGATATATGTTTGAATATAAGTGTACATGTGGCCTGAATTTGAGAACTAACTTAAATTTTCTATATGGAGGGAGAATTCATTTCTTTAATACTAATTCTAGCCAGAATAAAGCCATCAGAAGTTCAAAACAAAGCCTGGTGTTTAGGAAGTTGATATATTCATTTAGTTTTGGTTTTAATTATTCAAGAATTTGCCTAATGCACATAAGAAATAAAGTTTTTAATTTGTTTAATCCATTTATTTATATGTATTATTTTTAATAGATTTTTGATTCAGCTGGAGGACATGGATTTGCTGGTGCCCAGAACTCAGCCAACTCTGCTGAGGTAAGATAAGCCTGTCCCTATTCTGCACCATCTGGTTTTCAAATTCCTGAATATGTTTCACTAAGCATATGATGAGACTGATTCAGAAACCCCACCGAGGTTCATAAAAGTATAGTTAGTGTTAGATGTCAGAATTATAATTCTGCTAATGACACCACTTTAACATAAGTTTCTGAAGATGCATGGTAGCTTTAAATAAATAAATAAACAAATAAAAATCCCATGAAACTTATTTATAGCACTAGTCCATACAGGTATACACTATCTGTAAGGTGGTGTCTAAGGCAGAGGGAGAGATCTGGAAGTGAATTTGCTAGAAAACATCTTTCATAGCATGGCAAAACCCATGCTGTGTGTTCTACTTTGCCTAGTTCAACAGAACCTGTATATTTTTAGTATTAAGGCAAATGAGGTCTAATTTAATCCTGTGGGGCATACCAGCAGAGAAGTGTGAGTGAATGTATAGCTAGATATTGCCCAAGTCAAGAGGAAGTGGCATCCCCTTAACTGCGTTCCCCAGTAAAATAGCTGCTGCTGATACCGTTCAGTGCCCACAGAAAGGCGCCTTGTACAGGAGCAGAGCAGAGTGCCAGCACATCAGGCATCATCCCTCTTCGTTCCTGCAGCCTCCCTGAAGATAGCATTGTTGTCCCCTGGTCTAGAAGCAAAGCAGGATGCTCTGAAGTTTGTAATAACACGTGTAGGACCACTAAGTGTTGCCTACCTACTGCAGAGTTTATTTAGGTAGACTCCTCCTCCCTTAGTAGGCTTGTGCAGATAAGCTCCAAATAAAAGATTAAAATTAAATATTAGACACAGGGTTTCTGGACTTTGGTTTGTGTATAGTATAACTAGATTGCTTTAATTATAACACATACCAGACAAAAAGAGATGTTTGTCTTTCTACTTAACCTTCTGTCCCTTTTCCTCCTTTGTTTCCTGAGTCAGATATTCTCCAATGTAGTTTAAAACTTGGAAGAAGACTTAAAAAAAATAAAATAAATAAAAATAAAAACCATGCCACAGAACTATTCCTTTTCAGATGAATATGTGTATACCAGTTCTTAGACAAAAAGTCAGAATTTGCATTTAGAATGAAAAATTGCTCTTGAAAATCATTAACTATAGCGAACAGTTGTAATGAATCTCATGACAAAGGTTTGGACAAAGTTCATAATTTCTCATAGTTTTATGTGTTGTTGTATTTATTTATTTATTTATTTATTTTTATGTCATGTGCTGCAAGGTTTATTTTCCCATCAAGGATATTCATTTAGTGGCTACGTAGTAAATATATAATTATGCAGAAATGATACCACTGAGAGGCATCTCCAACTGACTAATGGCTAATCCTGTAACGCTGTTTTGCCTCCTGAAAGTATCTTCACTTTTTTGTGTGTCTTTTGAAGAAATATACCGAAACAATGAATTCCCTTCATTATTTGACCACCCTGTTATTTCCCTGAGATGGGAAGGTATTTATACCAAATCGCCCCGCTCTTTTCCAAATAAATTTGGGATTTCTGGATGACATGGTCTCCTGTAGAGAACACTCACCAATTCCTCCAAAATGTACCGATGGCTGTGGTGTCAGATTGCCTCAGTTTCACACCTCGGCAATAGCAAAGACAATTCATTCTTGTCAGGTCCTCTTAAACCATGGAACGTAAGGTCCCTCCTAAAACAGATGAGGCAAAACCTCTTGGGTGCAACTCGTGAAGGTTCCTCCCAGAGGGATGCTGTGCTGCTCCCCCGGTTTAGCACTGGCCCCATTGGGGTTGATGGTGCCACTGTGGGTCGCGTGTCCTCTGGCATAGCTTGCTCTTCTTGAACCCTTCTGAGGAGATACAGACAGGTTTTGGAGGTGTTGCAGGGCAGGGAGAAAGATGTCTGCTTCCCTCAGTGTCCCTTCCCTTGTCTGGAAAGGGACAAGGTCTGGTGTCTCGACCCAGCGTTTGCAACGGGGCTTATGTGTTATCCTAAGTTACTTTGCTGAATTCAGGCAAGGGCTCACTGCCCTGCTCCCTGGGTGGAGGGGGCTGGCATGTGGTCAGCCTCGCTGCAGAGTTTGGAGAGGCCGTTTGCAGAGCTTAGCAGGGCTGTTTCAGGACTCAGAACCACCTCAATTTAGGTGCTGAAGTGGAGCTCTGGATCTCAACTTTATTTCTAGAAAAACATCATCTGAACTGTATTTCAACCCCCTTTTTTTTTTTTTTTTAATGGGAATTAAATATAGTGTGGGCATTTTTAAGATCCTGACATTTTCATGAATCATCCGACAACTCAGAAGTGATTCATCATAACTCTGAAAACCGTTACTTTGGCGTTAGCCCATTTTCATTGGCTGATTTCAATAAAAAACACAAACAGGATCAAAACTTTTATAAAATGCTACGTGAGGAATGCAGTGAATTACAAACAGTGAAGTCTGCCAGGAAGGCTATATTTTCCCCAAAAAGGATGATAAAAACAGAGACAAATAGTAGGGGAAATTATGAAGTAACCTATTGGTCCTGCAGCAACCCTATGGCACAACGTGTGACAGTCTGCAAATCCTGGCGCATATTTCTGGAAAATTGGATGGGTTGTTTTAACTTTACGTGGCAATGAATGAATGAACTATTGTAGTATTAGTCACTGCAGGCATAACAGGAAAAAAAAAAATCTCTTTTCACATCAGATTTTCTGAGATGGAAAATGTGGATGAAGCAACAGTATCTTGACGGCAGTTAAGGAACATATTTTTGTTTAGTTACAGAGACAAGGCTTATGTTTGGGCGCCAGTATGCATGGCAAAGAAAGGAAAGAGTCTTTGGGTGGAAGAACTTTGTCTTGTCTTAAAAGCTGCCAGAAGAAGGTGACTTTAAACGTACTTCTCATCACCTTCATCCTCTTTATTTTAATCCCTGGCAATAGTATGATTTATTTCTGTTGAACAGATATGAAGAGCTACTATCGCAGGGCAATAAACCATTCTGGTAATTACAAATGTCTGAATTGCTGGGAGCATCTCCCTACCTAAGTCAACATGGCTTCAGCTTTCCCTGAAGGAAGCCCCTGGAGAATTCAGTCTGACCATTTCCATCTCAACTCTTGCAGCGTGCATGCCTTGCCCTTTCTCATTCCTCCTACTTACACTGTGGAAGGAGGTCATCATTTATTACCAGGCACTTGATTTACTGCTTTCTGAGAGGACCACAGTTCTGCTGGAATTGTCTTCTTCAACAATAACGGTTTTACAAGCAGGTTGGAACCACAGCCACCAAGGTGAAACTTCACCTGGTGTAGATTTCATCGCTCCATTAATTGCAGTAGCATAACAGGATTGCTGTTATGCATAGTAGTTGCTCTATTTTAGTAGGATTTCCATGGACCTATGTTAATCAGTGTGTCATTTTTAGCTATTTAAAAAGGACAGTTGAGCAATCAGTATAAGATTCTTGCATGCTATTAGTGCATTAATATAATTCTGCCAAAACCAGCATTACTCTTGCATAAAATTATTCCTGTGGTTCGTTTGCAACCTGAATTTCTGCATTGTTTGGTAATTACATAAGTAGGACTGCTTACTACATCGTTTTTACAGCCACAGTTGTTATTTAGGAAAACAAAATAATATTGGTCTCTTTGTTGCTACTGGTAGATTGTTGTCAATAACTTTGCTGCCTGCAGCAAGGGAAGCAGTCCCTGTGCAGTGATTTTGCTGGAGCTTTTAATTGCAGTGGACCACTGGCCTTGTGTCCCTGCAGAGTCAGGAGGAAGAATTGCATAATCAAGGGGCTTTGTGTAGGCAACAAAAACACTCCAACCCACAGGAACAGAGGAAAAGAACAAACCAACAAAGAAAAAGCAGTCGGGAAGTAGGCACTCCTGAGAACAACTCAGGCTATCTTAAGATCTGTCTTGGGTCACAGTTCTGCTGCTTTACTGGGTTATTGTCGCTTTCCTTTGGCTGAAAGGGGGAATCCAGGGAGCCTCTCTATATAAACTTAAACGCCTTGATAGGGGCAGTGGAGTGACATGCTGAACAGGCAGACCCAAATAGAGAGGTGAAACTCCAAGTTCAGAACTGCTCTCAGTGTTTTTCTTCTCCTTGTGTGGCTTCTGAAATGTCTAGCCTGAAGTGTAGTGCAGAAGAAAGCGTGAAAATGAAGGGCGATAAAATGACAGGGATTTTAGTTAGGGTGGATATTGTATTTGATCAAGCTTGAGTGGCTTTGCAATGAATGTGAATGTGAGCCAGAATGGTAAACAAGCAAGTACTCTGCTACCTATCAAATAATATGATCTTAAACTGTAAATGGAATGAGAACATTTTATTCCTGCTTTAGTCCTTTATGTTATGGCAAGCCTTGCTCTACAGTGCTCTCTGCTGGAAGTTTGCTATATTATAATTTTCTGCTAAAATTATAGTAATTATGTTTTTTGGTTTTTTTTTTTTTCACATTTGTTAATTAGATAAAATTGTAGTAGTCAATTCTTCTTAATAAATGTTTCCCACTGCGGTATAATATCAGGTAGCTACATATCACTTAGAGTTAAATCAACAAATAATATGAGATAAAGGCATAAAAGCCCATAATGGGAACTCAGTGGGAATGCAATCCATTCTCAAGAAAATTGAGCCATTGACAATGAATAAGAACAGGTAACAGAACTTTGTCCCTTGCTTACCATGGGAAAATGCACAGTACCGTGTCTAAAGATCTGGTGGTATATGTACACTGCAAGCTATCAATGGAACTGTACATTTTTTATTTTAGCAACATCCTCATGTGTTGTACCTTTCTCCCTTGTTTCCAGCAGCAAGTTGATGAATTTTTGAACGTCTACTGCTCAGTGCCAGACAGCATCCAGAAGGAGGGTGCCTGGGAAACACAAACATATGTGCACTTCTGTGATGGCCAAGGAGTGGCATTAACCCTCAAGCCAGAACACAGGGTGGAAGATGTTCTTTCTCTGGCCTGCAAGGTATTAATTTTTCATGTATGATTGTACCTTGTTAATAGCTGTGGACTTCAGAAGGACCATAATATATCTGAGGACTCCTTAATAGTGAACGAATAATAACAGCGTCTCCCTGTCCCTACATTAAGGCACATTTTGAGTGTTTGCATCATTTCCTTTAGCAGTATTATTTATGTGTTGTAGCCAAGGTAGCAGGACTGTGGAAAGCTTTTCAAGAGGCATTGCTCAAGTCAGTGCACACTGAATCCTTAAAGAGTGGTGACAGTTTGCCAGGTAATCAGCCCCTGAGAGATCTCCATCCGTGTCCACTATGAGTTGTCACTGCAGCAAACTGAGTTTTCTGTGCAAATTAGTCACAGAGGAGTAATGGGGACTGTTTGATTTAATGCCAGGAGATAAGACGTTGAAAACTGCTGTTACAATGGCTAACATATATGTTTGCTTCTTCAAGGGCCCTTTTTTGGCTTTTGATTAACGAAGTGCATGTTCTTCTTGAGAATTTCAAAGAGTGCATTATGTTTTGACAGTCAGTGCCAGAAATTTGGGGGGGATTGCAGTAGATCTTGGGACAGAAAATGGAGTCACAGATGGAAGGTAGAATAGAAATACCAGTTTTAACTACCAACAGAATACCACCACCTCCAGAGCATCACAACTTACCTGGCACCTTGGTCTTCATTTGTGTTAGTGGTTGAATTTGGCTCTGACTTCATGATCCAAATCAAATTACACAAACAAGCTCTTTGGAACAGCTAAATTTTCACACCCAAATCATGTTTTCCTATTTTCTAACAAGTGGTAAATATAGTTTATTCACTTCACAAGTAAAGAGAAAAAAATGGAGAAAAAAAAAAAACAGGATTTTTTTTTGTACATAGTCCCACTCTGTACAAAATCTAACTGTAGCTTTTGGCATAGGTTAGTGTGAAATTTCAGGTGAGCTCATTCAACTGGCTTGAAGTTAATGAATTTTTAGGCTTCTAATGATGGAAAGGCCCCAATTTAATAGTTCTTTCCACATGATAATGTTGTATAAATAAATAAAGAAAGGAATTATATAAGTTTCTAAAAATCTAGGATGTACTACGTGTTTTAAATCAAAATAAGCACACTCTTTGTAGTCAAGTCACAGTTCATCTACAAGACATCACTGAGAAGAAATTATCTTCTTATTATTCTTGTTAGTGGAGACTGCATCCTGGAGAAACAGTTTATTAGCCTAGTTTACTTCCTAAAAATTCACTGTACAGGTTAAAGGAATTTTATGAGATATTGTTTGACCAGCAGATGGCACAGTAGAGCTGAAACATTTGGAAATCATTAAGGTAACATAGAATACCATTGAAAGAGGAAATAAAATTTATATTTATAAAATTAAGTTGAAAAGGAAATTCCTTACCTCTCTTACTCCATCATTCCAAAATATTTGTAATTCTAAATCTGGCTTTTAATTTTTTAATGTCTGTGTCACATGAAAATTTAGTTTTAAGTATTTTTTTTCTGAAACATTTTTCTGTGTTATTTTTATTTTTTCTATTCTGTGTGTAAAGCTTTTTGTAAGCATTCTCTAATGCTGAATACTTTCTACTCATCTATTCTGGTTCTTTTGCTTCTTACATTTTCATTCTGCTCTGATGAGTGTAAGGAATCTTTCTTCTTAACAGAACATGTTTGAATGTTATGTGTATAAGGATAAATTTCAAAGGTTGTTTTTTTTTTTCTCCATTCATGCTTTATGGGGTTTATACTTTTCTCATTTCTGTTTTCCATCTGAGTCTTTTGGATAGCACATATAGAAGAAATGTGCATTTGAATACGATTATTTAGGATACAGTACACATGCAACTCATAAACTATTACACACATAATAAAATATTCAAGTAATTACTAGTTACTCAGTAGATTTAGTTTCCATAAGCTGCAGAGATGTATTAAAGAGGTTAAATAATCTGAACATATTCAGTCATTCCTCCTTTTCCCTTTTTTAAGCAATGCTGCTCTATTAATATGTTAAAACAAAATGTTTTGTGCAGTATCCTGATCCAGTATCCTATGTTTTGTGCAGTATCTCACCAGCATCCTGATTTTTCAGAGAGACTCCCATCAGGGGCTCGACACTTTCAGGCTAATATCTTTTGGGAATACTCCTATCTCCCTTTGACTTCCTGTTGATACAGGATTTGGGTTTTGACCTCATGTGGTGAAAAAAAATAGGTGAAACTCTCTGGTCGTAGATGAAACCCAGCAATAAAAATAAAATCCAATAAAGGCAAACCCTTAGGGAATCTGCTTCCCATCCCATCCCCTTTCCTAACAGCCCATGCATGCATATACATTTTCTACATCAGAAGAAAAAGTTGCTGAGCAGAACTGTGTCATTGCAAGTAGTTACAGAAAAGGTTGTGAATGTAAGTTCAAAAGGACACAAAGCAGTTATAATATCTTTGGAAACATATAACAACATTCAGTTAGTCTATTAGCCAAGACAAGGTGCTTATGAAAGAAGTTGGGAGGATTTTAAGGGAAAATGGAAATTGCACTTCAACATTATCTTCTCAGCAATGCAGCTAGTTTTGTTTATATCACAAAAATAGTAGTTAGAAAATTACTTGTTTAAAATTGCATGATTCCTAAAGGTGTGTGTGTGTGTGTGTATGTATCGCTTATTTGTCCTCTGGGATTCTGGAAATAAATAACACATTCTAATCCCCATTCTTTTCTTATATTCCTTAGATGAAACAGCTGGAGCCGAGACACTATGGTCTACAACTCAGAAGACTGGTTGATGAAAATACTGAGTACAGTGCTCCTGAACCATATGAATACATAGTAGACCAGGAAAGTGTGATTCATTTTATATAAAGCTCCATGTTGTCTGTAGCTACAGTTAAATTATCACCTATGAATATGTGTGATTTAGATCTAAAATAAGGTTTTAAAGCTGTTCGTGGATTGCATTCTGCCATCCTTGTTCACACAGCTCATGCCTATGCAGACATTCAGATGGCTAGGCACTACAAACACTCTCTTCAAGAGCTGTTTGAAGATTGAAGTGGGGCTTCTGGTACAGACACAAAGTGTCAGTCTCAACTCCAGGCTGGATTTTCTATGTTTAGTTTACTCTGTGTTTAGTCCCACTGATGCAGATGATGAATGCAAAGTAACACAATTCTGTGTAAATATAGCAAGGTTTGGCTCTTTAATAATTTAAATGGTGTTGTATTTATTTCCCATAATGTATGTTTAGGCTTTGATGCTTGAAGTTTCATAATTTGATAACTTCTGCTGTTTTTTTTTTTTTTTTTCCAACAGGTGTATGATGAAATAGAAATTTGTCCATTAAATGTTTATCATGTTCATCTTACAAAGACTGAAAACATAACTGATTTTGGTAAGTTTAACCAAAACATCTCTCAGGAATTCTTATTCTTCTCATTATCTACTTTCTCTTTTCAGGAGCTTTCTGTCTCTGAGAGCAGGCAGAGCCATCCTTCACAATATCTGAGTCTGCAAAGGACCCATGGCATTATAATGAAGTCTCAAATTGGTTGTTTTACATTGGCAAATACATTTCTTATTTCTCCATTTGGGAAGGGCCTGTTTTCTGTTCTGATGCATTAGCCAAATAGTTCAGGCGTGGAATTATCAGAATATGCCAGCTATGCTGAAATTAATACTATCAGCCATGGTCAAGGTCTGCCCTTTTTTTGGTAGTAGGATCCACTGTTGTCATAGGGTCAACAGGTTATCCTTTGGTATAAATTCTGACAGACTTTTTATTTACAGGAGGCGTTTGTGGCTAAGAATATATATATACCTTGCAAAGATATCTTTGTAAGGTAGCTCTGTGCTGTTCTTTAGCTGCATGTTTGTTGGTATGAATGATTTTTTTTGGGGGGGTAACATGTTGGTCTGTATGGGTTTGCTGCTCTCTAGTTTGGATTTCCAGTTTCTGGAAATGTTTAAAACGACTATGTGTCTGATGGACACATTATAGAACTCATACCATAATGATGAGCTGTGTTATTGAAATGTCCTGTGGGGCTAAGATAGAAACATTTTTTTTTGAAATGTGATTTATCATTTTACAGCACAGCATGATATTTCCTGAATGTTGAAATGTCCTGTTAAGTTTAGCTGTCCTTACAATCACTCAGAAACTGTGATAATTTTTCTGTGATCTGAGTGTTCTCATGAGAATTGTCAACTTGCTGATTATGTAAAGTCTAATAAACACACAAAATAAGAGTTATTTCAGAGAAAGTTTATTTGATTTAGACCTCTTTTACTTCAGGTTTTGCAGTGACAGCTCAAGTTGATGAAAATCAGCATCTCACCCGTATATTTGTAAGCGATGTTCTCCCTGATGGACTCGCATACAAGGAAGGTATGTATCATATTGATGCTTAACACTGCATTTCATTATCTTTTTAAATTCACACACATGAAGGAGCTTTAGTACTGCTGTCTGAAATGGTTCTTGGCTTTTACTATACATAGCTTTCTTTCCTTAAAACCGTGGAAAATATGTGATATTGGGAAAGATAATGTACACAGAGTAACTGAATTATCCTTCCAATATAGTGGGGAGAGTTCTTGTTCACTCTTGGAGACAAATTTTGCATTCAGCAATCCAACCAAGTGCTTTTGCATGAAGAAACAAGCTGGAGGAAGAATTCATCTCACACTGGGGAACCGCATGGGCTTGGTCAGTCTCCAAGACCCATCACTTCCACTTTTGCTGACAGTGAAAAGTAGCCTCCCTCCCCCAAATAGTTTTCTGCATACATCTCCCTGGGCAACTTCTCTACTACAGTGCTCAGAAACAGTGTTTCTTTTCAGCAGGATTGTGTTTGTTCTGCACTCTGAAAAATAGAGATACAAAACATAAAGCATAGACAGAGTTTCAGTAGCTGCCTGAGGGTAATGACCACTTGATTGCTGCTAACCTTGAAAGACAGCAGTTGCCACTGTTTAGATTTATACAAAAGCTAATGAAGACTCCATCTGTTATTATTCCAGTTTAGCATGAATGATTTGATCTGCGTGACTAGTTTCTTGTTCTTCTCAGAGTGGCATAATGCTATTTGTATTAATGTGCTGTATGCTGATGGGCCGTCTTTTGAAATGAATTCAGGGTATCTGAGTCATGAAAGGTGCTTCTATTCTGATCTTTTCAAAAGGTGTGCTCCCCTCCCACCCCAAAAATCCTCTTTAGAAATAAACAACTTAATTGTAGTAGTATCAAAGTAAACATGAAGTCAAACTGTATAACATATATAAAACTCCCATCAGTTCTAACAGATTTATGGAAAACAAAAATAAAAGGTGAAGCAGCATAAAGTTTGGTTTGTGACCCTTTCCATTTTATGTTCCCTCCTTTTTCTTTCTTTCTTTTTTTTTTTTTTCTTCCCTTTTCTTTCCTTTCACATGCTCCCAGGGCTACGAGTAGGCAACGAAATCCTAAGCATAAATGGAGAGACTGTGTCTGATCTTGACCTCAGGCAGATGGAGCTATTGTTTTTGGAGAGAAGCGTAATGCTGACTCTGAGAATGAGCCATTGCGGAACTCTGCAACCCTTGTGTGCATCCTGGTCAGATGGTGACATTTCCAGGGATCCAAAAAGTTTGTTGCCCCCTCCAAACCAGTCACAGCTCCTGGAAGAGTTTCTAGATAACTTCAGAAAGAACACAGCAAATGGTAAGGAGTTGATAACGATTTATTTAAGTCTAATTTATGTTTACATTTTTGCTTATGCTTCAGTGAGAAACCCAAACGCAAACCAGTGAAGTTCCATTTATGTTCCATATCTGTCTGTTATTTCATTATTTTTTAGAAAGTAGAAATGGAATGGGATATGATTATTTCTGCAGGAAGATTACATTCTTTAAATGCATTTGGCTGCACCATCCAGTATTAACGGCACAGTTCTGTGTGATGTTGGGTATTTCCACTACATTCATTTCCTGGGCATTAGTGGTTGAAGTGATGTGATGGCTTTCAGAGACAGAAGTATTGCTCTGTGTTTAGAGTGCTTTTTACGTATGGTAAAGTACTATGTACGTTAAGAGTGCCTTAAATGCAGTAATCATTATCACCTCAGAAAGGAGTCCTTCAGCTCTGCTCCTACCCAAAGATACTACCTCTAGCACATTCCAGTTGAATACAGTCTCTCGTTGTGTAGAGGAAAGCCTAAGAAAACAGCTTTCACAGAGGTTGTTTTGCTGCCATACCCGCTCACATTTCTTATTCAATGCAAACCACTGTACTAAACATCAAATGGAGTGTCGTGTCACGGTTAGATTGTGATGGGTTTCTGCGTGAGGAGCAATGTAGGTGCTAAACGCCTCTGCGGTAAGGACTGACCCTGGCCCTGCCAGCCCCAAGGAAGGTGCCAGTGCTCACTGTTGGGTTGCCTTTCCAGCTGGAAGTAGGAGGTGGCACATCGAGGGGCACAGCCATGGTGGGCAGAGGAAAGCCATGGTCACCCTTCCTCTCCCTGGGGCAGAGGATCCTACACAGGATCTGTGAGGAGGTGCATGACAGGCTGCGGGTAAAGTTGGCCACCTCCAGCGGCCTTCATAGCTGGGCCTCCGAGCCAGGGGGACGTGAGAGACTGATAACATGCAAAGCTATCAGTGTCCTTAAGCAAGCCTCAGTGACAAAAAGATGAAGACCCACTGCTATGGAATTGCTGTAAGCTGTTTAACTCAAGAAAAACCTTTGCATCCTTTCCATTAACACTCACTGCTGCAGCGTGCAGTCCTCTGCTGCACTGGCCTGTGGCAGACAGACCCATGGATAGGGAGCATGCTGAGAGGGGGACCATTCTGGGGGTTTTGATGTGTCCTGGGTGTGAGGTGTGTGTGTGCTTCAGTAAGAGAGATTTTGTGCTGTGCATTTACAAAGCACTGTGGAGTGATCCAGCTTGTTTCAGCTGACCTTACTTCATGTGAGAAACACATCTTGTAATGTTAGAATACATGTAAATGCCTGTCTGAAACAGGAGGGATTTGGGAATTTGCTCCCCATCTCTCCCATGCCTTGTCTGTTTTTCAAACAAGATTCAAGCAAATTTAACTCGTTTTTTGAATGAAAAAGGTGCAATTTCCTCATTGCACCTCTGGGGGATGCTAGTAAAATTCTGCAGGAAAGCTAGCAAGAGTGCACTGTTGTGTAAGGGAGAGCCATAAGAGGTGCAAGAAAGGATCTCTGGGTTTCATATACAATTATGGTAGCAAGTGTTTCCTGATTGGAATTTTTTGTAATTAAAAAATGGGAGGAAAAAAAAAAAAAGAATCGCATAGGAGAAGTTGTTAGAATGGATTTAATTATAAAGTAATTTTATTAGGTCATCTTTTGACATTAAAAGAAATCTGAATACAAGATCTGTGATACAGTAAGTAGCATCTCTCTCAGGGGCCTTAGTTCAATTTAAAATGCCATTAAATTGACTAGTAGCACATAAAAGTTAGTGTTATAAAACAAAAATTATGATAGAGCTAATTAATTACATAATTATACCAGCACTATCATTCAGCTTATTGGCTTGATATCATAAGCCAACATTACCTGGAGTATTTGGTATAATAAATGTATGTGTCCATTCACTAGGCTCGTCATTCCTTGGGGATAAATTTGCAACCTGTGCAAATAGCCCATTATATTAGGATATTACTGGAGTATGTATTATACTCTGAGCACTAGTGTATAAAGGGACATAGCATGTTTGCTTTCCTGCTTAAAAGCAGTGAAAGATTTATTTTATTCAGAAAAGGAACAAATAGTTCTAAATTAAGCTTCGTGAGAATGCCTTCCATGTTTATTGAATTACCAAGTATCAGTGCTTAGGGTCTGATCTCCTGATCAGGTTCAAATGGAAACAGAAGAAAATGACGTTGCTTTGAATTAAGAGATCATCTTAAAGGGTTTAACTGTTCTATGTTCTTTGTACTTACTCAGAAATTCAATAAGATTTTAGATAAGAAGAGGGGATATTTAATAATCTTAGCAGGGATTTGGAGGCCAGGAACTTCTGAATTCTCATACATTTTTTGATATTGTTCTGTCTCCTTTGATACAGTTGAGCAAGTCACGCTTAAGACCACAGTTTTCAGAAATAATTTCTGGTATTCGTGCATCCATTTTGAGCAGTGCCTTTGAAAGTCAGTCAGTGCCAAGAGAGGTGGACCTTTTTTAAAAAATCAAGCACAATTTATCTCAAGGTACATACCTGGAATTAAAAGCCTTACTGTTTCTGCTGTCACCTTCTTGTTTAACCCTTCCCTCCCCACCCCACCCCTCACCCCCCAAAAAAAAATCAAAAGCAAGCAAAAAACCTAATGATATTTATATTTCTAGACTTCTCTGAGGATTAATAAGCTAAAATTAACAGAGTGCTTGGAAAATGGAAATTTTCAGGGCTCGGAGAGTCATATGGTAATACCCTGCCTGGTGCCTGCAACAACCAGCCAAATGCAAAACAGAATTTATTTTAAATCTCTGGTTTCATATAATTTGGGTGGAAATAGTTTGTCCACAGTTGTTTACAGTTTTGTGACTGCTTAGCATAACCCTGATGAATGCCTTTTCCTACATACCCTGCTGTGCTGAGGATACCCAATTATACCTCTTGCCAAACTTTGGCAGCTTTTACTGTACGGAAGGGAAGTGATTGACTTTTTCCAAAGCCACTAACTCTGCCACTCCTAAAAACCATTCCCAGTGAAATTTTTTGTCAGAGTGATTCATTTTCTCCAAGAGGTTGCCATACCCTTGTAGCTGTACTTTGGACCTGCCTGCGGTCATATCATTTGACCTTCCACATGGCAACGCTGTATGCTTGCTGCTTAGCCATTTGGCTGGTAGTAAGCTTATCCTGGAAAAGAAATGAGATGAAATACTTTTAAAAACATATTCGTAAATGTGGAAAACCAAATAACAGAGCAGCTAAATTTGCTCCAAACTCCAGTGCTAAGCAAATAAGGCAAATATTTGTATAGAAGAAAAAAAATAAAGAGGGAATTGGGGTAGAATTCTTACAACTGTGGAGGGAAAAATGTCTCATTTTAAGATGGCATGGGGAGTTGAGGAATAAACAGCAGAGAAGGGACGAGAATTGAAAACTGCATTTTCAGGACGGCCCCGTGTGGGTTAGTGGTATATCTATAGAGTGCTGAAGCAGGAGGCAGAAGCTTTAGTAGGTGTGAAAACCCATGGCAGTGTGCAAGTTGCTGTCAGAGTTGGACTTTTTTTTTTTTCCCCCAGCAAGTGGGTTTGTGCCAAATAAGCTGTCATTTCTGGGTAGCTGACACTGTTGAAATCAACCCTAATTTGTAAATAGTTCTGACTTAAAAGGAAAAAAAAAAAGTGGGAGATAGCAGTTTGGATATATTTTAACAAATTTCCACGAGCAAAAGTTTTTATCTGGGAGGGTCAAAGATCTAAGAGGCAAAGAAACAACAAAAATCACATAAAACCAGACAGTTTTTCTTCGTTTACCATTGTACTCATCATCTCTGGGGCAAGGCACCCTTAGAGAGGCCTGGGTTGTTCCCTGCCCATCCTTCTGGAGGTGCTGTGCCACCAGCAGCACAGGCAAGCCAACAGTGGCTGTGGCTGCAAAGGGGAAGGCTTGCTCCTCCTCCTCCTTCTCCCTGGGCCCATCCGTCCAGCCCCCAGCACTGGTCCCACCCCTCTGCTGGCAGTGGCACTTGCTGAAGCCTTTGATGAAGCTAGTTCAGGAGAAAGCTTCTCTCTCTCTTTTTTTTTTTTTTCTTTTTTTTTTCTTTTTTCTGCAAACTCAGTGAGTTGAACTGGTGGGTGCAGAGGTCTGACCAGGGTCGAGTCAGGTAAGCAGCAGGACCTGCAGCTGGGAGCAGGGAAAGCATGGGAGGCAGAGCTGGTTGCAAGGAGAGCTGCTTTCGGAGGCCGCAAGCTCTTTTTCGGATGACCTTCCCTCAGAGCACCTCTCATCGTTTTGGAGCATGGGTTTTGCCTTATGCTTTCCCACCACTTGCGCTGATCCCCAGGCAGGAGGTTAGCATGGATACACCTGTTTGTGTTACCCCACATGAAGCTGTTTCACATTGTATAAAGCATGACTGGAGTCAGAGAGTCAGGCTTTGTGCAGTTTGACAGGTAGCTGGGACATGCTGGAGAGGAGCGATGACGATTCAGCACCTCATCTACTAAATATCTACCAGATATTTATGCAGAACGTAACTGTTTCAGGAGGAGGATCAGTGGCTTGAACACTCACATGGAAAGTGGCTCTTCTCTTTCCAAGGAAATAAATTACTTCTGATTTTAACCTTCAAAAGCATGCCTGGAAGTACAGCACATCATTTGGCCACAAGTCTGATTTCAGTATACCTAAATCCTTCTTAGAAATGTGGTAGCAATAACAATTGGATTGCTGTCAATCCCAGGGCACTTACTATTTCAAATACATTCTTGCTGGATGGTTTAGGTGCCTCTGTAAAGCTCAGTTGCAAACCACAACTTCTCCAGAAAGCCTTGCTCCATCCGTCAGGTGCTGTCGAGCCTAGGGAGGAAAGGGCAGAGGTTGGTTCCACAGCCAGACAGTTGTGCTCATGTCATGGTGTGAGCCTTGCTGTGTAACACAGGAACAGTCCCCGCATGCTCTTCCAGTCCCATCTGATTTGGAAAGACCTGCAAGTCCCTTCTTAAAAAATGAGGGAAAGTCAGAAGGAAAGCAAAGGTAACTTGCTGCTTGCAATAGCAAACACTGGCTCCCACTGCCCCGCTTGTTGCTTTTTGTCCATTGTTTTTAAAGCGGTTCATAAGCCACTTTTAAGCTAAAGTTCAAAGCATTTTGCAAACAAAAGTAAAACTAAATTGAAAAACATTTCTAAATAAGCTCTTCTTGTCGTTCTTTGCAAATCACATCCTGTTTGTTTGCCGAGCTGCTGTCTCAATGTCAAATTCACTTCATCTTGCTGTGGGATGTGATCTTCATGGCGCTGTGAGGCCCTGTGTGTGTGAGGAATAAAAGCAGTTTATTTTTATTCTTTCACAGGAAGCTCTTTTGAGCTCTGAGGAGGTGAATATTGCTTTTTATCTTCCTGAGGACTCCCACAGCCCTGTTATAGATATGGGTCCTCATCTGTGAGGAAGGCGTGCTAGTTTTTCAGGTTCCTACACATTGCTGGCTCTTGCCTGGTGGCTCCAGTACCAGATACCTAGTGGCTTTGCATGGCGTGAGGCAACATGCTAGAAGACCAGTGTCACGTCCCAGCATGGCCATGTAGCTGTCTATGCAGCATGACTGGTTATCTATGTGAAGATCTATGACTTGGGGTTTCTCTCTTCACTCGTCACTCTGTGTAGTTGAGCAGGAAGCGATGTAAGTGTGAGAGAACATGCCGTGGCTGGTTGTCAAGGAGAGCTCAGAGATGGAGGGGTATGTATGAAATAGTCTTGGATAACTGTGTTACGTTGGCTTCCACTGCAACTGCTTTTGTGCCATTAATGCAAATATCCTGGTGCTGTGCTCTGGTGCATCATTGGGAAAAGATCAGTCGTGGCCCTGGGCAACACCTGGGACTATAACGATGTAGCAGTTAATTCAAAGAAAGCATTTGCCTCCTCGTAGGAGCACTTGTTGCCTACTGCATGTTGTGTAATACAGAATGTTTCCCAAGAGCGGTGGTTTAATGAGCTCTTACTGGCACTTGACAAACTGTCCTGTTTGCTTCCTGCTAGATGTGCATGTTGCAGATGAAAAGATTGTTTATGCTGTAAAATGGGACATCCTTAACTGCTCTTCGTTGTGCTTTTCTACTGAGGGAGCATTCTGTTCTGCTTTGCTAAGTGCTGCTATGATATAATCCCTGTGAAGTCAGTGTCCCAAAGTTGTGTTTTTCCTGATGTAAACTGCATTAAACCCCATGGAACTGCACATTCTGGCTCAGTGACAACACGTAGGCATAAATCATGACATTGCCCATCCTACTGAATTCTGTAGAGTGACAATACAGACAACAGGGAGATTTATTAATAATGATAGAGTTAGAGAGGCATCCACATATAGACTACTGCCTTTGGCACGTTTAAAACACATCAAACAGCAGATGGTGTTATGTGTTTCATAGAGGTAAGGTAGGTTGAGTAATTATAAAAAAAACTGTTTAAGCTAGCCACAAATTCTTGCTAAACTATTTACTTCTTCTTTTTCACTTTTTACTGCCTGTTTTCTTTACTTTTGTGATTTAGATGGAGGAGAAAATGTACCTCTAAGGTGTTGCACTTGGCCAGCTCCATTTGCTTTCCATCTCTCCTGAGAGCAAATGACCACTGAGAATGGCCAAAGCTGTCCCGTGTAAGCAAACCCACAGTATCAGCAGAAGCCAGGAGTGGAGGTGTTGTCAGCAGCCCTGCGTGTCCTGCAGCCCCAGCCTGGAAGACCTAAAGGCAGCTGTGGGCTGCAGCCTTTGCTGGTACTTTTAGAGAATGGTGGCCACCCAAAAATGCTGTGTTTTCCTCTGTACCACAGTCATGCATCACCAGTTGTTGAAATGGAATAGAAGGGTGATGTGCTAGACACAGCTAACACTGGCCTCTTCTAAGAGGGCATTTAGGAATATGCACTTAGGAAATGCATGTATTCAGGTAACAATTCGAGGAGCCAGTGTGAAGTGTTAATCCTAAAACCAAAAAGCCTGAATAGTTGTCTGAATGGCAGATACTTGGACAGAGAAAGTTTAGCAAGTTAAATAACCCTTTAAAAACATATCATTGAAATGCAGGGGGTAATCAGGCATTGCTACAGAAGCGTAGGCAGTGATTTCCTATTATATTGGTAATTTGTATCTCCTATAGATTACTGAATTAGCAAATGAGTCAAATTACTTTGTTTCATGATGAACAGTTAACCAACAAAGGAACTCCCAAGGGTTCTAAAGGACTCTGTTCTAACTTCAAAATGGATGTTTCTGCAGATATTTGAGAGGAAAAAAAAGAAAAAGAAAAGAGCATAAAGCAGCCTACAGAAAGTCGCACTTGCAGAAGTAGGTGGCTTACTGGAGCTAAGCCACTGTTCAGTATGTGGCCCAACATGCCTTAAGCTTTATGAGACAAGAATATTTGCATGAACATACTGGATTTTTCTAAACATGTAACTGTGGAATGTTTAAAGAAGAAGCATCACTTTCCTCGCTGAAGGATAGAGAACAAAGGTCCTACTTGAGCATTTCAGACTCTTGCCAGAAGTAAGCTTCTCTTTAACTAGGCTGCATCAGATCTGTAAAAAGAAGCCTAGTTGTGTTGTTCTTCAGCAAGCATATAGAGCACCTGCTGATGTTTCACAGCTTGCTCCCTGAAACCAAAACATCTAGACAAGAGGGGCCACGAGTAGAACCTCCTTGTCTGGCCAGTAACTGCATGTCTTGTTTGACAACAATTAGTCTTGTCAGTGACAGGCATCTTTTAATTCTGGTTTGAACCCTATCTGAGAAGACTGATGTTATGACAGCTGCATTATAATTTTCTTTCAAGATATAATAGGGTGAATGAATTCCTGAATGAAGTTTCTAACTACACCAAAGAGTCAGTTGTTACAGCCATGAAGCTAAGCTGAGAACAAGCCTTCCAGCTAGTCTTAGAATAAGTTACAAAATACTTCGGACAACCAAGTGATAAAAGCCCATGTATCTTGAAGAAAGAAAATTTTTCTGAATGAGAAAATCCCATACGTTTTTTATGTTTCTCTAAGATGTTCATTTTCTAGAACTGGAGTTTCTCCATAGTTTACTAATATTAGTACAATGAAGTCATGTTAATTTAGCAAGAATTTGAGCTAGTTCGTATCCGCAGTTATGTCAAAAGCTTTCTGAAGAACTTGAAAATTTCCTAAACAAAAAGAGGAAGAAGTTTTTGAATTAGTAATAAATTGTGTATGTCACTACCTTTTGAATTGTTAGTTAAAGTAGCATAAAAGCTATAAGCCACTGCACAGATAATAACTACAATTATTGCCCACAAATTGTTTTCAATATACTCCAGCAAAAGAGTCTGAGTGTCTAAGTAGTAATACTTGCCTGTGAGTACCAACTGCAGGGAAACAACTGAACTGGCACTGTGCTAGAGTTAAACACTTAGCTCTTTTCTGTAATTTTAACTGGAATTTATGTAACATGAATACTCCCATAATTCTGTGAAACCTAACTGGAAATTAATAAGAATCTACACTTAGGATATGTGGTGCCTGAATGCTGACCTTAGCAAATGAATCAAATTACTTTGTTTCATGATGAACAGAACCAAGGAACTCCCAGGGGTTCTGAAGGACTCTGCTCTAGCTTCAAAATGGAAGCACTCATTTGTGCGGGTGGGAGGCTTGAGAGCAGCCCCACGGAAAGGGATCTGGGGGTTCTGGTCGATGGCAAATTGAATCTGAGTCAGAGTGTGCCCTTGGCAGCCAGGAAGGCCAACCGTGTCCTGGGGTGCATCAGGCATGGCATTGCTAGTCAGTCAAGGGAGGGCATTGTTCCACTCTGCTCTGTGAAGGGTCTAGAGAGGAAGTATGAGGAGCAGCTGAGGTCCCTTGGTTTGTTCAGCCCAGAGCAGAGCAGGCTGAGGGGAGGCCTCATGGCGGCCTGCAGCTCCCTCACGAGGGGAGCGGAGGGGCAGGCGCTGAGCTCTGCTCTCTGGGGACAGCGACAGGACCCGAGGGAACAGCATGGAGCTGGGACAGGGGAGGGTCAGGCTGGGTGTTAGGAAAAGGTTCTGCACCCAGAGGGTGGTCGGGCACTGGGACAGGCTCCCCAGGGTAGTGGTCACGGCACCGAGCCTGCCAGAGTTCAAGAAGCATTTGGACAATGCTCTCAGACACAGGGTCTGATTTTTGGGTGGTCTTGTGTGGAGCCACAAGTTGGACTTGAAGTTCTTTGTGTGAGTCCCTTCCAGCTTGGGATATTCTATGATCCTTTGACTACGTATTTTAGTTGTTTGCCTAGGTTCACAGAGAACCATAATAATGATAATAAAAAATAATAAATTTGAGAAATCTGAATCAAATTGCACCAGCTTTCAGCTTGAAGTGGTGGAGGGCATGATGTATTTCAGTGGATGTTTCACAACAGTGTTGCTTACCTACCTGCCTTTCCTTGTATCTGTTTCCTTAGTGAAGAAACTACATAGAGAAAGCTTTTGGTTTAGAAAATAAACATTTCTCCTAACAAGCCATTGTGCTGAGGCTTGTGCAAAGGAGTGACATTTTATATTTATTTATTTATTTATTTTCCTGCTGGGACATGCAGAGGAACTAGATCAATGGATTGAGGTAAATTAGGACCTTTCAGTGGAGTCTTCCAAGGTGGAAATAAGCATTCCACATGCCACTTTTGCTGGGACATTGTTGTATTATGGGTTGTGAATTTTTTTTCAACTGACTTATCACCAAGTCTATAATCATCCGTCTCTGGCCAAAGAGGGTTTAGAGAGTTTAGAACTGCTTTCATATGAGGTCCTTAAAGCATAGTCTGCTTCCAAACGCTTCTTGATCCTTCCAGACCTGGGCCTTCATGATGTCAACTCCAGTGTCCTCTTGCATCACAGCTCTACTAAACCTTTCTACCTAGTGTTATCCACACACCTCATCTAGACCCTTCTCACCTACACTAGCAATTTCTCCAGTGCAAATAACCATTGTGGAACAGGTACTAAACCTTTCACAGGAACCTGTTTTCTCCTGTCAGGGCAATCTTGTTTTTCTCATTCCTGACTGCAGTTACGGTGCTGTTTGCAACATAGAAATTTAAAGGACTGAAGAAATAACATGAGCTCTGTCTTGGATGCCAGCGGCTGAGAGCCCCTTCCATGCTGGTCCCAGGGGATAACATGATCCAAAGAACTGAAAGGTCTGATCCTGACATAAGCAAGACATATGAGTTATTCATAACTGAGTCAGTGAACCCAGAAACCTTCATATCTCTCCTGAAAAACTTGGATGCCTTCTTGAACAAAGATTGTGAGAACATCTCTTGAAAGACGTTTTATAAATTCCTTAGGATCAACTGTTACTTTTTGAAAGATATTTCTTGAGGTCTTTCAGAAAGGAAAATGATACAGAAGGAAATGCTTACATACCTATCTTTTAACTTCATTACAAAAGAGTAAATAAATACACTGTTGAAAACCTGAAATATATCTAGTTGTATCAGACCAAGAGAAATAAGCACATGCATGCTACCTGCCAGGCTGAGTTGTTTAACTGAGGTTATGGGTACTGGTCTCTAAGGGAGCATTTTTAGAGTTCAACACACTGATATTTCGTGTTTCCAGGCAATGCTGGAATGCTTCACCAACCACTCCCTGGTTTTCAGTAAGTCTAAAGGAATTAAGACCACCAAGACTTTGTACCTTTCTGAGATTTGGCTCAGGTTTTAGTATTATTTGCACCAGGGGTTTTGGAAATGTTTGTTATCTTCTCTTGGAAACTTACTTTTCTCTTGATAGTAACATTGGCTAGAAGTATATGGGAACCGCAAACTTACTGTAATTAACTGATCAGTCTGGAGAATTCACACAACAATGAAGTATGCAACTTTCCATACACCTGGCTTAAGTTTATTGCCCAAATATAATTTCTCATTTCCATACTAACCTTGAAGCCATGTTATGGAAACTCTCTGTAGTGGAAGTCTACAGATTGAGAATATCCTGCATGCTGAAGGTTGGCTTTGTTATGTGTTACTGGCAGTTTTTAGAGCAGTAAGGAATTAGTGAAAATATTGAATACATTCTTTCCTAGAAGATAGACTGGACCTCATATTCTCATAATTATGGATCCTAATTTTTTGAGCTTATAATTCATATTGGAATTCTCAGATATAATTCACCACCCGGGTTATTGCTGTTTTGCAACCTATATCTGAAATTGACAGACACTACCAGTGTTTAAAAATGCTGTTCATTGCTCCGATCAGAGACCTGGGTATCTGTCTTTTACAGCCTGGACCAAGGCCATCATAATTGGTTGAAGCTGTGCGTGCATGCATGTTTTTATATCTGAAACATCTATCTACTGCAGTCAAGAGGACAGGAAATGAGAGCACCATTTCCCTCCCGTGTGCCAGAGAAATAGAACCATGATTAAGATCAGTTTGCAGCAGAGAAACAACTAGAGTTAATAACGAACATCTAAGCTGGAATCAGCAAGTGACTGGCATGCAAGACAACCATTGGCAACAGAGTTTCTACACCTATGCGCACTTGTGCTAGAAGCATTGTCTTAGTCATAAATGCTCTTTGCCCAGATCTTTATACACCAGCACTAATGAAACAAAGTACTTCTTGTGCTCTACTGCACAGACAGAGGCTTCTGGCTATCTGTTTTCCTGCATAGCTGCATTTAGCTATATACATACTATTTGTGTTATGTTAGTGACCAAGGAACATGGGATAGGAAGGAGTTCCCAAACTCACTGAGTCCAGTCCTCTGCTAGTCAAGGCTTTCAACAGCCTTATTCATACAATATTCCTATTTCATTTTAAAATAGGATAAACTGTTTGCATCCTTTGTTCCTGGGTAAGCCTGTTTCAGAAATTCATTTGTGTGATGGTTAAAAGCCAATCTTATTATTGCACTGGCATATTCCTGATCAGTGTTATAACTGATTGGCCTCTGTGGGCCTTGACCTTTGCTTAGGTAGCTTTAGCTCAAAGCTTGATGTTTTTACCCTCTTCTCCACACACCCATGCTTTTTGCTTTTTCATATTTCCAACTGATGAGCTGCAGCTTGTAGAAGGAATTATTCTCCTTAGTGCCTGAAACTTTGTCCTGTGTGATTTCATTCTGGGACTGCTGCTCTGTGTTCAAGGTCATCCTGCATCTTCTGTGTGGTAGTCCAGTCATGCTCGTAATTAATGGTATGCATCAACTTTGAATGATCGGTGTATTTAATCAGAGTAATTCCTGTTGTACTTTCTGTGCTGAGACAAATAACGAAAATATCAAGTAAAACTGGTCACCAAACTCACCTCGGAAGAAATCCACCAGTAGCCTGTCCCAGACCTAGAAGCTCTTTCAAGCCAATCTATTGCTGTCTTCCCTGTTAGCTACTTCTGCCTTGTTTTAATTACTATATTTTTCTATTTTAGCAAATAATTTCCCTTGGGATATTATAAAGCTGTCCTTTTTTAAAAGTAAGGTTCTAGAACATTAGATGTATCCTATGTTATTTGTTTTTTAAAGTATCTGTTATCAAAGACAGATGTCAGGTTAGTTTGATGCAGTCTGTTTAACCATACCTCATGTATATGGTATCCCATTAATCTCCACATTTTTAATTTTTTTCCTTTAACATTTGATTTTGAAAGTCTTTGGTTACTACGAAGGCCATAGATCTGCCACCTCCTACAAATAGACTCCATCAATATTTTCACTCCTTCTTTAAACATAGGTATTACTTGTTATTCACAAGATGCATAGCATCATCCCGGCTTCCCTATTTTTAATTGGATCATTATTAAAATTCTTTCTCTTGTGTTTCAATTTCATACACCAGGTTTTAATTGTTGTGGGATAAAGAAAGTTTAGCCCTCTGCTGGGCATGAGTGCAGCTCAGTTTGCACCCACCTCAGATGTGGTCATTTTCTAGTCACTATTTCCTTTCCTGCCTTACTCGTTCCTGCTGAAGACAGACAGATTTCAGCCTGGGCCACTTGTGTCCTATAGGACTAGCTTTACCATGAGCCATAGAGTCTGAATCTGTGCGTTGTAGTGAATATTTGTTGATGCTGTAAGTGGATCAGGTGGAGCTGGAGACAGACACCAGGAAGGACTGGCAGCTATTAGCTGTTAATCAAGGAACTTAACCTTAGCTGAGACATACCCAAGTTCAGTTTCCTTGCCTGAAGCTGACAGAGCAGCAGACTTCGTCTCTCTCTCCTACATCATGGATGAATATCCTGATGTCAAGCTATTTCTTTTTGCCCTGTGGTGTTTCTTTCTCAGCATTTTGGCAATAAATAAATAAATAAATAAAATAGTGTAATGTAAAAGAACATGGTTTCATTCTGATAGAAAGCAAAATAGTTTTGAAATCTCAGAAATGTGGCAAAATGGAAAAACAATTTTCCATATTGGTGTAGGAGATATGCTTATATATATGTATGTATTTTGTTATCAAGGTCAGGGCTGCCGGTGCCTGTCATAGTGTTAAAACTACTTGCAGAGGGTAGTTATCAAGTGATGCACAGAAGTGCTGCTGCCAAGAGCTGAAAATGATGCCCCTGCAACACTCTTAGTATGTCTTGGAGTAAGAGACTGCTGTGATGTCTTCTGCTGTAGATGTGGAAGGAATTTTTTATTCAATTTATTGTTGTTACTAGAGTGGCAGATGGAAACACACCCTCTTTTTGTAGTTTGAAAAGGGGGTGGTTAACCACCTACATAGTGCTTGACATTTGATAACACTTGACATGCCTGATATGAGGATTTGACATTTTTGAAATTAGTGAGAAAAATCTAAAACAGAACAAATTCCAAAGTATTGGGAAAAAAAAGGAATTATAAATGAAAGAAGATTCTCAGTTCCTACTTCCTTTGTTTGCAATGAGTGCTGAAGTGGTAAGAGCTGCACTGACTAGAAAGTAATTAAGGTTTCTTTGTTAATTAAACAGAAAAAGGAGATCAGTGACATTTGCATTTGTTGATGACTTCTTTATGGTAAACGAGTTGTCGAATGGTCAATGTTGATGTTTTCCAGTTGATTTCCTTTGGTTTCTTGGCTGGGTTTGTAACACAGATTATTATCGTCTCGCACATCTGTTGGAGGATATGTTTCCATTGTACCTCATTGCTCACAAACATTTGAATGTCTTCCATATTGACCACTTGTACATGCATCACCACAGAGATGCAGAAAAGACATTTCTGTAGGCGTACAGAGCTCTTGGATGTGCTGTATGTGTTTATCTTTCTCAATGATTGTCCCATCTGTGCACTCTGTGCCCACTTTAAACTGAATAATTAGTAGTGAGGAGCATGACTTAGGAAGTACCCTTTCTTTCAGCTTTTAGTGGTTACATTAACACTTCTTTCTTTTCACCGTATCTGTTGAATGATACTGAGTTGTGTATCTGCCTGCCAGCGAGACACAATATTGCAGGAGTAATGGCATTAGGGAGGAGATTTAATCAGAACATTTGCGCTTATTGGTCCAAACCCTGAAACACACACCACACCTTCTCCTTTAGTGATGATGTTGGTAGCTGAAAGTGCTGAGCATGTTCTTAGTGCTGTTCATTCATTGTTAGAAACTAAGCATAAAGCTTTGTACACGTCATATGATTTAGTTAACCTTTTCACACAATGGCATTTTGTCCCTGTACTTTTCCGAGGATTTTATCATTTATCTGGCGTTGCTACTTTCCTTGCTCACAGCAAGCTGACTTTGTATTTAACATCTGGAGACGCTCTGGTTTGCTAAATAAGAAGCAGCTATCTGCTTCTGAGGATGCTGTCCTTCCCAGATGGAAGCGATATACATTTCCACTCACCATGCATGAGTGTGTATGTGTGTGAACAGGACAGAGGGGTGTGCATTCAGTATCATGTGCTGCAGCAGAGGAAAAATATTTTAAAAGATTTAAACCAAGTTGTGTTTAACCCAGCATTATTAGTCCCTTTTTTCTTCCAGAAAGGTTTATCACAAGTGTATCAGTAGGATAAATATAATGTACTGCTGTAATGGAGCTGTATAGGCAGACCTAGCCATGGCATACTTGCCATTACTATGCTGGACAGTCTCTCAGGCAATATAGTTCCAGCAAAGTAGTCCGTGTTTCCTCTAACTACTCAGTAAAGTAATTGTACTGAGGTAAGGAACGTCAGAGGTGGTTAAGAGGAAGAAAAGAATTGCCAGGAAGTGCTGATTTGACCTCGCATTTGGATGTTTTTTAGGAATGTGAATCTACTGGCATACTGTACTGTGCAAATTTCCAGCAAAGATCCAGAATGTTATATATTGGAACAGTTTTCATACATGCACATCTGTAACATTTCTCTCAATTCCGTGCACACTCTCTATTGTTGTGTTACTAGTTTTGCCTGAAAGGATGGTGGTTACCTGGCCTGTAAGGTAGCGCAACTTGAACATCTTTGTTACATGAATCCTGCAGTAGAGCTGTAAAAGTTTAAAGAAAATACAGTTTGTATGGTTACTCCTCTTGTTATTCCCCTTCCACTTAGTGCTACAAGTAGAGAGAATTTCAATATTAAACTTGCTATTGTGTTGTGTCCTTAGGCTTTGCATTTGAAATTACACATTCTCTAAATTAGTGTTCATTTTTCTTCACCCCTTGACATTTATTTATTTTTTTTAGCTATGCAGCTGATGTTGATGCTTCTCTGCTCTTTGGGAATAGTTCAATGGTGTGTAGGAGCAAATCCAAAGGAAGTCTGCTTCTATAGTAAAAGGAGGAAAGGGAGACAGGATATGGATGCTAAACTGATCAACGAGCCATGCTTCCTTCCTTCCCTCCCCATGTTAGTTTGGCAAACAGCATGCAGTAGGATGTCCTTTCTCACCTTGGATCCTTTCTGTGTAACTTTTTTAGTTATTACTAAATAAAATTACATTTATTGTTGCTTACCTTAACTACAATCAGAAACACACAGTGTCAATAGCTAACGCTATAAAACTGGGCAAGACTATATAGGCCCACTTCTGACAGCTGTATAGGCTACAAAGAAGAAAAAAAAAGGATAAGGGTGAGAAGAGGAAAAGCTAGATCATCTGTAAAAAAAAAGAAGTGGTACACTGTTTTGTTTGTCTGCCTTGGCTGTTGTTATTTCCAGTTTGTTCTGATCATGTTACCTAACGATTGTTTTACCTTTTTGTCCTCTTCCTATATTTATGCTTTTGCTTCATTGCTTATGTAGGTTAGTTTTACTTCCTGTTTTGTTAAGGTCTGATATGTTTAACGGTCACTTTGTAAAATCAGGGAAAGGTATCTCTCTAAGGAGAAAAGCAAACAATCTCAGGTGCGTGCTGTTTGGAGGTAAGGGGAAGAGGTGCATTAAAACTCGGAAGGGAAGTAAAAATAGCACAAATGGGAAATAAAGTCTATTCAAGTTTTAGGGGTTGGCTTACTTTTTGTGAACCCAGGAGCTGACAGTGGTTGAAGTCAGTAGGTGTTCATGTGGACCCATATTCAGAAGAGGAGCTCAATATGACTTTAAAAGTCCTTAGGGTAAAAGAAAATTATTCAGGCATGGTGGAGGAAGAAGGGTAGAGGAATAATAAAATAAACAGACAAGGTAGGCTCCTTGTTAAATTCTTAATGAAGATGGGTAGCTGTTTGGTGGAGCTGTGTAAAATGTGTTATTTTTCTGCAAAGGTGGTAACTCTCAGGGTATCTGAGATACCAGGAGCTACACCTGATTCCAGGAAGGAAAGGTACAAAAGCTTGAGGGGAGAAGAGTGATGGGACACTGGTCCTACACGGATAGGCAAATGACAGAGTAACCTAGTCTTTGGTACCTGGGTGGAAAGTGTCAACCTTGACACTAAGCTTGACATAGGCTCCTTAATAACATATGGAAAAATAAAGTTTCAAGATGACATCACGCTGAGTCATTTCCTCACAGTATCCTCAGGGAGAAAGCAACATTTGCATCTTTCTCTCTGGCTTTCTTGTGAAGCATTTCTGCCATGTTTTGTCTTCCCAGGAAAGCCCCCTGTGGGCTGCAAGGTGGTCTTTTGGGCCTAAAATTCCCACTTCTCTCTCCTTTTCAGTCTGTGTCTGCGAATCCTTGCTGACAGGAGCTGCTTCCACTCTGTGGGGACAGGACAGCAGCAAGGCCCTGCCCTCAGCCAGATTTGCAGAATGAAGCCAGATTGCAGAGAGATCGCTGAGCTGACTGGGAAAGGGAGGTTTGGTTGGTAGCTCTCCATCAAAATGAGATGATGCAGAGGATACAACAACTGCTTCATATTAGAAATGAAAATGGCAAAAAAAAAAAAAAAAAAAAAGCCCTGCTTCAGGGTTTAAGCACCCAGGTGGAGAGGGACTGTTGTCCTTCACGATTTTATTATTGCAGTCTCTCATGATTCTATTGCAAGATGAGTGCTACTTGTTCCAATTATCGCCTCGGTTTCTGGAGTCAGTGATTAAATGCGAATCTCTGCTTTCACTTAAAAATAAATCTCCAGCATTTGTAGGTGTTAAGGAAAGTTTGAAAATGTGGTGTTAATTATGCCATAGAGGCTTACAGGATGGAAGACAAAGTATCAAATTAAAACAACAACAACAAAAACCAAGCACCAAACCTTCATTTTATTACTATTTTGTAATATGAGGTTGCTAAAAATCTTCATTAGTGTTTTAGTATCTGCTTTATTATTTTAATGGCTTGGGTTGATAACACTGCAGATCAAAGATCAGAGGAATTTTACTTCAGTTCTTAGAGTTTTAATTAAAAATGTCTCTACAGATTTTAAGCAGCCAATTGAGGAAATGTAATGAGAAAAATTCCTTATTTTATATGAATGTTCAGCATTGTTTGATAGATCTTGAGTTTACATAAATGTTATTGATAGCTACAGCCTGTCAATGGGGAGAGTAGGGCAATGCCTCTTACTCTTTTCTTTTTTTTTTTTTTTTCATTGTACCAGATGCTACGTATTTGGACTCCAAACTTAGTAAAATTGGTAAACTGTTGGTAAGAGGAAGAGATTTTGTCGGTATTATTTGCCTTGTTCCAAGGCAAAATTCTCTTTTCTTTTTAAATCTTTAAGGGATTCAGTACTAAGTCATGTCAAATAGTGTGCTCATCCAAGGAGAACTACTGAGTGCATTTAATTATCCTCATTGGTTGTCTCAGCACAGAGTGTGCTGATTATAGATAATGCTACCTTAGAAAGCATGCCGCTAGCAAGAACGTGAGGTTTATTTTTGTAGATCAGATACGCTTATTGCTTCAGATGGTCTTAGAAGTCCAGCTTGTTGTTTTGAAAGCAGAGTTTGCGGGCATAGTTTCTCTTGTTTTGACCTCTTGTGTTATTTTCCAGGTGATGGGGGTGAGTGGCAAATCTTGTATTCCTTCTGTCTCCCTATAGTAATTCTGCTAGACATTGAAAATATCTGCAGATAAAAGCAAATGCTTTTGTTGTTCCTCTCCTCTAACCTTCTAAATTATTTGTTTTCTTTCAAATGCAGATTTTAGTAATGTACCCGATGTCACATCCAGCTTGAAAAAGAGCAGTACTGATGGCACTCTGGACCAAGTGCCACACAGGGAGAAGACTGATACACCTTTCAGGGTAAGAACGTGGTTGATGTAACAATCCTTATAAACAAAAAGGCAGCGGTGTCTTACTGTTAATGTTCTGTGTTCTGGGGGGAAGAATGTAATGTATGACACTAATTTGGAAAAATTGAATGCCTATTAGTGTACTTAGTGTTTTGTTATCTTGAGGTCATGCTGACAGATCAGCATCTCAGGAATAGCTGCTGCATCTCCAAAAGCATTGTGATAGGGGCAAATAGCAAGTAGGTGGAAACTCATCAAATTTATCTTTATGTGTTGCTTGAACCCACTTCTCCAGAGAACAGTGAAACTGCTATAGCTTTTTAACTAATCCAGTTCATGTAATACATACATACGTATATATGTATATTTTATATATATATATATATATATTGCTGATACTTTTAAGGCTTGTTGTTAAGATTGCAGAGAGCATAGCAACACTTACTTAACATTAGTAATTTCAGACTGGACTACAGACTTTAAGAGACACAGTTTTGGGGAGCCCAGTGATTCCTGCTGTCTAATTTGGGGAACCATTATGCACCTGCAGTTTCTGTTTAACACCAACTAGAGTAATGGCTACTCAAACCTTCTCTCAGTCAGGGCTTTGGAGACTGAGGCAGGAACCCCCAGAATTGATGTGTCAACCTTTGAATACATTGGTATTCAAAGAGTACTTTTTTGTCCATTTTGCTCTGTGTCATTCAAATTGCAATCTGAGTCCAGCTCAAGTGCATATTCTTTTGAACCCTCCAACTGCTAGCATGGGTAGTTTTCACGTCTGTGGTAATAATTTTACTAGTTACTGGCATTCTGACAGCAGAAGTGTTTTTGTTACTTCTGTTGATGAGTTGGTCGTATCTCAAATCAAATCTGTGAGAACACTTGCATTACACAATTACATAAAAAAAAGAAAAAAGTTTATATAGTTCTGGAATATATTATTGTTTTTTACTAGGTTGAATGAAATTTTTAGATGGGGAAGCAGAGATAAGACAAAGGGTAGAAAGGTAAGGCAAATGTAAAATCTTGGAGGACTAAAATGAAGAAGATGCATTGTGCCCCTAGCCACACCTTACTGAGAAGAACTGATCCTCTTTTACATTTAGCATTTTTTTGGTAATTATTTCAGTCCACTATAGGTGACTTTATGCAGTTTCCCCTGAGAGAAAGGAGACACCCAGTGATTTGGGGCCTTCAGCTTATTTCCAGCTTCACAGGGGATTCCCACAGAGATAATTTGTGTCTTGTGTTCCACCTTGGTTACACTTCTAAAACGTCTTTGCAACCAGTAAAGAATAAATCCTAGGAAAATTTTTCTCACCCTAGGACCCATTACTCCTTTGGAAGTGGCAATGCAGATTTCTCTACTGTCCAGTTCTAGGATGTATGGAGTGTGTTACGGTCGGGGGTCAAGGCACCTGCCACCTGCTTTGTGAGAACCCAGCTGAGGTGACACCTAGGCTCAGGCAGTGTCTGGCCATGTGAGCCTGGTGCTTGGCAAGGTCCCTCCTGCAGCCCAGGTGCCTTGTGGTGCCCTCCTTGCCAGGGTGCACAAACAGGACTGAGCACCCGTCCTGCTGGAGGGGAGGAGGCTCTTGGGCTTGAACTTCACTTTAGGCAAGAAACAAAGGCTTTGCTTGTCAAAGTCACTCCTGATTGTCCGTGTCAAATACAGCAAATAGTAGGAAATTAGGGAGAGTTCATCAGATTTAAATGCACAGAGAACAATTCATTTAAGGCCGTTGTTGCTCTGAACATGCTAAGTTTGTCTTGATGCTCTGAATTATGTGCTGCAGTTGTAGTTCAAAAAGAAAGAGGGGAAAACAGACAGGTCTGCTCCCTGTCCTCTCTCCAGCTGAAGATCTGTCACATCTATCAGTATTAATGACTTGTGCACAATATGTTGCAATAACTGCCCATACCATATTGCAAGTCTTGGGCTGGCGTGTGGGTCTGCTAGTGTCCTTTTGTTAAAAACTATCCGAACCTGTCCTAGTTTTCTTGGTGCAAGGAGGAAGAAATGGCTTGGCAATCAAAGGCAGTCTGACTTGAACTGCAGCTGTAAACGAGTCTGTGACAGCTCTACAATTTCTGCAAATGGTTTGTAATTGATTGCCGCCTTTCTGTTGGAGGGTGCCTATTACTGTCAGAGCTTTTGTCTGACCCTTTTGATTTCTCCAATAGATGGAGAATTAAAAAAAAAAAAAAAAGCTCACAGTAAATTTAGGAAGCAGCGTATACTATATGTGCTTCAGTGATTGGGTATAAAAAGCATTAAAATGATTTCTGTTTTTATAGCTGTGATTTGGGACTGCTCACCAGATGAACAATAGCTATTGCTAATAAAAGGTAGTCTGCGGAAATCGTGCAGCCTCAAAAAGCACAGCATCTGGATTTTTTTTCCCCCTTTGCCTTCTGTTTCCTGCCTGTGCTAACTTGATCCATGCCTGTGGGAGACCAGTAGTGCAGACACCTCAGTGTTACGCAATGTTGCAGAAGTATGGGGGAGAGAAGATCTGTAGCCACAGCTTCGTGGAGAGGACGTTGGTGGCACTAGGAGGTTCTGAGCACAGCCTGGAACAACAGGCAGTTTGGGATTATTTCAGAGGAGAAGCAGCTAGACATGCTCATTTCCCAGTTGACAACAGCTGTAGATGTAATTACGTGGCTCTGAGGGAGCAGACTCCTTTGAAGTTTGTTTGATTTGTTTCCCATAAAATGTAAGTAAATAAAAAGCAATCTTAAAGCTTTCCATGTAATGGTTGCATGTTTGATTTCTGGATTTTAAGTTTCTCATTTGGAACATTTTTGTTCGGTTGATTTTCATTATTATTCTCTTCAAGGTTAGACTCAACTGAAAATGCAGGGAGGCATTTCGGAAGTAATTTCAAAGGAAAAAGTCTTTTGTTTCATGTGTACTACACTCAAACATGCGCTCATTCATTTTTTGTAGTCCAAGAAGTGAATGAATTTTGTAGAGCCTTGTGTTTGTCTTTCATCTGAGTTAACTAATGAATTAGAAGGACAATAGAGGATTATTTTATTCTAGAAACCGAAACTGCTCCTTCAGTTATAAAGTATTATTAAAAACACACGCATGTCAAGAACCATCCATTCCAGATGCTCATTAGTTTTGTCAGCTCTATATTCTCTGGGATGTCTCATTTATACCTTTAATGAAAACTTGCTTTATATTTGTTTTCTCTTTCATTTACCAAGGATAGATGTTATACCCCTCACACATTTTGCTGCAGTACATTTACAAACTGTGTTAAAATACTGTTTATGTGGCAGTGGCAAGTCATCCCTGCAATTGTTGGTTCTGGAGTATGTAGGCGTCCTGTTGACAGAAGAATAGAGGACCTCAGAAAATCGGGGGATTCGGTATGCCTGTCAGTGCAATTAGGTTTAGTTGTGTTTAATCATTTTGAGAACTAATTGTCAGTGCCCCTGGTGCTCTGTTAAATCCTAGCATGTTGACAGTTGCCAAGAATCAAGGTCTCTGTGTATCACAGTAGCATAAAACTGAATGCAGAATACAACTTTTCCTTTAGTTACTTGTGATTTCTATTTGCAATCCATATCAGTTAGAAATCCTTTCTCTAGCCCATGGTTTCCTCTAAATTAACTTCAGTAGTCTTGTACTACTATGCTTAACTTTACTTTGTATTTGCAATATTTTGAGAATATCCCCTTATGAAAGATAAGCATAGCTAAAAGATGAAATTTTACCATATATGTAACTCCTATCGTAAGGATAGGAGTTGAGACAACATGTTGCGATCTGATTTTCAGTTACTCTAAATCTTTTGCATATGATCAGAGACAACTATTTTCCAAATCAAAATAAATTTCAACAGAAGGAAAGACAGATCTTCATATAAATGCATCTGTGTGTGTGGGGGGGAAGATATATTTTCATTTCAAATATTTTACAGATCATAATAAAAAAAATGTAGAGTAAGCTATGCGACCATATGAAATAACTATTACATTCTCAGTTATATCATAGAGTATAAGAAAGATGGATAACTTCACACTTAAGAAAAATAGCTAGTGTGATACTTTGTAGTCAAGTTAAAAATAGTCAATGAATGCAAAATGGCTTTATGCTAGCATCTTCAAAAATTAACATTGCAGATGCAGAAATGAAAGCTAGTGTGATGAGAAACTTTGAATGTTAACAAGAATTTGCTTTCTACAGAATGGCCAACAGGTTTGATTTCATAATGTTTTTGAAGTGGTTCTGTATTTCTTTCAAATAATGAAGTAAAAGAGATTTTGGGAATAAGTTGGGTATAGAGACTCTTACAAAATTGCCTTTGCTTCGCTGTGCAAACCAAAAGTAGAAAAAATATATTGTACAAACTCGTGCATTTCAGAATCTGCTTTTGGATGCTAGAGTTTTTTATGTAATGTCAAATAATCTTTTCAGTGCTTTTGAAGCTTGTGTTTTCTGTTTACTGCGATGCCAGTGTTGGACAGTCCCTCATTTGCCAGAAAGGAGCTCTGGCAGGTGTAGTGAGAAGTTGATGTTTCAACTATGATGTTTCGACTATGAGGTTTTATTTCCAGACCATCTAAAAATAAGTGCAACTGAGCATTTGGATTGCGTGTCAGATGGTCCCTGAGTGGTGTAATTGGAAAGATTGAGACTGGGTCAGAAGGCAACACTTATCACAACAAGCTTACCAAAACAGCGCTTCCAACAAAGGCAAATTGCAGCATGATTTCAAAAAGGACATTTTTGTTACGTATTAGCTGATTTCACACAGCTATTTCTGTAATAAAAATCAGTGAGTATTGTAACAAGTTTGCTGCATATAGTGTTTCGGCCTCTGGTGTATACAGTGCAGCCATGTACTGGAGGGATGCTCTTCGTAAGGTTAAAAAAATAGTGATTTCTTGTGAACCTATCTAAAACTAGTGTGGAAGACCCTTCATTAGAAGCAGCACTAAAGCCATCAACTTCTCGTGCAGAAAGAGTAAAAATCCCCAGGTGTTCTATATGGTGTTCTAGGTTCAAACCTGAGTGTAAGAGTGTGTATCCCATTGCTAGTCTGTCTGAACACCCATTTGTTAAAAAACAAAGGTGGTGGTTGGTTTGGTTTTGGGGGGAGGAAGGGGGCAATGGCAGCAGCTGTCACGGAATAATGGAAGCTAAAGCAGTTAGTAATCATTACTCATATAGTCCCATCTTAGCAGAAAATTAACATAATTGTTTAATGTTTATGGATGATTTGAATGACATTTCTTCTTCCAGAAGAAAGCAAGTGGATGCTAGAAATGATATATTCCTCTAATTTATTACCTAGAAAACATTGTACAAGCATGTGATCTATAGCATATGTGCTGTGGGATAGTTCAGGACACCATTATTCAAAACACACCCAACAGCCTTCTATAGGCACTGTCAGTAAATGTAATCCTATATGTTCAGTTGTGGTGGTTTGTTTATTTATTTTGATCTGGTGATGACACTCATCCACTCTCAGAAATGATATAAGGATCATCAGTCTGAATGTGTATGTAAGCACTGGATGGCCGTTAATGGGTACATGTCAAGAAGGGTTTATTCTTCCCCACCAAAGTTAAACAATTTCCTGGTATGATTTTTGAGTGAGAAAGTTAAAGATTTACTAAAATATACCGAGTTGGAAGGAAGATTTGCAATAATATTTTGCATAAAACATCAAAACTGGAAAGTAAAAATTGTGTTTTGATTGCATTTAGGATAGGGTGACTGTGCATATATGTTCAGCATGGGTCTGGTGGTTTTCAGGGCCATATTTCTCTCCATTCACTATAGTGGCATCTGTTCTTGCTAGTCAGCTAGTGATCCCTACCCACAAAGCATCCCCAAAGAAACATTAATGTTGAAATAAAACTAGGGGGAAATTAAATAAATAAGTGTGTGCAAGGAGTAATTTTAAGCAAAAACAAAAAAATCTTGAAAGGTGAATATTATTAATCAAGTAAACACCAATTGTTGAGTTAAGTTGAAAGAAAGAGAAGTAGAAATGACCAGAAGCTCAACAGGGGATGGGACCCTCTGGGAAAAGTAAAACAAGAGGAGTTAACAACTACCAGTACGCCCATGTGGTCCCAAACCTATTTTATGCATGGAGGCAATTACAGTTAAATGATGTTCATGGTGATAGCTTCTTATTAGCTCTATTTGCAGTACCCAGGCAGTTTCTGCTTGCACAGCATGTCCTTAATTGCAAGAGAACTGTCTGCCTGAAGGTCTACTCAACATCCATAGGACATCAAGAATTTTTCCCTAATTTCCATCGTGAGAACTTCTCTTCAGCAGTTGACGAGATCCAAAAGCTTGGGGAGTAGTCCGCAATTAGCATTCCTTCTTCTGTTCTTTGTAGGAAAGGGATTTCACAATGATAAACGTAGTGCTCTCAAAATCGTGTATACACCTCTTCAATCCCAGTGTCATTTCTTTCCAGATGTGAGATGCATTTAGGGAGTCTGGGAGCTAACATGGGAAAAAAGCATGTTCCTCAGCAGTGGTTTTCCTTGATTCATTTCTGCCTGGAGGGGACAGTTCTGTACTGAAAGCACAACAGAGGCCGTGGGGAGCTCTGTTAATTATTGCACTTCTCTTGCAGACAGCTCAGCCTGCAGTGAGCCCAACCAGAGGGGCTGGCTCCAGCAATGTGGAGCCAAAGCCCTGCTGTCATCATGCACCCTTTTCAGGAGGGTATCAGTGACATGAGTTTTCACTCGTGGCCTGTTGGAAGTCTGTAAGCGTTTTGCTAATAACTTTAGGTTTCAGTACTTTATTCCATTCCCTGGAGAAAGCACCAAAACTGATGCACTAGGTTACAGAAGGCTTAAACTTACCAGTGAGTGCTTGCTTCTAACCCCAGTCCTGGATTTCACTTTGTTGCCTTTGTCAAGCAGTTCTTCATATGCAGCAGAGCCATCCTATGGATAACCTAAAATTCGAATACAAGTTGCCTGTCTTGACTAATGTAATGGGGAGCCTTGAAGACATAAAGCTTTAAGCATGAAATGTCCTATATCTAGAGTGAGCCTGTAACCAGACACTAACTCAAGCTCTAGATGGAGAGCTGCATATGTGCTTACTGGTGGGGAGGCATGAGAATGGCAAGAAACAAAAGCAAAAGGAGCTTGTGCAGTTCTTGCATGCAGACAGAGGCGTGAACTTGTGTTGTTGTGCTTTGTGCTGTTACATTGCCTTGCTGGAGCTTGGAGAGGAGGTGGTGGTTGTTTTTCCTCTGACTGAAGGAAATGCCCTCTCAAAAGTACGGTGACAGTTTTCAGTGTAAACTGTGCAGATGGTTTTGGTCAGGTGAAGAAACTCTGTTGATGCTTGCAAATGTAAGAAGCCAGTGAGAGACAAGTTATAATGCAGCTTGTCTTCCTGGTCTTCTGGGAAAAAAAACGTGGGGCTGCAGGTAAAAAGAGAAGCATGTGAGAACAGTGTTGGTTCATTGGCACAAAATATGGTTGGCAACGTCACTGGAGATGCTTTTGATTTCACTGATGAAGGACAGGAATCTTCATTAGCATCCACCACGCTGGGCATCCAAAGGCAACCTTGATCGCCTGCAGTACAGGACAGGATGGCTGCATTTCACTTTGAAATGGAAGGCAGAGATACCTAGTCATGCTGCTGACAGACTTGGGGAAGTGGAAAAGCTCTCTGCCAGCTGTAGATTTATGTGGTTTTTGTTTGTTTGCCTTTTTTTTAAAGACTGAGATACTGTTCCATTACAGTGCTGACAATAACATATGTTTTCCCCCTTGCCACGGAGAAGCATTTAAGCACAATTTTAGTGCATGCTGAGGTATGTGATGTGCCCAGCATTTATCCACAGGACACAAAGTCACTTCAAAGTTGCACACAGTGTTGCACACAATGCATCACACACAGGGCACAAAGTCGCAGTACAGGATTTCAGACAACTACTGCATCCCGGGTACCCTTGTGCACTTTCGTTAGGCTTTGATTCCTATTTCTTCTGTCAGGAACTTGTAGAGCCAAAGGTAGATCTGAAAAGCCAAAACTGAAAAAATCCAGCACCTGCAGGAGATTCTGCAAAAACAAAAAGATACCTGAAAGGAAGGAAGAGGGGGGAGAATTAAGAAATTATGGGATCAGTTGAGTCAGATACTCAGGGAGCTGCCAAGAGATTTTCATGCTTCATTACCTGCTGTCCGTAGCGCTTGTGTGCCTGTCTCTGCTTGTCAGCATACTGTGGGCACATCTAGACCTTCATCCACATTCTGATTAATTATTTCCTTCTGAGACAGCCTAATCCTCTTGTAATGCCGAAGTAAAAGCCCACTGAAACCAGGGAAAGGGTTGGTGTGGAGTTGAGGGGTCTGCCTCTGTCTTTACAGTGGGATTATTGCATCTTTTAACATTTGAGATTCAATATGCCCGAAAAGGTAAGGGTTGCCTTCTCTGACTCTAAAGAAGGCACTTTGCGGAAATATGTTGTGAAAGATGAATGCAACTGCAAAGATAATGTCTTAATGGTTGCCATAGTATCTAATTCGGCACTCAAAAAAAAGTTTTTGTATTCAGCACAAAACACTTTGGGTGAAAATGTTAAAAACAGTATTTAAGATGCTTGGAATTAAAAATTAAATCAGAATTCATTTTAAACATTTGGAACATTAACTCTTTTAAGCACTGGAATTAAAGCAAGTGTCTTCATTTTGGTCAATTATGCTTTGGAAATATGTTTTAAAGACATTTTAAAGCATGTTATTAGCATAATAAGAATGACAAAAATACTGAGAAAAATCATCCACCCACATTTATAAGAAGTGAAAAACAAAGTCCTTCTAGATCACTGTAGAGATCTAGAGACCCGCTGAATTAAGCATGAGCTTAGAGATTGCAATGCTTTGAGACTACTAATATGACAGAGCTCCTGTTTAGTCCAAGATACTTATGTATGTATTGTACATATACATATACAAAATATATGTTGTGTATACAAGTTATTTTTCTGCTTCACCAGTGGTCCTGAACAATGTTAAAAGTTAGCCCACAAGTGCTCAGAGTTGTCGCAGAGGCAAGCCGCTGTTTCCTTTAATTCAAAGCGGATAGAGACAGAGCAAAATTAGCCTTTTACCTTCATGGATTAAGGGCAAAAGCAGGATGGGAAACGAACTCTGTGCAGCTAAGTGCACCTATATGCATCGGGACAATAGAGGGAAGCCTGCATTGCGAAGGAGGTTACTGTTATGGTAACTATCAAGCCTGGTGCCGCTGAAATGGAAAGATGAAAAACAGATGTCTCTAAAGGGAAAGAGTGTTACTCAAAGCACACAGGAACAAACAATGAGACTGTGTCGTTTTTCCAGTCATCTTAAAAGTATTTCAAGGTGATTGATTATTTTGTGTGTAAATTTTACTTAGGAGGCATATACCTAAAGAGGGATCGAATGTTTGTTTCATGTTTCTGGAGAAGAAGAAATGCTAAAGAAAAGGCTTTTTCATTCATTTGATATTTGATTTGTTTTAGTTTGCGTTTTTTACCTTTTGATTTATCCCAGTCCCTCAACAGGAGTTGGAAATATTACTAAAACATTGTTTTTTTTTTTTTCCTAATGAACACACGTTAAAAAAAATCTGTTAATTGGTAACATCTTTTAGCTGGCATATGGCTAGCTAATAACTCAGGCTTAATTAGCAAATCTGGGGAAGAATAACTTCCTAATATGGAATTAAAAAGTCCTGTCCTGTTTGTTTTTTTTTTTTAAATCAAGATTGACGACATCGCTTGGACCTCAAATTTGGCAGCCTTTTTTTTTTTTTTTTTTTCCGGTCCCAGTGGATGCACTGTGTTTTTAACATATATCTGTTACAAAAACAGAGCTTGAAGTTGCCACAACTCATGCTGATTTTAAAAACAAAGCTGAAACAATGCCTTTCCTGACAGTATAGATAAACTCTTGATAAATGTTGACCTGACATCTGTCACTGATTTTTTCAGCACCATATGTGGTACTGTAAACATTTGGTTTCAGAAAACTAGCGATATTTTTTTTCCTTTTTTTCATTCTTGAACTTGATCAGTGGATCCCTAGTATCTGTGGACTACTGCAGAAGCAACCACAAATGATGGATAAGAAAAGTAATATGTATATGCTACACGGTGGTCCATGTAATTGGATTTTTATACCAGGCTGTGTATCCTGAAAAATCTGACTCCTTTGAGACCATTCCTTCAGTTTTCTGTTGCACAGTTGTCTTGCCCAGTAAATCTGATATCTGTCTGCAAAATAGCCCAGTCCTTAAAAAACATCAGCTAAATGAACGGTTCCTACTCCTTTGATGTGTTCTGTGTGCTTTATCAGCAGCATGTTGTTTCAGGGAGCCAGCATCCTTGTTCTTCTGATAGTGTGCTGCCCGGCTGCTGAGCTATATGGTTTGGCAAATGCTGAGCTGTCAAGTTGTGCTAACGGTTTGGAAAGAGATGGATGTAAGTTTAATTGCAGTAATTAAAGGAGAAGGCTATGTTATTCCCTTGCTTGTAGAGAGGTGAATATCCTTGAAACCTCTGAAGTAGCACACTCATAACCAAGGATATAGGCGCCCAGGCTTAGTGTGTCATCTGGATGCAAGAAAAAGGGTTGTGAGAGAGCAAAGAGGTGGTTGGCAAGGGCAGTGCTGAATGAAGCCTTATATCTTAGCATCCTGGCACCCTAACAGTGCTGTAATAGAGAGAACATGGGAGTTACTGTGTTTTATTATGCCACTGGTATAGTTCTCCTTTTATTAATGAATTGCTTGTCAGTCTTGTAACTCTTCAGCTCCATGGTGTAATGTCCTATAACGTTATATTCAAAGTTGCATTGTGCTTAGAATAGTCTGTGGACTTGATTGTTTTGTGTAAATATATCAACATGGGTACTTTTACTTTCAAGCCTGAATTTATTACTGAGCACAGTTTACATTTCTTTTTATTGATGTAATTACTATGAGAAAGTTCAAACAAAGGACAAGCACAATTATGTGAACAAATCTTGCAGAGAGCTGCCTATTTGTTTCTCATTTTATCATTGTAAGTTCATTTGTATGCCATACCATTTAGTGGCATATACCCTTGACAGAGCATCAGTACCATTGATAATTCACACTGACCTTCAGGGCAGTCAGCACCCTCTAGATATTTTTAGGTATTTGGCTAATTTTCTCAAAGCACCTGATGTTTTGTTTATGCAGTAAATTTCACAGGCAGAGAGGCAGGTACATTTCTGGGGAGATAAAACCCACATTCCCTTGCTATAACTGCACTTTGTCCAGCATTTGCTACATCAGGCAATGTATAAAAAATCTTCTCATCTGGCAGGTTTTCACTGTGTTTGTAGTAATAACGGGAGGCATGGCAGTTTCTTGTGTCCCATTTAAACTGGGACGTTGACAGTGTTTTGTTAATCTGCTGCACAAAAGGAAAAACTTGTGCACTGTGTTTGCATGTGCTGGCACGCTGTGGCTGAGCACAGAGAGAAGGTGTGCTCGTGGGAGACCGAAGCGTCCCTGCCTTCCTTTAGACGGGCCCTTTCCTTTGGCAAACTTTGTATTCACGAGCCACAATGCCCGCCTTCAGGAGGAGTAAAACCAGAGCGAAGAGTTTAGCGTTGGCTCGCAAAACCCAGCAGCAGGCAGCAGCAGCTTACGGCTCCCTGCACAGGATGTTTTCTATGGTGAGTTCATCAGCGGCGGCCGGGAGGGCTGGGTTGGGGGACCGGGCTGCACGCCCCTGCCAGGGTCTCTGTGCTTGGTGAATAGCAGCTGCGATAATCAGGGAGTGGATGCTGGTAACGTGCACTCGGTGGGTGAGTTTATATCAGTGTGCTGCACTGGAAAAGGTTTGGGCTTTCTGAATTTTTTGGGGGGGGGTGTTGGTTGGTTGTGTATGCTGCTTGCTACTGAGCTCCAGCAAATGGTTATTTCTTGTGTCTGTCAGAGAAAGGACTAAGTGATGATCCGGATTTTGACAAGAGGTGGGATGGTTTTTTAACATGATTCTTCAGGAAAATTTGGAAATATCCGCAGCATTAATTTTGACCAGTTTTAACCATTTCCCTGGTTTTTGACAAGTAGTTTGGGATTGTAGAAAAAACATGGAAAAATTAAGAACTCCAATCAAGGAATGTCTGGGAAATATAAGAAGACAGTAAATATATTACACAGATGGTAGAAAAATACACGAGCCTTCTGTATTAAAGACTGGCAGCATCAGGATAAGGACCTGGGAAAGGGGAGAGACAATACTTTCACAGGGTCAGGGTGTGGGAAAGTCTGCATTTTGTGCTTTGATGTTACCTGATGAGAGTCTCCGTCCTTGTTGTTACTTGGGCTGTCAGGGTTCCTCTCTCTTTGCTTTTATTTATGCTCTTTTCCCTTGTCTTTACATTTCGTGTGGTCAGGGTTTAACCTTGTGCGATGGAAATGATTTCTGGTTTGCATTTACCTTTGATATGCCTTGGATCCGATGACTTCAGTGAGTGATTTCCAGAGAAGCTGAGCACAGCATCTGCGAGCTCAGCAGGAGCTGCTGCTCCTTGGGGCCAGGCTGCCGCAGGCTCTTGGGCCCAGACCCCATCTCACAGACTTGGCTTACAACTTGCGTTTCCACTGAACACCAAAGTCACCCGAGGTTCTTTCTGTGTAGCCAAGGAGAAAGATGGGCAAGGGAGGGCTCAGGTTTCCCACCACACAATTCATGTTATCGTACCTTAGGCACCGAGTCAGATGAATTGTGTCTTAGTTGGCTTGCACAGCCCTGCATTCGGCCTTCTTTCAGGCCTTGCCCTCTGCTGTCAAGAAGGAGTTAGGGGAGCAGCAAACCCTCTTCTTACTGCACTTTTGATTTCTGCGTAAGTTTGGTGATACCTTCATGCATTACCAGCACAGGATAACTTTGCTAATGTAAATCTCACTGAAACTGGGAAGTTCTGAGTGAAAGACATTATTTCTCCTTGACTATTTCCCTTTAGCAATTTGTAAAGTGTTCTAATTAAAAGGCAGGCAAGAAAAACAGCTAAACAGAAAAGACCCCCAGAATTTCAGCAGTGTCGGTCAGGAACAATTTCATCTTCTAAGTGGCCTTGAAGTTGTGGAAAAAAAAAAGAAAGACCAAAAGAGAAGTTGTGATGAGTGAATCTACTACTTTAAGTTCTATTGCCCAAAGCTGAGCAGCAGCCTTGCCCAGAAACCCATGGTGAAAATCCCACAAGGCTGTTTTCAGTAAAAGTGTGCTGAATTTCTTCTGTCTTAATAAACGGTTTAGAGGAGTGCCTGTACTGTATTGGTGTCCAACATGCGTCTGCTTTCTTCAGCAGTCTTGCGGATCTAAGGCTTTCCAGTCTTTTGCATTACTTGGTTACAAAGTATTTGCCAGACTGAGGGTGACAGAGAAGTCTGTACAGTGATAGACACACAAAACATGATGGCTGCTAGGCCTGCCTTTGTTCTGGAGAGAAATGTCTTCTGATACAAAAGGAACATGATGGACACCTCCAAAGGCTTTCCTTCTTCACAATGAGGGGTGTAAAAATGTCTTTGGCCAGTTGCTCTTTCTGAAAATCCCATGTAATTGTGTTTCTTCTGCTGACTGGTGCTTCCAGTCTTACTTCCTGGAAAAATATACACCAGACAGCTCTGGGCTGTAAGCTGCTCATTTTTAAAGGATACAAGACTAATCTGTTTCAGCAGCTTGCTTTCCGAGCATATGCTTCCTCTTTAGATAAAGAATTCAAAGGGTTAGTGATCTGCACATTGGTGTGGTCTGTGTCCTCCACAAGGGTACAGGAATCTGGAAACTTGTCAAAGGACATGCTCCGTTGTAACCTTCCCAAGGAATCTTCCTCAGCCTGAAGAATTTTGTAAGCCTATTCAATATTTTCCGTTTCCATCACTTTAAAAAACAACACACAAAACACCACCACTACCACCAACAAAAAAAAACCCCACACCAAACCCTACTGATAGAGTGCATGAGGTGTATAAATGAGAGTAGAATAAACAACAATGAGCAGAGACACCGTAACACTAATTGACCTTGTGCAGCATTTTTTCTCAATCACTATCATTCAGTAGAAAGTCACGGGGTAGCCATGAAATTGTTGTGCTAAAGCTTAACCACTGCTGATTAATGTCTTCTGCACTCTCACCAATTAATTTTATGGAGACTTTTAATTCTGGTGGGGATAGCACAGCCACAGATGATGATATGCTTGTCTGCAAGGAGCAAAGAAAATCTGTAAGACATTCCTTGTAAGAGTGTCTTTTGTTCACTTTGAAGGAATAATCTCTAATATTTTTTCTCATGAACATTATAGAAAATGGGACATGCTTCATTTTACAAGCTGAGCACCACTGTAGTGGTTGACAGCTATGGGTCAAGCTGACAATTATGTGGACTGGAACTTTCCCTGCTAAGTTTGCTGTGAACAATTCTCATTTATAAGGAATACTCCATGCAAAAGGATGTGGGACCTAATTATGAGTCATAAACATACAGGGATGAAAAGAAAGTTTCTCAAGGCTGTTTCTACATATATTTCCATTTTTTAGCAGCTGAGAGTTTATGGGACAAGAAGCTTCCTCCCTTGACTGCTGAGTCTGGTAGAAGGGTTTACACAGCTTTGTTGGAAAATCTGTGAAAGCAGCCAATAAAGTGGAGAAGTGCTGCTTAACTTGATTCTGGAATGCAAGTACTTGCTTTTCTACAAACCTTGCATAACCTCCTATTCACTTTCCCAACTTTGCCATTCAAATCTAACACTACTAGTCTGAGTTTTTGGATCTTTAGCCTTATCTGTCTGCTGTCCAGAGCCAAAGATAAGCTGAAGCTGCTTTGCAGTTTCCTACAACTGTTGCTGAAAGTGGCATACATGAGCTCAAGTGATGGATTATGGGGAAGGTTTGTTGCTTCCACTGTATGCTCTTCTCTATACCCAGCTGCATTGCAGCCTTGGCCACAGTCAGTCACCTGGGCTTTTCTATCCACCAACTAACAATTTTATTCTGATGGGCTGCATGCTATAAAGTTTGGCATAGAACATTTTTTACTAAGAACTCACAGTTGTGGCCTTGTGCAAATAAAAGAAGCTGTGTGCTTGAGGACTTTACCAGACGTATTTGAGAGTCAAATTGCCAGTGTTAGGTGCTGCAGTGCCATTTTCAGAGCAAATTCAGGGTTAATTCCCACCTTAACTCAAGGATGCAGTGTCAACTTGGGGCTCCACTTGAGGCTTCCTGGTTCAAGGGTACTGGACTGCTAAACTCTGCTTTGACACCCAAAAAGCCGAGGTAGCTTTGAAATTCCACTTGCAAGCAGTAACAGGGCAGAGGCTGGGCCTTTCCTGCCCACCCACCTGCTATAAAAGATGTGTTCTTAGGGGTTGTCGTTAGAGCCCTCCTAGTTAGATGTTTTAAAGAGCAGGACATTGTTTGGTGTGGGAGGTGGAAACCAGCATCCAGAGCTGCATAAAAGGATAGGGATCCCAACCCAGGTGGTAGGGGAGTTTTGGAAAGAAACAGGGAGCAAGAGTTATTTTTATTCCTTTCCATTTGTTCATCATTATGAAGTTCCTCATGAATACTGTGCTTTTGGTCCAGAATCCAATGTACACCTTGTGGCTTCACTGGCAACATGTATTCTTACATCTTCTATGGTTCTTGCAATGTGTAGGAGTGGATGTGCAATAACTTACGTATGTGTGTAACTTCTGATTGAGTAGCCTTTCATGGTTCTTTGTGGCAGATACAGCTCCAGCCCAAAACCCGAGGGTATGGATGACATGCAGCGTGTTCTCTGGCATCTGCCTTTCCTACCCCTTTGTGCTGTGGTGATTGAGGAGGAATAGAGAACTTTGTACTCCTCCTGGTAAAACTATGCATGATGATGATGTTTATGACTGGCTTTCAGTAGGCCGTCTCATGTCCTTGATCTAGTACCCTTGATCAGGCATCATGTTAATGTAAATCAGGCTGCCCACACACACCTTGAGCTGTAGACAGCGCAAAACCTGAGTCATTCAGATACAAACGCAAAACTTTGACATCAAAAACAACGAAAACAAAACTCAAGTACTTTAGAGCTATTTAGAAGTTGTTTTAAAATCCCCCCCCCACCATTTACTAAATGAAGTTATGATTTATTTCCAAAACACTAAATATTTTAAGTAGCACAGAGGTGTTTTTTATTTTTTCTTTTTTCTTTTAACATACTCCATCAGTGTGTATCTGTAATTCCAACAAACACCATTCAGTTCACATTTCATTTTGTCAGGTCCTAATAAATGCTGTAAATACAGTACGTATCTGAATTTCAGAGTCCTGAAAGCTGTCATTAGATAGGATTGTGGAGGATGGTTTCATATCTTAGTGATGGAAGTAACAACTTTTTTTAGAGGTGGTGGCATTGCTCAAAACTGGAGGCTGGGAAGCTCTGGAGTGATACAGACTACGTGGCAAGTTTTTGACATTTTAACATTTATTTCCAACAGAGAGGTGTGAGGGATGTATCTGTTTTTTTCACGTGAATGGCTGAGATTTAATATTGCTAGTACATTTAGCCTCCACCTTACAGAGGGTTTAGTATAGCCCAGTTCCATTTCAGAATAACTTCTGCATTTGCTCATTTGATGACACAGGATGTTGGTGAACTTCGCAGTTCCACATAATCAGTGGTGAATCAGGAGATCCAAAAAGGGTCACTTGAAACAGCTTTCACACAAAATGAGTACAGATCAAGACAGTTCTGAAATGCACTCATGCCCTGATTTCTTCAATGAAACAAGATTTCCACCTGAAATAAGGCAGCATTCATGTAGTCCTCATTTGAGTGCATTCACTAAATAGGAAATAATCAGTGGCACAGCATGTGCAACTGTCCACTATCTCGGAGAGAGTGCGTAAGACAGAAGCACTTAAGAAAAATTGTTTCATGTAGTATAAAGAGGTGGATACCAACAGTTGCTAAGGTAGAACTGGGTAATGGTAGCAATATTCTAGGAAAATGTTAGCAATATTCAGGAAAATGTTATATATGAAAGAGAACAGTGGAATGATTTTCAATCTAAGCATTATTGCCTGAAAAAGCTGCTCTCAGGTACTAGTGGTGGTCATGCAAAAGCAAACTACACAACCATTTCATAGTGTCAGAAAATCTCTTTTTCCTCCATCTTTGCTTTACAAGATTAACTGTTGCTGTTCCGACTCCAACTTGTCTTGAAATATTGCAGTTTTTTCCCCATATTTATCATTCTTCTAAAAAACTTCAAAAATTTAGGTTTCCATTTCTCATTTTTGAAAGCAAAATAAACATCTTTTGACAATCCAGGCCTTTTGAACAAAAAACCACACACACACACCAACCTCCCTAACCCTCCCCCAGGTCAACCAGCAACAAAGCCACACGTCACAATACAGGTAGCAGACAACAAATACAAGTTATTCTGGATGCTTAAAAGATCTTTATCTACCAATTCCTTCTATTTTGAAGTAGTGATTGTTGCAAGAGAGGTGGAAATAGTGTGATGCTATTGTCAAAAGAATCAAATCATGATGTATCTGAATGCTCTCCCATCTTTTGCATCTCACAAGCTTGTATGTAAAGACTCTAAATTCTTTGCACTGCAAAAGCGCTAGAAAGTTTTTATTTAATTTTACTGTTATGATCTAGACCTGTTACAAATTCAAGCTGTTCAAAGCTATCAGGATATGCATTTGACAAAATCAGCACATGCTCTGGAGCCTGAATTTGGAACAAGAGCAAAATATGAGGAATTTAAAAATAATTATAGTACAGTTTGTATTCTAAAACATCAGTGCTTGTCTCTTCATTTATCAGAGTGCAGAACAGATCAGCGCATTGTGCCGAAACTTCCAAGAAGTCCAGGCGAGCAGTATGGAAGGACAGAAGGATAACCAGGATCCACCTCCACGACCACTGGCTCGCCACCTTTCTGATGCAGAGAGATTGAGGAAAGTCATCCAGGAACTTATGGACACTGAGAAATCCTATGTCAAGGTAATAAATAAAGAGAAAGCCTGGCTAGCTACACCCTTCTTTTTGAGGCTGGCCATGACTTATAGATGCTCTTAATATATTTCATGCTTACCTTTATGTAACGAGGGTCATAACATACAGAGTCTGCTTACTTAAATTGTTCCTGTTGTTTTAATAAGCTGTTATAGAGGCTGTATTTTAGTCAATTTGTATTTATATTGGAAAGTGGTAATTTGTAGGGAGTAGTTATCTGCAGTATTTGAACACTGGAGTCTTCCAGGGGATTTTTCCATAGTTTTCAAAATGAAAATAAATCCTGGTAGAACAGAACAGTCTCCTACAAATTATTAAAAAAAGTGTAACTGTGGAAAATAGCGCTTAATTATTTTTGAATCAGCAAAGCTAAAAGACACAACTCCAGTTGCTTGTAACATCATACATTTTATGTCTCCTTTGACTGATAAGCCCATAATTTGTTAGATATGTCTCTTCTTCTTATAAATTCAAAATTCATGTGGCTGAATGCCAAAAGAAATGTGATAGGCTTGATATCATTGACCTTCAGCAAGGAGGAATCATTTACCTGATCTCAAAAAACATACTTAGTGATATCAGCACTTGCTGCAGTAATGTGTATGGAAAACAAGAGAAAACACTTTCAGGCTGTTGTTTTTAGAGTATCCACCCACACTAATACAACCATATGCTGTAAAGTTTGAGGAAACTTTACTGAACATGATCCCCTGTGTATGTCCAGCTGGTGTTTCTGATAGAGAAATCACTTGAACAAAGGAGGCATGACCATGGAGGTCACTGAAACGTGCAGTAGTACCAGGCAAAATCCTAGCAGATTGTAAATGCTCATTATGGGGTTCTCAAAGAGATGCCCGTTATTCCTTCTCCATAAGAATTTCTGCCGTTTCTTTTCTCAGGGTCACAGAGCCCTGCAGTGTGGGCCCCAACCTTGCCGCCATGCTTTGGTGTGGGATAGTAAGTCTTCAAAAGTGGCACCAATTCTTTGAAGAAGTGACTGAAACAGCCCCTAATTATGCCTCCCTGACAATATAACTGAATGCTTTAATACCTATAGGATTTTAAAATGTTGTATGTCCTTACAAATATTAGCGCTGCTGTTTAAATGAGTGGCTATTTATATGGTTTATCTAACATGCATGATTAAAACATTGATGCTGTTCACATACACAGACCTTTGTACTCTTTAGAAAGCCACCACCTGTAACATTTTCTCCTCATGCTATACTAAAACATAATTTGTTATAATCAGTCTGTAAAGCCTTAAGGATGAAACACAAACATTACACTGAAATCAATTTGCTTTTAATTTAGCAATCACTTTAGTGCTAACAACACACAGGTGACTTTGTTACAGAAAAGGAATTTTATCTCTAGCTTACTCCTGAAAATTACGTGTAATCCCACAGTTGTCATATAAAGAGCAATTTCAAACTGTTACATAAAAAGTGAATAAATTCTGTTTCTTGCAGGACTTAAGCTGCCTCTTTGAGCTATACCTGGAGCCTCTTCAAAATGAAACCTTCCTTACCCAAGACGAGGTGAGGGAATAACTGAAAGATATTCTTTTCATTCTTTTATGGGTTAAGACCTTGGCATTTGGGTTTTTCATTGCTGAGAGCACAAGAGAAAAGGAAAACAAAGAACATAACAATAGGAATTACACCAGTCAGTGCCTTTCTGTTTGGTGCATGCGTCACTCCTTTTTTTAAATGGTAATTGTTCTGACTTAACTGCTAAGAAATCTTTGGGGTTTTGTAACAGCTTTTTTATAAAACCCATTCAAAAAGTATTAATGAAGATGTTACTGGCCTTTGTGACCTCTTTGTGTGTGGCGTCTCCTTAGCGAACTGTTTTCTCAAGACCACAGTTAGATGTATGCAGTGCTGTACTTCATAGCCTGATGTTTTTCACAGATGGAGTCGTTGTTTGGCAGCCTGCCAGAAATGCTGGATTTTCAGAAGGTGTTTCTGGAGACCCTGGAAGATGGAATATCTTCTTCCTCAGATTTTAATACACTGGAAACACCATCCCAGTTCCGGGTAAATATTTGGTCATTAAATACCTCTCAATGTGCCTGGAAATGTTTGTGGAAATCCAGCTTTAAAACTCTGTTTCATATGGTTGCTTTTATGTTTGATGCATTACTTTGGATTACAGACACCTATTCAGCAGTGAAAGATAAGTGCTATTTTCCATGGTTTTATCTTCCTCTTTCCCGTGGCAGAGGATGTAAAATGGGAGATGCAGAGTAGTCATACTTCTGAGTATGCTATGAAGTTGCAGCGCTTACGTGATGCATCACTTTTGTAGAAAGGTTTTTGTCGCTGTGCTGAATTCTTCCCTGCCTTGTGCTCCCCGCTATATCCAGTTCACTCGCTACAGACTGGAAACTTTTCCTGTTAAATGCAGCACAAGTTTCTCATGTTGCGAGGTCTAAGAGGGTGTATGAAGTGTAGATGACTGTAGACTGTGCCCTTGTTGTGCTGTCTCCCTCCGTGGCACCACTCAGTACCTGACATAACTGGAGGAAGAAGGTTCCCCAGAGATGTTGTCACTGTCACAGAGCTGGGCGAGACTGCTGGCAGGTCTCCCTGACACTTGCTGCCTTTTGTGGAGCAAACATTGATTAAAAAGAGGGGAGAGGGCTGCTCTCCTCCTCCTCTTTCTCCTCCCCCTCCTCCTCCTTCACTACTTCTTGTCTTTGCTTTGGGAAGCTTTTTTCTAAAAAGATCTCCCTCGTGATTCAGTCCCTCCCACATCTTCCCATCCTCCCCTTCATCCAAGAGAATGAGAGGTGCCCTGTAATTACCACCTGCCTCAAAGAAGGAAAACAGTTGGAAAGCAATCCTGTGTTTGTTTTATGCTGTCCCTTCTGGCTTTGGTGCTTCTATGCCTTGCTTCCAAGTGCTCATGTGTTTTCTCAGCACAACATACCCTATTGAGTGTCTTGTTGATTTTTGTTCCTATGCCACCTCAAAGATACAGTAAGTCAGTGTCTACAGTGGTGTTATCTACTCAGGGAGAACTGAGGAAAAAATGCAGGCTTTGCCTAAAAGCCTATTCAGCCTAGAACTCCACACCCTAAGAAAACACAGAAACATCACAGAACTACTACCAGTAATGTATTCATGTAATATATATATATAAAACTTATATATATATTTATATATAATATAGGATATAGAAATAAAGATAGTAGATATTCACATCGTTCAGCCTCTGTGTTATGTGCCTGACCATTTATTTTGGATTCTAGTGATGAAGTAAATACTTTGATTGTGTTGATTTCAGAAATTGCTGTTTTCCCTTGGAGGATCCTTTCTGTATTATGCTGACCACTTTAAACTGTACAGTGGCTTCTGTGCCAACCACATCAAAGTTCAGAAAGTTCTCGAGAGAGGTAATTTATTGTCTTCATTACTGTAATTCATTAGCATGAATTTAAATGTCAGTGAAGCGCTGTAACAAATCTCCTTGACTTGCAGAGAATATTGGTACAAAGCAAGGTACAAAGCAAGGGCTAATAGGGTATCTTTCAATAGAATAGCTGAGATCTGCAGTTCTGCTAAAGCATGGTATAGAACTGAAGGGATTTCTTTTGTGACAACTAAGCAGTAGCCTGAAGGGCAACAGAAACGTCTGGCCACAAGTTTGTGCTGTCTGCAGATGCAGCTCATGCTCCAAAAAGCAGCAGCTGGATTTGGTTTGTATATGCTTGCATGTTAAAGGATGGATGTCAATCAAAGCTGCAACAAATGGCGGAGTAAGCGAGGAATTACTTCCTCTGCTATCACTTTTTTTTTTTTAATTTGATGCAGAACAGGTCTGCAGTGCAGTGGAAAAATGATACTGAAGGATAATGTCACTTTGAAATAGTTATTCTGTTAGCCCTTCTGTATATTATTTAATGCAGGAAATGATTATGAAGTGAATAGTGTAAAGCACCTATTGAAAAATGTGAGACTTTTGGTGCTGGTTACACATTGCAATTCTGTGCTTTCAAACTATTACTTCCATGTTCAGCTGACCGACTGTTTTATTTGTATTTAGCCAAAACAGATAGTGCCTTTAAGGCCTTTCTGGATGCTCGCAATCCCACAAAGCAACACTCTTCTACACTGGAGTCATATCTCATAAAGCCTGTTCAGAGAGTGCTGAAATACCCTCTGCTTTTAAAAGAGCTGGTGTCTCTGACCGACAACGAGAGTGAGGAGCACTATCATTTGACAGGTAACTTCTTGCATTCCTCTACTGGATTGAATATGAGATAAGTTTGTTTTCCAAGCTTTTCTGAAGATGCAGGTAGTCATTCTGGTAGACAGCACAAAACTCATCAAAACCTAGAGAATTTCCTCCCTCTCATTAAAAATAGCAAGTAGCTTTCTTGTGCTTTTAGCAGAAATTCCCACTTGGTGTGTCCAAATCCCTGTGAGAGGTATATATGCCCAGGATTTGTCATGACAAATAGGACTGGGGTCTTTCTCCTGAATTCTTTTGACAGGAGCATATCAGATCATTGTGTTGTTCTTGCACCTGGGAAACACTGACCAAAGCTCCATCTTGTGGTTATTAAGTTCTTGAAATGTGTCAAAGTTTAGCAGCATCACAAAAGGAAATTTTATTTGTTTGAGGCTTGGCTGTGACTCTTGCTTGCGTAGAAGTGTCCTGTATCAAAGCTCTGCTGTTTTCCCACTCAGAAAGACTTGTGTGCCTTATACATATTAGGGTTGATTGTTTTTCTAGGCTCAGATGCTTGGGACTTCACCCTGGCAAATTCCAGTTCAGGTCTGTCAGCAGCTCACAGATGAAAGTCCAGAGATTTATTTTATGGATCGATTTTCATTTTAACAAAATAGATTCAGGCCAAATATACTGTCAGCAAAATCTCAAAAGGCTGTTACTGACTTCAAATGGAGCTTCTAGTACTGATTCTTTGCCATTACAACGAGTCTGGGGGTGACTCAATTGCAGGTCAGGGGAAATGCCAAGCTGCTAAAAGACTATACCATTAAGAGCTGGTAGAACTAGAGAAACTAAGTGCCCTTCTCCAAGTCCTTTGTGGATTAACATAGAAGTGATGAAGTCTAGTGTCGCTCTTGGCTGGAAAACAAAATTTAAACAAAACCTGACTACCAGTATTTAATTTCAAGGATAACAATCAGTGAGGAATTTGCACAACCTAGCACTGTATTTCTTTATCCATTTTGTGGTGAGCCAAATTCAATTGGTTTCCATTGAAGCTTATCAAATGACTTACTCCAGTATGGGTGTAGATTACTCTGGAGAGCCTAGTGGCCCCATTTATACAAAATGCAAAACTTAATCGTGTTTACTATCATGCTGTTGTGAGCCCCCAAATATACGAATATTCATCACTAGAACACATTGCAGTCTTTTTCAGGTACTTAAGAGATCAGACGAGCATTTTTCACTTACTCTGATCAGAAAGCATACTTTCTGCAGTTGCTATGAGAAGCACTGATCTAAATCTAAAATTCTGTTCACAAACCCTTGGAATCCTGCAAAAGTTTGGCTGCTTCAAGTACAATTCAATAAAAAATGTCATGTTTAGAAAATACAATTGAATTACATAGCTGTCTATGAAATTTTTAAACCTTACAGAAGCACTGAAGGCAATGGAAAAAGTAGCAAGTCACATCAATGAGATGCAGAAGATTTATGAAGATTATGGCACTGTATTTGATCAACTGGTTGCAGATCAAAGTGGAACAGAGAAGGAGGTAAGAGAAGGAACACGTTTTACTCACTCCTGAAGCGTTATCCCACTAGCTGTTTGGTGCCTTTATCTTTCCTGAAGTAATTTTGGGAACTTATTTGTGCTGGGCATCATTCATTCTCCTTTAATATTGTGACTTCTTTTTCATATATCCCTGTGAAGTTTCTTTTTGTCACTAGGTTACAGTAAAAATTTTCAGACAGCTGCCAGAGCTGCCTTCTGGACTGACAAGAATTGCAAGCAGGCATAAACACAGTTCTCAATAGCAAAAAATAAAGACATCCTCCTTCTCTCAAATGCTGCAGAGATTATCTATGCCCAAAGGCATTTAGATTTTATGCTTCAGACTTCTTAAGTTCTTAAGACTTTTTTTTTCCACCCGTATAAATGAAAGTGGCAATTCTAGGGGATTCACATTAATGTCTGTTACTCTCATTCTCTACACTTCTAGTGCTGAGGCATCCATGAGTATCTGACAGAGCAAAAGCAATTAGTTGAATGAACTGTGTGCACACATCTCCCTGAACTGGGGCAGCAACGTCTCAGCTTAGCCATTTACATTAAATGATTACTAATCAGATCAAATCAGTAAAGGTGGAGATCAGATATGAAAGATGCCAGCTCAGTTGTTTTATTTCCTCGTAAAGCCAAATTGCCCTCCACTGGCTATGTAGTTTCCCATTATTTATAGGAAACAAACCTGACAGCCTGAGGGATTCTTCAGTTTCACGTTGTGGTCCACCGAAGAAAGAAGAGCCTTGGAGAACAAGGCCTCCATTAATTTTGCCATTGGCAGCATCATTAATACTAATTACTCCATAGAAATTAAAGATACGTACAGCTAATAAATCAGGCAGTTCACAACTGGCTATACATAAATGACAGGTCATCAGATCAACGTAATATTCTTCTAAGTTATTAATAGCAAGAACTTCTATGCAGCTTCCGTAGCTTAGGTGCTATTACTTTTTATGTTATCATCTATTTTTAAAAGGGAATTACTCATGCTTTCCTGCCTTAGCGTAAATCTGTCTTGCTGAAGACAGTAACATACAGTACAGTAAATCTATTACAGTAACATTGCATACAGTAAATAAACACATCCTCAGTGTTATCAATGTGTACTCACTTTAACATTTTACTCACATCTGTGGATCACAGCATTGATGTATCAATTGTTTATATTTTTATTGTCTATATTTTTATTTATTGTTATAATTTCATGCAGGTGACCGAGCTTTCCATGGGAGAACTTCTGATGCACTCTACAGTTTCCTGGCTGAATCCTTTTCCATCGTTGGGCAAAGCAAGAAAAGACCTTGAACTTACAGTGTTTGGTAAGTGTCTTCCTTCAGGACTCTCTGCTCTTTCAGATCTAGCTATCTAGGCTAGACTTGTATCTGAAAACATACACAGAACTGTAAGACTTCCTAACATGAAAAGTTTCCGTTCATTTATTTGGTGTTACAGTTTGATCCAACCTCAGCTGCTCTATGTGTAATCTATGGAAAACAGTGATTTTCAAGAGACGATATTCTCTCTAGAACAATATGCTAAATCAGTCTTTCAAAGGAGACTTGTAGGAAAATGGAGATTTATTCCACTCCTGGCAATCCAGCCTCACCTCTGTTTTACAACTGTTGCATCAAAATGTGTTGTCTGGCAATCTCCATACAGGTTATTTTAACCTGAAAAATGGAAGTGGAAATGAGAGCATACAACCAAACATTTCACTGAATAGTATATATATTGTTAATCATTTAATAATTACCTGAGTAATCAAAAGGTTCCAGTCAAACATGCTACGCACTTATCCATTTCTTAAAAAACAAACAAACAAACAAAAAATAACAACAAAAAAACACTTTTCTTTAAAATGTCATTTAAGAAGACAAGTTTCTCTTCCTCAGGGCTGTCAAGTACTCCTCCCCTTGAAAAGCATGACAGATTAGGGGAGGGCATGCTTCCCTCTAGAAGAACGAGCAGGAGCATTTCCACAAGTTCACTTGAATGAGCTTCTCAGTGATCCACACATGCCAGACACTTGAGCCCAGGAACTGGGAGTTCTCAGCAGGACATGTATGAATGAAAGGACTCTGGACTGATGCCTAGTTTAGACTGCTCATCTGTCACTTGGGAAGTTTTATTCCCACTTCAAAAACTGTGTGGGCAGCATGGAAAATGCACCCAAAATGTGGGACTGAGGAAAACTATGCCAAGCTCTGGGGTAAATGTGCTCGCTGTGGCTGTGTCCTGGCTCCTGTAGGCCTGAGACCCAGCTGCCTATCATTGCCTCTCTCTCCTCTTCCACTGGAAGGAAATGTGGATGCATGGGCAAAGGACAGAACTATACAGCCTTCAAATCCAATCCGGGATCCAGGACTGATCTGGAGAGCCATCCCATAGCTCAGGTGCGGCTTGAATGCACCTGTTTTTCTGTTCCCTCTTTATTGATTAGAGAGAACATGTCCCCGCCTCATAGGAGGCTGAGAGAGTAGATAACATGAGTGAGCCACTCCAGTCAGATGCTGTGGAAGACAGTTTCCAACTGAACAAAACGCTGACCTGCAGGAAGAACAGACTTACCATCCTTTTTCACACTCCTCTCTTGGTATAGACACATCACTTCACTCACTCCATTCGAGTGCATGCATCTATTCCAAAAAGAACACCTGGACTTTTACATTTAAACTACATCTGCTGTATTTGGTTATGTGAAGACTTTCAGGAGACAGGCTGGTGGTAGTTTCAGAATAAAGGTGCAGAATGGCTTCATCCTAAATGTTCACCACAAAATCTGAAGTTGCTATTGCATGAACAAGTATAGAATGAAAAAGTCAATTGTCACTTTAATACAGGGCAGATGCTTCTCAATCAGTACACTTATCTTACCCTCTGACTATAATATTCAGCTTCTTCAAGATATTTTCATCAAATATTACACCTGTAATTAACAGTAGTTTTCTTTTTTTTTTTTTTTTTTTGTAGTCTTTAAGAGGGCTGTAATACTGGTGTATAAGGAGAACTACAAACTGAAAAAGAAAATGGTAAGTCTGGTGTCAGTTAAGTGGTAAATATTTATACCCAGGATCCAGCTGCAGTGTAAAGATGCACCACCAGTGCTGAAGAGGAGTGACTGTGGTAAAATGCCACCTTCTCTCACTGGGCTGGAATTTTAGCTAGTACAGCTAACGCAAATTCTCAGTATCTATGCAACAATAAGTATTTTTGGTTGTTTAGTAAGCAGCACCATCTCCTCTGTGTGAGCCACACGCTAGTTCTGCCAGGTGGAATATGAAACACTGCCATGTAGGAATCATGTTCTTTCAGATGGCATTTTTGGTGGCCAGCGTTAACACAGCGAGGGTTAAGAACCACTGTTTATAGACCCTTGATTGCTTTGAAAGGAAAGGGAGCACTATAAATATAACCTACTCTGGCCCCATTTACAAAACTGTAATATTGAAGCAGCAAGCTGTATACCTTGAGGACCAGTGGTGAAGTACTGCAACCTGCAAACTGTAACAGATGGAGGGGCTTTAAAAGTAGCAGTAGCTACATGATTAATGTATTCTGCTAGTCTACAGTCGGGTTTCTTCATGGGAAATTTGTACCCTAGCACTACTTATATGTAAAGTATTTTTTTAATTCATTAAAAACAAATGCTTTTAAAAGTTGAAACAATTACAAATTCCAAAGCTGTGTCTATCACCATTTCAACTACATTTACAATGTAGGGTACTGAAGGAAAAAGCCTAACTGCACTTTCTCCTGAGAGGTGGGTCCTTCTAAAACTAAAACCAAAAATACTTCTTTGACTTCTGCTTCTTAGAAATATCCTTTCTTTGTTTTTGCAGCCTACCAATGTTCGTGCTGGACATACGTATGGTGACTTGGATCCATTTAAGTTCCGCTGGCTGATTCCTTTATCTGCTCTTCAAGTCCGACTGGGTAACACAGCAGGTAATTTCCTTGCACTGAATACTTTGGAATGAAGAGTTTTCTGGGATTCTGTGTTACTGCTGCTTCTATTCATCTTTTTGGAGCCTCTGGAAACAGGTGTTGAGAAAGTAATATCTACTGTTGTCTCTGCCCTCAGGGGGCACAGAGTTGATTCATAAATGCTCTCCATTTGATACGCTGACTTCGTCTCTCTTCTTCCACAAGTTCAGGAAGGTGTAAAATGATGTGAAGGAATGACAGAATAGAAATACCCCATGAAAAGATACTGTGAACAGGGTGGGCATTTACCTTCGTTGACATCTTGGTGATGCCTTTACGCTTTTGTGTGTGCTAACTCTTGCATTTTTCCAAATGTGGGAAAGTTGACTGCATAATCTGTGGTAGTATAGGACTGTAGTTTTGTTTTCTCTCTGAGTTGATCTTTGTGATCCTATCCAGTTGTGTATCTTGTGTAAAGTGTCACTAGAGGAAGGAGCTCTACACTGCTCTTTCTAATACCAATGGTTTTGTGAAGTAAATACAAAAATAATGCTTCCTTCCATGCACAGGAACAGAGAACAGCTGTATCTGGGAACTGATTCACACAAAGTCAGAGCTAGAAGGCAGGCCAGAAACAATTTTTCAGCTGTGCAGCAGGTAAGCTTTACGTGGAGGTTGTACTTGACAAATTACATTAATGGATTTAAAAAAATAAGAGCTCCTCTCCTACCCCCCGTGACCTTTGCGTCAGCACTTCTGAAGCATGTCTCATTCTTTAAATCCAGGCACTATGCCAGTGTTTAACTGCGTAAAATATAACAGTTTGAAATTAGAGTGAACTTGGTGCAGTGATCCAATGTCAGAAATCTGCACAGGCATATGATGATAAATGCCAGTATGATCTGGGCAAAGTAACTAACTTTACCAGATTCTTGGTTGGTTAGCAGAAACTACCTTCTGATAAAGACTACTCAGAGGGTAATCCCTTGGGTCCTGAAGTTACTTTCAGGCTGTTTTGTCTAAGCAAGTAACAAAGATCTCAAAACACAAAGTGTGTAAATGCCTAACAACACAGAACAATGTTAACTGCAAAACCACTACTAAAGAAATTGAGTGAAAAAACTACTACTCTAAATGACAGCAGAAAGCAGGAGGGCAGATTTTATTCCAGGTGTCTTACTTCAGAGGGAAAAATGAGGTTATCTGTTTTCTTAACTTGCAGTGACTCTGAGAACAAGACTAACATCGTGAAGGTGATCCGTTCTATTTTGCGGGAGAATTTCAGACGCCACATAAAGTGTGATCTACCTCTGGAGAAAACCTGTAAAGATCGCCTTGTCCCACTCAAGAACCGTGTGCCTGCAACAGCTAAACTGGGTAAGAAACAGGTTTTCAAAGTGAAAAACAGGCTGGAATCTAGAGTTGGCAGAAGATTCACTATCGTTAACATGACTGTAGTGTCATACCAGACACACAAATCCCATTTCTTTTTCAGGTTGGGTAGCTGTGGTGATAGTTCTCCACAACTCAGTGCGTGCCAAGAGCTAAAAGAGATAAGCAAGCCTGCTGTCTCTCACTGTTGATTTGTCATTAGCTGGCTTAAGGGAAGATTTAATAAGGCCCAAATTAATTTTGCTGGTTAGAAACAGAGTCCCTTTGGCATGCAGAATACTGTGTTCTTTCCTCTGGGTTATCTCTAGTGACTCAGCCTTGGTAACATTTAAAGCTAAAACAACTGACAAAAGGCAGGGGTTTCGCTTCTTTCAGTGCACTTAACCTGCATTCCCAGCAGCTATCCTAATTAATTAAGCAAGGCTTCAGATTTTTTAGCTGAGTAGGTGTTGGCTACTAGTATTTCTAGTTCTCCATGTGTTCAGCTGACTGTAAAATTCCCATTACAATGCAGGAATGGGGACAGTTTTGGCCCTCTAGTGCTTGAAGTGCCTGCGTCAGTTTTGCTTTCCTGTAGATGTGTGTAAATCATTACTGCCATTTTTGGAGGATTTTGCATAGATTGCACGTGAAAGCAAGCATAGAGCCCTGGGTGGGGTAGGTAGAGTGAAAAATCTGCCACTTGATTAAGCTGTCAGTATCAGAATGCTGACACACCTGCCCTTGGACCATTATCAAGTGAGACTCTGTACACTGTGACTGGAAGGGGGCTATTGAGACAGACAGCATAACCAGATAACATTTTGATGAGAAAATAAAACTGCCTTCTTCCTCTGCACAGCTTCCACAAGGTCTCTGAAGGTACTGAAGAGTTCACCCAGCAGTGAGTGGAACGGTGAGCAGGGGAAAGGCACCTTCCAGGATTCTGATGAGTCCAGCCTGAGCAGCAGCACTCAGAGCAGCAGCTGCCACACCACAGAGAGCATACAGGAGCCCAAAAACTCATCTCCTGAGAAGCATGTACAGAGCTGTGCCTCCGACTTTTCTAATGCTCTTGTCAAGGAATCTGATATTCTCAGTGATGATGACGATGACGACTATCAGAGCCTAAAGAAGGGCAGCCCTACTAAAGACATTGAAATACAGTTCCAGCAGCTGAAGATTTCAGAGGAACCTAGTACTGACTCTGAACAAGATCAAGCTGCTGAAAAGGAGGAAGGAGATCGTTTCAAGACAGGAGACCATCCAAAGCTGGTGCGTGGCCACTTCTGCCCAGTGAAGCGAAAAGTAAACAGCACAAAGCGTAACAGAGGAACTTTGACAGCAATGCAAGAACGTCACCAATCCCTTGACAGTCACTCTGATGCTGCAAACTTGGATCTGAACTCTATTTTAGAAAGGGAATTTAGTGTCCAGAGTTTAACCTCTGTAGTTAATGAGGACTGTTTTTATGAAGCTGTGGAGAGGCATGGAAAATCCTAGCTTGAAAATGTTCATTTGAAGTCCACATAAAATTCAACAAACTTATTTTGCTTTAAAACCAGTGAATTCATGGAAGCCGCAGCAAAACTACTATCTGATTTTGTGCACTAATACATTTTTTTCCACAAGAACAGCTGTAAAGGATTCTTAAGTTATTTTAATTTATTTTGGATCAAAAATAGATTAAGTTGGCCAAGGTCTGTAAATTAGTTCATCCCTTTCAAGCAATTACTGAGATCACGTAGTATTCTTGGGGAGGGGAAGGAGGGCCTTGTTAGTACTTTAAATTATGTGGAAAAGGTGCTAGAGGGGCATTGCAGTGGAAAGCAGCATTACAAAATGACTTCTTCAATACCTTGGGCATTTAATTTCTTTGGTTTTCATTTTTGCTTTATTTAAAGCAGAATTAAGTTATTTTAATGTGTTTTAGTGCACAATAGTGCAGAAATTACATTTTTGTATGTCTCAAGATGCTGTTTATACTTATATATATGTGTAAATACAAAAAACAAAGCTTGGCCTGTAATCTTTTATTTGACTGTATTTTTTATTTTCTCTACCAGCCTGTACAGTAAAAGACACAAGTATTGTACTTAGCCATGTTTTCTACTTTTTATCATGCTGCTTTTCTCTGGTTAGAGCTTAAAATCCCAAGTTCTTTGCTTTTGTATACATGAGAAGAGTATTAGCAGACCTTGAGGCAATCTGTGCACTTTATCCTCCTGTAAGCCAGTCACTTGAGTATATTTATACAAGGCTTTTGGTTTTGTTTTTTAAATTACTCTGCACAGTAGGATTTTCCCAGATAAAAAGAGCACAAAACCCCAAACAACATCTTCCTTACATGCTGAAGTATGAAAATTTTGTTACTTTCTGTGTTGCAATAATGCACTCCCATTCATACAAAATTCATTATTCCAACTTAATTACATATCTCCTGACATACCTTGTTCTGGGTATTTGTTCTGTCCATTCCCCTGAAGTAAGAACCACCTGTGGGCAACTTTGTAACTGGACTGTCCTATAACTTTTGTCTACAGCTGAATGAAATGAATAAATAAAATGAAAAAGCCCTCTCCACCACTTTTTCCAAAGTATTTCTTCCATACCTGAACAGATGTAGGAATATATAAATCAACACCAGTCAACATCATCAGTGAGTTAAATTCAAATTGAGTTCACTGCAATTACAGCTATTACAGCTAATTTTCCTCTTCAGTTTGTTCTGTCTGACTGGTATTTTTAGGTAAATGCTGCCGCTTCTTCTGCTTCAGTTCTTCTCTGTAATTGTATGCAAAAAGGCTTGGGTCTTTCTCACACATTTTCCTGTATGTATTGCACAGATTTCTGAAGTGTGACATGGACAGCTGAAAAGGACGCAGAGTTGGATCAACATCTGCTGCCATCATCAACTCTTCTGTTTTTTTCAAACGTTCACTTTCAGGAAACAAGGTCCTACAGGCAGGGCAAAGAGCAGAAAGACAAGGTCAAACAATTCAGACAACTAAGTTTCCCCTAAGAGAGGGGAAGTTCTCTTGGGATTTTACATACTCTTAGTATAGGCCATTGTCTAAGCAAATGGAAATATATACAAGGGCTATTTTTCTGCAAATGCAATTTATAACAACATTGGAAATTACTTAGATATATTATACATTGAACACACACTGTATACTCATGATTCACAATATTAAAAAAAGAGCTTTTGGGTACGGATACTGTCACAGAGCCTTCTTGGAATTAGCCTAATATTTAGAGAGCAACAACAGATTCGAATTTGGTTTGTCCTGATCTATTTTGCACATGACTTTTTTTAGGATGTATCATTCCAATGGGATAGATATTGTTATCACTTGTCATTAATAGTGTAAATCCAATGCCAGAAAAAAAAGCCAAGGAGGAAGAACGTAATATTTAATTATTGTTCATGTTTTAATATGGAAGATGTGCCTGGAGTCCTAGATTTCATTTTCTGCTGTCACTGTTCACAGATGGTCAAATAAGCTCATGTATTCTGTGACCTGACACATTAGCATCTTTCTTTCACAAGTTCCCCAAATCTTAATAATATTAGTTCTAATGATTTTAAATGTCTTGCAAAAATGCATTAACAAAGTGCCAGCTACTGCAAGTACTAGCTGACTAGCTCTTACTTGCAGTCATTCTGTCTACAATAGGCTAGGAAGGCAGAATATTTGCACATGGTTGATGTGCATGTCTCAATTTTCAAATTACCTGCCTTTGTCATAAGACCTAAAAATGCTGTGCAGTGAATACAATAGCACATCCCACGCCCCCAGACTGTGCTTTGCAGGTTGCCCGGACAAGCTAGTCAAAAGGCTTTGTATAAATAAAAGTTGACTCTTGGTGGAGACAGAGCACAAAGCTAAGAAGGTTTAAAATGACAAGAGAAGGATGGAATTTCTAGGAACAACCTGGTTTAAAGTAGTGTGCCACAAGGCCTTGATTAAAAATTTCTCCAACATTTTCAGCATCATTATCAGCAAAGTTAAAATGGATCGGGATTTTGATCCTTTCTTAAGTTATTCTCACCTTTAAACTGATAGTTAAAAGGTGTTCCTCAAGCCAAATATATTTAATCACCTTCTATACACAGACTATGAAACATCTTATACATGAGCAGTAACTCAAACTATTTTTCTTCATTGACTTAGTATCTTAATCCAACATGCCATGTCTCTCTCAGGTGTCAGAAGTTGAACACAAATGTACACTAATTTTTGTTTTTATACAATACCTTGTAACTAATGCAATAACCCCATTATGCACCAGCAGTTGCTGTTTTTTTTTTCAGGTCAACTAAAGAATAAGAGGATTGTGGTTCTTTGCTGCGTGCTAGGGCTAAAGCATGTTAATCTGTTATGGACTACGTGATGGCCAAAAATTCAGATTTGCCTTCCTTGCCGCAAAAGAATGCGGAGCACTTATTAGCTACTTCAAATTACACAATAGTTGATTATTTTATTAAAAAAAAAAAACAACTTTGGCACAAATATTCTGCATAACATATACATGCTGACTGCGTGTGCGTTCTACTTATATTGTCAACTGAAGCCACTGTTTCATGAAGAAAAAACTGTAAATCAAATACAAACTCAGACAGTTTGGATAACTCATTTTCTCACTACCTCCAAATGGATACTCAAACGTTAGCACAGGTGAAGCAACATTCACTTTTGATCAAATGTTTGCATCCCAGACATCAATACCATGCATTGCCTCAGGCAAAAAAAAAACACAGAACACTACCCCATCTAAAAAACTAGAGGCAAAATTCTCTGTTCCCCTTCAAAATAGCAACAAATAAGGCATGTAGTTCCACAAGGTCTTATCCACTCTAGTTCTAAACTGCTTCAAAACCTTGTCCAGCAAAATTCAGCTAGCCAAAACTATAGCTGTATGCCTCCAGAACCTCACCACAGCTCTGTCACATATTTCTACAAGGCCGAATGCTGGCTTTTCCCATACCAAATCAGACACATGTCTGTGCTAGAGTTTTAACAGGACCCCTGGAGAACAGACAGAAGTTTTCCTGCATCAGTTACAGAACCTAGTAAATTCTCTCAGCAAGACATGGGGCTTGTTAAAGAGGCAATAAGAACTCTATACAAGGGCAGGCACAGAAACAAGAATTTGCCCTTTTGCCACTATTCCTCATTTCCCACAGATCAAATTCTTTCCCCACACACCGCAAGCTTCAATTCAGAATTTTGAGACTTTCATTTTTTGAACTCAACGAACAAATGCTCTTGTTTTTGTGGTTTTGTTTTGTTTGTCCATTTGTTTTAAAGTATCTATCTGAGACAGACAAACTATTGGAAAGATCACCAATTTATCCCAGTAATTTTAACAGCTTCAATTGCACTAACAGAAATGCAGAGTAATTATTCTACAACTAAAGCAGAGGAACATTCGCCTCTCAATTTTGTCTCTAAAAATCATTCTGAAATGGAAAGATTTGATGAACTATGATAACATCTATAAATGGAGTGAATAAAATAAAATGCATGGCTAGAAGCGTTATCAACCAATGTAGTAGCATTTACAAAAACACGGCCCGAGAATTTTTCTTTAAAGTTTCTTACTCAATTCCGCGGAAACAGTGTTTTCTTCTAAACTGAAAAGCACTTCGAACCACTTTTTCTACTAGCTCGAACGGCTGCTGTATCTTTGGTTGCACCAATGGAGTGAAATGCACTACAGCCACATCCACCTATAAGGAAAAGCAAAACATCAAATATTTGAGTAGATGTCCTTTGAGAGGCATAATTTCTTTAGCGTTAACAAGTTAGGCAGCAGGAAACAGGCAGAACATAGGAAGACATTGTGACAGGTAACAGCTGTGTGATGACTAGTGTCATAGTATTTGATTTGGCTTGACTTTCAAAGCCCTGGAGAATTTTAGTCTTTCTTAGTTATCTACATATTTCTAATTAGCTCACATGCCAGTAGTCCTTAGCACTTTTTTCCCCATGGCACCTCCTCCATCAAGAACAACTTCCATGTAATCTGTAAAGTAATTAGCACTTCTTTCTTGAGATCCTTCCACAAGACAATTCTAACGTGATACACATATTAGACAGTATTCGATATACAGACTGAAGGGCAGTTGGAAAAAATTGGTATTATAATTAGAAATCAAACCCATTCCCTATATATTTTCAGTTGCTCTAGGGCTTTCGCAAAATGCAAGCCAAGGACCTACCTTTCAATATATTAAGATTTTAAAAATCTAGTCTATTCAAAGGAATGATGGGTAGAAAGAAATTTGCATTCAAGTGACAACTGAACTCTGTATTTACACTGTGTTCCATCACACTTAATCCAAAATGATTTTTGAATGCTTCCACACATCTCTCTTTCAAGTTTGTTTATTCTTTTATAGTTCTAAAATCAGCTTGGTTCACAGACCTCTCTCTTCCCGTGTCTGAAAACAGAATGAAACAACATCCTGCCTTCAAGACGCAGATGTACACTTTATATACACAGATGTACATGTAAAAGCACACACAATATGTCATGCAATTACAGCGACATTGTATTATGTCGAAACACGCTAAAAAAACAACACATTCAGACAATGCTTTTTTTTCCCACTTCTCCACTTTTTCTGTAAGCTAGAGAGTCAAGACCAACACAGAAAATTTATTTAAAGGACTAAAACATAAAAATAGTAAATAAAAAAAGTTACAAGAGCTTATTTAATTAAAAGTGAGATGACAAATCAAAACCTGACATATGGAATATGCAGAGAAATGCAGATAGATGTTTTTGCAAAGCCGTTTCTGAATCTCTCACATGCTTCTACGCTTGTCAGGAAGACCACCAGCACACAGTGAAAACTTGGGTTCACACTGAGTGTCTGAAGAGTTGATCTTTTAGAACAGGGTAAATATATGCTTCACATGACCAACTCCTTGCACAGAAATACTAAGGGCTTATTTATATACGTGTATGTTTATCTACTTTTTTATTATGCAATATAAAAATACCTTTCCCCCACAAAACTAGGGACAAGAAAACCACCAGAGACCATTTGGGATCTCCTAGTCCCTCAGTTTTGCAGAACTGCTCCTACGTGAGGTATGAAGATGCTTTTGGTTTTGAGCGCAGGGCCTGCATCTTTAAAAACAGAATTCTAAGGGAGAGGAACGAAGAACACAGTCTAGAAGCAGTGTAGAATTCAAATGAAAAAAACAGCTCAATTTGCAATCTCAAGGCCAGTGGGCAATAATTTCTGCTTCTGAACCAAAACGCAGCTCTCCTCAGCATTTGTTCCATTGCAGACACGGTTTTCTTTGGACCCCAGGAAAGCTGCCTGGTAGCTATAGCAACAGATACAGGGCAAAGCTTTTTACTTGTAATGGGCCGCTCCTTTACAATGACACAAGCTATTTTTCCCTAACCTTTTTAATATGCATAAAACAGAGAGAAGAATTATGAAAGCCAAAACAGAGTTCATGAGAGCACTTAGAAAGCACAAGTTCATTTTATTAAATTTTGTCCCTTATTAAAGGATAATTTGATTGGTAACACTCTTCTTGCCCACCAAGTACACTAGTAATATTTACAAAATAATGCTCAATTCTTATAAAATAATGAATATGAAAGTTATCCTACTGGTATATCCTGAACCATCAATAGCATAACTATTTTCCCTTACTGTTTTAGTATATGAGCATATAGTATATATTTAGTATATAGTATTTATATAGTATAATAAAATATAGCATATATAATAAATATAGTATTTATTTAGTATATATTTAGTGTATAGTTAATGTTCTAGTAAGGCAGGAGGAACACGTGACAGTACAATTTAATTCAGTCCGCTGCCTTGCTCATGAAATCAACACTTGAAATTAGAATAAGCCTAAATGAGACAATTTTACTACTTGTTAAACATAAACTTCTCATGATGGGCAATGCATGTATCCGGCAACAAGCCTGTATTAAAAGAAAACTCACATATCCCCTTCCAAGCTGTCATTTTCTCCTATAGGGAACTGAAACCTAAGCAGAACATACTACACTTCATTAGAACGGACTGTGTGAGTTCCTAAAAGATAGTCCTAAATCAGCACTTTCATCAACTGAGTGGTCAGTACCAGCACTGTACCTGTCTGCTACAGACAAATGTTAGGTCTAACACCAGATACACCTATCCCGTAGCGGTCTTCTTCTGACGTGAGGGTTTCATTTTGGTTCCCTTCCAGCAGAAAATAACTGCAGCACTGCGCTAATAGCAATAATCTAATTCCTGTGCAACAACAGCCTTGTAAAACTTAAGTCCATTGCCACTAGGCTCGTATCACCTCCAGGGCTTGAAAAATGTCCCTTGAATGTTTTGTGCTTTTGACTTGCAATTTAGATGATAATCTCTTTCATACCTTCAGTGCTCATCTTCATCTGGTTTCCTTCCCTATATCTTCAGAAAGAGCAGTGGTAGAAACAAAGTCAAGACTATTTTCAGACAAAAGTTTATTACTGCTGATATTACATTTTAAGAATCGTTCCCAAAGTATTTTTTAAAGTAGCGAAGGCACTGGTGTTTTTTCTGACATAAACTAAGAATATGTAAGTATGGTTCAACTCAAAGGTCCACCAAGTCTAATAAGCAGCACGCACACACGCAGAGAAAGAGCACCAGAACAAGTCAAACAGCAAAACTTGTCCAGGATGCCCACTCTCCTGCAATCTGTGCACAGGGACCTGCTGAGTTACAAATGATGTCTTCACATTTACTAAATTTAAAGGGATTTTGCTACCAAGAATTTGGCCTAGTTGCTTTTGAATACCTGCAAGCATTGTGCATTTCCCTGTACTGTGTGGAGACAAGGTCTTACAATTTATGCATGCAGGAGGCAATGTAGTCCTTTCACTTTGCAGCTGTGCCATCTACTATTTTTAATACACAACTCCTTCTTATCATACTGGAAAATATGGAATTTTCCTTCCCAATCGTACTTTGAACTTCCCAGTCCTTTAACATAACCCTCATAAACAACACCATACCAGCATGAAAAGGCACTGGATTATTTTTTCTCATACAGAAGTTAAAACATCTGATTGCCTTAGTAACCACTTGGAGCAAGGAGCCATCAAGATATGGGTTTACAAAGTACCACAGTGAACTTCACTACAAAACTCTAAAAAAACAAACAAAAAAACAGATTAATGAATTCAGACTATTGCTGCATGTGTGTTTTTCCCCTCGTGTCACTTCATATGTATTAATGCTTCATTTTAATTTCCTATTTTATCAAATCAGTAGCACTATAAAGTTCCCTTTGCAATTTTTCAAAGTTAAATGCCATCTTTACTATTCTCAAAATTTTCATGAGAAAAATGTTTTACATAGGTCTGCACATTTTTCCAGACTGTTGATGTTATGCAGCACAAGCATTTACTCAGATTTGCTCCACTATTCCACCAATAAATTAAACTCCAGTCAGTGTGAAAACTGACCATTTATTTCTACCCATCTATTCATATTTAGTTTTCTAACCAACTATTTCTCCCCTGTAAAGCGCTTTCTTCTTTACTCTGTGACAGTTTAAGTCTTTCAAGAGCTTTGGAAAGGCCATCACAAATGCTTTCTGATAACCTAAGTAAATCTCACTGTGGTCCACACATTCTCTGACTGCTCCAAAGAACCCCAAGTAGACTTATGAGACATTACACATTTCTGCAGCATTTATACATTATCCACTTCTTTGATTTTTAAATTAGTTTCTACCAGTTTGTCCAGTACTGTAAGAAAGTTCTTGACAAGCTGGAAAACCCCAAAGAACGTCTAAAGATGTTATGTCAGAACGTACACATGATATTAGCTCATACTGCAGATGCTGAATCATCACACTAGTGCCTACCTGGGAACTGAGAAATTTCCCTCAGATGGGACAGCTGACAAGTTATTAAATGTCACCATGTCTATAGGAGCAAATCCAGGGGTTCCTCACTGGCAAAGGAAAATAAAATAATTTTGATCCCCCAAACCTTTTGCACCACAAAGATGAACACAGGAAACCGAAAGCCAGAAACAGAACCTATGGTTTTATCGCCGCTGCAAGCAGCAAGACTTCTCCCCGCTTCTCGATTTCTCACACTGACTTGTTGAGGCCACTTCACCAATAAGTTGTAGGTACCATATAAGCTTTATTCCTACATTCTTTTACATAGAATGATAACAAAGTAAAGGATGACCTACAGAAGACCAAAGCTATTAAGGACTGATGGGCAAAACTTGTAGCTGAATGGAAATATGCTGCTGTTCCAATTAGAAATTAAAATACATTGCATAGTTCTTTCCTAGGAAGTTTAAACTCATAATAAGATTATATGTGATGAAAAAAAAAAAAAAGGAGAGAGAAAGAAAAAAAATAGAAAACTGTCCAGCTCTCAGATCAACTTAAATGAATCCTACCTACCCCCATCCCTGAATTCGTAAATCTATGGTTTCTGGATTATCAAGATTTTACTCCTCCTTTTAATCACTGTTTACAGTTTTCATCATAGAAGCTGGATATCATGATGTATTTAGCACGAAGGGCCTCCATGTATTTTTCTCTATAATCTCTTTGCTTTCCCTTACTAAGTGTTTGTCAAACAAAACTCATTAAACAAAGTAGTCCTTTATTCTCTGCTAGATGGAACTAAGAGAGGGAACAAACAACAGTACTGCACTTGCTGTAGAGAAGAGAAAAAACAACACTCCAAGAAATTTTGTTAATACATGCCAATGCAGTTTTATATGAGAAGGGACAGTTCCACTCAAGAGAAACTGTATTTTTCCAGGACATCTACAGTGAAGAAAACATCTCAGACCTCACATCGAGCAGTAAGTGATACACAAAGAGAAATGTACGATAACTGTGTGTTTTATTACACTTACAGTGCTTATAGTTGAATTTATCATGCCCTTAAATCAGTTCACCCCGTTAATTATAATATATGATTACCATTTGCAGTGCTTTGGGTTTATGTTTACATGCTTGAAAATGCTGAAATTTTAAAAAGGATGCAATAAAATGCTAACTCGAGATCCTAATTAGCTCTTCCAGAATATGCTTTTGAATGACTTTGAGCTACCTAGACGTGTCAGTTCCTTCTGTAGAAGGAAGATAAGACATCTTTCCCATGGGCCTGATATAGCAAATGATATGTATTTGCCAAAGCAACTCTACACAGACTGAACAAACCGAAGGGATCTGGAAATAGGAAAGACTTTGAAATAAGATTTTTAAATAGAGTAACTTAACATATTCACCTTAACTATAATAATTTGATATATACATATATTTACGCTGGACAGAGTTAGTACATTCTTAAACAATTACCTGAATTAAGTAAAATATATAAACTCTAGTTTATTACTAACCCTGCACTACAAAATTAGAGAATTACTTGATATGTAATACTACTAAAGACATAGTGATTAAAAATTTGCAGTTTATGTACAAAAAGATGAAATAAGAGTATAATGTCATCGTTATTTTGTGCTCTACTTAATTCAACTTCATCCCTATTATTATAGCTTTTCAAAAAAGTTTTAACAATACTGAACAATAACATTAAAATTGGTCTTATGTAGACAGAACGTCTGAGAAAGCATAAGGACTGCTCTTTCTTTATCAGGCTGATAAAAAACAAAACCTGCCAATTACAGAGCCCCACTCAAAAGGCAGGACAGCTTTTCTAATCCGCATCACTGGTTTCAAAACATTTTTCTTCATCTGCTATCCCAACAGTCCAATTGATGTAACATCAATGGTTCTGTCTTCACAGGTGTGTCCTACTACCCAAATGTTCTACTCTGTCAAATTAAACTTGACCCTTTATGTAAGATTTTTTTTTAAACATTTTTTTTTTTTTTAATTTTCACTGTATGGCAAATTTGCCAATTATTTCCGATAGCTTTCTGATTAAAAATGCATTTACACAACTGAGTTGCTCCTTATCAGTATTAAAGCCAGTATTTTATTTTATAAACAACAACACATCATATTCACACTTAGAATGGACTTGCTAAGACTGTTGATCTATGTCGAGGACTGAGAATCACTGACTGAAAATAAAGCAGTGATTCAGAAATGTTACTTACATAACTTAACCACGAAATATTGCAAGAACTAAGCACCTTCTTATTCTTCTTTCAAAAACAAGGGAATTGGGATCAGTTACCAAAGAAAAGAACGACAATATTTAAAGACCTGAAATAAAGGGTTGCTTTGAACTATACTTTAAACAAAGGATAACAATGTTCATTGTTAAAAAACAGTCAACAGGAGCTACAATAACATCTATCAACACACTTAAGGTGCATTAAGAGTACAATATATTTTTCACCAATGTGTTTTTCTACAGTGGCTTCTAACCTGCAAGTTTCTAATGTACCATTCAAAATGTTTATTTGTCTAGTATGCCTGCAATCTGTATATGATTACTGAGTGCAACTCCAGTAAAGTAAGTTTGTTTGATGGCTTTTAATCACGTACAAAAGAGCAGCCCCTTCTTACAAGCCATGCTAACACTGTCCATTTGTCGTCATTTACGTTCGAGTGCCTTGCATGCAGCTGCTCTCATCTGCTTCAGGGTCACGTTCAGATACTCATTCAGATAGCTCTGATTTCAAATGCAAGCCTTTTTTGTTTGCTGATTTCTTTTTCTTTCTGGCTGCACTTCTCCTCCTCCCCCTCCTCCCCTTCCTCCCTATCGCACAGAAGGCTCCAGCCCCGGCTACGAAGCTGCCAACCAGTTACACACGTTTACAGGAGAGAAACGGGCAGACAAAAGGGGACGGCAGATAACCATGGCATCAGCTGGTCTGCAGTTCTTTGCTTTTATGCTGGCTTTGTTTGGTGCTTTTGGAGCCATCGCAGCCACCTTGCTACCAAACTGGAAGGTGAACGCAGATGTTGGTTCAAATATCATAACAGCTATAACACAGATGCAAGGACTTTGGATGGACTGCACGTGGTACAGCACCGGGATGTTTAGCTGCACCCTGAAATACTCCATTCTCTCGCTGCCCATCTACATCCAGGCTGCACGGACCACCATGGTACTGTCTTGCATCCTGTCAGCTTTTGGCATCTGCATCACTACAGTTGGAATGAAATGCACAAAACTGGGAGGGGACACTGACAGCAAAAGTCACACTTGCTTTGCTGGAGGAGTCTGCTTCGTTCTTGCGGGAATCTTTGGATTAGTACCGACATCGTGGTACACAAGAGAAATCATTTCAAATTTTCTGGACCAGACCGTTCCAGAAAGCAGTAAACACGAACCGGGAGGAGCGGTTTATATAGGATTCATTTCAGCAGGGTTTCTGCTTATCGCAGGTGTGATCTTCTGTACCTCCTGTTTCAAAAAGCAGCAAGGAGCATGGATTTACCCTCCAAAGCAGCAGCATTTCCCATCCACACAGCAGGAGAACAATGCAGGTTACAACTTGAAGGACTACGTGTAAATATAGTTGTTTCTATCCATTGAGGCTTTTTTTTTTTTTTTGTGCTAAGTGTAGTTTGAGTACTTTAAAGAATGTATAACACTTAAATTTTCTTACATCTGGGCTGCAGTTATATTTACGCAAGGTATTTTGGTTTTAGTGAGATCAGCAGAAAGAATGAGGTAGGAAACAATGCTTGTCTCCTGCAAAAGTACTTTTCGGTAGATTTTTCAAACCATTCTTTTCAACTTTCCAAGTAACATTTGCTGAATAGAAAGGAATTATTTCAACATAAGCAACAGTACAATTAATGTAATAGTGGCTTTTTACAGCCAAGATGCTTAAAAACAATCTATTTATCAAATCAGGCTATCAGTAACATAGAATGCTTAATAGAGTATTTTACTTTTTCTCTTTATCTATGATGCAAGGAAAAAGAAAAAAAACACAACACAACACAAAAAACACCTCTCTGTCCAAGAAGCCCAACTGAATGGCCTTTAAGCAACAGGCACATTTGCCTTTCATTATCAGTTCCAAATTGTCTTGGTAACTAGATTTCCTAAAAGGAACAAAAACAACCAACCATGCAAACAAACCAAAAACAAAAAACAAAGCAAGAAAAAGAACAACAACAAAACACACACACAAAGACCTGTACCCCCGCACCTTAGCTGCATTGTTTATTTGCATATCAGGATGAAGAATCAGCAGTACTATTCAGATGGTGCCAAAAACGTGTCTCCCGCCTCAAACTGCCACCTGCTGTGGGTTTCCTTTATTATTGTTACAGAAATGCCTATTGGGCATTCTCCAATTGCTACTAATCTATCACTACATAATGAACGTTAGATTCGAGGAGCCGTACAACAGAAATGTAACCAAGACTATGAAAACATCTGTAAACTGTAGCGCGCAGGACGCAAACCATTTATCTATGCACATGAAAAATCTGGAAGCCTCCTGGCTTACACTTGCTCAAATTAACTTTTACCAGCTCAAACACTACAGCTGCCATCTATTGTCTTGAACATTTCTAGCCTTCTAGAAGAATTTCACAGGTGCTTTTAATAATTCCACTAAGGCCCACACCCAGGTATTCCATTACTGTAAAATGTAATATACAATGGTGATAAAGAAACTGCTTCTTCGTTTAAATGTATTTCGTTAACCCCCTTATTTTGAATAATAATCATAGATCCTTTAACCTTTTCTTTCAACACGCAGATTTTATTTCTTATTGCTCACTGGCAGAGGATGTCCTATCGAAATGCTTCCCCAAATGAAAATCAAATTGATGTTAACTTGCTAGCACAGGTAAGGGGCCATGATGCAGGCCTCTACATTTAGGAATATGATAATTCCGGACAAGTCTTTCCATAAATCCAACTGATATGTATTCTGCGTACCTATATACAACTTTCACTTCCCATGTTATTAGCCTGAAATTCATAAGAACAGTATAAATTATACTGTTATCTATTATAACAGTGTAATGTTATATATATAACATTATATACAGAGTTAATTTATCAGAAAAAGTAAAAACTTCTGTTACAGCATTTTAGAAAGTGAAACGCTTTATACATCTAGTAATGTAAAGAGTTTTTGTTCTACTGCCCATATTCTCTGAACGGAACTTCATCTTGCTTTTATTACTACTGCTACATGGCCATTTTGAGCTTGCTATCTATTCATCAAGGAGCTCATTTTGCACTATTCCTAACGTTGTCATCAGCAGTTTGCTAGTATTGTGGAGAATGAGCTACGAGCAAAAAGCCATTTTTTCTTTGCTTAAGACACAACGTTGTGCAGCACTGTTCCATGAACCAGAAGCCTATTACGTTTCAACTTTCATAGGTATTGTTAAAAAAATATTCATTCATTGAGCAAATGAGGTAAACAACTCATTCCCACAAACCATGCTTCTCCACCTTTAGCAAGGGGCCTGACATGACACTATGCTGTGATTATTGCTAATACATGGGAATTAAAACAAACATTTATAAAACAAGAATCTAAGATGTTTTTAGAGGAGGACATATGAAAAATACAATAATTGCATACTACAAGTGAAATGAAGTATTCTTAAGACATATAAGCAGCAAGTTTTTAGTTCTAAAAACTTTACTCAGAAGTACCTGAACATCTTTGTATGCCTATGAAATAAAAATCAAGCACTGAGCTGCATCATTCACAATACACTGCAAGGGCTTTCCAGGAATGTAAAGGTTCTATCACCAACAGTAACACCTCAAACTATGTCAGTCTACTGCTAAGGGAAACGGGGACAATACAGAAGATCAGTCTACAACAGGAGTTTGAAAGAAACAAAATACAGATGTCCTGGGACCATCTGAAAAGCTTATACTTTCTGTTTTTGCATTATAATCAATATTTGCTTTAAATCAAAGAAATATATTAATACATGCTTGCCTTTAGTGGTACTCCCTTTTTATAGGATTTGCTTATACTGAGATGTTTGTCACCCCTCCGTGAGCTTTCTCTCTCTCTCAGTCAGCTAAAGCCTTTTCAATACAGGAAAATGGGACTATCAGTTAGAGCTTCCCAGTTCTGAGATACAGATGGCAGGAGCTTTTTCACTACATCTCTACTATGTTCTCAAATCACGGCCACCTTTGAGAAACAACCACCACAAAATTGGAATTTGGGCCTTATTGAACACTATTTCACACAGGTGGAATCCTGAAAGTATTTTTGAAAAAAATCAGCTAGGAGACAGCAAAACCAACCAACCAACAAAATGCAAAAACAAAAAAAATAAAAGGTCTTCTGCATGATCATTTTTCTTTACAACAGACTGCTGTCACAAATAATAATTTAATGTTTGGTCAGTTACTTGCTCAAAAAAAACAACTAAAGGAATTTTTAATTATAATCAAAATATGCACAAAAAAAACCACTGCAAAATTCACTGTGGTAAGAGAGAGGGAATGGGCTTAAAAAGGTTCTCAAGACAGAAGCCTGAGGAATAAAAAAACCAAGAGAGAGACCGTGATAAAGGGAAAGGATGATTTATTGAAGAGGTGAGCCAACCATTTCAAGAAGATCTTTCAGAAGCAGAAAGTAGATTTCCATGTGCTCTTAGGCAAACAGACCCCACTCAGTGTATCAGGCACATATTTTTACAAAAAGAAAAAACAGATAGATCCACGTCCAAAATCTAGTTCAAATTTATCATTCTTGATTCCTGTAATCCTAATGGCTATTAATAAAAAACTGGCAGTAAATACGAGGATAGCAAAGCCACTGTTCTCCTCTCAAGAGCAGATAGGAGAGAAATCAGATGGTTACTTTTTTAAACAGGGAGTAGGATGTAGGTGACTAAGTGGAATACCGAATGGGAGGGTGTTAAATATACTGAAGATAAGCAGGGTGAAATGTAGATTATAGATGTGGTAAAATTAGAGATCTTTGACATAAGAAAAGCTTTTATTTATCAGGGTCTTTCAGAGGACCCACCAAATTTTCCAGGCACAGTTCTCAAACTGTTCATAACTGCAACCTGTAAAATAGCTGGCTTTCCAAATATGCTCCAATCCTAGCAGATTATCCTATCGCTAAATTTGTATCTCCCTCTCCAGAAACACCCATAGAAGTACAGTGATCTTACAGATAAGACTTGAAGGTCAAAGCCAAGTTCTGAGGAACCAAAAACCAAAAAAGTATCTTCCTGAACCACGTACGCTTCACTTACAGGTGTAGCACACCACTCTACTTAGTAGTACAGAGATGCTGAACTGAAGATCAGATATATTACCTGTCTGAAAAATTAACAATAAAAAACACAAAAAACCAGACTTACCTCTGGTTTTGGAACAAAGGCTTGACCTGGTATTACGAAACGGTTTTCAACAGTGCAGAGATGCTGAGACATGATGGACAGTCTGCTACGCTGCTTGCCTCCTGTATTAGCTGTAAGCCTCTATTGAAGAATCAAAATATACAAATCAGTGAAACTGAATTGACCAAGTAGTCAATTACATTAAAGCTTGATTATCAGCATAATCAAAGACAAAGACATATGAAAAAAGAAAATTAATTCTTGTGAACTCACATCAGAGTTTATGCCCAGTTCATCTAGGATTCTCTTCTCCGATGTAATAGCTTTTCATTAAGATATCATGGTAATTTACAACCTCAGTCCTTCAATCAAATGCACATGAAAAGGAGCTCCTTGAACTTCTGCAGAACTTAATGAACGTTCAAATAATTTTGTATGGGCACAAAAGAATACTATAATGCTGACTGCAGAATTCAAATTGACCACCACGGGCTGATGGTATTCTCACATACTTTCCTTTGACTCTTTCTGAATCGAGTATTTTTCTTTCTTCTCCAAAACCGAAGCTCCATAAACTCAAAATCAGATACCAAACAAAATTTATTCACTATAAACTGGCATATGTTTACTATATATGCAAATAAGTTCAATCTACTTTACTAAGCTTAGATACCTTACAATACGAGCATTTAATACCTAAAATTGAAATTAGCATTTTTCTGGTTTTCTCAAGGGATTTCTTACACAGAGAATCACAAAGTCACCCAGAGATTGGAGGTTTTCTACGTTTTCATGTTCTTTCGGTTTTGCTAGCACAAACAATTATTAAACACAAAAAGCCCCAGTAAAACAATTCTCAAATGCTAGAAAACATTACAGAAACTACATAGATACAAAATTTTGAAGATTCCTGTTCTTATTTATCATTAATAAAAAAAAAAAAAAAAAAGTCAATTTGTGTATCTGGTAACATCTGTACATTATGTAGCTTCATGTGACATCGAGGTGCTCGAGCGAGTCCAGAGAAGGGCAACGAAGCTGGTGAGGGGTCTGGAGAACAAGTCTTACGAGGAGCGGCTGAGGGAGCTGGGGTTGTTTAGCCTGGAGAAGAGGAAGCTCAGGGGAGACCTTATCGCACTCTAGAGGTACCTTAAAGGAGGCTGTAGAGAGGTGGGGGTTGGTCTATTCTCCCATGTACTTGGTGACAGGACGAGGGGGAATGGGCTAAAGTTGCGCCAGGGGAGGTTTAGGTTGGATATTATTAGGAAGAACTTCTTTACTGAAAGGGTTGTTAGGCATTGGAATGGGCTGCCCAGGGAAGTGGTTGAGTCGCCATCCCTGGAGGTCTTTAAGAGACGTTTAGATGTAGTCCTTAGTGATACGGTTTAGTGGAGGTCTTGTTAGTGTTAGGACAGAGGTTGGACTCTGTGATCTTGGAGGTCTCTTCCAACCTAGATGATTCTGTGATTCTGTGAAATTCATACTCGTGAAATCATGCCACTTTTATTAAAATTGTGTCTGAAAAATAAATTATACACATTGCTGAAGATTTTTTTTCTTTTTTTCAACAAGTCTCATAGCAGTTCAAGCATAGAACCAATAAAATCCTTTTCAGCGACTTCTCAGAAAGAAAGCTCAATGATTCTGTTTGCCTACATCAGCATTTAAAACTACCTTCAATATTGCTTCAGAGGAAACCTATTACATATATACATATACGTGCCATAGTTGCTATTCTTTTTTAAAAAAACAACACCACATTAAAGTCTAACAATGCAATCAGATATGCACTTCCTTTACTTCTGCAATGGAAATGAAATGGACAGCACTTGTAATCCTTACAGTGCCAACTCAAACAAGCTACTCTTACTTCCCATGAAAACAGCAAGCCTCAGGCTGTTAGTGCCTACCTCTCAGCTACAGAAGGGGATAACTTGGCAATACCCAAGCCTGGGCAGTAACATCTTAAATCACTTCAATTACATCTGCAGGAACATACCTGAGTATGGCACTTCTCAGTGAACCCAAAAATGCTGAGAACATACTTTTGTAACTTAAATAAGGTAGTGGCCTTTTTTTCATCTTAAAGCTCAAAATTTTCTTTGGTCCTACCTTTAAAATGTGGATAGCATCTGAAACTGCACTAAGTCAACCATACTAGAGGTTTAGCTAGCTAAGTAACATTTTTTGTACCTACTATTAAAATTTCATCAAGGCATGAATCAAAACAAGGATTCTGAAACCTAATCTGAAATACAGCCTAGGTGGTACTTGACATCTCTTTAAGGGTGCTCACTACCAACTCCTCTCAAGGTACCTCAGGGATGATTTATTTTTTTCCCCAGTAAGCTATCCAATACAACTGTGCTTTTCACAAGCACGTATTAAAACCTCATTATCAATGAATCTGCAAAATCCATCACAGGAATTAACGTACGTGAAGAATTAAGATTGGCAAAGCTGGCCACATGAAGGAATTTTAAACACATCCTTGTATACAAGCCTCTTTCTGTTATTTTTTTTAGGAATATATTTATATTCGACTTATAAGAATTATGAAAACACGATAATTTTTCTTGTTTGCTGTTCAAAAAACTGAACAATTTCCCACTTGATTAGTGCCTTTTTTCTAGTGTTCTAAATAGTCAGCAGTGTTAGACTCAAATTAAGTATTCTGCTCTTCTAACGTGCCTATCTTCTAAATGCCTAACATCTTATCACCCAGCCTGGCAGCCCTCAGATGGCACTGGCAGAGCAGTTCAGATGAATTGCACTCTGTGCTCAGTTTTACTTAATATTAGAGACTAACAAATATCTTCCATTTAAACTGAAATGAGACTCATGTTAATGGTCAGGAAGTATCCAGCCCAGGTGCCAAATTTGAGGTGAAGTACTGAATAACCTGTGGCAAAGTAAAAAATCTTTTCCTCAAAATAAGGATCAATTTTACAAAAATAAACTATAGAGGCAAAATGATTTGACTGACACCTACAAATGTTATTTTAATGCTGGGAATATCTGGCCTTATCCTCCTTAATGGGCCTCAGAATTCAGTGTATAACAACATAACTACTGCTTCTCATCAACAATTTAATCAAATCATATCAAACACAGAGTTCAGTAGTAATAGGCCTATACTGACATAATTCATGACAATGTAGCTGTGTTAGAAGAAAATGGGAAAGCAGGAAATTAACACCAGCAAGGAATGAAAAGATATTTTAACCTGTTATAATAGCAGAACCTAGCTTGACTGCAAATTAACATGGCACGCTCCTTTCTTTTCTTACTGTTAACTTCAAGTTATCCTAATTGATTACGAAGCACATGGGTCCATTCCATCACAGCAGGCCACCCTTCCACCGAATGCATGGTATATGCACCAAGACTTTCTTTAGTATTTAGGCTCTTAACTTAGAAGGGACCAGTGAGGACACCAAGCTGCTAAGAAATTTTCCTTTCAGGAATGTAAATCCATAGATATATAAAATATTAGTAGAAAATTAAAGACCTAATTTATTATCTGCGTTAAACTATTCTGTATTTGTTGGTACTAAATATGCCTGTAGTTGCCAGATCACAATGGCTAAGCTACTTCAGAAGATCACAAAAAAAAAAAAAGGCACAGGTTTTGATTACCATTCCTCCTAATCAGAAGACCAAGTAGTCTCTCCCAAAGGAGTATTAATTATGTCAAACTAATTATGGAAACACAAACCATGAACTATGAAAAATTTTGTCTTCAGTGGAAGCTCTCTGCTTGAATAAGCACAAGAACAAGAATCAGGAGGTCCCAGAATGTAAAGTCAACAACAATTAACACTGATTCATTGCACAACCTTGAACATATCACTCAATTTCCTAGTGTTTTTAACTTCACTTTCTAAACACAAAGAACTTAAGAGTGCATGGTATTTTGCATCTCATTTGAGCTATGCTGAGTGCAGAAGCACTATAATCTACATGTCACCAGTGGTGTATGCAGCTGGTTACAGCTATATAAAGCACAAAGTCCATTTATGCTCTCAGCACTAGGCCACTTTTTCCACTGCTTTTACAAATCGTTGTCTTTTACTCATCATCACTTTGCATTTTGTATCAGTCTGTGAGCCATATCTTGCAATGAGGTATAATCTCAGACGACGTGAACTTCTACAAAATGGAACCGTGTTTTTTAATGCCAGAAACCACATAAGCTTAGAACTGAATTAAGAACCCCATCTCATTTCGTAACAAATGTTTGTCCCTGGTGTTCTCTAGAGCCACCTACTGGAACAACTTCAGTACTCACCTTGAAGCTCGATTTCAGGGCTAGGTTAATGACAGCACAGTATGGTTTTCTGTGACCCCAAATGACAGCAGACACTTGCATATATAATTACTATTAATTTACATACAGCAAAACACAGTAAAATTTTCTTTTTAGAATTTTAATTGTAATGATAATTAAAACAACACACACACTTAGGTTGCATAGAGAAAACCTGTTATTACTAACTAATTAGATGGAAATTCAGTCTTCAGACTGATGTGCATTTCCTTTTTTTTTCATATATATTTTTTAAAACATCAAATTGGATTCAGATAAGAGGCATGCTACTTTCATAATTATAACACAAAAAGTCTCCAGCCTCTATTTATGGTATGTTTTATGCAATGGCAACAGAAAGAAACCGTTAAGTCTGAAGGCATTATGGACTAAAGTCATCCTAATATTAATTTACTTAGTGTTAATAATTCTGCTATCAAGTCTTGTTCAAAAAAAAAAAATCCACAAAGTCAGTTTCCATGGTCTCAACAAAATGCTCCCTGTGTTTTCAGTGTTTAATCTCAACTGGAAATAATGCTAAAACCTTCCAAACCTGCAATTCCTTATTTCCCTCCCTGTGTACTTCTTGAGATGATTGAAAGGTAAAGAAAAACAGACTGATGAAATGGTGCATGAACGACTGTGATAGTTAAGGACAGAAGAGTGCTGTGGAATCTATTCAGGTTGAAGAAATCAGACTGAAAAAAAAAAACCAACGAACAAAACACACATTAAGTACCTTAAGAAAATATAACCATCTATAAGAAATCATAAAAAAAAAAGTGCTGTGAAAGGATCAGAGCAGATGATTATCTCAGTGTTAAAAAACTGAACTAATATCTTCTCTTTTTAGAGGCAACTACGATTGTTTTTGAACTTTTAAACAAAATGTTGTATGTCAACCAAGTTTTGTTAAATTTATCATCTTTAAAATATTGGGAAAATGGTAACATCTTACCTCTGCGACTTCCTTCTGAAAAGTCAGTGTCATCTGTGTCCTGCCATAAATAAAAGGCCCATTCTTTTTGGAAACATTTTCAAGCCATTTGATGATTAGAGGAGTTGAAACACTGAAGGGTAGATTCCCAATGATATGAATATTTGGTGGCTCTGTTAACATTTGATGGGAAAAACAAAACAATAAACAACTTGCAAAATGTTTGGGATAAGACTTTGCCATGAAAGACTACTTCAGAAAGATATGTGCCTATCAATCTAGACTTAAGTATGAAAACAATTTTTATTGTGCCACATCAAAATTATGCCTTTGCATTTATGCTTGTCTTATACTGACAAAACAGCATTACTGTTCATGGTAATAAGCTAGAAAAAAAAAGTGGTTAGGTCTGGTTTTCATTTACATTAGAATAAATCAGTACCTTTCAGCTGATTTTCAGCTGCTCGTTAGATTTCAGCTGAGATACTCCAGAACAGCAGAAATACAGACAACGGTTCAATGATTTTTAACTACAACTATCAGGTACAGAGTAAATAGCCACACTCATCATTCTGTCCAACACATTACTCCAAGACACATTTTACTGAGTCTTCATTACCCCCAAAACAATCACTTAGCTCAAAACGAAGAGAGCTCTCCTTTTGTATAGAGCCCTATGAAATCAAAAGGTCTTCTAACAAGCACAAGGCTTAGCACAGCTCCTTAGCCGTATGAAGTTATAAGTATCATTCAATTATGTACTGCATCAGTGTATGTGTTATACCACACAAAGCAGGCACTTCATTAGTAAGGATCCTCACCTCTAAGCAGGAGAGCAGTAGAGGTGGACAAAATAATGCGTTGCAGTTTCTTAGATATTACAGCACTTAATGAGACGACAGTATTAAATTCAGCTGGTACTGAGGCATACTTTACTTATTATGCACTTTCTAAGCTGTGATATTCCTAGGATATTTGTGATTTTTCCTCAAATACCAGAGATGGGATTTCTTTCTGAAATCCACCAGACTTTCAGATGTTCATATGGCAACAATATAATATATATATACATAAAATATAAAAGTATATCTTACCTGTAATTAGTCAGCTCCAAAAATCAGAATAACTTATATGTATGTAGAAGAAACGTTAATTTTTAAAAACTGCACACCTTCACATATGCATTTGGTCATAGTTTTGTGAACCCTTTGCAAATATGCAAGGCATTTTTTAAGGTGAAGATAATGTGGCATAGTCTTCTATGTCTTAAGTTAGAAAGCAGTTTACTGTTCTTCAGGCACTGCAGACAGTGACTCTACATTAAATTAAGAGATTTGGAAAAGGAGCCTGGGAGGTCACTTCCAATTTATCTAAATACTGTTACACTGGAATTAAGGTTTGTTTCTTGGAACGACCGAGTCCTCGCAAGCACAGCTCGTTTCTGCAGATTACTCCCCAAACTGTCGTTTGGAAGGTGAAATCAAGCCCTATGAGAATTTCAGATCTAAAAATATGTAAATAAATAAATAAATCTCTGATTGAATTCTACATTTGTCAAAGATATATATTTGAAGCTAAAGCAATGATAAGAAAATCCTAAAAGCTTCTAGGAAAGCTATAGAAGGATCTTTAGTGGAATGACAACAGTGGTTGCTTCTGTCTTGTTCCAGAAGAGGAAGAAGCTAGGAAGCAAGTATACTATTCAATTTGCTTTTATACTTTCCAAGACTTACTAGCATACAGTCAGAACACCCTAAGGCAAATAACTGCAAAGCAGTTATTTTAAGCAGCAGTAATGCTGATTAAAGTGAGTATCAAACAAATTCTTCTCAGTCTTAAAACAGGATGACAATTTTCTAACTGTTTCTTTCTAGAAAGTAAGTTAGCTGCTCTCTATCCTTACCTTCAATATGTATTTGAAGAGAGCAACTCAAGCACTGAGTGAACTCCAGCTATATCTCCAAACTTAAGAGTAAGTTGGAAGCCTTAAACATAAAACAAACCAAGCCCAAATACTAACCGTCCTCCCAGTTGTTTTTTAAGTGCTTTGGAAAAGCCTTCTCCATCTTAAATGTCAGAATATCTCCATGAACAATGCGCACTTTTCCTGGAGCTGCTTCAGACAGCATCTGTTTGTAAGCAAGCAAGTAGGATCTACAGTGAGTATTAACCACACTGATTTCCAGCAACAGCCACAGTAGGAATTAAACCCCTGCTATATATTTATCTTCAATATACAGAAAAAAAACAACAGTAACAGTTCAAACTGAGCACACTGTTTACAAGTATTTATCTTCAAAAAGTGAACACTAACGAAAGAAGTTCAATGCATGCCTAAAAGCTTATTATTCTCTGCTGCAGAATTCCTAGTAGAGGATTTAAACCTAAAAAGGCTGACAAAATTCTCTTCAACAAGGATGATTAACAAGCCCCAGGCCACTAATAGAACCCCACCTAATTTAAGTGATAAAGCAAGCAGCAGAGTTTGAAAAGTTGTTGGACCTATTACCTATGCAAACAAGGCTCATAATGTTTATACTGTCTGCCCCAGTAGGGTCTACATAGGGTCTATTATTTTAGGTACATGTGATACAAGGCTGTAGGAACATTCAGCCGTTTTTTCCTTTTCCATAAAAAAGGTTGTCTTAATATTCCTGGGAGTAGTCTGAACTCAAACCATTAGAAATCAAGGAGTTTTCCAAAACAACAAGCTGTATGAATACCTAGCAGTAGAGGAAATCTCAACCCTTTGTAAGACATCTCACAATCTACCCTGTTCTCTATCCCATCTTTCCATACCATTTTTGCAGATTACCTGGTACTTAAACGGTGAAATGCCAACTTAGATGGAGTTTGATGACCAATTCTTTCATTTCTGGTGTCAATTTACACAATAAAATTTAGTTACATTTTTTAGTGCCATATTTTCTCTTACAGTATGATACTATGAACAAACAGAATAACTCAAAAGCAAAGTCAATTTTTACACAAAGATAATGTTTGGGGATATTTACCATTCCTAAGTCAGAATAATGAAAAATGGCTTAAAGAGCAAGTCTGCTTTTGCGCAGAAATCCAAATCCATAAACGGTTAAGTGCTATTGGCTTAGCTGATGAAATAAACTGCTCATCATTGTTAGTTCCATCTTCAGGCTAAATCCTGCTAATGGGCTCAGGGGCACAAACGGGTTTCACAGGTCTCTGAGCCAAAGGAAAGTGCTGCTTTCATACCGTTCATGAAAATGTTTTCATGAAAATTTTTGGAGTAAAACGTTTTTTTTTTTTTTAACTTCAAAATAGCTAAATTCTGTGTAGAGTACTAAAAATGCTTAACTAAAAACTAAGTGTTCCTACAGGTTTTAAGTGCAATTATTTTCAACTAGAAAAATAAATCTAACCTCAACTCCAAACCACTTAATGGGTTTTTCAGCATTACATTAGCAATTATATTGCATACATATTCACTAATCTGCCATGATTTGTCAAATCTTTCTTTGAATCTGTCATAAACATGATGAAAGGCAACATAAGATCAATAAACTTAGAAAACAGTACATGAGAAAACAGACAGCTGCCTACGCAATAACGGATTATTAACATATGTTCTATCTTTTTTTAACAATAGCTTCCATGTAGAAAGGATTTTTTTTATTATTATTATTTTTAGAATCACAACATCATTGAGAACGCTTTTCACAGCAGAAAATCACGGTCGTATACTTCTAATTTGAAATAAAGTCTGAGGAAACTCACTTAAACTTTCTCCGTTTAAAAGCCAATGTGTGCAGCTAACATGGTTCCAGGAGCTCTTGTGCACCAAGCACATGAGCCAAGTGATTTTCCATTATACAGACCCTCTTGTTCTTCACACGCAAGTGAAAAGGCATAAGGAAAACAAAGGGTACAGTTCAAAAAACTGAAATGGTCTTTCTGGAAGAATTCTATATTCAAGCCACTCTGGCTGAGAGCACCTTTTCTCTCCCGGCAAATCTTTCCAGCCTAACAACTATTAGGGCACATGGCATAGGGTGAGACAGAACTGACGGACTGTCAACTTGTGCAAACTGTTACTCTGTACACATATGTTCTTCCTGTATTTCCATTTTGCAGTAAAGAGGACCCCAATTTCAGCTTTGTAATAGAGATCACTGCCTGAAAAACAGGTGATGAAAAATGCTGTATGCTTTACATCAGTGATTTTATACATATTGAAAAAGATATTTTTATGTAAAAGTCTCCAATTTATATTTTTAATCTCTGACTTATTTTGTTACTCAAATCACAAACCTTTTATGACATTCAAATTTTGAGACAGCTTTTAAGAGCAAACTAGAAAAAAGGAGGTAATATAACCCACACTGTCACAAACAAAAGAATCATTCCATAGTGCATCATCTTATTTGAAGGGGAAAAAAAAGAAACAAAACCTAATTTAACACTAATGGATGCAATATATTTCTTGTCCATTCACATTCACAGGTGCTGAGTTTTAGTGTCTTTATATTTGACAACTTCATTCAGACATATTTATGTCTACTGTGAAGAGGTGGCTAACGAAAAATAATGACTACTGTTAACTCACTTGAGCAGTAACTATGATTACCTATCAAAGGTTATAGATCCTGAAAAGCACACTTTCATTCAGAGGAATCTGTTCCAGCAGCTGCATTTTGGAATACCAGAAAAAATGTCTAAGTACATAAAAAAATCTGTTAAGTCAGTATCATTTAACCTCAAATTCTTTCCAATCCCAAAAAAGTTCTTGAAATCTAAACTAAAAATGCAGATTTGCCACCATTCAAGAAAAGCGAAAACATGACGTGTTCATACTTCGTATGGTATATGTGGTATTCTGTAAATTACCAACAGTTAAATCAACAAAGACATAGTTACATGCATATTCAGGTTTCAGCATAGGAGCCATTTTGTTGATATTTTAAATTATTAATGTCCTACAAAGAGATGGTAGCCGTTCTCAAGTGAGCTAGCTACTTTTTTTCACCGCTGATTTTTAGAAAACTCATATTAAACTGCAATATAAGGAAAGCTATTCAAATTGCTATGATTTGATGTTTCAGAAGCATAAGAAAACAGCCAAATATGATGAGGTTTTAGCCACTGTTTTTCTTGCTAGGTCTATATAGTCAAATTCTATAAACTTGAAATTTTAATAGCAATACAAGTAGACAGTATTTCAGAAGTACCACAATGAGTTGTGAACTTATATCAGTTTCAAAGACAAGAGCAAAAATTTCTTTTTTTTTTTTTTTGACACTTTGAACCTTTCTACCTTCTTAAACTGTTCTTATTCAACGTTATGCATACATTTACACAAATCATTCTACAGTTGATACCTGCAATCCTGGAATGAATCGAGGATCTTTTTCAACTAAAAGGAGCTGTTCAACATCAGCATTGAGAATAGACCTGGTAATTCCTCCTGGCCCAGGGCCCACTTCGCAAACATGAGCGTTTTTCAGCTTGCCAGCTTGTCTCACTATCTTGTCTGCAAGACATATAGAAAATACCAAGCCTTTATTCTCCAAAGGATCCAGCTCACTAAGATAAATTCATTGTTTATTGTTAAAGAGCAAGCATGCTTATCTCAGAGTAGACACAAACAGTGACACATCCCACATAAATGATCACATGCCTGCTAGACTGCACAGAATTCAGATTTGTTTCATGCTAAAAGATACACTCAACTGTTTTTTAAAAAGGCTATTTTCAGTTTACTCTCTTTACAATGTAGCTTATTGCAGAATCAAATCAAAAGAGAATATTATTTTTCATCTGTAAATCAACAGTAGTATTACTCTTCCTCTAAGTAAGCACTTCTGTTCATCAACCTTAAGTCTCAACTACTTGTATTTACAAAGCTGTTTCACTACAGAACACCTATTTCAAGGGCATTTAAGAAGCAAAAAGGATACAGTAAAGTTCTAATAAGACTACAGTATGTAGAGAAGGAGAAGCTGGAGTGAAGTTAGAGTTGGAATACAGGTAACTGGTAATTATAAAAAGACAGGCAGTTAAATGATAAGGAAAGGACATTTCCTTCCTGTACCAAATGGAAGGATACAACATGAAAACTGATTACAGACTGGAAAGAAAACATATTAATGATAGAAAGATGACTAGATTAAGGATTAAAAATGTAGCTAATGAAAAAAAGACACTCTTAGGAAGCAAGGAGTGGAATAATAAGGGATATTATGCTGCACACTCTATAAGCCTCCTAAATATGCAATAAAAACAAGAGATATCTGAAAATGTGCCTACCTATAAGGTACTCCTAAACCCACACAGACATTTGTATTCCAGGGTAAGAGTCTGGTTATTCATGATGGGGAACTGAATTTTATGTTCACATCTTCAATCTTTATCACTTGATTCACAATGAATAATCAAATCATCGAATACATGAAGCTGCACTGCATTTATTACTGCAAAACCCAGCCACCACTAGGACAGTAAAGAAACCCTCTATGAATTGAACATTGCCATCTTTGTCACCCACTACTGAGATGAAGCTACAGAAAACTGAATTGTTCAGAACAACATAACTGGTTTAAAAAGCTACATTTCTGACAGATAAGACAACTGACCTTTTAAAACACACAGTTACTACACTTTTTATGATACATAGTAACCTGAAAATATCCTTCATTTTTGAATCAAACTTATAAACTGAATTTATTTGCAACTTATCAAAGCTTGACAATACTTTGATAATACTTGATAGTACTTATCAAACGATAGTAACTCAACAGAAACAGTACTAGTGAGGCTTTGAGTTTTGCATTTGAATTGATAACTCATATTTCATATAGGAATATGCTTTCTACCTAAAAATTATTCTATAATTTACTCTATAAAGAAAGACATTTTCTATAAATTTACAAGTAAAATAAACTAGTCTAAGCTAAACCTACTTTTAAAAGTAATCTTCTGATTGTCATAAACTTGACAGATGTCATCATGCAAACATCATCTCCTTAGCTAGGACCTGGATCCTGAGGAAACCCATGATATTATGTTTTGTAGTAGCTAAAATCTGTAAGCATTTAACCTGTCAATCGCAAATCCAGCAGAAAGTTCTGGGAAAGCTGTTTCTGTGCTTGAAGACGGAAGAGCTTAATAATCTCGCCAACAGTTGGCAGAGGAGGCAGGTTGAAGGCAGCCACCTTCCCCCGAACAGCCATAGGGCAGCGCTCCTGCTCCTTCCCCCCAGGCAGAAACCAAAAAGCTGACTTTAGTACCTGCAATAAATTAAAATACGTCAATATTAAAAGCCTGGCAGAGTTTACAAGTTGAGACTCGATTTACATATTGTTATGCAGGTGCTGGATTTCAACCACCAGTACTTTGATAATTATATGTAGTGCTTATACCGAGGACGTGTATGTGGGATTTGGGCACCAGCCTCATTTTGTGGGTTTGACAAGCCATTAAGCAAAACAAAACCTCTCAGAATTTTTAGTTACTGTTTTTTTACACAAAATAAAAATTCAGCCCTCAAGGTGAGGCCGCCCCAGCCCCTCCCCTCCCCAAGGGGCGGGGCTCCATCAGACCCCGCCCCCTAAGCCCCCCAGGGCGCCCCCCACTGCGCATGCGCGGTCGCCGCCAGCGTGGCGGAGGCGGAAGGAGCGCGGGGAGGTGTTGTGCGCCGAACCGCAGTGCAGCCGCAAGCGGCTTTTCTCCCTCCGCCGTGGCGGAAAGGAAACCCCCGAGCAACAGCCAGGCGGCGCCGCCGGCCCTTACGGTGTCGCGCGGGAGCTGCCCCGGAACAGGAAGCTTCTCTCCTCCCCCTCTTCCTTCTCTTCCGCCTCCCGAACGCGCATGTGCTGCCTCGCTCCCGTTAGCCGTGGCGCTCAGGGAGAAGCGGGGCTGCGCATGCGCCATGTGCGGAGGGGACCAGCGGCGGCGGCGGCTGTTGCGTGTGCGCATGCGCGGGGGCGGGGCAGAGCCCGAGCCCGAGCCCGAGCCCGAGCCCGAGCCCGTCTGATGGTTGTTCATACGTTCTTTGGGCGTTTTTCGCTTGTGCTTCATCTACCTTGAACAATTGTTGGGTTTAAAAGTTCTTTAGCTTTTATAATGTGCTTGATTATTAAAGCAGTGTACATAAATCACAGAATGGTTTGGGTTGGAAGGGACCTCAAAGCCCACCCAGTCCCAATCCCCTGCCATGGGCAGGGACACCTCCCACCAGACCAGGATGCCCAAGGCCCCATCCAGCCTGGCCTTGAGCACCTCCAGGGATGGGGCATCCACAGCTTCTCTGGGCAGCCTGTACCAGGGCCTCACCCTCCTCTGAGTGAAGAATTTCCTCTTAACATCTAATCTAAATCTCCCCTCTTTTAGTTTAAAGCCATTCCACCTCATCCTACGCTTACACCCCCTGACAAAGAGTCCCTCCTCAGCTTTCCAGTAGGCTCTCTTTAGGCACGGGAAGGCTGCTGTAAGGTCTCCCTGGAGCATTCTCTTCAGGCTGAACAACCCCAACTCCCTCAGCCTGTCTTCACAGGAGAGGTGCTCCAGCCCCTTGATCACCCTTGTGGCCCTTCTCTGGACTCACTCCAACAAGTAATTACTGTTGCTCCAACAGGTAATTGCTTCAAATATGTTTCCGGAAAACTAAGCAGTTACTAAAAAACCACAATTAATCACGGATATTGTTAGATAGATGTAAGAAAATGGAGACATTAAAGGAGTACCAAAAAGTAATCCCTCGCTCAGTGTAAATAATGGGCATAATTTAAAATAGCATTATACATTAGACATAGCTTCTGCCATCAACAGCATGTTCTACTTAAGAATCATCTAAGTTTGAAAAGACATTAAAGATCACCAAGTCCAACCATCAACATCAGCTACTGAGTCCCATCACTAAACCATGTTCCTAAGCATCACATCCACACATCTCTTAAATACCTCCGGGAATGGGGACTCCACCATGTCCTTGGGCAGCCCATTCCAATGCTTAATCACCCTGTCTTTGAATAAATTATTCCTAAAGTCCAATCTAAACTTTCTCTGGCACAACTTGAAGACATTTCCTTGTGTCATATCATTTGTAAGCTCAGAAAAGAAACGGACACCTTCCTTGCTGCATACTCCTTTCAGGTAGTTGTACAGAGTCATTAAAAATGTAAGGAACATTGCAATTAGTCTTAAGAAAAGGATCTGGACAATAAATCATTGTTTATATACACTGGAATATTGGAATAAAATGTCATGGCAATCCTAATTGAAACACTGGAATTTTGAATTTGTGAGGTATAAAGTATTTGCTTTTTTATGTTTTGGGGAATTTGAAGTCATTATAATTGAAATAATAAAATACAAGCTCCATCTGATGGTGGAAACATGGGATTTCAAATGGCATCAGTTAAGAAAAAAAGAATATAATGATGATTTTTCTACTTAAAATACAAAGAAATGTGAAATTTGAAGAAATATGGACTAGAGGAGCAACTGTAATAATGGCATGCAACAATACAGCTTCATCACCAGCTGAGGCATCCAGGCTATTTTACCTCTAAAGTAAAAAGTTTAGTAGCTTTTCTCAGTACCTGAAAGATATTATATCAGACCATTCTTTTAATAATGCATATCATACTTGACTGTCACCTAGGCTGAGCACTTTCATCTTGCAACCTCAAGTCTACCGTATCTTTCTATACTAAAATTGTTCCATCATTGATAAAGTGCAGTCTCTTTCCTGATGAGTTGCACATACGGAGGTTTCCAGGTATTTTGTGTGGCCATAGCTCTTAACTGTAATAATAGCAAGATATGATAGCTTTGTATTTAAGTAACTTAAAGAAATGTAGCAATCTATGCTAATATTTTTATTTAGAGAAAAAATGGTAGAAAAGTCATTCGCTAAAATAATAATTACAGTGTATAGTGCATAGGTTTTTCAGACTCCTATAGATGCTGTAATGTTTTAATTTATGGGTTGAAGGGTCAAGGTGGTCCTTGAAACTAATGAATGGAAAGTGGATGATTTAACCCTTAACCCATCACATCATCTGATTGTTCCTAGTAGATGTCTCCAACTAAAAATCTCAGATATTATGCAAGGGGAAAGGTGAGCCTTCTGAGCATTCATCTATTCATTCTGCTTACTCCGGCCCTTTCATTCCTTTGCAAGCTATGGAAGGCCTGCAGGAAGAGCAGATTAGATAGACAGATACCAAGGAAAGGTAAAACAGGCATCTGAAGAAACTCACGTTCAAGTCCTGAGATCAGTTGTGCAGAGGCACTCTTAGGGGATCACTTGGATCACAATTCTTTATCTTGAGTGCAGCTTCCATTCATGTTCACTTGCCAGCATTGCAAGCATTGAAACCAAAGTTGCACTCATAATTGCAAAAAAGCAAGTGTACCAGTGAAAAGTTTTCATTGTAATTGTGGAATTTCATTGTTGATTTGAGGTATTATTTTTACAGACCTACTGTGTTCATTCATACATGTTAATTATGTACTGGTTCTGTGTTCAGGTTGCTACAACTTAAAAATAATTCCTGTGAAAGAAAGCATGATACCACTGGCCTAAAATGATTGTATTGTTTGGGGTTATTGTTACTGGTTTTGAATTATGGCATCTTGTTGTAGAAAATGGGCATCACACTGTATTCCCACAATGCCACACTCCATTTGAATTCTCAGAAAAAAACATCTATTTGGTAATTATTTTACATCAACTTAAGGTAAGTAGGATGAAAAATTATAAATGGACAGAGTCCATTGAAAAATGATATAAAAATGTGATACACAAAAGAGGTTAGACAGAGAAACTCTTATTTTCTACACCAGTTTTCAAGTGTTTTCATACCACAAAGCCTCTATTCTTCAGCTAGTTCTCATATACAATCTTTTCTATTGTTTGTTAAAATAAAATGTTTATTATTTCTATTACACTACCTCATAAGGATCCTAAATAGACTTTAGGAGCCCATTGCACCAGGCACTATACAAGCAACACAATGACTGTCTTCCCTCAGGAAAAGCTCTGCCACCACATAAAATGCTGAAGAAAATAAATTAGCAAATGGTAAAAAAGTTTTGGTAAGATAACAGAAGGGAGAAGTATATTTGCATATTCATAGTAATTTTAGATGCCATGGGCTGCAAAAAAAATAAAAAATAAAAAATTGCAAAACTGTCATGAAACATCTTACATATTAACTGTGTAGAGGATCCATAAAACAGTTTCTTGCTCTTTCTTGCTTTTTCAAGGGAAAGGAATTTAGAGCACCACTTTTGATAAATAGTCTGTTAAATGCAATAGTTGCATACAATGTGGAATACAACAGAATTACTACACCCATATCTTGCCCTAAAACAAAACAATTCAGTTATGGGGAAAATCTTCCTCCTTGTGACAGTGTACCACTGTGGGTTCATCAGGCCACAGTATGATCAAGAACAGTATTTTCCCTGCTACCACTTCAATAACATTGTACAGCAAAAAACTAAACTCTCAAGGAACAAAGACTTCCCATTAACAGAAAATCTGGCAGAAAATGCTGTCCAGACTGCTGAGTTCTTTCCTAACGTAACTCAGGAAATACAAAAATCCATGGCTTTCAGTATTGCCACAGCAGATGTCTAAAAATCATTATATTTACTTTAAAACATTTGAATTTCTTTTACTGCTTCTCCTTCTGATGTGCCATTTCTGAGCCATTTAATCTAGTCTGGTCACGTTGTCGAGGTCTGGCCATAGCCATCCATGCTAAAAAGTTTATTATTAGTTGACACTTTTGATTTCCACTTGATCATACCTTTTTAGGTTCTAGGACGTTTAGAAAGACTATCTTTAATGCAAATTACTGCAAAGCTTGTGGTAACATTTTAGGAATGCTAGGAATTACGATGAGCATTAAGACCATTCTCACCTATGTTATTTGTCAGCCTCTGTAGAACGGGGGAATTTCACACTGCACGTAGGGCCTGAAAACATAAAAATGGACTCAGCACTGTAAGCCACTGCTCCTTTGTCACCCATTTAGCATTTGGCAGCATTTTGAAATATTGGTGTTTTAGCAAGCTTGGTCTTGTTCAGGCTTCCCAACACCAAGTCACCTTTTTGGAGGTTTTTCCCATAAAGTTAACAGTTTGCATCTTAATTTGCCTCTCTGACAGAATATTTACAAATTTGATATTCCTTTAAAAAAATAAAATAAAAATGAAGTCGCAAAAGTTAAAGATGCAGAGTAAAAGCTTTCTCACTACTGGCAATAGTCCCCCCATAAAATTTCATTGAAAGTCCAGCATACCTATTAACTAAAAGAGATAATTTTTATACACTGTGTATCATGAGAAATGAATACAATATTACATGAACCTCTGAGAAGCACATGAAACTTGTAATATCACACACTCTAATTTAAAGTTAACAGTATTCATGGCCACACTGTGTTATCACCTATGCCTCCTGTGTAACGAACTGATGAAGTAGTGCAGAATTTATGTGTTCATTGCAAGGACAGATCACAAAACAGGCAATGTCCCTGGGCTTTTCTTTCCTGTTGCAGTCTTTCTTTGAAGTGTCCTGCAGGGCAGTTTTGACACATAAACGTACCTCATCTGGAGTCACTGTACAATGTGTTGAAGTAAGGTAAGGTTCTTGCACTCCTTCCTTTTCTGTGATCATACTAAGCAAGTCAGTCTCTGCCTGATCCCCCAGAAATAAGCATTACCCTGTCTAAGTGTGTAATACCTATGGCTGACTATTTTTGCTCTAAGAAAAAGTGATATTCTAACAGATTACAGAAAGGAAACCTTTTATCTTCAGTTCTCAACCTCATGTCTTTCAAGTAGCGAGGTGAGAGAGGACTCTGAGCTTGAACAGGAAAGCATTTCTGTCTTCAAAATGCTGGAAAGAGATTTATAAAATGCAGACAGAAACTTCAAGGCGTAAGTTTTTGGACCAAGCTCTCTGGCCACTGGGTGCCACTCTTGTTCCATGGTGAGTGAGCTGCACAGTCTAGCAAGGAACAAAAAGTTTACTGACTTCACTCTATGTCCTTATGTCGAGTCAGGCTGCTGGAATATGAAGGCCGTATATTCTCCTGAGCAGAAATAAAAAGCAGAAGGTCAATGATATAACCTTACAGTAAACAAGAAAGGAAGATTTAGCAAGCAAAGTCCAAGCTACAAAACCTGGAGGTTCAGGTTTACTAAATATGCCACATGGAAGGGTAGGTTGTTAATCACAGCGGCTCCGCTCTTTGGAAGCTCCTAAGCAGGTTAGGTCAGAATTTATGTGTTGCTTAGAAAAGGGTAAGAAGACTGATTCAAAAATCTGTTCTAAAAAGAAAGAATTACATTTAATGTTAGATTTTACATAATTTCTTTCCTGATAAAAAAAAATAAAAAAAAAAATTACAGTATTATACAACATGTACAATGAAATGTAGTGCCTCTGTTTGAACTTTGACTTGCTTGCATCATGAGGATGTTGTAGCTGCCCCTGCATTCTGACCACACATTTCTGAGGCAGCAAACAACCACCATTACTGTAGTGATGAGTGGTGGAGAATACAGCTAACTGGAATGACTTTACTGTTGGGACAAAGGGAAGTGCTGTACTGAAATTAAAAATCATCCACAAGAAGTTGCTCTCATAATCAACAGTGTGAATAGTCTCAAAATATATTGTGCTTGGACTTTTTACTGCTGTAAATTGTTACAGTTCTGTTAAAGCCATGGTGACTTTGCTGATTTTCACCAGATGGAAATACATTTTAATTCTTTTATGTCTTATTGGTTTGATTTGCTTTTAAACCAATATATTCTATTATTTTTAAAAACATAGCAGTGAATTGCTTACTTCTAGATACTTGCTGTCATACTGTAATCTGAAAATGGAGGTAGATAGGGTAAACTGATTTCTTTCTTTCTTTTCACTTCCAAAACTTGTTTGAAGTTAATTTGGAGTCACAGCCCCATTCAGGCTGCTAATGAATGTGTCTGTTCAGCCTTGTATATTAAATAGACACTATTCAATGTTGTGTTCAAAACTTAGAAGGGATTTTTTTGATATCGTAATTACACCCAGAGGCCCCCAGCAGAACCCCAGCATGTCAGACTGGGGTCTAGCACAGCAGAAGATATGAGCTCTGTCTGGAAAACCTTGCTGTCTATGTGTAAAAGAATAGAGGAAATGTGGATACTGACAGATGAAGAGAATAAGTTAGCAATTGTCAGTGTGGCAAGCTGTGGCCTCAGCAAGGCAGCATTTTTCTAATAGCATCACAGAAGAAGGATCTGAAGGGCACGATAAGGGATCTTTGTGGATGTTTACAGGGAAGGCAAAGGGGAGAAAACATCAAGGTGCTTCACTGAAACATGGGCTGCTCTCATGAACCAGATGGCCCCTCAACAATGAATAGGTTTTTGGGAAGCAGACTCAGAGAGCCTTGATAAGGGGTGAGTGAATGTGAGGATGCACAGCATATGTTGCAATATAAAAGGAGAGGATACAAAGAAAGGAGGGATCTTGCCAAAGTGAGAGGTAGATGATGAAGGATGAGTGATTTTTGCTGGTTATGACAAGTGATGCAAGAAAGCGTTTAAGAAGGCCGGAAATCAATACAAAATGCAGATACTATAAACTGATACAATTGGGAACTTTCAAAGATGCTTAAATTAACTATTTTCTGTAACTATTTCTTGATTGTCTTTGATAACCATCTTGCAAGGGGCTTTCTTACACTTACGCAGTGATTTCTAAGTCATACGCTTAGAAAGATAAGGTGCTCGTCTGGCCTCTATAAACACATCTGGCAACTTCTTAACTAGTCATGTAGCTTCCTATTTTGGATCTATGATAGGTTTTCTCTCAGGAGTTATTTAGGTCCTCTGCCAAGATACAACTTTGAATCCTTATGGTTAGTTTGGACAGCACAACTTTGAATTTTCCATAATTTCGGTTGATTATCATGGCCACATTCCCCTACTAAACAAATGATATTTTCAGCTTTCTGTCTCACCTTGGTATTTTGAATAATGGTTTAAATAAACAATTGCATTTGATGATCAAAGAGTTTTTTTCCAATCTGAATGAAAAAGATTCTATGATTCTAAATGAGACATAAGAATTACTGACAATTTGGTGTTGTTTTTCCAGCAGAAAGCAAAGTCCAACCACATTTTTGGCAAGTAACACTAAACACTGAATTATGTTATTATTGAGAATACTACATGACCTGTAGATTCTTTGCAAAGTATGCGACTCCATCCAACCTCCCCTTCAGACTGAGGGTATATTCACATTTTCATTTCTGGTCCCTTTTTTTTTTTTTTTTTTTTTTTTCCTGCAGGTTCTACATTTTCTAGTGCCCCTGTGTGTATAATTACAGAAAGGGAGAAAAGTCCATAGATCACCCTTTGACTTGTTAAATTCCAAACAAGAAATACAGCAACATCTTTACAGTATCACAAGATTGTTTAGATTAGAAGAGAGCTCTTGAGATAATTTTGTTCAACCCCCCTGTTCAAACAGGGTCAGCCAGAGCAGGATGCTCAGGACCATGTTGAGTCAGTTTTTAAATACATTCAAGGATGGAGACTCCAGATCCTCTCTGGGCAACTCTGCTAGTGTTTGACCACCCTCACAGTTAAAAAAGTTTTTTCTTGTGTTTAGATGGCAATATATGTGTTGTTTCAATTTGTGTCCATTGCCTCTTGTTCTGTCACTGGGCACCACTGGCTCTCTTGTCTTCATTCCCTTTCTTCAGATATTTATACACGCTGATAAGATCCCTCTGGGGCTTTTCTTCTGCAGGCTGAACAGTCCCAGCTTTCTCAGCCTGTCTTGTCGTGAAAGATGTTCGAGTCCCTTATAAATGGCTCTGTGGTCCTGTGTTGGACTCACTCCAGTAGCTCCATATCTTTACTGTGCTGGGTAGCCCAGCACAGCAGACTCAGCACTCCAGGTGTGTTTGAACAATGCTGAGCGGAAAGGAAGAATCACCTCCCTCAACCTGCTGGCAGTGCTTTCAGTAATGCAGCCTGGGGTGTTGTTGCTTTTGAATGACCTTGTCTGACTAGAAATCAAGATCTGGTGTTGGGAAGCCCTGATCCCTTCCTCATGTGCTATCTTTACTGGGACATTTACCTAAGATATTAGGAATCCTGGATGAGTTGGCATCCCCTTTGCCAGTCATCTGTAGAGTGACCTTAAAGCCTGGTGAGCTCTCTTGGAATTTTGCCTGCCCCAGAAACAAGTGGTTTTCAGGTCAACCTGCAGAGACTGTTTTTCTGGGGTACACCTGCAGTGATCCACCATTTGGGGCAAAATTTTAATTGTTTTGAAGAAATACGAGGAAAAGATGTTTTCTTCTGGGCAGTTATGCCAGTGTACGGAACTTGATTCATGATCCATAACAGAAATCAGCCTCCTAGGGTCTAGTTTCCAGACTAAACCTGTTTGCAGCAAGGTCAGCCATTTGCCACCATCTTCTTACCTAAGTGTCACTGTCTCTGTGGCCACATGATAGGGTCCACAGCTGCTCCTCATAAACTTGTGTTGGGCTTGTTCAGGTTTGGGAGCTCTGAGTTGTCTGCTACCTGTGTCCCTCCCATTGTAATTCTAGCAGCTTTCCTACAACCTTGGAGATACAGATAAATGTACACAACATGAGGGAACTATAGACATGCGTTTTGTGACTTCTTCACAGTGAAATAAATTAAGGATCTCTCCTTTCTGCGAAGGTGCTTACTTCTCCTAAACCTCTTCTGGTATCTGCCATGACTCCCAATGTCAATGTGGACATTAAAAACTAGACACAGCTCAGAGTGGAGCCTGGCTTAGGAGTTCAGGAGGAGTTGACAAACTTGAGTTAAGGTTCTTAGTTTTTTTGGCTCTTCTGGTTGTCTAAAGACCAAGTCAAAATTCCTAGAAGTTTTCTGTATATTATATCATTTCCTCAGGGCTAGAGACATTTCTGGAAGCAAAACTTTTTTGTATGGTGCCAGACAGAAGTTATTACAAAATCACTGATTCAACAAGGAAACATACTTGTGGGCGAGCTGCACAAATTCCTGGGCTGCATTGATGTTGTCCTGAACACAAGTCTGAAAAACATGTTTTTAGCCTAAATCATCAGTATCATCAGTAAGCATCTTCACTGGCATTGCTACAGGAATAGGTGGCGATGGCAGTGCTATGCCCTGTGCCATACGCTGTGTCAATCACAGAGAGAGAGACCATACATGGCTGCTGCATTCATGGGCCTTGCAAATCACTTAAACATCTGTACAATAATTATTGCTGAGCCTCTTCTTGCCTTACTGCCTCCTGCAGCTCCTGCTACCCTACCATCCATCCTGGCACAACTTTTGGAACCAGTTTGCTCATCAACCATGCCCTCATTGCCCATGTTTGCCCCACTACAGAACTGATCTTATCTTCAGACTATGACAAGTGACTGCCAAAGCCATGTTGGTTTGAGTCTACAAGCTGGCTTAGCTTGCATGACTTGTAATAAATTCTAAGGCAATCCACAGACCAGACAGAAGAAAACAGCAATGCTCCTTCAGGCAGCACAAGCAAGCCTTGCAGCTATTCCTGGATGAGGGTAAGACCATGATTCACTTAACAGTTGGAACTACAAATTCTGTGTCCTCTTACACTTCCTCTGCCCCTCCTTTGCTTAAGGCCTCTGGCTTCTTCTCAGTTCAAATGTGCTCCTGCCCAACACAGCGAAAGGCTTGTCATACCTGTGACATAGGTCAGTATTGAAAATACTAATCTATATATGTCACCTATTTATGTCACATAGATGCCTGCATTGTATTGAAAGTCAATGTGATTTAGTCTCCTAACTCAATTCCTTTTGAAATGTTACCTTTGATAATCCCATGTATTTGATAAAAAATCCAGTTGTAAATATAATTTTGATTTAGTTGATAACCTAGATGAGTAAATGTTATGATTTTAAGCAGCTGTAGCATCATTTAAAGACATTAGCAGATGTGGTTTTATAGCCATATACATCTGATCATCGTCTCCCAACCTAAACACACATAGAAATCTCATTCTTGTCTATTACAGAAAGCAAAGCATACAAACAATAGCAAATAGGAATTCATATAAACTGGAAGAACACGAAAGTGCAGCCATGGAGAATGTCCCAAGTTAAAGCCATTTTGTAAAATGTAAAATTAACTTGCAAATATTCCATATTTATATCCTCTTTAAGAGCGATCTCAGCTATTTTCCATTCTCAAAGTAAAGGGATCAGCTCAATCTACCCTTGGTTTTTATTTCCACATTATTCCAGATATCTGCATGAACAAATTGCTCTGATTTAAAAAAATTGCATAGTTCATACTGTCACCTTTCCGTGTTGTGCTTTAATATCAGGATACTCAACTTTGCTGAAGTGGCTATGTAAAAGTGAGATGACAAAGGTGCTTTTTCTAGAGCTTCCAAATATATTTGGGCAAGGAGTAGCTCTGTGCAGATAATTAAAAGATGCTTTTTGCAGAAAGTGTTTTGCAAGTCAGTCTGTATTTAAATACCTTAGGTCAGCGTTGTTTTTTAGGAGATTTTAATTGTTCATCTCTTCCCTTCCCAAAGAACAATTTAATCATGTGCTCAATCCTTTTAAAGCGACTGGGTGGAATTTTAAGTGACAGAATACTAAAAAAGTAATTCAGCTGTGGAGCTGCTATCATTATGATGGTTTGGGTTCAACCCTACATGAGAGCATTAATTAGCTTCAGTTCATGAAGCAAGCTCTCAGTGACTGAATTTCTAGATTGATATTGTCTTTTAGAGTAGTTTTCATTCGTCTGTTTAACAGTGTGTACCAGTGCCTCGTGGACTTGAACTTACCTGGTAAGGTATGAATTACTTTTTTTTCTCCCTACAGATGGGAAATTTTGAAAATTCATAGATTTATTTCCCTAGATGAGCTTTGGATTTTTTTTTACAGTAGTTAACATCAGAAAAAAAAATAGGATAAGAGCAGCGTAATAAAATACCTTCTGTTCTATTCCTCCTATCACAACTGCAAATGTTCATAAATATTTTCTGATTACTTCTGCAGGACATGAAGTATGCTAAATCCTTCCTCCCCTAGCATTAATTTAATAGAAAATATTAGTGAATGGAATGAGAAGGAATGAATTTACTCTTGTAAATGGCATTATTGCAGACACAGCTTTAATGTACCTTTAAGCAGGGCAATAACTAAATGCCATTAGCTTGGATTACTATGGAGCCAATAATGCAGAGGTGATAAAGAGTCAGGATGAAGACATCATATCTGTTTCTGTTAGAATTTATTTTAAGCTGTTAATGGGAGATATAAGAAATAAACGGGTCCACCTTTGCAATCTCAGAAAATTTTCTAAGTATGAGCAAGGTGGCAGAAATCAGAAAGCAAACGAATGCAGTGTAGGCTCAAATAGTCATAAAGGGGATAAGTGCATCCCAGGAAACTGAAGCAGACTGTTATTTATTTACCTAGCTTTATTTTTTGTTATTGTTTGTTCTTCACATGAAATATTTAAAGAGGAGCTTTAAAATTTTCTGATCTATTGTACTTGAAAATGAAATCTTGGCCTTCTTGACAGCCCATTACTGTGCCATGCTATGCTGTATGGTGTTTAGTTGAATCCCCTTAGTATGTGAGGCAACAGGCATTTTCTTGTGTTCTTTGCTTGGAGTACAATCAAGCTTGAGTCCAGTATCAAAATCTGTACTAAGATCTTTGGACACTATTGCTTAGTAGAAAACCCTAAATCTTTTTTTTTTTTTTAATATACTTTTTTGATTTTCTTTTCTTTAAATCTCCCATTTAATCACAGAAATCACTCACTGTATGTCAGAGGACCTACTTCTCATGTAAATACTTTATATAATGCATGCAATTCTTAGAGCAAGCAAGCATGTATCATCCAATTCATGGGAATCAAAATATTTGCCTTTCAAGTCGTACTGTCTAATGTTAATGATTGCCATTAGTAAGAAAATCATTCGTTTCTGTTTCATGGTCATTCAGAAAGCTCGCTCTCAGATATTTTTAAGGGCCATGTCAAATACACAAAATGCAGTTTATAGGAGAAGGAGATTGCTGTAGCAGTTCAAGCAATAGTCTTGGTCCTGGAAGGTTGTGTTTTTTTCCTTGTTTTGCCATTTTTCTGAGAGTTGAGGTAGATGTCTTAGCATTTCCATGTCTCAGTCCTCCATCTAAAACTGGAAGTTCTAAATTTTCCACCTGACAAGGATATTGTGAGAAAACATACATTCAAACCATTTTGAACACTAAAAGGACCACTGCAACTTTTTCCTTTGATGCTTAAGTAGCAGCAGCCAATAACTGGCACCTTGTTACTCAGGTGCAGCAATACATCCACTTAACTGAGCCTAACTTGTATCTGTCCAGTATGGATATGTACTGGATCTTCTAGAGTTGCACCCAGGCTTGATGGGATGACAACAAGAGATAGAGGTTTTACCAGGTCCTATGACAGTGTCTTTCCAGTAGCTATACTGCTTGTCTGTTAAAAGTAACCACATTATTTCCTATATGAAATTGCTCATTTTGCTAGATTAAAGAGTCTGCTGGTTCCTAGATTTTCACCACATGAAGGTGCTTGCACACTGTTGTAGAGTCATCTCTTAATCTAAGTTTTCATACACTGAGCTGATTGAGCCCTTTAATTGCAATGTATTTTCTGAAGTCCTCGAGTATGTCTGTGGCTTTTTCCTCTACCCTCATTTCTTAACATTCTGAGATATACAACAGAACAATTTGCAATATACCAATACTGGTCTCATCCCTCCTGTGTACAAAGAAACAGTTATCTCTTTTGCTGCAATATTTTACTGAGTGAGTGTGATGGGACGTTTGTCTGGTAAAGCTTCAGTATCTTCTTTAGAGTCACTAATTTCCATGCTTCAGTACTATGCTATGAGCTTGGAATGCCTTCCATGCTCTGAGGTGTGCAGCTTCTCAGTCAGGGGTGTTCAGACACTTTGTTTCAGTGACTGCTCAGTGGCATTGCTCGCTTGTCAAGCTTTTGAGGTATTCAGACCATTTTGGTTATATAGATTATATAAGAGTTCAGATTAATATTATATACCTTATATCTTGGTCGAAATCGGTTGGTAAATTAAACAATATTTGCTGAGGGAGAGAGGGGCTGGAAATGGAACCAATAGGCAGACAGACAGACGGACAGCATAGCTGCATTAATCCTTTTTCTTTAGGGAACCATATTACAACCAGTTATTACAGGAAAACACAAATCTAAAAATTGAGGTTGGTCCTACTGGATCCCCAGAAAAGAGGACAACCAATTTCATGCCTGTCCTTAATGATATGATTTATTTGGAGAAAAAAAGCCCGGGAGATTCACAGTTTCTTCAGTAACCCTGTGAGAAGAGTATTTTATTTTGGAAGCACTGCCACATGGAGGCATTTGGGGTCTCACTTGAAGAAAGCTTTCAAGATATGGACGAAGCCTTGAGCATGTGCTAACCTCCTTGAAACACAGAACCCATCTTGTATGCCTTTAATTAAGCATAAGCACAAATGCTTTGCTGAACTGGAGCCTAGCGTAGTAACAGTAACGTCTGGATATAATTGCATGCCTCCCTGAAGAGATGTCTTCCCACTTATGGACTTCATTATTGATGGCTATCTATACCTATAGTAATAAGACAATCAGAATGTAGTAAAGCATTGGCTATGTAACTATAAACACAGCAGCTCATTTGAAGTGAATTCTTTTTTTTTTTTTTTTAACTTCAGCATTCAATATTGGTAATATATAATTTTGCATTGGCATTGACTATCTGAGCCAAATTATACTGTCCTCTTTCTGGCAAAACTCCAGTTAATTTCATTGACTGGACTGCAAAGGTCTGGTTCTGCAGAATGCCGAGCAGCTACAATTTCTTTTGGTTTTACTAAAAGCTCTTACAACTCAGCACCTCCCAGCACCAGGCTATTTTCAAAGTGTTTCAGGCTCCTTTGTGAATGCACAATGTTATAGAAGGATGAGGTATTTGCTGTAATATGCATAGGGTGGCCAGTGTTTGTGATTATGCTTGATGTCTTGTACTATAGATACATCTTTGTAATGACAACCACAGCTTCCATTAAATAATAAACCATGCGATGCATATTCCTGTCCGAGACATTGTACTTGGGCATGTTTGTTACCCAAAGTCCAGTTCAGTCAAATCTTCCTGTTCTCTACATGTTTATATTTAAAGTAACTTGTATGTTGACCAGTATCAGAGCATACGTTGTTCGCTTCATTTGTTTGTCCTGCATAGCCCTCTGAATTTCCTTAGCAGCATACAAACTCAGAAAACAGCACGGTTATTTTATTAACATTAATGTGTAAATGGTAGGCATCCCTCAATCTAAACATTGAATCTAAATGTAATGTAATTGTATAGTAACGTGTAATTAACGAGTGTTCAGTGTTGCGGGATGATCAGGTTCCTGTGACCTTCAGAATTCAAGTTTTTCTTTCATTTTTTAAACTTTGATCAATTCCTGGAAACCCAAGAATAAATACATTGTACTTGTTACAGTAAGAGGGAATTGTGAACATCAGTGTCTGTGAGATCTGAAGTACACAGGTTTCTGTAAATTTCCTATGTGCACCCTTTCCACAACTACTGTGTGTTAATTTAGGTTTATCCGTGCTTCTTTATTTTTGCTCACAAAGTTCCACTTAGTTCAGTTTTTGACAGTAATGATTTCTGTGTGGGTTTTTGCAGCATTGGACAGCAGCAGAAGGAAAGATGTTGTTTTTATGCAGAGAAGCTAGGGCACAAGCCATTGAGTGGGACAAGAGATTTAAAATTCAATGCAGCAATGCTGGGGAATGGTCAGACGTAGGCTGGAGACCAGGCATGCTGTTTCAGAGCACAGACTTGTATCTACCCTCACTCCTGCTTATTTTTGTATTTCCACAGAATAAAATGTTCAGATTCAGTTATTCATCATTTGAGAGGAAAAAAAAAAAAAAAAAAAAGAGGAAAACTCTCTGAACAGCCACATTTTTTCTTTACAAGAAGCTACAAGACCACTGAAAAGCAGGCCTTTTATTAAAGTGCATAAATGCAATCTTATCTGTGTACCTTAAGGCAAACATGACTGTAAATTGTCTTTCATATTCAGAATTACAGCACCAGAGAAACAGTCTCTACCCAAGAATCAAGACAGTCCAGTAGTTTAATAGCTGAATAATACAGATCAGCCTTCCGGACCCAACCTTCAGCCTGACATCAGTCTTCTATGCATGAGCTTCAAAGGGAACCATATTTAGTCCTCTAGGACAGTAAAAAGATTGTTTGAAGTTAGTAGAGCACATGTGTAAGTATTGGCAGGCTCAGGGCTTTTATCCTCAATGAATATAAATGTCTTACCATGTTAGAAGTCATTATTGTTTAGAAATAATAGTTGCAAATATTTGAAACAGCTGGCCTTTGAAATATGCTTGTTTGAGTGGTTCATTATACTATACAACTTTTGTTTGTTTCTATGTATTCTGAAAGGATAGTAACATTTAAGCCTTTTAGTCCTTCCTTGCTTTTGATAGGAGAAAAGGTATGTTTCCATGTCAATTAACACATTTGTTCACATATATTAGAACCATTATGCAAATGAGATTTTTTTTTTTTCACTGTAAGACATGATTTGTTGAAGGTCAAGAAGACTCATGTTAAATAGACTATCTTGCTAGAGTTTCAAAGCACAGGTCATCAGTTCGCTCTTGTTTGAATATGTTCAGCAACATGTAAGGAGGCATTCCTGGGATATGTTTCTGTTCCTGTCTGCAGCTTTAATGTAATGGACACCTGATTTTATTTCACAGACGTAGAAGTGCAGAATTTCTCAGACAATTAAATGATCAGACACAAGGAGATGGAATTGCTGCTATAGAACAGATACCCTGACTGATGGAAGAAAGCCTCAGCTCAGCCAGTTTTCAGCACTCAGAAGGTTTAGGCCAGCAGGTCCCTGGTAGATTGCCCTCCACCCTGCGAGGTCTTGTCTCTCGTGACCAAGGCAGATTTGTGCCTGGCATTTGATTGTCTAAGAAGTGTCAGGAGAAGAGAGAATGGCCTGGGGACAATTAGCCTCTGCTGCACGTGGTCATGCACCTTCTGGGCCATCTCCTGCTATACTGCTTTGACCACCATGGGTTTGCATTCCCCAAATGCACATTTTATTTTAGCTTTTGGTACTCATAGGGCAAGCTGCGTGGAAGTAGTGTCACATTTTTCTTTGCCTTTTCACTGTTCCTGAAGGAATTCAGGTGAGTTCCACCCCCTCCCCCCAAATAAATAAATAAATAAATAAATCACTGAAATTGTTGACCTGCTGGGATTATAAAGCCACCATGTCATTTAAGTTTATTACTTTTCCAGAGTGGCTGAGCTGCCTTTAAGGCAGTTCTCATAAGATCTCCTGCTAATCAGGCATACTCAAACATTTGAAAAGTTTTGCACTTTTTTTGCAGTTAACATTCCCTCTTAACCCTTTTACATTTACCCTTAACCCTTTTACATCTGAAAGCAGGAAAGAAGCAGGAGATCCTTGTAATGGTGTGGTACATGTCCCATATGATAGACATCCTGTTAAAAGTGGTGGTTCCTGTTTGACCTAAGACACACACTTGTTTAAATAATTTCTACTACATGCATAACTTTGGGGGAGGGAGAAAGGAGGACAGCCCAAAACATATAAAAAACATATTTCAACTTATGCTTACTAGTGATTAAGCTTAAATTATCATAACACAACTCTTATTGTAATACCATTATTTTTATTGTTAGAGCCAAAATAATTAATCTGTATATTTATGACTCCTGTCTATGATTAGTTTTCTGTCACAGGATGTGATCAGCTTGTGTTGTTATGACTATATTTTATTTACTACTATTTTCCTACACAGTGCTGAACACTTCCTGCTGAAGAAGCTGAACGGACAAATCCATGAAGATATGTTTCATTTTCCATGACAGTGAATGATGTTTCCATATATAAACATAATAATAGAGTCATTACATATGCACTCACATTATCATAGCTGCTGTGTGCTCAGTGTTATTCAAAACAAGGCAGGAAGCCAAATCTTCCTAGTTTCCATTTTGATTTAAATTGTAATAAAAGGATTTTCATTCAACTTAAATGCAGTTTCATCCTAGTCCAACAAACCTTTCCACTTCTTTTTTTTTTTATTATTATTATTTTTTTTCTTTTATTCTAGGTCACTCAGTCCTGATACAAGTGAAATTCTCCTCTGGTGGTGATAACAGCAGTGCTACTCAATGAACTATAACAAGGGCTCTAAATGCATCTCCTGTAGCATACCACAGTGATTTGCAAAAGTGGGAATAAATCAAAGCACTGAAGAGATGCCATGTTGAGCCAGAAGCTAAATGTTACATCTTGTTGCATGAGGCTAGGGGGAGAACAGATCCTGTTTTTCTGGCAGCACAATATCTTTGTGCTTGTTACCTCCGATCCAACCCCATTAAAACAATCATTCAGAATCTGCAGGAAATTGTCACCTCTTTCTTTCATGCAATGGCAGCTGGTACTGGTGCCTACACACATTTCTCATTTCCTTCAAGATTTTCAACGCACATAAAAAAAGAAGCTTAATTTATATTAAAAAATGTGTCAGCTTACCCTGAGGCTCAGCACGGGCACCAGGGAAAAAAATAAAAGATAAATGCCTCTAGGTGAACTGGCAGAGGCTCTAATTCTCCACTCACTCTACTGCTACACAGTATGCACCACATTAATCATTTCACACAGGCAGGCGTTTAAGAAAACTTCAACAATTTTAAAATAAAGATGCATTGCCCTAAACTTAATAATAATACAACTGTATCTTGTAGATCAAGCTCAGTTCACACATACCATTAACCTCCAATAGAAAAGATATAAAATAATCTTGTACTCCTCTGTGACATAATTTTTATTATTGTTTCTTTTGTCTATAAAGCTATGTCCCCTCTAGTGGGCATTTCCCGCGCGTGTATGTATAAGTGTACATATATAATGTTGTCATTTGTCTTATTCAAGATATACACAGGATGTTTTCTACCTCCCACCTTTATTGTGTGGCTGGGTAAATGTATTATGTGATCCTAGTGAACTTCACTACACCTCAGGCCAATTTGGTTGTAGTTTTTCTTTAACTTTCTGTGCTGGGGGAGCAAAGTAAGGAAATATTTTCCGTGGTTTTCTAGCTTGCATGAGTCCTACATATTTTATTTTGTTTCCCCCTATCCTTCTAAAGCTGTCTGATGTTCCACATGCTTAACAGTGCTGAAGTCACAAAGATAAGTACAAATAGTACTTGAAGGTCCAAGACAACATCAGGTCTTGAAAGGCAGCAATGATACACTCAGGCAGACTTGGAGGATGAGCAATGCAAAGCTGCGAGGGAAGCACCTCTTTTGGAGGACAGGAACTATAGCAATGGCAGTTCTTGTGCCAGTGAGAGACATTAGAAGGTGGGAGTAAAGACTGGGGTCTCATGAAGGCCATAGTTTCATCACTTTGACACACAATGTGCTGCAAGGCTGGCTCACCTAACCAGATGGAGACAGTCATCTCTTGGAGACATCACCATTGGTTGTACTGTGGCATGCACAGCTTTACACTAGTCTCACCACGTTAGAAGATGTGACTCCAGGGACTGCTGACACCTGGCTGGTTTGTTTGTCACAAGGTTGTCAGATAGCTCAGTAGCTGGTCTGAACTGTACATCTGGACTCCTAGCAGCCACCTCAGAAGGTCTGCAGAGGTGAAAAGATGACTTATTGTTTCATAACTACCTCTCAGAGCTACATCAGCATATCAGAGAACAAAAAACTGTTCTGGGTGACAGTCTGTGACCTGTGAGGAAAGGCTGGATCACTTACAAGACAAACTGAAATCCAAGAAATGCAAATAAGAATTAGACTTTGTTAAAAACACTAGGCAGTGATATATGTATGGGTGCATTTTAGATACACCATTCTCAAGCCTGTCAGCTTGGCATGTGATGAAATGGCATGCAAATACAGTTCCTCCCACATCTGCACACTTTGTTGAACAACCAACCAACCAAAAGGCTTTTTGATGTGATGCAGAACTCGGGGATGGATCCTGCAAGTCAACAACTGGTTGTGCAGCTGGTGTTGACAACAGGGAGGTGGCTTACACAACCGTGGGACCCCCTTCGAGGATCGAGGACTCCTAGGAAAACATGGGATCTGCCTGCAGTGGGCAAAGGCCCATATGCTGGCCAGCCTGTGAGGATAATTTTAAACTAGGAGTGATGGGAGGGAGTGGTTGACCGATGGCCGAGTGAGGAAACACAGTCGGCCAAGTGTGCAGGATGATGTGAACAGGAGAGGCTGAGTAATCAGAAATACGGGCCCACCATAAGTATACAGAGGCAGACAAGCAAGTGCCTGCAAGACAGCATGGTGAAGGAAGTTCTCATACCTTCTCTGGAAAACCCACATGAGAGGATGCCTCTCTAAAGTGCTGTACACTGACACACATGGCATAGGGGGGACAAAGGAAGAATTAGAGGTTTGCATACCATTGAAGGGCTATGATCTCACTGGGAACATAGGAACACGGTGGGATAGTTCACGTGTTTGTAGAGCAGCAGTGGATGGCTACAGGCTCTTTGGGAAGGACAGGCTGGGATGCTGAGGAGGGCAGCTGTCCTGTACGTGAGAGAGCAGCAGGAATGCATGGAGCTCGGCCTAGGGATGGACGAGAAGCCAGCTGAGAGCTGGTCAAGATTAGTGGGCAGACCAATGTGGGTTATGTTGTGGTGGGTGTCTGCTACAAACTACCTAATAAAGAAGAAGATGAGACCTCCTTCAGGCAACTGGAAGTCTCATGTTCACGTGTTGGTCCTCATAAAGAACTTGAACCACGCCGATATCTGCTGGAGGGACAACATGACAGGGACCAAGCGATTCAGGTGATTTCTGGAGCACAGTGATGATGGCTTCCTTATGGAGGTGTTTGAGGATCTAATTAAGGCAGGCACTCTGCTGGAGCTCACACTTAGAAACCAGGTCAAGTATGTAAAGGTTCTGGGCAGCCTTGGCTGCAGTGACCATGAGATAGTGGAGTTCAGGATCCAGAGAGAGAGATACAAGGCAAATAACAAAATCACAACCCTAAGTTTCAGGAGAGTAGACTCTGGCAGGAACCTGCTTGGAACGATCCCATGTAAGGTCCTGAAGAAAAGAGAGATCCATATAATTGGATGATTTTCGAGAATCACCTCCTCCAAGCTCAAAAATGATCCATCTGGCTGTGGAGGATGTCAAACAAAGGTGGTAGGAGGCCTGCATGGATGAACAAGTCTCTCATAAAGAAAAAAAAAAAAAGTAAAAAAAAAAAGTGCAGAAGAGGTGGGAGAAGGGACACATGGCCCAGAACCTCCAGAGGTCCCTTCCCACCTCAGCCACCCTGTGATATCTCTGAATCTGTGAATCTATATATTTTAAAGCCTATTCTTCAATGCCCGTGAAGCAGTGTGGCATTTAAAGGACACGTTACTTTTTCCCTCAGTTTCAGTTGCCTGTCTCAGGAGATCCATTTGCTGAGAGCAAAAATTTCTGGAGTCTACTTAACCTTCAGAAAATATTAGATTATTGCATGTACCACCAGTATCACTGCAGAAAAGGCAGGTTTAAATGGTGTCTGCTTTGGTAGGTCAAAAGGAATTTGTTAGGAAGTGTATATTTAAGCAGTATTGCTATGGCACAAAAGACAATGTAGATCAGTAGGAGACTAGAAGTACAAGATCAGAACATCAGAAGGGAAAATGCTTTGAATAACTGGACATGATTTAAACAGCAGGAATGATAGTATTGCCTGCAGTAGTAGTTTGATCATACACAATAGCAACGCACAGATCTAAATGGCCATTTTTCTTGCACCTTTTTCTTTAAAGTTTAGTGATTTGTATTTGTTTTCACAGAGGTGTGGTTGGATTCACAGCATCATTGACTAAGCAATGAAGAATCAGCCCTTCAGTTCTTTGAAGGAAAGGCTAAGGATAGGGTCCAAAACTTTAGTTGGCATAGGATGGCATTTTTTCCGCTGAAGTCAGTGCAGCTGCTTCAATTTACAGTTCTCAACATCTGGACTGAATGCTGCAGAATGGGAAGAGGACAGGAGAAGGTGAGGAAAAATGCACAACTTGGTAATACCTATTACAGAATTGAGAAGTACAGCCTAGAAACTTTCTTCATTGTAGTTAAACTGAGCTCCTCTTGGATCAACTGATGAATAGGAGCTGCACATCTTTTGAAGGATCTTAGAGAGAGTCTTGGGTCCACAGAAGAATACTCCAATACTGTTGCTGTAATCACAATAACAACAAAAAACATAAAAACAGAAGAATAAATAGATAAACTGCACTTTTTGACAGCATCCAGCTTTGTTTGTATCTTTTGAAATGGCTTTTTGAGAAATGCGTTTGAAAAGTTTTGTTACTGTCACAAAGTATTATAGTATAATTATTTTAATATTTCAGTGTTTATTATGTCATATTGCTTTATTTATTTGGATTGCTGTATTAGAGGTCATAAATTATTTTGAATCATAGTTCTTTGGTTTTGATTGTCATACTTTTTTTTTTTTTTTTTTTAATTCAGAGAAACAAACACACTGCTTGGCCTGAAAATGTTCGGTGCTTTTTTTCCACGAGTTAATTTTTTTTTTTTTCCCCTAAAAAATGCATAAAACATTCAGTTGTTTCTTAGTATTTTTCTTTGTTGTTGTTGTTGTTGTTTATTTCATTTTAATACTGATGGCTGATTTAAAAAAAAAAAAAGTAAATAGTTCTCATAAATAACAAGAACATGATGACCAATGTAACAAACAGTTGTGCTCATAAGTGCACAAGTGTGTTAAAAGGAACTGGAAACCTGGTTTCTTGCTGCAAAGGGCTTTAAAGAGTTTTCTTTTAAGTACACAACACATGTTCTTTTAAACATATATATGTGCACACAGATGCACATATGCTGTGTTACTGGGGGAAACTGAGCCTACTTAAGCACAATGCAAGTGACAGGTGACAGTGTGTTTCAAAAAGTTTGCTTCAGGAAAGGAGTGTATGTAGATCTGATTTTGGTGCCAAAGTTGTAGTCCCCCCATACTGCTCTAGTTCTTGATTGCACTCAGGTTCAACCTGAGTGATATATTCATGCTAATCTGCAAAAAGACACTGTTGCACCATGGGAAAGTTGGTGGACCTAGATGCAGCAACCTAAAATTTAGTCAGTTCATACAAACTGATTTTTCCAACACACAGTAGAAACTCTTGAGTTTCTTCACCTCTTGAACCTTCTGTAACTCAGAGCAAGAAAAGGTAGGGAGTTTTTTGATTCAGTGTGCACAAGGAGTGTATATTTCATGCAGTGTTTTCTTTAAGAGGTTCAAAGTTGGCCATCAACATGTGCATCTAGGTTCAGAAGCAAATACAGATTTTTCTGTCACTTGAGCACTGGCTTTCTAAGGAAATATCACAAGATCCAGTAAAGAAAGTTAATACCCATCTCCTTCCCTGAGCATCAGAAAACCATACTTTTCTCAGCTGTTCTTAAAAAAGTAATAAAATCATAATGTTTGAGCTATAACTTTAAAAAGCTCTGTTTTTGCAGTAGAACCCCTATAAAAGGTCTTTCAAAAATCATATTTTCTACCCTTGGCCTCTTTCTATTTTTAATCTTCCCTTATTTCCTGATTGTATTTATTTTGACCTCTATCAAGTAGTTTCTCTATTACTGTTATTTTTGTAATTTTATGGTATTCTTGTAGCTTACTGTATTCTCTTTGATCTCCTCCTTTTCAGCTTTCTCATCTTTAAAAAAAAGTTTTCTTCTTTTTTCTTTTTGTATTTCTGTGTCCCAAGCCCTTTATTTTGCATTAGCAGGTAAATGTTTGGAAATCGTAAAGGGTCCCAAAGATTCTGGAATTTTCTACCGCTGAACACAAAATATTTCAAATTCTTGCTTCAAAGACTTTCAGGAACAAAGAAGCTTTTCTCAGACCACTAGCGAATCCACCAAGTTCAAATGAACTGTCTTTGCCAGCAGAGATGAACTAATAACAGAACAGCATAGTCTTGTAAGAGTAGCCAAATATGTTCAGGGAACAAACATATCCTTGACATCATAAGAAAAAAATCACAGTTTATCTCTTTAATAACCATCTTCAAGGGAAATTAATGCTACTTTGTCCTTTGTGCAGAACAGTAATTGGATTGTGTGTTTCAATTATATCTGGACAAAGGCCAGGATATTGAAATACTTCTAAATATTAGATTTTCTTGTCCAAAAATTAGATTTTATTGGCATTCTCTTTCCGAGATTTCTTCATTAAAAGCTTCATTAAGCATAAATCTTCTTTCCACACAGCTAAAAAAACTGAATTATTTTAAAAGGGTCATTTAGAAAGGTTTGCCCTCCCCTCCTCCCACTGTTTATGCTGAGAGACAAGTTACCTAACAAGGTTAGAAGCCAACCTGCCTTACCTAGGATGTTTTTCGGCTAGCTGCTTGAACTCATTGTCCCAGTTTGGCCTTCCATAGAAGGTCTTCTGTCTCAAACCAGTAATTACATCCATCTTGTCATCATAATGTAGGGCTATGTGAGTAGCCTAAAGGCAAATTTACAAGATAATCATTTTAGAATCAACAGTGTATACTCCAAGTAATAGGAGAAAGCAATAATACAGCTTCTCAGTGAAAGACAGAAGTATTAATAAGGGAAAGAAAACTGTAATTATCAAATGGCAATGAGGAGAGAAGAGGGGGGAGGAGAGGAGAGTAGGGGTACTCAAGAAGTCTAATAAACACTTCCAAAAGTGCTCATACCCTCGAAGGTGTTCAGCTTCTTGAGACAAAATGTTTGAAATGAGATGGATTAAATATCTGTTTTACTATGCCACTTTTACAAGCAGGATTCCTAAACTTCTTCTCAGTCTTTGAATATCACACCTTACACTTCATTCTCTGCAGATCCTGAAGTGATAGTCACCACTTTAAGGCCAAGTTGGCCTTAAAGATGGAGTTTAGGAAAGGGAAAAAAAAGTGTATTGTAACAGAATTTGACAATAAATATTAGAAACTACATGCACCTTAGGGACTCTTGGTATGTCCTGACCATTGTGCTGCTGACATACCAGCAGATAGTCACAGATGTACCAGCTCTGCAGGGGTAAAACTCTGACTGTTTTGACTTCTCCTGGCATGGAGGCAGGTAGCACTGATCTAAGTGAGCTAGACATGTGTGAGTGCCAAGAAAACAAATCCAGATTTTCATGGACATTTACTGTCCCTCAGCTCTTATGCTACACCCATTTCCATGCTATCTGAGTACCACTAGATATAGAAACAAACCCACCATTTCTCTTAATTGTGCTGCTATTGTGTAGGAGTAATACACTTGTTTTCATTACAGACTATCACTGTTATTATCGCTGTCAAGAAATTACTGGAGGAGAGCTAAGTTAAAAAATGGGCTTTGCATTTAGTTCAGGCCACTATCATCTCTTTCAGAAGTGGCTGCTGAAATTTAGATCCGTTTCATGGTAATATTGTATATTTCTCATTCTAATGAATCTTATGAGTCTTCCATGTTGATTAACAAATCTATTAGTCTTGTCAAGTGCATTTGTCACAAGAGGTCACAAAAACTCCTTGTTAGTTTGGGCCACTGTCATGGAGGGCTTGGAAGAGTCTAAGAAAAAACTCAAAGTATTTGGTAGGAGTGGGAGGCAGGGAACGACATAGGATATTTGAATTGCTTACAGCAAAATTGTGCCACTGAGCAAAGGGGGTATTTCGGTTCACATCAAGTGGAACTTTTCCAGGATTTTTGGTGTCAGTCCTTTGTATAGCTCACAGTGTTAATGAAGAATCTCAAGAGCATTACAAGAAACAATAGGCTGAAACTTAATTTCTTATCCAGGAAGAGGCAGACCTGTGCCATATCTGTTTGGCCATCCAATACCAAGAAAGAATATACAAAGAGCCTGAGACGTTGAAAAAACCTTATGTCTGGGGAAGGGGTAGGGAAGTGGGGGGCAGGTAAACACCCTCCAGCAGTGGAAGGTGCACTAGAAGACATAAATTGTCCATCCTGCTTCATTTCAGGATGAAGTAAAGTTAAGCATCATCCAAATATTACTGGAGATGAATTTCAAATTATGATGAGTGATGAACTGGAATTTTGTAACAGTAAAGTAGACCTATAAGAGGGAGTTCTGTGGATCTCTGAAGAAGGGGGAGCAGTTATGAAGCACAGCTGATCTTGGGCTTTGTTTGAGATGTAGCCACTGAAAAGCAATCCTCTTCTGCCCTAGCTCTTTGGAGGTGGGGTGCTGAGGGGCTCTGGGAGCAAAAGCAGTACCAGCGTAGAGGAGAGGCAGCACGACTCCGGGGATGCTAACCAGCAGCACCAGATAACATAGCAGTGCTGACAGGAGACTGGACAAAGGGGTTTGAAGGGAAGGAGAGACTTCAGAAATGTGCAGGGCACACAAGTGAGGGGAGTCAGGCATCTGAGCAAGAATAGTTGTCTGCCTACCTGACTTTTGGTCTGGTATTTGCCCAAGAAGTGAGATGTTGACAGCTAAGAGATGAGGGCAGCTTTGTGCTTTGTTAGTTTCGTGAATAACTTCTTTCAAAACTGATTTTAGGTAATACCTCGTGTTATTGGTAATGCAGAGTAGTGACTTCTATGACTGCTTTACTGTTTACTTCTATGACTACTATACTTTACGATGGGAAGATATTTTTCTGAATACATTTTTTTACACATACCTCATTACTTGATCAAATCCCTGAAAAAGGCAGAAAGAAACTTTTTTTTTTTTTTTTTTTTTTTTTGTGGTAAGCAGCAAGGGGAAAGATTTCTGAAATCTGATTTTTAATCTGTAGTAGACAGTCCATACATTCAGTAGAGACAGCAGGAAATAAAACAGTAGAGCAAAGACTTTTCTGTGAGAGATTTTCTGGCAGGTGCCTAACTCTGATCACAGTGTGATCTGAGAGATCAGTTAAAAAAAAATACAGAAAGAGAAAATCAACTCTTTTAGGTCTAGGTAAAGACTAAAGAAGTTGAATAAAAGCCACCCAGTCTAAGGATTAAGTACCTCAAGGTGGGATGACAACTTGAAATCATAAAATCATGAATTCAAACTCAATCAGAGAAAATATATTTTCAAACAACATAAATTAGTCCATAGAGTTTGTTGCCAGAATGTTCTGAATGCAGCAGGATTCAAAACTGTACTGGACATATATGTGAACAACAAGAATTATAGTAAATAATAAGAGTAAACAAAACCAATGCTTTTTATACAACCCTCCATATTTCAGCGTAAATATGCTATAATCTATTTAAAAGATGTTCCAAAAACATGGACAAAATGTCCCTTCACAAGCTCCCAAAAGGCTCTCTGCACTTGTGTTTGAAACACCTGGTAGTCAGGGCTGCCCAAGACAAGAGACTGGACTGAAGGGATCACTGGCTTGATTTCTCTGTTCCTGGTTTTCTAAATGTGAGATGGAAGTGGAAACAGTCTGGTGTCTTTATATTTACAGTTCTTTGTCTCTCTGTTTCATCCATCATTCATTCATCTGTTCCTGTTCCATATGTTACCATACTGGAAAAGCAAGGTACATTAACTCAGACTCATAAGAGTTTCATCATTACCTGACTTTCATCCCAGCCAGTAAGAAATATATGATAACTTAGAAAATCATTTTTCCCCTTTTCAGCCATTTTTGTTTCCAAAAGGAACAGAAGATCAGCAAACCACTCAAATGTTGATGGGTCTCGACAGATCCAGTAAAAATAAACCTGTCAGATAAAAGTAAAGAGATTAAGCAAGAAGAAAACTTTCAATAAAACTTCCTAATGATTAGCTCAAGTCATTAACCACAGTGTGTGTGACTCTTCTCCACTGTAAATTTAAACAGAATCACACATCATTTTGATGATGAAGAGGCTCTGTAATTAAAAAAAAAAAAACATTTTCATCTTAAAGATTGAGTGAAGATTGATTCATGTGTCAGTGAAGCTAGGCAGTGCACAAGTTTCCCAACTTCTCCTGCCAGTACACCTTTAACTAAGAGTACCTAATCCTGCATTTCTTGCAAATAGCTTGAAATCCTTTGAAACTTTGCATTGATTTTCAGTTGTGATGAACAGGGAATTTCAATTTTACTCAGCACTGAAGAAAGGAATTCTTGTTTCTCAAGACTTTGTACCATAGGTTGACAGTTGATGTGGTCAAAAGGTATTAGTTATGTACTTCAAGTTAAATACCCTGTATAAAAAAGTCTACAAAATGTCCCTAGTTTTTTTTTTTTAAATGTATGTCTTGCTTAATTTGGAGCATATAATTTCTAGAAAAACATTAAACTGTAACTTTAAAGTTGCCACAGGGGTCTAATGAACCACAGTCCCATGATTTTGTTTTCTATTGGTTAAAGACCTCCTCTCTGTGAAAAATTTACACAGTTTTTTTTCCTCTAAATTTCTCTAGTTTCATCTTCCATATGCTGTTTTTTTTTAATTTATTTTTTATTTTTTTTAATGTTGTAGGCTGGATTGAAGAGCCCACTATTAAAGCTTTGTTTCCCAGGCAAAAATTAGAGGCTGGGATCAAGTTGTCCTGTAATTTACTGGGATCTTGGCATAGGGTAATGCTTGCAGAGGGAATCAAATTGTTCAAACCAGATGGTCAATCACTGTCCATATGATGATGCATGTTTCTATTTCAAGAGTCCTCACTGTGGTATCTTCAGCTGGATCAGGTGAGACTCCCCAAAATCCCTGTTCAGCTCAATACTTAAATCCAGGTGGCCCAGGGACCTCTGTGACCACTCCAGCATGCACATGATCTATTGTCTTACCTACATAAAAAGCATCTTTAAACTAATTAACTATGTATAAAAGACTGTCCTGCATGACCATTTCTGCAGGAACAATTCCTGCTGGAACTGTTTATTTGCATGTACAAGTTAATCAAATTTTCATCTGGAACTATCTGTGGAGTCTCAGAACCTGTGAGACTCATCTCCCAGGATCTTAATCAACACACTAAAACATACAGCTGGCTTAGGCAGGGCAGGAGCTGCCTCAGGGAGTCTTCAGAACAGTTGGAAATTCCCACCTGGAAACCTCCTCCACTAATCAGTCAAATGCTGAGCTGTGAAGGTGTCTGGCAGCACCTCCCATCACCTCATTTCATCTCAGTCCATTGTCTCAAGCCCATCCAGCTGTGCACAGGACAAGAAGGGGAATTCCTGAACCACTCAGGAGATAAATGTCCAAAGTGCACTTGGTGTCTGCCCAGCCACTGCCATGAAGCACAAATGAACCACAATTATATATACCATTTATATATATATGTGTATATATATATATACACAAATTGATTGCCATTCTCATTACTTAAGTTCTGGAGCTCTTGCCATGCTAATGCAATCCATCATTACATTCAAACAGAGGGCAGCAGACCTTGAAATACCCTGTGTGCCAGGCACAGCTGCATGCAGGGACAACCATCTGGAAGCAATATAAGGTCTCTCAGTCAAGAGCCTTAAGCATACATCTCCAAGGCCATTATGTCCTTCCAAAAAAGATACCTGATGTCCAAGCTTGTGTGGTGAGATGGTCTGCATATACTGAGTGGAGAATTTTTGAAGCCTAACTGCAAGACCTAAAAGTTCTTCCTCAGTTATTTATAGCCCCATTGCATGCTTAGGATATGCATTCAGCTAATGTAAATTTTACCTTTGGGGAAATGGATGCTTCTCCAGACCAGCATGAAGCTGGGCAGCAAGATCTGAATGCAAGATGTTGTTTGTGTCTTTATGGTATAATGGCAAAAGGATAAGACAAAAATATCATGGAAAAGGTAAAGAGGTAAACAAAGATAAGTAGTGTAGAGAAAATTAGGACTGACATAAGATAAAGAAATTGTGGCCAGAAATTTGAGGAGAGTTACTGGAACTCTTGGAAAACAGACCACTGAGAAGCTCAGAGGTAATGAAACATCTGAGGCATATGGAGTGGGACTGAAACCAGAGATGAGACAAGAAACCAGGGATGAGATCTTAAAAAGATCAGAACATCAACAATTTGGAAAGAGAACATAGGGTCGTATTTGCAACACACAATTTTCTTCCTAAAATCCTGGGGTAGAACCCAACATTCCTAAATTTCGTGATTCCTCTGCTTGCTCACCAGGAAGCAGGATCAAGAAAATACAGTGATGGAGAGAGTGCTTGTTCTGTGCGCTTCTTTGCCAAGGATTCAGAGACTGACTGCTGTCAGTCATTTCAACAGCTCATAGACAGCGGTTCTCTCTGGACAATGTAATTTTGAGTGTAATTTATATAATGCCTCCAAAGGGATACTTCACAAACATGGAAGAAGCTTAGAAATACACAAACTCAGATTAAAAAGGAATGACATGGAGGTCAGCTATAAACTTATAATGATGGGATGGCTGACACTATTTTTATTGTGACTATGATTTTTTATATTGTTGCAAAATCTCTTAATTTCCTCCAACACATCTCTATTTGTGCTCACCAGACCCTTCTGTTTTTTATTATATCTCAGTATAAAATGTAATCTAGAAGGTCTGTCCCCAAGATGATCACTCTGGGGAGGTCTGAAAATTTGGAAATTATAGATCTTTTCCATAGGATCAATGAGCTAAAGATGCATATTAGACATTTCTGAAGTGAAAAATCAGAGGAGAAACCAGGAAGCTATAAAGCGATTTCCCAAAGTTTTAATATAGCAGGTTGCCAGATTTCTGGTAAGGTGGTGGGAGAAAAATGTGGTAATACCACGCTTCACTGGAGATTTGGTGAAACAGACTAACAGTAATTTGAGATGTTTCCTAGATCTGAGCATGGCGTAAGAGACCATCTGTGGTTTCTGTAAGAAATATAAATGAAGTATGAGCCTAGTAAGCACAGATAAATCATTCAAGGTTAAATAGGGTATTTTTACTGCCCAGGAATAGGACTGTCTGCAGAATGTTAGTACCAACCATCTTTGCTGTTTGCTTTTTCCTGTTCTCTTTTAATGTTTTACTTTACCTGGGTTCACTGCTGATTTACACTGACATAGGTTATGAGGAAAAAGCAAGCCCACTGACTTCATAGCATTTCATTTTTGTGCCTAACAACAGCATTATTTTAAATTAACAGAAATATATAATTTATAGCCTTAAGCTTAATTTATTTATTATTTTGCAGATGAATCCTGAAGTCCCTACTTGTTCCAGATCCACTGCACCTTGAAAATGAGGCCACAGAGCGCTGTCAGTCTGTATCACACTGTGGCTGTTGATTTGTAGTGAGAAATTTCTTCTCTCAACCTCTACTTGATCATCTTATTTCTCAAGTCTTTTCAGCAGTTCATTTTGTGGAAATATATCTGTAGTATGTGTATGTGGAGAGGAGGCATGTGCTCCTAAATGAATAATGAACTGTGTTCAGGGTAGCAACTGGGAGCAAGTGGGCAGGACTGGGCTCCAAGCACGTTCAGGGAAGGAGGAAGAAAAGCCAGCTGATGAACTGAGACAATGTGGTCCTGAAAATGCAGAAATGCTTTCCAGAATATCAGGCTATGGAATTGAAGGAGTGGTTTTAGCTGGTTACAGACCTAGCTGTCACGGTAACAGCCAGTTCGACTGAATTAGGTCAAGCTGCCTCTGGCACAATCCTCTTGAGAAAGGATATCACTTTCTGAAGCTGCAGAAATTCCTTAAACTCATTGATGGTGCAGTTCTGCTGAAGCTGTATCCATTGCACTGCCTCTAATTTTCATGTTAGCAGTGGAAAACATCGGCTAATGAAGAAAGACTGTCATTATAAAAAGTATTTTCAGCCATGACTATAATCTTAGAAAGAAAAGAGCTAGTGAAGAGGGCTGGCCTATGGATAAAAGGTTTGCTCTTCCCTTAGATCAAGGAGGACTTCCAGTATAATACGTTAAAATAAATGCTGTTTATGAAGGAGTCTTCCTTTCTTTACACTGAGTACCCATAATGTAGCACAGCATATTACACATATAATTAAAATACAATAAACACACCATAAAATTCGTCCTTATTAAAACTGTAGAATAAGACCAGAATCAGTGCATTTCTATAATTAAACAATTATTCTGAATTCTGTGTTTTTCTTTTAAGCCTGATAACATTAACTGACTGTGCAATTATTTAGAACCCTTTTTTAGATTTATGATTCATTAGTCTCCACCCACCCCACCCCCATCAACTACATTCATCAGCCTGATGGCTTGCCCAAGTAAACTGTCTTAAATTTTCCGAGTGCTCTTTTTGCAAATTGAGTTAGATGCAGTATTGCTATTAATCAGAAATGTAATGCAAGGACTTGAGTAGTCACTTATTTCTATATTTCTATAATATTCTACTCCCTTGCAATGCATGCATATTTATCATTCATTTTCCCCTATTCTTAATTTTGTACAACAGACGAGGAAAAGCTCAGATACTTCTTTCCTGTAAGGTGAAAGAATATACTGTGTAAATCATCTTCCATCACGCAGAAAGTCATTAATAATTATCTGTTGGTGACCATCTGTCTGTTTCTCCCTGCTCCCCGAAGACAGAAGGGGAGCTGTGGCTCTGAGCAAAGCCATTTTTCCACCAATGAGGTGTAAAAGGTGATGAGCCCAGGGCTGTCAGAGAGACACCTTCATCCCTAGATCTTGCTGCTCTCCCTAGACTTGAGACTGCTCACTGCAAAGCCCTCCTGTATCTGCAGCTGGACACCTCACTGGAAAACCCCTCCTGCTCCTGGATAAGCCATGCTGCCCATGGGCACATGGGCACATCAAAAAAGATCAGAGATCTGCCTCAGCCAGTGGGCCTCTATAGGTGAGGTGCAGCAGTGCCGGCAGCCAGGGGCATGCACAACAGGGCATTGATTTGGAGCTATGGTGGCGGCAGGCAGCCTTTCATATAAGTGCAGGATGAGACATTCATACCCCTACATCTGATGCAAGAGGCCAAAACTTCTCTCAAAGACAGCTGAGGTCACATTTGACAAGTAAGATAGCCCAGTTTTTCAGGCCAAAATGTTATGCTGAGGAACTCACGGACTGGAGTGGACTTTAAAGCAGAAGGTTACCTCAGATAGGTACGGTCAGTCCCAAAGCATATGGTAGAGGGTATTTTAGCAATGAGTAGTTGGACTGCTGTTGAATTTACTGCCATGATATTCTATAGTTGTCAAAAGTCTACATGGGTTTAAAAAGCAATTAGAAAAAGTCATGGAAGAAAAATCTATTAAGGGTTATTAAACACAGAGAGGCAGCTCTTGTAACAAGTTATTACGGAACTGCAAGTTGCTCAAAGGCAAGAAAGTGTACAACAAAGAAATATCACTGTATGATTTTCCATTCTGTACATTTTTCCCATGGCATCCATAAACAGCCACTGTTGGAGAAATGATATAGAGCTAGATGGGTCTTTGGTGAGACTCTTTCTTATGTCCTTATGTAGGGTAAAAGAGAAAGTGGATGTTTGCTAAAATTTGCATCTGATGGATCTGTACAATTTAATCAATTTCAACAGCATTTGCTCTGAAAAATTATATCACTAATGTGAAAAAAAAAGATAATTTTGTTCTCAACTACAGCCAGTAGAAACTTTCCAGCCATAACGAGTAGCAGTTCCCTTCCTCATCACAAAGAATGATGGGGAAATGAAGGCTCTAAGGCTACTTAATTGTGAAGAATCAATTAGATAAAAGTGTACTCTTTGATTTGCTGGGTTTTATTTATTTAATTCATTTTTTAAGTTATACAGCTGCAGACATTATGGAAGCTATGAGTATTTATATCTCAACTGTATGTGGGCAACACTAAGAAATATTAGTTCAATAAGCATAATGATAGCTGTACTCAAATCAAAATGAAGCTGTTAAAAAAAGAAAAACCTCTTATTTATTTCCTTAATAGATATTTCTATGGTACTCATCATGGCAGAGAGTGCTGAATACTTTGAGGAAGATTAAATTATTTGTAATTATACCACAAGTGGAAGGTTTTAACCAATGGAGGGGAGATAAATAATCGTTCTCGACAATATGACTGTTTTTTTTTTTTTTTAGGAATGCTGTGAACTTCCCCCAGAACCTTTCATCCAGGCTTTCAAAGTACTTTACAAACAGTGATGAAGTTTAGCCTTATAACACCTGTGAAAAACAAGCATTGCTATTCCCATTGCACCAATAAGGAAAACAAGATATAGACAAAGGACATATAGAAATCATTATATTTTGTGTTTCATGGGAATTCAAAAAACTGAACTCTATAGCCGAAAACTGTGGCAGAATGCACCATACAATTTTCCTTGTAGACTCACTTAGCCAATATTCTCCCTGAGCTACAGGTGAACACCCTGAGGTATACTATTCTCTCGAAGTATATTTAAATTCAGTTCTTTTCCCCTTAAGACAATGACAGCAATGATAATAATAATTTTACGTGTTTGCATATATAATATGTGAAATATACATTTGTAACACATCTGTGCATATATGTAGCTCTCCTTCCACTGGAAATAATCATTCTGGTACAATGGGAATGTTTGCAAGTACACTTTTCACATCTAGCACATATTTTCATTTTTATTTCCCTCCTTTCTCACAGCTTTTTCTGCCTCAAATATCCCCCCTGGCAATTTGAACCTGTCCTCAACTCCTCAGTTGCTAAAATCCCAGACGCTTTCTCAGTGGCAGCTTGTCATTAAGATGCCAGCTTTAACACTCTTTCATTTAGAAAAATCAGCCCCTTGGCCCCACAATCAGCTCCGTATGTACTGACCCTCTCAGAGATCTGTCCACTCCAATGCAATTTCAACATCTGTCCTTAAATGTGAAATGTTGAACAGTTCCTGATTCAGCTTTTACATTGAAAAAAAGAGCTAAAGGAAGCTGTAAATCTGCAAATTACCACTTGCCATGGTAGATAGGGAAGAACATGTTTAATGCTGATTTTTTTTTTCTCTGTTACCTTCTTATCCCTCACCCTGCCTCACCCATTTTTTTCTTCACCTGTCCTCTTCCTGTGCTGCCACACTATTCTTTAGCAGAAGATGTATAACAGGTTCTCCCATCAAGAGTTTGTTATGTTAATTGGTGCCATCCATGCCTTAGAGCCCACAGTATATTTTTTCAATGAAATAATTAAAGTGGTTTACAGGCAGCAATATGCATCTTGATATATGAATCTCATCCAGAGCTTAAATGCCTTTTTTCGTTCCTTCTTGCTTACTAATGTCCCTCTGATTCTTCAAGGTGAGAAAAGCAGCTGGTGGTTGCTTAAAGCAGCATTTTGGGTAAGGACAGACACCCAAGGGCCTGCGTGAAGTCTGTGGCTGGACAAGGAGCAAGTGCTGTCATCAGTGCTCCCTGAAATGACCCTGCAAGATTTGTTTTATAGGAAAGAAGACAATTTTGACTTCTAGCTCTCTCTCTATATTGGTCTAGTTATGAAAGACATTCTGCATTTGTCTCCACTTTCTATGGAAAATCTTATTCAGCTTTTACTAAAAACACTGCAACTAGGGCTACTTAATTCCTCAGGAAATGACAGGGAATTTGGGAGACCTTACCACACAACGGCTCCTGAAGCAGCTGGAAAGTGAATGATTGTGTCTGAGGGCAGGTTATAGCACTCAAGTGAGTCTCCAGCTCTGAATTGCCCTTCTACCCTGGCACACAATTGGCTTATTTGTGGAGTTTTTTAATGGAGTGATAAACTTTCCCACCTACCTTCTGCAACGCCAGTACCGTGTTAGGATTGCAGCACTTGTACCAAATGGATTTTAAAATAGAGGCAAATGGTGTGACTCCTATCCCTGCTGCAATGCACACACTCACTCCGTAGTGAAAAACATCTGTGGTTGCAGATCCATACGGTCCATCCACAGCCAGTCTACAGCAAGAAAACATTTAGTCAGGGGTCAGCAACATATAAAGTGACAGAAAAGTTAAAATGTGTTGGGCTACGTGTTTTCAAAATTGAGCTTCTGTTAAAATAAAAGAGGAATGATGTGCCTAAGTTGGCATGTGAATAACCCATACAAACACATTTAATTTTCATTGGGTGTCATTTAATAGCAAAGCAACTGTTTTTTTCTGAAATGAAAGAACAAGAGCACCCATGTGGGTTTGGGGCCTGGCCATCTATTTAAGCATGCAATTGCAATTTTCTGGCTTTCTGAAATGTGATTAGTCATATAATTGCATGTCCAAATTTAGCTGAGGAATTTGCATATTTAATTACGAATTACTGAAAAGCATCCTGTTTTAGAGCTTTATTTTCTGTATTGTATATATCAAAGTAAAGATGAACTGATTATATAAATCATTTTGAAAAGTTCTTATGTATTAAAGTAATAAAAGAGAAAACAAAAAGAGGTCATCATATGCAAGGAAACTAATATTTTCTCAGCTCTTTCAGAACAACTAATATTTCAGAAATTCATTTTTGGCAATAATACTGTACTTAGTATCTGACATAGAGGTGAAATTTGTAAGGAGAAACACTTATTTATATTGCTAGCCCCTATAATCAATGTTGCTGATGTTGAAGCATTTATTTTGATCAACATTAGAGATGAAAAAGATTATTAAATAATCTGTTTTGTTCCTCTAGAAACATGAAATGTAAATACACACTGCTTTTGAGTGCTCTGTCTAGTCTGTCTTTAAAAAACGTAAGTGCTCTGAAAGATTGTTTCACAATCTAACACCAAGTCTTCAGAAAAATGGCCTTTTTCTCCTTCTTTCAGTTTTTCTGATGTTTTGTGATCTTTCTTGCATAAGTCATCTTAAAAGTTCAGTTTCAACAGTATGAACAAATACGCAGACATGGGGACAATTAGGTGTTTTAACAGGAAAGAAAAGTAGGATCACCAAGCAATGGTACACATCAATATAGGGACACAACGGGTCTGAAACCTGATTGTTGTTTTCCTGAAATGTACTTGAAGTCCTAGCAAATGTTCTCCCTTTCATTCATACTTGTCACGTGGCTTGTTTTAATTTCAGTATTCCAAACGCTTTGCAACTGCAGTAGCAAATGAAACAGGAACTCGGGGATAACTTTTGAAAATCTGGCCTCAGATATAAACAAAATAAATTATTTTTAATGTATGTCATTATTCAGATTACTGTCAAGCCCTGTGCTTTTTGAGCACTCAAAATTTCTTGTAAAACGGGAATGATTTAGGTTATATATGTAAAATGTTCTACATAGTTCAATGTGGGCTTGGTAGCAATTCTCATTATTGTTAGTAGATTGAGAAGAAATTGATCTGGAAGGAATTTCAAGAGATTATTTAATCTGTCAGCATGCTATAAACCAGGATCAATTTTATCTAAATCATTCCTTACAGGTATTTGTCTTGTCAGTATGTTCCTAAATCACCAGGTGACAGAGCTCCCATCATTGGTTTGAATGCCTTGCTGTGCAGCAGCTAGAGAGCTTAGCCTAATACAAAGACTCCAAGAAGGCAGGGAAAGAGAAACTGAACTATACAACCCATTCATTTGAACCAGAGAGTATGTTGGAAGGCAGGAAGATAGTAAACAAAGTAACAAAAAATATATTTCATTTGCTTATGCCAAGAGAGGACTAGAAAATAGGGACATAGACTGTTCCTAGCTATGGATTACAAATATATTTTAGATACAAGTATATTTTCTTTTCGTATTCCTTTATTAATTACAGTATGCATACTTTGTTTTTAGAACCTTACCTTATCATTCAATTGCTAAATGTCTTTTGTCTTCTGCTTGGTTTCTGCAGAATGTCATTTTTGACTATAGCTACCAGTTTGGTATTTATCTTTAGATACAGAAAAATGTGAAAAAGACTTGTTTTTTTGCTTTATTGCTAGCTTAACTATTGAAATAATCTTTTTAATATATTTCAAGAAAGCAACTGGACTGTGATATTAGGCAGCCTAACAAGATTATAAAGAAGAGGTTTTATATATGACAGTGCTGTTTATTTCAATGCTGCATTGTGGCCAGCAACATTTGATAATATTTTTCTCTTTCTCCCTTACACTGGCTGTCAATCACTTCGGGCCATTTGTGCTCCAGTTCTGCTGAAATAGCATAATTCTCATTCCAGTTGCCTTTAACAAAGGCTCAACTTTCATTTCTAATTCTTATTAACTGATAATGCAAGGACCACACTAGACTTTCTTCTCTGCCCCCACAGTCTTTTTGCCTCTGGAGCTTAATGGCATCCATAAGCTTTTTAGGGGAAAGTTCACTAGCATCCAAGTCCCACTAAATTATGTAAATGTAGTTAAACAAGTGCCTTTTGCTGTTTAGTTTTACTGCAACCACCTCATCAAAAGCAACTTTCTTGGGGGGAGAAGCAGTCACTTCAGTGGCAGACCCTACACACTCCCCTGCAATTGAAATGATCCTCTGTTGTTCTGTTTTCTGTGGTGAAAATCTCCACTATGGCTGTGAGTAGCTAAATGGTTTGAATCCATCACATGTAGAGCCAAATATTTAGCAGGTGTAAGTCAGGATGGCTCCATTAACTTCAGCAGATCCCTGCTGTTTGCAACAATGAAGGATCAACATTTTGCTTGGATTAAGATGCCACATACAGAATATAAATGTCAATAACTTTTATATATTAGGACAAGATTTGGGCATCAGAGACAGAGTTGAGGGAGACTGTTAGAAAGAAATAAGGTTCAGTGAGAGGTTTCTGCAGCCACCAAATATCTGTGTAACCAGAAGAGGTAAACTTGATATTTGGATGGCAGGTGATATGTGCCAGAACATAAGCATCCAAGCAAAAATCTAGCAGACATCTTCTAAGATTATTTTAATTTAGTTCACAAGTACCCCTCTATCAAAATGGATATCTATAGATATAGATGGTGAAGATTTAGATGATAGCAATAATGATATAGATATCGATATGGACTTTAAATCTTGGATTATTCATCGGGTCTTCTTAATAGCTACTGGACTAAGCTCATAACTGTATTTATTTTTTTTTCTTTTTTTTTTTACCATAATGGCATATTTCTGGATCCAGAACTATGATCTAATACAGTGCCATAAGGAACACCCACAGAATTAATTGAAATAAAAAATGTTAAAATTTATTTTAAAACATAAAATTAATATTTTAAAATGTATTGTTTGATATTCAAACCTTGGTAACATCCACAACTCCTTGAAAGCTTTTTCCTCTGCTCCAAAGGCCTTGAAGAGGGCTGCAGTCCAGTCCCCAACCACCCTGATGTGAACACTGAAGAAGTCTTCCTCAGGAGCTGAGGTGAGGGTGAAGGGGTGCCACTCCAGCGACGACACCGATGAGCACTGCAGAAAGATGTACTGACCAGCTTCCATTTTAAAGCCATGCTTCTTCATGTGAAGCTCAAGGACTCCAGAAGAATGGGTCACCACCTGAACAATAATAAAAGGGAAGACCTTGTTTTCCTTGAGAAGAGTAATAGTTTGTTTCCATTAAGCTACAGCTGAAGATTTAATAATTTCTACTTGAGTTCAGCTATGAGTTGATCAAAATTGGGATGCACAGTAATTTGTAAATGTCTTGTAGGTAATGGCCTAACCTCTGTGTTGCAGTGCTGCTGCTGCCCAATAACTTGCAAGCATACACAGTATGAAACATGCAGCAGCTTGCTTTGTGAGTCTAAGAGACAGATTAAAGGCTGTAACAAAGCAACATTTTGTCAACTTTCCATCTTAGTAGAGCCTACGCAGAAGTACTCCTTGACAGGCTAAAATAATTTTCCAATTTTACTCTCATGTAACACAATTAACTTGTATGTATGGGTAGGATTATTGTTGGTTTGGCAAGAAGAATCAAGCCCAGTGGAGTTCAATCCTAAAATACTTTTATTAAGAGGTAATCTCAGTTAAGCAGACAGTTTTATATGTCACACATGGCATACTGAGATGCTCAGATCACAACCACCCTATGAAATCAGAGGCATGACTTATCCTGGATGTTTTCCCCCTCGCACAAGATAAGCCTGCTTCTGATCGCTGGCTTGATATGTGTAGACACAGCTGCTCCAGCAGCCACATCCCTGATTCATTCTACCACAAATTAAATGGGGCCTCAGCACACAAAGGCATTTCCAACTGGGATAAATTGTCACAGTTGTACTAGTTTTAATGATGCTTTGACTATTTATGCTGACTGATAATATAACGCTTAATCTCCTTGAAAGACTCCAGATTTTAAAGTAAAAACTGTACTGTGCTAAAGTCAAGAGCCTCTGTGCTGTTTACTGCAGTGGAAGATGTGCTTCAGTTCACTGAAAAGAGAGAGCCTCAGCACAGAGGTTTGTGATATACTGGTGTAGCCTTGTAAGTCTGGTATTTCATTAATCAGGCTTGGTCCCGTATGGAATATTCTTATGGACTTGCTATTGGAATAAATGCAAAAAATGCTAAAATCAATACTTGGCTGAAACCATAGTAATGATGAAAGAGCTGCTGAAGCTGGAAGTAAAAAATAAGGTCATAATATAGAGAAGTTATCTATAAAAGATAAAAAAGTCATTGGCATTATGTTCTTTTTACACAGACATGCACGCTATGTTACATACCTTAGTAATGACCACCTCCTGTTGAAATCTCCAGAATCTAACAATTCTTTCGCAGATATACAACACCACAGGACTTAAAACCCACTTCCAAGCCTGCAGGAAGTTGCATATTAAAAAACAACATTTATTTCAACTTCTACAAAAATGTTTTGCATTTCTGGTTTAAATCAGCAGATAGCCTAAAATGAAAGTGTTTGCTTTCTCTTCTGTGATTTTTCATTTGCCTTTCTCAAGAGAGTATTTCTGTTGCTACCACAGCAATTCTGGCGTTCTCACAGAACAGACATATGGGACTCCATCACAGGCACACTCTAAAAGCAGTGCTAATATCTATCTGTGTTCTGGCCAAGAAGAGTCCTTTAAAATCCATTCCTACTAAAAGGCAAAAAGATTAATCTATTTAGGAGTTATATAGAGAGATTATTGGACCCGAAGAAGTATAGATGCATACATTGATAACCATTATAGCCTCACTGTTTTGTTGCTCCTCAAAGTCTGAAATATTTCAGAAGGGTTGGATACGAGTACCTCTTATTGTCAGCTGTGTGTTTTCTGAAGCTGCATGAGAAAACATTCAGTCCCAAATATGCAATTAGAAAAATAAAATGTATTTCCATTTAATCCATTAGTCGGCTCTGTATCCATAAATGTATTTTTTCCATCTAGGATACTAAGATGATTGTACTTTAATTGTTGCAGAGGATTGCTGTACTTGTACTTGCTGATTGTATGTCCTGATCACTAGAATGATCCAGGGTACTTGGCTATTCAAGGATACTAGCTGATGATTTTACTGAGTTGTACCATGACAGCCTAGATAATTAGATGTAATTGAATCTTCAGAATTAAAAAAAAAAAAAAAAAGTTTGTTTGTTTGTTTTAGGAGATACAGTTTTATTTCCAGTTCAGCTACATGCATAACTCATGTTAGCAATCTGAGTTCTCCACCATCATTTGGCTTTTAAAATTTCCAGAGTAACTTTACTTGCTGAAACATTGACTTTGCTCCACAAGCTGGGTAACAGGGGTTATAAAGTATCTTTTATGAGAAGCAAGCCATAAAATTATGTGGCTTCCTTAGAACATGCTTGGAGGATGGAGTAGCAATTTCCCAAGGTTAAGTCTTGAAAATTAAATAAATTAAAAAAAAAAAAAAAAAAAAAAAAAAAAAAAGCATGATTTAATAATGGGAAGAAACCATCATAAGCCTGAAGATTCTGAGTTAAAGCAGAAAGCCAATACATCCATTGTCCCTAAATACTACAGGTGTCTCTGCACAGTGGGTAATCACACGTCTTGAATATATTAGCATACATCAAGGCACAATAATGATGAGACCTGTTTTTCCTCCCTTCCATTTGTGCTACCTGTAAATAAAAGCACGTGACAGGAATGTTAAGGCTGCAGGCTCTCCCATGCGAGAGCTCAACTGAGATTTCAAATGTGCCATTGCTCCCATGCAATGGAGCATTCAATCCAAAATATCTTGTGGCTGGTTTCCAACAACAGGGCATCCACCAGGAGGGGTGGGCTGCTAAACAACATGGCTTCTGGACAGAGATACGAGATTTGGAGCAGGGTGGGATGGCTGAGAGAGGGGCTCTACTGCCTCAGCCTCCCCCGGGAGCCATTGTGTGTGCACTGGTGCCATGTTGCACAATCCCAGCTGTGCACAAGCCTGTCCCCCTCTGCTCAGCCACATCTGCCCCTGCCCTGCCAGTACTGCCATCACTTCTGAGCCTCTGAATGGATTTGAGCCCGCTGCAGTTTCGAGCATGTATCCCACCATAGCACACCACCCATCCAGCAAAGCACTGTTCCTAGAAACAATCTATATGCCCTATGGTAATAATGTAACTTTGCAAGTATGGCCTTGGGTATGCAGGAGAGTGTGGCAAAGTGCATTTAACATGGAGAAGCGGAAGTTCTCTCCAGTTAGCTTTACGATAATGAATGTCAAAGCATGCTGTTGGAAGAAAGTTCGTGTCTGTATTCACAGTGCGTAGCCATGTATTGATTTTTATGGTGACATGTAGCTGAAATTTTTAGAGAGGCATTCATTTTCTCATTAATATTCAAGTTGGGTAGTGGCTAACAATAGTTTAGTTTAAGAAAAATCTATGTCAGCCATTAAAAGAGCTGCAAGATACTGAATGCTAATTTTTCCCCTTTACTTTAAGATTTCCTTTCATATGTTTTCTCTTTCTGGAAGAAACAACAAAAACTTGCATATGAGCAAGCTAAATCTTGAGCTGTAAATGTTAAATGATTTTGTTTAGATGCTAGACATCTGACACACTGTACAAGTCTGCTACTTAATTACCTCCTGTGGATTTGCAATCTTGTTGCAGCAAAACCACCCTTCCGTGGGACATTTTTCCTGCCTTTTGCCTTTCTCTTTCATAATTCATTGTTTCAAATTCTATCCATTTTTCCCAACTTAAGACATCAAGGTTGGACGACAGGAAGTATGTGCCCCAAAGCAAGGACATAATTTTATCTCTAACTTATTCTCCCTTAGTATATAGACTATTCATATTAAAACACTATTAGTTAAAATAATAATAATAATTTGAATCTCTAGCTGTCATGTTCATTGTATTTTCTGTATCTCTACCCTTATAAGATTTTCACTTGGAGGCTATTTTCATGCAATAAACACATCAAGGATATTGGTGATGCTGAACAGTAAAAACTAAATGTCTTAAAAAAAAAAAAAAAAAAAAAAAAGAAAGGAAGAAAAAGGGTCCAATTCTGAAATCTATACCCTTCAAAGGGAATGTTTGCTAACTAATGTTGCAGAAATAATAATTATTAATAACACCTAATTTTTACACCTTTATCTTTACCTGTCTATACAGATTATATAGGAGTTATATAGGAGGTGGGGATCACTATCTTCTCTGGGCACATGGAGAGGTTGTGGAGCAGAAATATGCAATTACTCTCAAAACATGACACTAAATGCCAGTCTTTAGCATTGTACACTCCAGCCCCCCACTATCTAAGACACACAGCCTCTCAGGGAAGGACATTAGGTTAAAAACAAAAAACAAACATCACTCTTACCACAGGTTTCTTGCCAGAAAACTGCGGCAAAGGGCACTGAGTGACTTTCTCCCATTCCAAGTAGTGATCTTTGCAGTAAGTGACATTATGAAGCAGCAGACTCTGGGATGTCTGACCTCGGATTAGCTGACTTAAAACAAAAATACTCATCAGTAATATGCTTCTTTGCAATGTTTCTATGCATCTGTAGGTTTTGTACTAGTAACTTGAAAGCAGACATGAAGAAAACTGAAGTTCAAGAACTGGACATTTTGTGCCTATTCTTTTCTCTTTACATTTCCTTTAAGTTTACCATGACTTTTTGACCAAGTGCAAGAAGTATGTTATAGTATTGGTAGACATCAGTGCCAATGAAGGGTGGAGAGTTCTTGCACAAAGAATGTATGTTTTACTTTCTGTGGCAAAATCAAAATGATTTCCAAGTTCTTTGGAGCAGACACTTTGACCCCCTCTATATATGAACATCTGGTATTGTTTAGAAAAACAATAAAATTTTATAGTGACAGACCTTCTCTTTCCTTTGCTGCTTTCTAAATGCATTTTTAAAAGCTGCAAATAAAGTTGGAGGACTGTAATTAGATGTGTGTTTTCTAAACATATTAAATTCTAGCTTCTTTACTTCAGAGAATGTTAATGATGTGAATTTTCCCAAACATATCAGTCTTGACTGTTCAGTTTAAATAGGTTTCAGCTGGTGTTGGTTATGGGTAGAGAAGGAAGATTTTTATGAGAAATCCTGTGCGTTTCATATAGTTTCTCTGAATTTTCCTGTACTTACTTTGACTCTACAGGTTTAGCCTGTCCTGCTCACTTGTCTTACAAAAGACAAGGAGACAAGAAGTGCTGCCTTCTTTTACATGGCAGTGTCATCATCTGCCACCTGTTCAGATGGAAGGACAGAAAAGGAGGTAGGTTCGAGTGAGCAGTTGGTTTTGTGCAGTCAGCTGGGAAGGAGGAAGAGATGTGAAGTGGATGAATTTGTCTTGATTGGATGACTTGAGTCTTGACTTTTGACTCTCAACTTTTCATAAATCAAGTGGTGTTAGAGATGTGTTGGGGCAGCAGAAACTGCTTTGTTGCAGTGCACTCCCCACTTGGTGCAAGCATCAGATTCACCTAATCTTATTAGTAGAGCTGCTAAATGAGTGTCCCCTTTTCAGGGAAATCTATTGCTGGGAAAATTCAATCAGCTGGCTAGGTAGAGGGAGCATACAAAGCCAAAGAGTTCTGAAGGGTCCACTGTAGTTGTTTGAAATTGGATTCTTAAAGATTTAAAGGTGAGAACTGGGGGGTGTTTTTTAATCAGGCCAGGATATAGTTTACGGCATGTATTTGCAGCCATGACTCTGAAACTTGGGACTAATTAATTAGGCCAGTTTCAGGAACCCTCAAGGCCAAACTAAGTGTGGCAAGTCTCAAATCACAAGGAAGGAGGTGCAAAAAGTAACAGACCTCAAAGCATTGAACCAGTCTGTTACCTGTCCCATGGTGACTCCATGTACCTCGCGGAAGCAGACGTGCACAGACTGGGTGGGGGCTAACAAATTCCTGTGTGTCAAAGAGCGATGGTCTGCATGTGCTTCACAGGTGGGCAATACCATCTGAATGTTTTATGAAATGGACATAAAAGGATATTGTCATCACACCAGGTGACACTGCCCTTAGATCTGAAAAGCATTGCAAGAGCTTGAGGTCATGCGTACACTAGGTAGTCAGCAGGAGAAGAACTATAGAACAAAGCACTTTTTGTTGAGGGCCTTACACTGTACAAGTTTTAGTATTACAAAGACTTAGGACTAGGTCTAATTCTGTCCCATGAACGGATCATTTGTTAGTGCTTGGACCACAGAGACAAGACTTTTGGTATAGTTTCATCTCCAAAAACTCCACACTATACAGTCTGAGGTTATGCAATGATGTGAAAAAAAATATAGTAAGTGAGGAAGAGCATGAGATTTGCCTCACAACTGCACTCCTTATCTGAATTACAAGAAAGTAGATGCACTGCTGGAGATTCATAATAATGCTATTGCAGAGAAATGAAAAAGGGAAATGAGGGGAAGTGCACAAGGGAGAGGAAGGGTAAGACGTCAGTGGAACTGGAAACAGAAGATGGAAATGTTTTAATTCCCAGTCTCCTCCTTGCTCTCACACTGCACACATGATTTATCAACCCCTGAGTTTCCTGGGAAGGCTCTCCCATCATGCTGTCCCTCAGCATGAGAACCAGGAACCCTGTACCAACAGGATGGACCTTCCTTCCATGCTGAGTAACTGGGAGACCATCAGTGACCTGGCAGTCATTTCTCTCCATAAAAGCCACCTGACTGGGCTAGTCTTAACCTTGAGTTGTTTAAGCCTGGAGAACGACCGTGGTTCACAGTGTAGTGCCTACTGTTACTGCAGTGATGAAATTTGGGATTCCTTCCACCACAGTGAAAGAGGGGGAAAATCATTTTATATTTATGGATGCAAAAGAGATTGTTGTGCACAGGAACATTCACCTCTGAGCAGCTGAGTTGCTGAAAGCCTGGCAAGTTTGTACAAGCTCTCTTGAAAATGCCTCACAACAACTATGAGCATAAGGACTCCTTATCAATTAGAGCCCATGAAGGCCCCTATTCTAGGGATGAAAGTTCATTCAGACTGATGCATTGATAAGCTGCAGGTCATAAGAAAGGTAGATGGCAGAAGAGTATTTGGCAGAACTAAAACACAGAAAAGTCCTCAGAAAAGTGGTGTGTTTTAATTTCAAAATATTTTCATTTTGCAATCTGTCTCCAAGCAAAGATCCCAGCAGTTTGTTAATAGAAAAGCACAGATTTGAATCGTGTTTCATCTCAAACTGTGTACACATACCCCATGTAGTTCATGCAGATACTTACCCCATACCATGGATTATTAAACCAATAAAGAAAACCACAAAGAGGTGGTGGGTATACCAGAACACCTCATAGCAGGACCTTCTGATGAGCTCTGTGGATGAAGTCATGATCAAAACAAGAGCCACAGTTATCACGACTCCAGTTACTCCAGCTATGGTGGTCAGCACCTCTCCTGTTGTGTTCTAGAATGAGCATATATTATTACTATTACTATTGTTGGTGTTGTTACTACTATTTTCACTGTTAACATTGTTACTGTGATTACTATTATATATGAAATCAAATTCTACAGTACATTTTCAGCATACGAAGAAAAAAACACAACAACATAAAAAGACACACAAGTAAGGCAAACTTCAATTTCACTGTAGAAGAACACGGAAAAACATCCCCCTGTTCTATTTCTACTCCGGTTTATCTCAGGTTTATCCCAAACAGATGTGTAAATGTTTGCTTCTACTTATTTGTTTCAAGAATTAAAAGGAGGAAATTAGGCAGTCTCAGTTGTACTTTTATCTATTTATCTTATGCAAAAGTGTCTCAGAAAAAAAAAAAAAAAAGGAAACAGAGTAGAGAAAAGAGAAGATTAAGCCTAGAGATGTAATAACCAAAACAACATTACAAACTGTCCTATTCATGTGAGGGTGATAAAGTGAGGTGCTAAGACACCTGCAAAGTGTGGGGCTTTTCTGTGCTTTTTTTTTATCTCAAAGTCTGTGAGTTCTTAGCAGCCCTGAAATGGTGTATAAAAATGGCATGCTCTCATTTACTTAAACAGCATATCTCATTTACTTGTTCCTTACATTTACCTGTACAGTCATTGGATAATATTTACTTTTTTTGAAAGACATGTTTATGCTTATATTTATATTCACATTTTTTTCCTTGTCAGCATTGAAACATTAATATTCTGGGCTACATCAGGTTCCTTTTTTGTTCATGACTCACAGACATCAGCACAGGTCTGTTACATCTGTCTAAACCCACCAAAATAAACTGAAGTGAGAATGAAGATGTATTTTGAACACAACAGTTAGATGCTGATCTCAGAAAGTGCAAATCATGAAGAACAGCAGTAAAAGTCTCACACACAAGATGAGACTCAAGCTAAATATGCCAGCAGAGTGTAAATGAAGTCTCTACTTGGCCTGCAAAGCATTTATATATATCTGTTTTTCTGGGGCTGATGTGCAAGAATGAGGGAATTGAGCATGCCTACTGGATCGTGAGTTGGTTCTACAGTTTAATACCCTAAGAAAAAAAAAACAACACATATTGTGCTTCAAAGTGCACTCATCTGATATGGAAATGCTAGAGGTGATAAAATTCCACAATGTCATTTTTACAGTCACTTTTTACAGTAAAATCATTCTTTCAAATGTTCACACTTGACAGCACACAGCACATTTTCAAATTGGCGCCTGTGAAGAGTGTATTCAGATTCTTTAACATATTAACAGGATTGATCTAGGTGATATTTTGAACATTTCCACTACAGTGGCTAGTTTGAATGTTGAGATGAAACAAGGAAAAATGTCAAAGACACTTAGTACATCGCTACTGGAGGGTTAAAATGGAACAGAAAGAGAAACCTGAATTGTTGTTCTCAGAACTTTCTTCTCTGAAGTTAGAAGAAATCTTTTCTTTGCTTTCCTTCATAATTTATTAATTCTGAGTATAGCTGCTAAGACAGAAGTGCGAGATAAGAGAAATATAAACATTAGAGCTTAGAGTATAATCTAGGCCGTAAATTAGAAAGTAATTGTGGGGTCTATTACTATGAAAAATCTGGGAAAGAATCTCAGAAAACGCTAGCTTTCCTTCTCAAGGGTATTTAGGATCTTAATGTTAATTAGAAGCCCACCTATCAATTATAGAGGAAGACTTAGTGGAGAAAAAAATGCATACTGGAAGGCAGTAGGTTGCCATTCAGTACTGCGAGCTCTGCTATGTTCTGGGGGAACATTTCAAATATAAGTGGTGAGAATGGGCACCGAGTATTCAGAGATACTAGGCAGCTTTGTCCTTGCTCACCGTTCTGCTTTGGCTATTTTCTCAGCACTAACATTTGTATTCATACTCTTGAGACCATTGATTTGCTTATTTTTCTTCAAACTTAAGAACTGTTTATTTGTTCGTTTTGAAAGATGCAAAAGTCACATTATCTAAACTGGAGAAGAATGGAGAAAAAACAGGACAAAATGCCTTGTAACTGAAAAGCACTATGAAAATCTTCTGATGGTTGTCCAGCCATCATCTCACTTTATTTCTGATTGAAAGGCTCCCAATCCATGATGTTCAAACAGCCTTCACTATATGCTAGATATGCAGGAATTTCCTCAAGAGCAGAAGCAATACATATGGGAGTCTTGGCAGGACATACAGCATACAGCAATGTACACAAGGAAACAGATAGCATCTGATGTACAGTATAATGTAATAACGAAAAAAGCAGAGCAACTTTTGCATGTTTTACACTCATGCATTGCAGAAAGACTGTGTTTCTCTTTACTTCATGAGTATTTTAAGGAAGATCTCCACCCATGCTGAGAGCAATCAGAGCAATTTATTTGCAGGGCTCAGATGCCCATAGTCCTGCACACGCTGTCCCTAGCTTCCCAGTGCGTAGGATATAGTGCTTCCTATAGACAACAAGCCTCTGGATGTTGCATATTATTTTCCCTGGTCAGCCACACTCTACATGTAATGGAGCAGAACCAACCCCCAGACTGGGAAGATAACACATGGGGAGAGGCAAGTAACAACTGTGAAAGAAATGTTATGTACAATTGCTGTTTTATCCTTTGTTGCTTCTCTTTCTAGAAGGAGGAAGAAAGAAAAAGAGAGAGAGAAGTTGTGTTTGCTCTATATATTTATAGTTTACTTTAGTTCTTTAAATTCCTTGCAGGTTTGTTTCATTGTCTACTATTCATGACACTCCTTACCCCCCCCAGCTGTCTCCTGACAAACTAATTAAAATACTATAGACATTTCTTTGAGCTTAGTAACCTGAAAATTGCAGCTCTGAGTAAGTGTTTTCAGCTGAAATTGAGGTTAACCTCTGGCAGCACCTTCTCGCTCTGGTTAAAAGGCTTTGAAATATAGTTTTCCCGACAATAGAATCCACAGAGGAAATTTTTTTCATGAGGAAAACCAAAAAGTGGCAGCTTACCATTTCATAGGTTCTGATTGGGTTCAAGTAGCTTTCATTTGGGCTCTTGCCAAGGCCAGAAAGTTTTTTCTGTAACTCCCCTGCTTCTTTTGACTGGCTGTTATGATACCGCTCGATGTTGATCAAGTGGGCAACAATATGGATGGCTGCATTAGGGAAGAATGGGGCAAAATTATACATGCTTGCGTGTGTCCATTGCACCAGAAGGAGCTTCATTAAGCACACTCCAGGCTATTTGAAAAGCCTGTGCACAGATCGAGAGCATTGCATGGAATAAACTGAAAATTTGATTTTATAAGTTTTATAAGTTGCAACTGCTTCAAACTGGAGAGGAGAAGAATTGCTCCATGGTCATCTCCCATGTTTACAGTCAAGTGTCCTGCAGGCTTTGGTGTCACTGAAGGTGAACCTCTTGAGAGATGAGATAAAGGCGGTTTTTGGTTCACAAGATTCTACCTTGTCCATTTTAGGCACAGACTATGTTGCAGCTTGAAATAAGAAGACTTAAGAGACGCAATCTTCCCTTATCAACAAGCCAAGCAGATATAGTATCACATTATGCTGGTGGAGCCTGGGAAACCCACAGGAACTATGATTTTAAGGAAGAGGTCTGAATCACAGGATTAGCTCTGATTTGCCCTGAGAATAATATATCACCTCTACTTCTGGCCTGCTCCCAAAAGGGATAGCAAATGGCCAGTTTAGAAAAATGTCTGAGTGAAGTAAGAACTCTCTCATAATCCTTTTCCTGAGTAGGAAGATGATAATTTCAAAAGAGGAAAAAATACTTTGTTTTATTATTGGCTAACATAGATAAAGTCATAATCATGCTAGGTGTAGGGTTTCACAGTTTTCAGTATGAGAGATTCTCAAATCCATTACAGGAAAGTTGTAATTAAGGCAAAGTATTAAACGCTGAAGGATGAAAAAAACCTTGAAAAAAAATTATGTGTTTACAGTAGAGCTATTAGGATACACTATTTCTAATTTTTATAATTAGTTTCCCATCACCATCTCTCCTTCAGTGTTTATCTTTTACTGTCCCTGACCATCAAAACAAAACAAAACAAAACAACAACAAAAAACTTTCTAAAAAGCAGTATTTGTAGCAAAACAAATACGATCTGCTTCCCTGAACAATATTCTCTCAAAAGAAAATTATTTTTCTCTTTTTCCTCTTTTCCTTTTCCTTTTCCTTTTCCTTTTTTGTTCTCTCCACTTTTTTAATCATTACTCCTTGCACAAAAGTAATACCTTACTGCACTAGTCATTGTGTAATTATAGCTGTAAACACATGGTTTAATGCATAAGGATTTTGGTATTGCAATTCTTTTAGATGCCTATCCACTTAGTGAACTCTCTCACTCCCTATGCAACTCCTACACATCATGTGGAAAGAGCTACAGGCATGGGAATACAAGTTAAGGCAGGATGCTGGCCATGGAAGTGCTTAAAACATCTAGGGCAAAAAGGTGGAATATTGCACTCTGCCCCTCAACAGCATCTGTCCAGGCTGGAGAGAGGTTATTTACACTCTGTTCTGATGGGATCCTTCTAGAGCACTGGTTGCTCCAAACATGCTCTGATTGTCAGATTGACATACGGAAGGTATAACATACAAAATGTACATACAAAATGTACATACAAAATGTAATGTCAGTTTAGGTGAAAAACCTACTTTAAGTCCTTACTATATGTAACACAGAGTAGGAACTTAAACCAAAGAACATGTTCTAGTCACCAGGCTGACTGGGTATTCTCTTCTGAGCTACTTCTGATGAAACCCTTAATAAAAATAATCAACAATTTATTGTCATCCCAAGTGAATATCCTGAACATCCACAATGCAACTTCAAAATCCCATTTTTTCTGAATCTTTGTTCCAACAAATAATGAATTCATACAAACTAGAATAGCTTCAGCAGTATGTAGACTGAATCCAAAAGGGTATAAACTGCACAGATATAAAATGAGACTGGAAATTAGAAGACAAGTTCAAGCCATCAAAGGAATGAGACTCTAAAATAACCTTTCAATAAACTGGATAATGGGATCAAGCAATCTAAGAAGCTTTAGGCTGAAGGTTGGTCATTTTATAAAATAAAGTGTATGACGTGACTGCCAGCATTAGAGGGTATTGGGCTTGGTGATCCAGCATGTCCTGTGTACATCGTTATGTATTAGGCAATGCATGCAAAACAGCCTGGCCACCATCAGGCTCGAGGTGCTTGCTGCAGCCATGCCCTCGGTATGCTGGAAGATTGCATGGGACCACAAACAGGGAGGGAGACATGTGGATGCAGACTGTCAGAACCCAAATGCCTGAGAGGCTCCAAGCTGCAGGGTTTAGGTGGCAGCTGTGTGGGGGCTGTGGCAATCTGTTCCCAAGAGTACAACTGATATATAAGCGGTATATAAACATTGTTTATGTATTTAAGTGTAACAGCATTTTTAAATGCTGAGTGGGAAGGAGGGAGCTGTTCCTACGTGGAGCTCCTTTCTGAACAGATGTTTTGGCCTGGTAAGGATGTTATCAGATCCAGCTGGAAGGGAACCAAGTCATTGCTTGATGCAGACCTGGTTTCTATGACATCTGAAAAAGCTCACTTGGAGGGTAGGATTGAAGTTGTGGAGCTGTATGCTGCTTGTAGTCCTTTACCTGACCATGGGAAAGAGGAGAAAAAAAAATTCCAAGGCTGGTAAGCCCTGACAGTGAATCTCTGAGTGGACTTCCATTGAGGAGTTTTATCTTGGCATCTGCAAGTGATTAGTGGAGCAATCAGTAATGGTACTTGGACTTCTTGTTACCTATACCTGCAGGATGAGCTTTATAACTCTGACATAGTGTAAATAGTCACCACAGCCTTGAGACCACATGAATTTCACACAGTTGTAATCCAAAGCATTGTCTTACCAAGGGTTCCCTGCAGCAAATAAACTGCAGGTTTTGGACTACACTTGTTCACTTTAGAATAGAAACATTGACTAGATTTGGAGGTTTGAATCTGTGTTCATAGTATATTTTCTTTTCCTTCAAAATATCTAAATCTATGAAGAATGGATATTGCACATTGGGAAGTCTTCATGAAAAAGGAACACATTTCTGTTGTTTAAAAATCTGCCAAGTTGTGCACTTTCCTCAAAGTGCAGTGATGTCTAGTCACATCAGCAGTGACAGGAAATTCAGTGCTACCTACTACATGTTGAGCGCCTAAAGTGAGATGAAGTGGTACTTTCTTCCTGAACAATCGAAGTCCATGCTTCTTAACAAAGTATTTGTATTCCTGCACAAAATAAATAAATAAATACATAAACAAACAAACAAATAAATAAATAAATAAAATCCTGTGGGCTGAATAGACATCACTTCCCAAGAGGGTCTCTAACCCAACATATATGGAAGGGTAATCATGTTGCAACGTATCCCTGGCAGAAGAAATCTGTTATCTGCTCCTTAACCTAGCACAATTTTTCTGTAGGCTATTAAAAGACACGGTTTTACTTTTTTTTTTTTTTTTTTTTCCAGCTGCATATTGTTCTGCTTTACTGTAAATGTTACTGTCAATGAAAATATCATCCTACACTCTTCTTAGGGACTTACCCCATTTCCCTTCTGGGTAGTATTCTCTCCAACTTTCATCTATCAGGTAGAAGATATTGCAAGTGTGGAAGACTTATGGAATGAGCAGGATAGGCCTTGTCTGCAACCTATTCTGCAGTAGTTGTTAGTGTATAGAACATAATGATATGATGAAAAATATTAATATTCAAACTAATGTACTGAATATATTGGTTTACCTCAATATCCCATGATCTTAAATTTTGCCTTGAGAGTCATTAGATTAATATTTCTGGTGTTGTTTTTCTGTGCTGCTAGGAAAAAATGACTCAGTCTAAAAGTGAATTATAGCTGAATGGTAAGAGTAATGCAAAGATCTAATTCCATTTTCAATGTGGTTCATTTAATATAGAATAATTGTAACAGACTGAAAAATCTGGCACTGAATACACTGCAATTAACTAAAATATTTTACTTCCCAAAAGTATACTTTCTGAAGGTCCTTTGCACCTGCAATGTATAGAAATTACAAAGTAATTCCAAAACTAGTATGCAAATTTCTGAAATCTGAGCTTAGAGCATTTTTTTGTCTTTGTGTGCGTGCATTTTTTTTTTTTTCCTGCACTGCTTAGATAAGCTAATCATGAGAGCAAAGTGTCAGGTACTACATCTTAGGATTTTCAGTTCAATGTTTTCCACATTCTGCATGACTAAATATAAAGTACGGAATAAATCATGTAATCATTTAAACAAAGTTTTTTTTTTTTTTTTTTTTTTTTTTTTTTTTTTTAATCAGTGCATGAAGACCGAAGGATTTCAACTGTTGTTTTTAACATCTGGAACCTCTGAAGCACTTAACATGCATTAATTTGTATTTGACCCTGAGATGTTCTATGCAGTCCACCTCTGAGTTCAAATAAAAGGTTTTATTGGAAAGAGTGGGGGAGGGAAAGTGTTGCTATTAGAGCATGGTGTTTACTGTACATATTCTTAAACACAAATAGAAGTAATTAAATTATCTTGAAAGTCTGGTCAATTTAGCTAGTCTTATTCAGCCAATTGTGCCTTCAGTGAAGCATGCACAACTCTCATTGAACCAAACAGAAATTACATGTGTTTATCCGAGGACAACATTTCTGTCTTTTTCTGCATGCTTGTACAGGATAGTAAACAAATTGAAGCTTGCTGCTAGCAGTTGGATGTTTTGGTTAACCAGCCCATCATGGTCAAAGGGTCAGATCCTGGCCTTTATGACCACGGTGAAGAGACCAGCTCTGCAGGAACCTAAGACGAGCACAGGCAATTCTGCCCCTGACCAAAACTGTAGTCTTTTGAAACTCAGTGCCTTATGCCATTTCTGGTTACAGACAACACTTAATTCAGCTTTGCGCTGTCTATGTGGATCAAAAAAGTACAGATTATGTTAAAAGTACAAGAGTGACCACACATGAACTTGCATTAGATTTTTATTTTTAATTTTTAATGGTTGTAAACATCAAACGAGAGCTTGACTTGGACTGGTTTTTATCTTAGCTCGAAGCTTATAATCTTTAATGTATTTTTTTTCCTAGTATTTGCACTAGGTCTAAAGCTAAACAATCTGACTGAAAAAAAAAAAAAAAAGGCAAAAAAAAAAAAAGCGTAATGGAAATTTGATTTTCTGCAATTTCTGGAAGCACGATACTGAGATATCAGCTAAACCTCTTTTGAAGATGAGTCGATTTTCCTGAAAACTTCCTAGTTTACACAAAAAAATATTACTCAGATCACCAGAGCCCTCCACATAGGAATCACTACCAAACAATGGTTAAAAAAGGAAAAGTTTTCTATTTATTTTTTATTTTTTTTAATTGTAGATAGTTCAGATCTTGTCATAAGCCAAACACATCTGGTATCACTGTATTTCTGTCTGCATTTAGCACATTTTGAAAGAAAAATGCACTATGGGAATTTCTAAGGAAGAGGAACCACCATTTGAAACAGACAAACTACAAAGAAACCTTCTGTCCTTCCCCTACTTTCTCTTAATTGCTTAAGCTTTATTCGTTTCATAATTCAAACACTGTTGCAGCAATATATCTGTATAACCTTTCTGCAAGCATCAATACAAGGAATGGGTTGTTCTTCAAAACATGCACTGTATGCCAAAGTAAAAAAAAGTTCCCCCAACAGTGCTGGCTTCATAAAATATATAAGTATACTTTCTTATGACAGTGAAGACAAAACAGTGAGAGAAAGGAGTTGTACAAAATGTTATTTACTATCTCTTCTAGATATCTTCAGGTTCAGTGTATTTGCTCTCAACTGCAAAATCCCTTTTTGAATTAGAAAGTATAGAGTGATTTGCACTGATCAGACTGAGTGCATGAAACAATGATTTTATTCTAGCAGAATTACAGGTCCATAAGGAAGATTTATTAGTGGGTGAATAACTCCCAGACAGCTCTTATCATAGACTGGCATGCAGGATGCAGGAAGCCAAACTAAGCAGAATTCCCTTTACTGAATTTTCAATGATGCCCTTGATTATAGATAGCATTGTTTACCCTCTCTTCCCTCCAACTTTCCTCTTCCACTAGTCTCTAATTATATCCCTTTATGACCCGACCAATTAAAGCCCGATCTTGAATTTGTATTAGAGCTGATGAAAAATTAAAGATACAGATGTACTTTTTCCAAGGCCACGCACACCTCAGCCGAGCTGGCTGACTGCTAGAAGCCAGACAATACAAACGTCATGCTGACTATTTTTAGCACACTGTTAAATAAATATGCTGGAATAACACCACCTGGCAAGCTGAGATGAATGCATGTTACTTTAACAATAAAGAAGTCTACAATTTTATATTGTGAGGATAAGCTTACTGATCTGATCTGCAAATTGGTTTAACTTCTTGCTGCCACATTTAAGCTATTGATCATACAGGGGAGAACATTCACTTAACTAAGAATTACTAAATTGCAATAGTCTAATAGGAGTCGACTATGCTTCTGTGTAACAAAAGGCAATATTGGTAGTACTTGGATAAATAATGTGTCAGTTGAGAGAAAAATGGCATCTGCTTATACATCATTTTAATATTGTTAGATTTTTTTAAAAGGGACTCGATATACTTGTGGTACCTCTTTTCTCTGAAAGAAGGAATGGTGGTTTTCTTTCACAATATGTGCTGTAGATTGATTTTTTTTATTATTATTATTATTTTTAATGCATTTGAAATTTATTTCAGACAACTGAGCTTCTGTAATTCTTCACTCAAGGCTGTCTTTACAATGATGTAGTGTTTTTCCAAACAAGATACTTGCTTTCAACTTATCCATTAGAGAAGCAGGAGTTTATAAGTTGTCTTGTTTTTTCATCAAATTTCCCTGTATTTGGTTTTCTTCCTCAATTATCTCATCAACTATTTGTCCATTTTATATTCTGGAAAAACAAAACAAGAAAGCAAAAAAACAACAACAAAAACAAAAACAAAAAAAACCCTACTAACATTCAATTTCTGTCTAGAGAGTGACTAAATTAAATAATGGTGTTTTCTGACATTTTATATGAGCTCTCTGTTTTGTTTGTTTGTTTGTTTGTTTTTGTTTTTTCTTGGAAATACTGAGGCTATAATGTAATCACCTTTCTGATAGACTTGCACTTCCAAAGCTCTCCATCGTAGTGCACTAACAAACATTTTTATATAAATGTAACAAACAAACAAACAAACAAAAGTAAAAAAACCACACACACACACACACAAAAAACCAAAAACATAAAGGCTTTGACTGTGCAGTTTTGCTTTCTTTTTGGAGCATGACAAATTATACACCAAGTAGAAGCTGGTTAATTTACATTCCTGGGTTGATTTGTTAATTAGAGAAGCAATGTTGCATTCTGTAGGAATCTGCTATATGCTGAAACTGAATTCTGATAAATGAATGGACATGACAGATAAGTAAATCATCATAATGTACTATAGGATGCACATTTTCATCCCCCAGCCCTCCCCTCTGAATTCTTTAATGCTACTTACAAAGGCCAAATTTTAGCTGTTGGTTCCTGATAACAATCTTGACTCCAGATTCTTGTCTCTCAACATGGGGATATTGACTGTCCATATATGCAAAGGAAAGAAGCTCCTAAATACAGACCGAAAAGAATATTGGGACCAAGATCCACCTGATAGCCCGGGGGTAGAACTTTTACCCTCCAATGTATTATGATTGTAAATAATCCTGATTAACTCCTGTGTCTCCTCCACCTTTTCTAAGAGAACAATGCTGTCTGACCTAAATACCTCTCCATCTCTATGTGCTTATGTCCTTCCTCACATTGCCATTTGTTCTTCTCTGCATATTGCTCTTTCCCACGCTATCTCCTGTTCCCCATAGTCAGTCTAAATTCATCCAAACTTCAGTCCTGTGCAGGTCTTTTAACCATTTTGGGAACAGGATAGTACTGTGTCTTCTTCCCAGCTGGGTGAATGAACACCTATAGATGAATAGTCAGAAGAACAAGCAGAACAGAAAACTTCAGATCTCAAAATGCAGGTTTTTCTTCATAGGGGCAATGAGTTTCCTTTACCCATAACCTATTTTTAAAAAATATTTAGGAATGTAGTATTTTTGAGACAGCTGCTTGCCTCAAAGTCAGATGAAATGTATTACCTGAATGAAAAGTTATAGAAGAAGAGGATGCAGCAGTGGACAGATGAACAATGGGACTTGTAAACACCATTTCCTTAGGAATTCAGACTATAATGCTATTTCATCTACCCAAACATCTGTTCTTGGGGATTTAGTGGAAGTTACTTACACCAAATGTTAAGAACACACAAGCTGGTCGCATTAGCTAAAGGGCAACTAGTACTTACTATCCAAATTGAAAGTTTATTAACAATCAAACTTTTCTCATGGAAAAAAAAAAAAAAAAAGAAAAAAGAAAAAAAGAAAAAAAGAAAAAAAGAAAAAAAGGTTACAGATCATTAATCAGCTGGGACTCCAGAACCTATTTAAATTTGCAGTCACCAAATGATTGCACTAAAATAGCACATATCAGAGCAGATGGGGACTACAGAATCACTGTGAAATTCAAAACAGTTCAAAGGCAAAGAACAACAAAGTAAAATAAAGAAAGCTTACTTGCATTTACAGATATTCCATAGGCAACCATCTTGTGAAATATGATGTTTTTGTCAAGCTGTCTCCTCAGTGCTCCTCCACAGCACTTAGTGAAAAAGCAAAAGTTGTTTTACATCATTCCTATTACTACTTGCAACTCACATTCTGGAGAGGAGAACAGAGGAGTTCAGTACATTTTCAAATCTAATGCTGAAGGAATTTGGTGAAAGTTCTGATTCAAACATAACTTTGGGGTTTAAGTAACTGTTTTCAGCTTAGCAACACTCCAGGTTTTCTTAAAACTATTCAGTCTATGAGGGGCTCAAAATGAGGTTGGGCAAAACTCTGATGCTTTTCTCTGTGATATTTATGTGTTTTATCTAGGCTGGCAACTCATTTGCTGGCATAAAAACACAAGACCTGGCTGCGTGCATAACCAGGCTGGGCCACCACTGCTTGCAAGCTCACAACATATAATGAAAACATTCTTGCTGCTTTCAGGAAATGCAGATCCCAGGATTGTGAGACTGTCTAGACTTCGGGTGTTTGCATGCTTGTGCATTACTGAGCCATCTTCCCATTACAGGATGTGCTGGATGTTGGCATGCTGGTGGGCAGCTGGGTGGCTCTGTGCAGAACCCACCTGGGGCCAGGGTGGGCTGCAGTGAGCCAAAGCTAACACGCTCTGCTGGAGCCTGGACAGCACTGGTGGGCCTAACTCAGCCTCTGAGGTGTGTGCTGGCTGCCTGGATTGCTCATTTGGCCTGGCAAATTGCCATGCCAAAGATCCTGATGTGTATCCACGTTGCTTCCCAACTAACAAATCATCCCAAAATCTGCCATGTGGGGTGGCAATGACTTTTGGAAGGTCATTGGATCAAGCCCTGAGCTGACCATGCTGGAGCCAGTCAAGTTGTTTCCTACAAAGGGCAGAATATTGTTCAGAAAATCAAAATTTTAATCGTCTGTGAGAGGAGCTCCAGTTCTCCAAGTTCTTAAACAGCATTTAAGGGCAGGGAAATATTTTATAATTCACAAACTGAAGTCCAGGAAGATTTTTTTTCTTAAATTCTCAGCTCTTAGACTCAAAAAGTTATAAAACAGTATGAATTCCCAACCCCTAAAGACCGTTTGAAATGTAACAGCGCTCTGAAGAAAAAAAAAAAAAAAAAAAAAAAAAAAAAAAAAAAAGACATAACTGAGAATAATAACAAGCTTACAGTAAAATAAATTAATGTTATGATTTCTAAATTCCAATTGTTCTTTGAGTCAGGAAGTGATCAGTCATTTTTTACCTAAACTTGTGGTATTGGAATTGCTCTGACTGTAATAGTTCACTGCAAGCTGAAGCTATAGCTAGTAAAGATAAAGCCATAAGTACTTCCTATGTGTGATGCTGAAGTTAATGTAAATGCCTCTAAGCAGATGACAACTCAATTACAAATACTCATGTTTACAAGAAGGGAAGACCTGAATGGTGGCCACTCAGTCAAAAAGGTTTAAACATGTTCCTTATTATGTTTGTGACACATTTATCTATACATTTCCTCTTACTGATTTTCACTTTGCAGTTACACGGGATACTCATGATGGATACATATTGTCTCCATTTGGCCGAGTTGCGTTCTTATGTCCCCTTTTTGTAGCTCCTCACTTTTCACTTCATTACACCATGCTATGCAGGGGCTGCCAAAATCAGCGTTGCATTCAGTGGTGTGTTAAATAAGCCATTTGTTTCTCCTCAGTCATGAATACTGACAATTTAAATGGTAATAGCTAGGCAACAATGTACAAACTTGTCTATCAAAAATTAAAGTTCCTTGGAAATTGTTTGATATGGACAATATTGCTGAACTGCAGAAGTAAAAAGGGGAGGATAATATGTCTATTTGAGAAATGGTACTTACAATGTTTGCTCCTCTTAAGAATGAAATAAGATTTCTACTGACTGGTAACAGGATTAGCATGCAGTTAAAATTAAGGCACGTTGCAGAAGCTCTTGCCCAAGCCAGCGTTGACTGTATATATAACAGTATAAAGAAATTAGATTACAAGTTTGGTATAGTAAGAAAAAAAAAAAAAAGAAAAGAAAATGAAAAGGAAATACTACAGTAACAATACTTTTATATGTGAAATTTACTGTTGAAGTATCAAAAAAAAAAATACTATCATGAAAGCTGTGAATAAAATCAGACTATGCATACATTCTTCTTGTGGAGCACTTTATCAAATTTATACTTACTCCCAGCATAATCCGTGTATAAGTGTAAGCATCTTCATCTTCATACCAATGGAAGGTATCAATAAACAAATATAAATTCAATCCCAGCCACACCAACTACAAAGCAGACAGGCTGCAGATTAGTGACATTTAGAGTATTTTTAATGCATATAAAACTGGTTATGGTTATAGTTTGAAAAGTATCTGAGAGATACTTCAAAATCGGTGTGCAATGCAGCTCTTGATCACAGATGATAGAAATCACAAATGCCTGCTGGAATGAGGCTATCTTAGCAAATGCAGGATTATAGCCCTATCCCCACAACCCCAACAGAGGATATAGATGACATTTACTGTGTGATGGTAAACTTGATCTTAAACACAGAGCTTAGTCTGGTCTCTAAAAAGGCAATAAAATCTAAAATTAAAGAATTCCAGAAATGGAGGGAGTTAGGAGCTAAGGAAATTCCTTTCTCTGCCCCCCATGCATTCACCAAAGCCCCTGAAAATGATACAGAATATAATTGAATCACAATTCCAAACCCCAGTTGCCTTTATCTGAGGAGTAATGTATACGGACTTAGAAATAATTAAAAATAAAACAGTAAGACTTTAAATTGTTTTTAAGACTAGTTATAAAAAGGCTGTTGAATATTTTATAGCAAGTTTTACATTTAGCTTGGGAGTATTACTGTAAGCAAACCATAAAATGTCTTTTAAACAAGCTTAAAATATTTATATATATCCAATTATTTTTTCTTTTCTTTTTAATACTAAAAATACTCACTAATAACAGGACCGAGAGTTTTTCATTCAAAATCCAACATGCCATCCTGAGTGCCTCTTCCTATGCTACGAGCAGCTGACTCTTGCCTTGTAGTGTAACCTGAGTTCTCCATCTATTCCTCAGGTTTTTCTACTAACTCCTTTTGTCTTTAGGTTTTAATAAGCACCTAGTGGGAGCAGGAGCTCTCTAGGAATTTTCTAATTAAGGACTCTGCGACAAGAGCAGATCACCCAAGTGACGTGTCTCGTGACCTGTGTAAATAAAATGTTGGTCATTGTCCAGTCCTTCTCCTCAAAGTTATTTCTCAGCAAATGAGAGATGCTGTCACTAAATTGTCTTGTACTGACATTGTCTTGTTTGCTTTTTCTTTTCTTTCACTTTTTCTTTTTTCAATTTGAGCAGAATATCAGAGTTTTTTGTGATTTGTCTTCTAATTTAGTAGCAAATGAGAGTATCCCTTATGTGTGCATAACTGTACTCAGAACTGCTAAAAAACAAACAAAGAAACAAACAAAACACCATACAACAAAACAAACTTGGAGGTGGCAAAGTCACCCAGTCAGGAGTCAGGAATTGTCAGAATAAAGGGTGCCCCTGCAACATTCATTTGGATTTCTTGTGGGTGTGGTAATGTTAAAATGCATGATAGTTTTTCATTCAGTTGACTGCAATGAAAAATAAGCAGTTACTTTCTCCTATTACTCTTTGGTGTAAGGACACAAATCCTGCTTCCTTCCCTCGCTTCTAGGAGGAGAGAAGCAACAAGTAATTTCCTCCCAGGCTTCCCTGTCAAGCCTCACAAACTTCAGCTGCCTTCATCCTTTATCTATGAGGTGAGGGGAGGATGCCTATTTCAGAGGTCTGAGCACAGAGGGTTTAGGAAAGCTGTGTCCCTTTCTCACATGTGTGGCTAAAGCAGCCTGGCAGGTGGCTCTTCATGTGCTCCTGACCCTGCTCCCACAATTTGTCTGCTGATGTGGCTTTGGCAGCACTTAAGGTACTCAGGAAATACAAGTCTCTTCCAAATGCAATACACAAATACTGTCCAGGGCTAGAGTTTACTCATTTTTCCAGGATTTGTTTTTATTTACAAAACCAGATGTTTCTGTTCCGCCAAGTTTGTCCTGAGGACGTTCAGCTATTTCCTTCTCCTCAGAGGTTTGTTCCAGCAAGGATTTAATGAGCCACCTGCAAAAATGGGTGAGCAGGACTCAGTATCTATCAGGAAGATCAAAACCTTTTGACAGGTCAGTTTATCAGAGAATAAGGTTAGTCTATCCAGGACTTTTTAGTAGGTGTTTATTTGAATGGCCAGCGCCATAATTTGATTCAATGTAAAGAACACATTTTCTGATTTTCCTTTACTAAGAAAGAATAATAATTTAGTGCCTTTTCTGCACTTCTCCAGAGGGGAATCCCTTCCCCTTGGCTCTGCTTATATTGTGGAACTGACAGCAGCCGATCTTACTGGGGGAAGGAAGCTGAGGTTTCTCCCCAAGGCTGCTTTCAAATGTGGTCAATAGCCTTTGCAGGAAGGTCCTGACATGGTCTTAGCTCTTTTTCTGTCCTGTCCTGATGAGTGATCTGCATTTGCCCTTGGACCCCTTCCCTGAAGCTATGCAAACTCTGCCTGGGATCTCCTTCCTTACCCAGTAAAACCATTTCCTTGAGGCCTTCCTGACTTGGCCCCAAAGACTTCTTGGTGACAATATAGCTTAAAATTATTATTATTACTATTATTTTTAATTCAGTTGCTATTAAGCTCAGCTACTTTTTAAACTAGTACTAATGACAAATACGAGTTACCAGAACCATGGAAACATGATTATGAATATTTTGAATACAAGCATTTACAATAAATTTATTTTCAGCTTTATTTTTCTTAGATGGCACAATTATGTATTCTTTAGCAATAAATTTTGTGGCAAGCCATGTGCGTTATTTGGCCATTGTCTATTATGTGACTTGATAGAGGCTATTACCCAAACCACCCTCTTTATAGTAGCTTTGATAATGCAGGAGCTAACAAGATAGCAAACATTGCTGTATTTTTCAGAGGTCAAAAGGAAAGGAAATAAGGGAGAATGGGAGAAGAATGTGTAGAGAGTGAGGAGAAATACTGGTAAGGTCAGATGCCAATTTTAACTACTTTACAAAAAGGGGAGGGGGAAAAAAAAAAAGAAAAAAAGAACACTATCTGGATTAGCTACACTTCAAAGGGAAATGCTGCACTGCGATGTTCTGCTTTGAAGTTCAGCCGATCCAGACAGCAATTTTCTAAAATGAGTCAAAACTGGCATCTGAAATAGATTTTTTTTTTCTGAGTACAGCAGATTCATATGCTGGTTTAGGCTCCAAAATTTGTCTGGATCAGCAGCTGTACTTCAAAGCAGCACATCTCAGTACAGCATTAGACTTTGAAGTGCATGTGGTCCAGATGCCAGTGCTCTTAAAGGAGCCGATGAATCAATTGCACTTTATTTTTTGTCTGTTGAAACAGCTATGTTTTTTCTCATATATAACGATAACGTGTGTGGTCTTCAGTATGGTATCTATCAATAAAAACATAACGCTAAAACAAAAGCACTTTATTGCTTCATTTTCTACAAAGAAACTGGCCATCATCATTTTATTATACTGATTTGCGGTGATCTCAGCCAATTTCTAGCACAAACTGTTCAGACAAGACTCAAGAAAGGATATTTTATTGATTAAAGAGCTAGCTGTGTTTCATTTCTATATTGTTTTATCATTATCATGAGATACAACTGTCCTAAAAAGTATATAGAATAAGGATGAAAACAGGTTTGTTCTAGCAGACTGGGGAAAAAGCAGTGATGGGCATGCTAACTTCCCATGGAAGAGACAAGCAACTCTGTCATTAGTTTTGAAAGGTCAGTTTTTGCATGGAAAGAGGTTTATGAGGTGCTGAATTCTTCCATTTAACTATCTCAACATTAATGTCAATGTTTATATCAATTACTGCTACAGATCTGTATTGCAGTTAGTTCTGTTTGACAGCAATCTCTGTCTGAGGTTGTTAGTAATTTTTTTAAGTACTTTCAACAGTGCTTGCCCTTTACAAGACAAATTAATTAGTATCATGAGACTGTATGCATATACCTATATGTATTTCATTTTGCTAGGCTGTCCTAATTTTACTATTAGATATGCATGCCTTGTTTCTCAAAGGCAAAATAATTTCGGTTGACTCTGAACTCTGCTGTAGACCTTTCATAGTTTTTCTGTGTTCTTGGCTTTATGTCTGTTAGTAACCTCAAGGAATTCAATAAACTTCACTATGCTACATAAAGAGGTGGATACAGGTAAACAAGTGACCCAGAGGATCAGGGTGCTCTAATTTTGCAGACCTTCTCACAATCATTTGCATGCTGGTTGTACCAGAGTGTATTAGACTCACTTTGTATTAGACTATACCAAATGAGGATTTGGGTTCTCTAATCGTTACATTATGTTTATAAAATATTTCCTTATAATGTCTAGGAAGTGAGAGGGATATTTGTCTTCATTGAATGGTGAAGGAGCTGAACAATACAATTGATAAACCATTCAACATTTGTGGAGAGGGGGAAGCTCTTGAAACTACAGTGCAAATTTTTCCTTTTTAAATTTTTTATTTGTTTGTTTGTTTGTTTGCTTTTCTTTTAGAGACAATTCTGAAGGAACAGAGGCCAAGGTTCAGCTTTGGTTATTATTCAGTGCTCTAACTCCAGCTTTGTAAAAGGAACTTATTGAATATCTATAAACAGTGACTGAGTGACTAGTAAGAGAAAAACAGCTACATTATTTTTAGAGATTTTCTTATAGTTTTTTTAAGTGCCTCATTGATGTTGATGGATTTTCTTTTTTTTTTAATGAACTGTACTTCCATTACAGATGAGGAAACTGTTTTGGAGTTTGAGAGCATTAAAAAAATCCCTAAAGCTCTAAAAGCCTAAAATAATATTAGACTCATCAGTGTTGAAGATTCAAAAATCATCAGATTGTTCTAAAATTTATGAAATTAAAAAAAAATAGTGTGGATTTTGGGGGGACAGTGATAAGTAAGGAAGCTTCAAGAGCATATGGCCCCTCATTTGCAGCTTTTTTTTCAGTAACAATATGTTTAATTTTTAATAAAAAGCACGAGTTTTATTAAAAATCTTGGCCCAAAAAGTAGGATTGAAAAGAAAATAAATGCAATTATCAAAACACTTGTGATACAGCTGCCAGAATTAGCAATGATAGAGCAGGTTTTGTACTTGTGGTCATCTCTCTACTCTGCTTATGATCAATTGCCTGGAGCAGGGCCCCAAGAATTTCTTAATTTCTAAAACTTGCTTTTGTGGAACACAACTAAAAGATATTTACATCCATAAGCAAGGACTATGTCTACAAGCCTACTCATTGGTTACAATGCACAAAATGGAGAGAAAGACTTCTGTCTTTGTGCAGAAAAGAAGAACAAAGTCCTTTAAAAGGAGGAAACATCTTTTTGTGGTAGGTCCAGCTCCTCTTGAATTCCATGAGCCAATGGAATAAAATAGATATGCAGGTGTGGTTCCTGTCCCTGTTTTGTCAAACCTGATACTGGTGTCAAGGCTACCTCAAATGAAGGGCAGTGCCTGGACTGGCAACTGCAGCTTGCACCATATACACTCAGGGGAATCAAGATAAGGAGCTGAAACAATGAAACATAAGGGATCTGGGATTAAAATCAAACATCATGTTGGAGGCTAAAAGGAAAATTGTCACTGACCAGTGTGGGAACCACTATTGCTACTGCCTGAAGCAGGGCTCACCCCATTTATACAGGGCAAGCCCAATGCTGAGTCTTCCCACAAGCTGGTAGAAAGAGTTTATCAATGAGAAAGTGTTTAACAGCTTTAGCTTGGGAGATAATCAGTTCCCAGCCAAGCAATATCAATATTTGAATCCAAATCTTCTATCTCTCAAGGGACTCCTTTATTACCATGCTCACACTGTAATCAAAATATATTCAGGAGTAATTTCAGCTGTTCAAAAGCTATTTGTTTCAATAAGTGCCAAAATCTCCCAGCTCTTGACTGTACATCTCCAGAAATAGAGCATCCTACCTTCCTAATTATATGTGTAAAATGCTGGTTTTCCCACAAGAGCTGTTTTCCAGCTTAATAAAACAAAACAACCCCTCAAAGCAGCAGAAATCTTGTAAAAAAAAAAAAAAAAAGAGAGAGAGAGATGTGTCCATGGGTTACACAGACAGATTTTCCCTTTAGCTGTTTTGTAGGTAGCAAGCTGTAAAAAAGAGGTTAAAAATGAAGCGAGAAATGGGAAGAACAAGGAGCAAGAAGAAAAAAAAATGAGATGACAGTAATATCCATGTTTTCTCTTGTGTGACAGACTTGAAAGATCCCATAATAGAGAAGATATTTTTCATCTGGCCTTGTTCCAATAGAGCACTACTAGGTTGTGCATCAGCTGGCCCTTCTCCAGCTTTTCATCTCCTGTACCAGGTGCAACTACTAAGTCCATTGATCTGCAGCCCGTGACACTTATTTTGCAGGACTGTGCTCACAGGATCCCCCTTATAGGTGCAGGCTCTGCCAGGCTGAGTATTACCCAGGGTAAGGGATAAGTGAGGGCATAGCCCTGGCAGGTGGGGTGACAGAGGGGGATGATGTCCCCCCCATCCATACACACCTTTCCATGTGGGGTGACCAGCTGTGCTTTACGTCCTTCACCAGGTGACGGTGGCTGGAGGGAGAGTGGGGCAGTGCCCTGAGATGAACGAGTTGCTGGCAGAACGTGACATGGGGATGTTGCTCCCTTGTGTTAGAAGGAAAGCAGAGACACTTGGGCTCACCACAGCCCAGAGTGGCTGCAAGGAGAAGGGAAGCCAGAGACTGGGATGGGTGGGGCCTGTGCTGCTGTTGGCTGCAGGTTGGCAAGGGTTAGTGGGGCAGCCAAATCTGCAGGGGCCATGGACTGGGCTGAAGGCTGCCAGCTGGTTATTCACCTCTCCAGAGCAAGGGCATCACAAACATGGTAGAGAAGGTAGACTCCGCTATGAGAGAGAGACTCAGTATGGGCATAAAATAGTTGTTCATGTCCCATGTCAGCACACAGCCAATTCCCCTGCACTGCTGCACATGCATAATACTCTTCATGCTCTCCAGTGCTGACTAGGTTGCTCAGCTTGCAGTACACAGTCACTTCTCATACATGTATTTTCCTCTCACACACCCTAATCATACCACAGCAGCAACACTAACCCTCCCTTACACCTTTCTTGTACATCCAATATGTCATTCCAACTAACATGGCAAAATACAGATATCTTCCTGCTTCTGGGGGGAAAAGCCTTCTTCTATCAAAGCTAAGCCTCAAACTTAGTTCAGGCACTTTAATTATTTGGTCAGACGTCTTGCTATAGCAGGCCTTCTCCAATGCAGCAGGCGTAATTATACAGGCGGTAATTCAGGTTTTTCTCAGAGAATTAAAAAGTAGTAGAGTAAAATATTCTTAGCAAAAGGGCTAAAAAGTGAAAAATGTATTCTAAGGAATTGTAGCAACATTTATTTATCTTTACAAATGCAATTTAATTACTACTTACACCAGTCCACAGGACCTGATGAGATGGCACTCATGAGGGCTCAGGGAGCTGGCTGGTTTCACTGCAAGGCCACTCACAATTACTCTGAAAACTCATGATGACTGGAGGAGGTTCCTAGGGACTGGAAAAGAACAAACATCACTCCTGTCTCCAAGAATGGTAAGAAGAAGGATATGGAGAACTGCAATCTGGTCAGCCTCTGCTCAATTATTGTGAAGGTGATGGAGCAAATTTTCCTGGAAAACATTTCCAGACATGTAAAGGACCAGAAGGTGATTAGGAGCAGTCAGCATGGCTTTATGAAGGAGAAATGTGCTTTAACATCCTGATAGCCTTCTGTGATGAGATAACAGGTTTTGTGTTTTGCAGATGGAAAAAATGAACTGACATGAATCTGGTAAGTTCTACAAGGGGAAATGTCAAGTCCTGCATCTGCGTTGGAATAAATCTATGGATCAGGACAGTCTGGGGGCTAACAGTTTGGAAAAAAACTTGGCAGAAAAGACACTGGGGGTTTTGGTGGACCACAAACTGACTGTGAGCCAGCAAGGCACCCTTGTGTCAAAGAACTCTAACAGGTTGCTTGAGGAAGAGTGCTGCCAATAGGTGATCCCCTCTGTTCAGCCCTGGTGAGGCCACATTGAGTCCACTGCTAGGCTCCCCAGTATAAGAAGGATATGGACTTATAGGAACGAGTCCAACAAAGAACCACAGAGCTGTTCAAGAGTATGCAGCAACTTTCATGAGAGGACAGGCTGGGAGAGATGAGATTGTTTAGCCTGTAGAATAAAAAATTCAGGGGGATTTTATCAATGTGTATAAAATACATTCAAGGAGGATGCAAATTAAAAATAGCCAGGTTCTTCTCATTGGTATCCAGACAGAGCAAGAACCAATGGGGACAAAATGAAACACAGGAGGTTCCCTCTGAACAACAGAAGACACTTCTCTACTGTGTGTATGACTGAGCACTGGCACAGGTTGCCCAAGAGTTTCCATCCTTGGAGATACTCAAAGCCTATCTGTGCACAACCCTGAGCAACCTCCTGGAGGTGACCCAGCTCTGAACAGTGAGGTTGGACTAGATGATCTCCAGAGGGGCCTTCTTACCTCAGCCATTTTGTAGTGCTGAGATCTCAACTTAGTTTGCTAGAAAAAAAGTGACTGGAGCATTCTGAAGTTTCTGAACCTAGACTATGAGCATTCTTATTTTAACTAAATTAATTTATCTTTTGTTAAAATTTTCATGAAGAAGTTATTAGATTTGTCTGATTTTATTTCTGGCTCTTATTCAGAACTTTGTGATCCCGTTAGCCGTCAGTTTTTATGAGGATGAAATGTTTCCAAGTGCTGGATTGAATATTTCCATTGGAATATTTTATGGCAATTTTTGATTGAGTCAGTCTTAGATTCTTTCACTGGATACACTAAAAGAAATGATAAGGGGGAAACATAGATATTTAAGTGACTTAATATACCCTTAAAATGAGTTGCAATTACATGAATAAAGACTTTCGTTAAATTAATGTAAGTCCTTGTATATAGGTATGTTTTTAAGTCTGTTTGCCACAAATCACATTTTTCCAAAAGACACATCACCATGCAAATTTCTCATTTGCATAACATTAAAATTACTAGAGTTGATAAACTGTATGCTATCTGAATGATTTTTAGACAGTGAATGACTTCTCTTCATTTGGACTTTATTTTCTTCCCAAATTCATTCTGAAACTAGTGTTAAAACCTATTCCATATTAAATTAAAAATAAAACACAGTTTGCTTAACACAGGAGGATTAAGGGGTCATTTCTATGTACTCCTTGGTGTCAGTTATAATATGCACTCACAGAAAGAGCAGCAATACTTACAACCTTTCCAGATGGCTATTCACTACCGCGCACAAGAAGAGAGGTCAAGAGCTAAGCGTTCACAGCATTTTCTAGCATGTTCAAAGTGGAAATTGTATTTTAAAGTAATTTCAGGCCATCATTTTTAACACTGCAGTATAGCAATATATAAAGGAATAAGCTGTAAGTATTCTGGAATCATTTCTCTGCCACTTAAACGTTATTTGCTTCCATTACCTTAAATTCAAATAAGCCGGTGGCGCTGTCTATAAAGTATCTCTCTGTTTTGAGAACAAGCCATGAAGAGGCATAGGCAGCAGGGGAGGGCAATGAATGAGTACACGAAGAAAAGGAGAAGATACAATGAATAAAGACAAATTGGGAAGATGACACATTCAAACAGTATTTTCATAGTCTAAACAATAATACCCTTGTGAGCAAAGATTTCCAACTGATGCCTGCTATTTCTCCTTTCAACATTTTCTCCTCACATCTTCATCTCTTCCTCCCATTTTTTTTTCTTCCTAAAAGCTCTGCAATTTTTAGCGACTAAAACTAATTAGTTTTATGTCAGACTTCTCCAACATCTCACATCAATAGTGTGCATAGGTAAAATGTCTTTTACTTACAGTCTGTGACACATTTGATTTAAAGTGCTATGGACAAAGCAATGAAGTATTAGGGCATCGGATCCACTCCAAAGAGCCAGATCATTGTTCTTAATGCATCTCATGACTTGATCCTCGAAGTTGAAATTGTTTAGTGATTCCTTTTAAATAAGACCGAAGCTCATTCCTTCCCACCACAATGAGTTCCCAGTCAATAGGGGTCTGAGTCTGAACACAGAGAAGAAAGCAGCAGACCAGCTCATGTCCCTTTCTCACCTCCCCTCTCCTTTAGGCAAGGCACCGGGACCTCTTCCTACTCTCCCTGCCATACACCTGCTGGTCTCCTCCATACACCTGCTGGTCTCCTGCCGTGGTGCTTTGGGAAAGCACCACGAGCTGCACAATCAGCTCCCCTCTGGCGGTGACCAGCAATGTCCCTTCTGACCCATCACCACCCCTTCACCCCAGCCCCTCAGCCACACTACAGCTCTGCCTACTTGCCATGGCATCACCCCATCACCAGGCTTTGGAGAAGTCAGCACCTACATCATTTCACGCCAAGCTTAGATGAACACTGCATGTGTCCTCCAGCTTTGAGCTGCCTGCAGTTGCTGTGGAGCCATAAATTCACCTTATTATCAGTAGGAAAATAGAGGTAACTGTAAGGATGTGGTGATTAAAGTCTTTAATGTATGCCTGTTTATATTGTAGTTACAACTTAATCTAATGAATTCAATTTTATTAAAGGTTTTCCCAATATAGTGTTTTAAAACAGAAGAGATTAAAGTAGGTTTATATTCAAATATTGCTCATTTCAGATCTCATAAAAATTTGAATAACTGACTATGCTTTGAGAATAGAGAAATTAAAAGACACTTAAAGGCCTACCAGTTAAATGCTATTAATTTAAAAGTTGAATAACATTTAAAAACAAAACAAAAACCTTGAGGGAACTGTATTTATAAATCATGAAAATTTTTAAATCATTTTAACACAGATTCAGTTAAAATGTTCTATTTGTTGCGTACCTCAATTGATATGGAGAAATAATATAGATTTCATTCAAAAAAGGCACTCAGTTTTTTGGTAGCTCTTGTCACAGTTAAAGTACAGTACAAACATTTCCTTTTAGTCTTTACATCAAATATTGTATGAAAAAGATAAGATTATAAAAAGAAAAATAATAAGGAGACATGACTTGCCATAGGAGGCATGGCAATTTCTAGTAGGTCTTGAATAAAATTAAGAATTTTTAGGCACCTCTCATAAGCACTTCACAGGAATTTTACTATTTTGTCTATCATTTGGGGAAAAGAAAAAAAAAAAAAGCATTCTTCATGTACGAGAATATTAAAACTATAATGTAAAATAAGCAATGTTAATTTTTATTTCAGTGTAGAAAATGATGTGTGATCACTAAACCCAAATATTTTTACTGCTATTTGGTAGACTACTTGAGAGAATGGCAGTGAGAAACAGAAACATAAGAGATTTATTGTGTAATTCATTATTTGTCTTCTAACATCTTTCCCCCTCACACATATTAGCAATACTAGTTCAATGAGAAACTGCTGTCATACCTTGTTGTGAGATCTGCTCCAGCAGCACTGACATTTTGGCTGATGCTGGCTTTGATGGCTGGATCAGTCTGGACCAGCCCTCAGCCTGCTCTCTGTAGGGAGCAGCTCTCTCCCCTGTCCAGCCTGATGGAGGATGTCTCTGAATGTTTGGAATGAACTCTGAATGTGTGAAGGGGTGACTTCAGAAAGGTTCATGGTTTTGAGCAGAAAGTGGGCTCATTCTGAATTCCTGTTGCAGTGAATTGGCAAAGTGAGACAATGACTGTATAGCTGTCGGAGTCCTGGCTAGGAATGGGAATATGACGTGCTTCATAGCATTGCTAATAGTAACTTAAGAAAATGCATCCAGAGACGGTAGTCAAAAGTGATGTAAAAAAGTCGGGAATAAGAAGATAAAGAAGATGGTACAAAGATCAGGGCTGAATATAATTCTGTCCTTTCAAAAACCTTTGTGCACAGTCAGTCTCAAATACTTTTCACCCCTTGCCCAACAACAGTGCTCAAGAGTCTCAGATTTCAGTTGACAAATAAATAAACAACATCCTAGACCTTGTTATCGTGGTGACAGCCTTGAAAATATAAATCAAGTGTAAACTGATCTAGTGATGTTTTCCAGACCTTAAAGGCATCACGGGATGATTGCTGAGGAACGTGAAGTGTCCTACACATATTAATGGACTGTTAACTCAAACCTAAAAATGACAGCCTATGGTGCTTTGGAAGCTGAAACAGCCCAGACAGTATGAAATAAATGCAATATCAGACGTGCTATATAAATCATGGTCTGCACTGTTGTATTTCATCAAATGAAATAATCCATAAAGTTAAATATTTACTGCCATAAAATTTCCACTGCAGTTTCACAAAGTGTGAGGAGCTTGCCTCAGATTGTTCTTCCAAGACAGATAAATCTGGGCTGCAATAAGTGAGCAAATCTTCCATCAAAGCTGGCTTAACTTAAGCAACATCATAAAGACTGACGAGCTGCAGACTGAGCCTGTCAGAGGATGGGTGTATTTATTAAAACATGTAATTTATCCCTGAATTTAGGTGTCATGCTACACCAAGTAGTTTGAATGAGAGGGGGCAGAAGTGCCTAAAAGAGAAAAAGCAATGATGAGGGTGGCTAATTAAAGTTCTAAGGGAACAGATTTTGACTTGCCCTATTCCATAATTTGCTTTTCCTTTAATGACTTACCTCTGTCTCCTATACATATAAATTACACTGTCTGAACATACACTGAATGTCAATTTCTGCCTTTTTTTTTAAAATTCCATTCTCTTTCATCCATTTTCTGATCCTCAAAGCCATTAGAAAATTTGTTGATATTAAATTTTCCAACATAGAATACTATTTGGTCCAATTTGTATTGGTCAAAAATATGATATTAAATCTGGCAATATCTGTTTACATTGGTAGTTTATACTTAAAACACATTAAAACATCCTTTTATATTTTTTGAACTTTGAATTTTTTTTTAGTCTTTGAAAAGAAAGATTATCATAAATTAGATTAAAGTAGTTATACAAAGCTTCTTATATTTGATATTAATAAAACAGTTTAACTGTCCTAAGTGGTGTTTGAGTTGAGTTTATGAAAACTGTTTTACCTTTTTTTTTTTTTTTTTTTTTTTGTGAAGAATGCGTAAAAGAAGTCAAGATAAGAAGTTATCTGTGCCCAGTATTGATTACCTTCCTATCGATACTGAAGCGGTCTTAGAATTTCTGTATGAAATTTTCATTGTGAAAGTTCCCATCATTTTCTGAGTATTTATTAGATTCAATGTGAATATTTTTAGCTAAGTACATAAAAAAATTACTATGCAGTGAAGGGATTTTATTATTGCTAGAGATGGACAGAGGGTGAGCTATTTTGTACCTTATATATCCTTTGCCCAAAGGACAGTGAAGGCTGTTAAACTGAACTCACCCTGACCTGATCAGTGATTGGCTTGGGGCAATGATTTAAGGAAAGTACTTATACAGTTTAGAAGTTAATGCTAATATTAAGAATTTTTCAACATATTATCTTGAACATAAAGCCAGATTTTTGACCTGAGTCATTAAGATTTGAAAGATACCACTCACCCTTTTTTAGTGTATGACAGCCTAAAGGCTATTTATCTGCATAGCTCCTCAAAGAGAAAAAATATCACAGTACTATCAAGTTATATGAACTTTCTTTAGCTTCCTACTTCTCATGCAACTACCTGCTGGAGGAGAATACGGGATGGAGTCAGACGAAAAAGGCAGTGGGATGTGCAGTGGCAGTTTCATTTTTTTAATGTATTTTTTATTTATGACGTTTGCTCTTTGGAAGGAGAGGATTGCATTAGATTCAAGATTGTTTTGTATTTGGGCAAGAGGGAATGTATCTGATACTCTTAAAGTTGTGCAAATGAATACCTGTATCTGCGTATGTACTATGAGCTGTGAGTGTTTCATGTTTTAGGCAAAGCTGAGTATATCTTATTGGCTTCCTGCAATGGAAAAAAGGTACTTTTGCATCTGATCCACAGAAAGGTGTCTCAAAGGACTGGACTGAAAAACAAGACTAAATACAATAGTGTGAAAAATAATCTCAAGGTGGCAGAAGAAGAAGGGTGTGGGAAACAACTGGAGAAGAAGTCATGCAAGAGTTTGACCTTTCATTTTTGTGTTTGTTAAGCTGCAAGTCTCTTCAAAGGCACGGCAGACAACCATGATCTTGCATGTATCTTTAAACATAACTGGCTAAACTGAGAAGTCTAAAACACCCCGAGCAGCACTGTTTTCTAGAAGTTTGTGTTTGAATGCTTAGTGGCTTTATCTTTCTGAGAAAAAAGTAATGATGCAAGCAAATGCAATGCATTATGGCAATCTATGGTGCATTTGTATCTACTTCATTTCCCTATACACTGCACGTTTATGGTGTACCTTCTAGGGAGCTGAAGTGGAAATCAGACAACTTGCAGGTTTGACAGGAATAATGGGAAAAGGCAAATTTGTATTACAGTGAAAAAGTGATAAAAACAATGAGGTGATAAGAACAAGACAGGAAGGCAAAGTGTCTCTGGAGAGGAAGTTCTATGGAAGAATCTAACCAGCACAGTAGCATCCCCTGAGTGAACAGGGACATGAGACAGTGTTTGGGCTCTCTTGAAACTCTTGAGGCTTAAAATATTTGGATGATACCCTCCTTGACAGTAACCTGGTAACTAGCTGACAAGGAGTGCTCAGCCAGATGCTCCCATAGAGGCATTTTCAGTGTCATTGCTAGAAGGGTGCACATATTTAATTAATGTGAATTGTTTCCAAAGTTGACAGTGCATGCACCCTTAAATCTTTATTTCTATGCCTTTCACAAATATATTGTGAAAAATTCACCACATTTTTTTTTCCCGATTAGGGATGGCATTTGCAACTTACTTTTTAAAACAATAGTCTTCTCATGGGAAATTCTGAAAACATTTTATATAGAAATAATTCTGTTTCTACAGCATATATGTTTTTTATCACTTTTTCCTATTGATTACTAGAGATATTTGCATAAAAATACACACATAGGAATTTATCTGCTGCTGCTGCTTTTTCCTAACTTGAAATCAAAATCCCTGTGGAACAAATGTACTCCTAAGCAACAGAAATTTTAATATGAGTTTTTTTTTTTTTAATAAAAACAAGCAGAGAAAAAAATTGAAAATATTACTACTTTTGGAAAATACTTTTTACTAATGGCTTCCACAAGCTCGTAATACAATAAACATGCTTTTAAAGCTCTCTCATAATTTAGTTGCAAGCAATACAGTTTAATGCAGAAAAATTGATAGCCTGTCCCACATTAGTATTGTTGTGGTTTGTTCTGGAAATCTTGATCTACTTGCAAAAATGATCTTGAAATTAAATTTTTCTCCTACATCTAAAGCTGGTCAAAAGAATCATTTCATAAAACTGCCCATGCTGGGTGTATAAATGGAGCTATGTTTTATGAATAATTTCCCATGATATATCTTTAGTATTATCACGTAATCCGTAAAGGAAAGTCATTAAATTTATGTGCAATCATTTTCTTGCCTGAGTGGCCCTAGCTCTTTCTAGCTATTTTACTTTTGTTTCTTTAATAATGGCTAGCACAACAGTAAACTCTTAACTATCCAAGGTATTGTTAAATCTTTTTTCCTTGTCCCTTGTTACCAGGTTTTCTTGTTTGTTTGCTTGTTTTTCTTACCCTAAACCGCAAGATTCTTATTCATGGTCCTAGACAAAAAAAAAGGAGGAATAAAAATCCAGAAAACATTCCATTCTGAAGAAATCTAAGGCTTTAAAAAGAGGATTAGATAATATATGAATTCTAGTTTTGCTTAGCCTGCCTCATTTTGCACACTGACACATGCAAAGATGAGTTTAAAAAGCTATTCCTCATCTTCTATCCAAGCTTCTGTGTGATTTCTCCATCAACCCACCCTCAGGGCTGCTGTGGGGCTATCTCCCAGGCACAATTAGGGGACAAAGTGCAAATACCACCTTCTGACAGTGTGCGTGATGGGGGAATTAGCATCGGTTTGGCACAAGATCTCCAGTGAATTTCCATTGATTAGAAATGAAAGCTGAATCATGGTAACAGTAAATATCACTGACACTAAGACGGCTAAATTCTGATCTTAGCAGAAATTTCAGGTGTCTCTGCATAATGTTAAAGATCAGAAAACACCACAAAGCAAATAACGTATCCTAAGTCTTACAAAAAAAGCAAGAGGAGTGATAATGACAAGTGATCACTGTTTGAGTTTATTTCTCAGCTGCAGAAGTATGAAATGAGCAATTGGAATCTAACTGCTAATGTCAGGTGACATCTTCAACTGCTTATCAGAGTGGTACAGATAGGAAGCATCAGTATTTTTCTTTCTTTTAATTTTTTACTTTTTAAAAGTCTTCTATGTTATTTACATAATGATTCAATGCACCCAGCAATACTGTAGCTAATGAAACCAATCTACGTCAGGGCTCTTGAACTGCTAAAAATGCCTGTTGCACCAATCACTTTTCCCCTAAATTTATCTGCCTCTGAGGATGATGATAGCCCATAGATACTTCTCAGTGTATGCCTCAGCTGATATCAGTAGCTAGAGCTGAAATTTTTGCCTTATAAAGAAGCACCTGTACACTGGAAAGTGGAAAAGTATCTAGGTTGTCTTCTAATTATCATTGCTGATGCAACTGCTTTAAAGCTGTTCTAAGACTGTTGAATGAACTTTTCTATTTCATAGGAAAAGATTATAGGACTTCTAACATTTGAGAACAATACTGGAATTCTTATTTTTAATCAATTCCAACAGCAACATTGAGATAATTAACAATACGCAAAGTTCAAAGTCAAACTAGAAATACACACTACTGACTGCTGATTTATGGTACGGAGTGACAAAATAGGGCAGTATAAATCCACTTTACTGTGGCAAAATTAGGTAGGCAAATTTAAGTTTTGTTTGTTAATCAGCATGGCATAAATTAGACAGAATTAAAACAACCCACATCTCTAATCTGGTAGGCAAAAGAGGATGTAGTTTCTTAATGATGAGGAAGAGAAAAAGGAAAAAAAAAACACCCTACAAAGTAATAATAAAATCTGCTCAATCAAACTTGAATAGTTTGTACAGTTTAACACCTTACTTTCCAGTCATAATACGTTATATAATTTGGGTACTGAATTATTCAAAACGGATTTCATTAAGATAGCTATAAACTTGGGGACTTTTGAAATTACTTTTTTCACTACCTAACTACATGATGAAGTGGTTGAGGAAACACTTGTAGTTAAAGATGAGTCAAACACTGGAATTAAATTATTAGGTTAAAACAACAAGTCTAGTTGATGAGATATCACATATCTGAAAAAGAAAGGTATTTAAGATTGAGTTAGGAAGTTATTTCTATAAAAGATCATAAACTTGTCTCACAACCTTTCAACTTTTTAATTGTGTAGGTGAGCTGTCAAGATGCACTCTGTATTGACGTGTAATTGTATCACTATTACCATGATTTATATATTGTCAATAAGTCTGTTTATGGGTTCTGCCAATTACTAAGTATAAACATTGAATTCAAAAACATGCTCCTACGATACGGTGATTGAAATTCTAGTATCTTTATCTTTGGCTTAAGCAGAGCATAGTTGTCATCTGGTGACTTTCAACTTGCTATAAAGGCATCTGTGCTCTAAGAGGAAATGGATTTACATGAAGTTGGTGAAGAAATTCCATATGGAATAGCAACTATATCACTATCCATTATAAAAAATAACAATAAAGAAAAGGCAAAATGTGAGACACAAAATTTTATGCCTCTTAATTGTTGAATTACAAATACTTTCAAGGACATTGGTAACGTTAGTATAATTAAAAGGTACTTGGCAATATTTCTCAAAATCTGCTAGTTAAGTGATTCCATTTTGTTTCATGGAATAAATCTAGTGGATGGGGCCATGCCTATCCTCTTTATGTTTCACATTATGTGTCACATGTTATGTTTTGGCTTTGGTGTTTCTGGTATTCGAAAAGGTAATATATCTTTATATTAAATTATGTTATCTTGAGATAAAAAGAAAATATTAGTTATGAAACTCAAAACAATAAAACATACACATTTAGCTATAATAATTCATTTTCACACTTCCTTTGATGTAATATGGATACTTCAGTTGAACCACTACTGAATTTATTCATGACTATTATTGTATTCCCTATGTTTGTTGTTGTTGTTGTTGTTGTTTTGTGTTTTTTTTTTTCCTTAACCTTAATATTATGGTAAAGTTAATCTGTACAAACATCTAACTAGATATAAATCAGTTAGGGTAATGTTCAAATATTTAGTTTGAAATTAGCTCTACATGTGCTATTTGGTTAAATGTGCATGGTTATACATTTGTTGTCAGCTTACCTGAAACAAGCGGTGGGAAATTGAATTTATCCAGGCAGAATTTTTTCCCCCATTGTGTATAAATGTGATCTCTGCAAGTGTCTAATAACAGAGGTACTTTGGGAGTTCCCAGGCAGACACTGTAATGTCTAGGGAAATAGCCAGATTGTGTGCTACTTGTGAAAGGCTCCAGGAGCAGATAGTCTTTGAGGGTGCTAAAAGGAGGTTCAGAGATGTTTCCCATCTTGTGGAGGGAAAAGAGAAGAAGAGAGAAGTTAGGATTGTCACCAGCAGAACAGTGTTCACCAATCTTAGAGGGAAATATTTTCAGAGTGGGGCTTTACTATAAAGCAAGTGTTAAACTGGGCCTCAGCCTTAGGGTTTGAGCCAGATGCCACGATATGACTGAGATCTGTAAAAAAATGTTTTATGTATAAGCCTCCAAGATCTTTTCCCTCATGAAAGTGAATTCATTTAAAAGGAAAAACATATACTGACAGAAGAAGATACAAAACACTGACACCTTTTGCTTTTCCTCAGCCTCACCACCTCTAGCTCTTTGCTCAGGTGACATCAGTGCTTTTGAGAAATTATTAATGCCAGACTGTAGGTTGCCCTCAAGATGTTGTAAGCAAGGGAATACAAACTTGCAGCACTTTGCAGATAGCCTCATAGACTGGTAAAACTTCTCAGGATTTACTAAGAACATTACAATTGCCTCAAAATGTGCAGATCAGGAGAATAAAGAACAACCCAACAGCCCTTTGCCAATCTTGATCTTCCTCAGAGTTGCAGCTTGTAGCCCGTGAAGGAGACAGCTGCCTGTTTCATCTTGCCCCAAAGAAGAGAAATCATTCTTGTTGGAGGATCCACACTTCCATTAACTTGAAGCATTGATATTTTCTAAGATATGTTACCTCTGGTAATAAGTCTATCTGAAGTAGAATTAAGTGGTTAAATTCACTGATAAAATGTCTGCTATCAACTTTAAATTTATTTGTTTAAAGGACGATAGATTACAGAAGCACATCTCTGGCTTGTACGACATGCTTCAAATTCAGGGTAAGATCAATGCCAAATACATTGAGAAATTATTTTGAATTTTTATATCACTGATACCTAGAAAAAAGAACGAACTCTGGTATATGTGGATTAACTCTGGTGTCAAAAAGAGCACTTTTGTGAATAAGCTTGGGACTTGCTGCCTAAAAAAAAAAAAAAAAAAAAAAACCTATCTTTAGGTCTCTATGTTTATACATGCAATCATAAAACACAGACAGAAAAAAACGTTTAGTGTCTTCAGATCTTCAGAACAAAAGATCAAGAACATAAGCTCAATGCAGAGGATTTTAGACAGAGAAAGTATTTCATCTGCTTTTCCCACTTCAGGAGTAGATCCTCTCAAATATCAACTTATGAATGAGAATCTTGCAGAGATTTACAGAGAGTTGTATTCTGGCTTCTTACTATTTTTTTTTTCAGGTACTTCCATGCAGGAATTACAATAGGTGAGTGAGCATTGAAAAAAATTCATTATGCTTGTAGGTTGAGTCCCAGTCTCTACCTCCTCCCCCTCTAACTTCATCTCCTTTACAGAACCTCCCCTGTGTCAGAATTGATTTGTTATTTCAAATAATAGCTCAGAAAGAGTTGTCACTGTCTTCTACTTCTCATCCATCCTCCTCTCTACTTAATAAATAAATAAATAAATAAATGTGGGCGGACTAGTAACATATATCTCACACTCATGGACTGCATCTATTAGATCTATTTATCAGCAACTGCATTCCAATCCTTTTGTTAATAACAACTCATTTGGTTAAACTGGAGTTACAATTTACGTCTAACATTTCTGCTGATTTGTGAAAATGCTATATATGTCTTCAGAGTTTGAAAAGTGTGGTTTTCTTTTCTAGGATTTAAAGTCAATAAGAACAAATCATATATAAAACCTTATCAACTAATCCATTCAGTATAATGATTATAAATTCCATTGGCAAAAGTTTCACATTCACAGAACAGATTTTAGACCATATGTCTGTTGGTGATGCAACTGAGAATTCATCCCTAGTTCTCAGAGAAGGTATGTTTAAAAGTACTGTGTCATATGGCTTCACATGTTAGGCATTTCCATAACAACATTGTCATGCTATCATTTCAGATGCTTTTAGTCATAAGTGAAATACATCTACTGACCATGCATTCACAGCAAGCATTTAGGTACAAGCTAGAATCCTACATTTGTATAAATTTTCTTCATGGAAAGATGTGGGAAAAAGAGGGAAAAAAAGAGGCAGAAACCTTTTCTAACAAAAATCTTGTTGCTTCTAAATAAGGATTGCACAGAAAAGAGGGCAGAAGGATGCATCCATCCCCAAGAAACAATGAAACTGATGAAAAACCATAGTATTTTTTTTTATTCCAGTGAGGAAAATAATTCAAGTACTTAAATAATGTAATAATGAGCTACATAATCAAATAAGGGTCAGATATTTTGGATTACTAAACCAAACTACTATGAGATTAGTAAGGATAAGAAAGTTTTTTATTGGGAGAGAACCTACTACAGTCACTACTAGAGTCTTTAAGGAGAGAACTGTTTTTAAAAATATTTGAAATAATAATTTTATTTTATTTTATTTTTTTTTACAGCAGGGAGCTGTTCAGATTTCACTGAAAGCTGGCGCTAAATATCTTGCATGTTGCTTCTGTTGTGGGAGAGGAAATGCATCTTTCCCATACTTTCAATTTTCTTCGTGTTTTATGGAAGATGAAATATGGTAGCAAACTCTTCTGCTCCAATACAGTCTCATCAGTTTATATTTTCAGAGCCATTTGCCCAGTCATTACTTCTTTACTCTACTGAAAAAAAAGGAAGAAAAAAATAAAAGGAAAAAAAAAAAGAAAAAAAAATCATCTCTGAGACTTGGGAGAAAATCCTATGCTTGGAACCAAGTTTTGTGCACTTGTCTATAGGGATACTGCATGGTTAAGACATGCAAATATTGGCCAATTTGGATGTGGGTTATTAAGACTTTGATTTTCCTGGCAGCTGGAAGAAATCTGATTCTGCTGGCTTGCAGTTTGATTTTGCTCCTTCTAAAGCTACTAGTGATGTTGGCTGTCAGTTTTATTAAATGCAGATCACATTCTAGAAGTTAAATTGTGAGCCATCATCTTTCGGCACTTAATTTTATATATTCTTGTGTGCAGTACACTGTAAAATGTTTAATGTGAAAACAAATTCCCGTGCTGCTCCAATGACAAAGTAAAGAATTAAACTGATGTATATTTCTGATTCTTGACATTTCTCTATAATCTTATTTGTCTAACACTTGACTCACATTTTTTTAATAAACATATGTATTTGGAATATGATAAAAACTAGTTATCATCAGTTCACTAACAAAGGAAAAGATTACTTTTGTATTTTCTGCTGTTAATTATTAGCAATTCATAGCCATTTTATTAGCATGCATTTTAACTTAAATAGTACAGCTATTACTGGGTAAGTGTGCTCAAAATAACCACATTTGAAAACTAGTAATTTCTTTGCACTTAATAACTGCTTTGCTTGATCGCTGAAAAAGTAAAATGTTCAAAGCTCTATTTATAGTTACAGCTTCATAACTTTTTTATTTAGTTGCTAAATATTTTTCTTAGTACTATCTGAAATATGACATTTTGTCTGTGTTCAGCTTGGTACACTGTCTGTTCTGGTATTAATCAGTCACAAAAAGTATCTGGTACATCACAGTGAGGTAGCTCCATGTATGTAGCTGCACTATGTGGAAAAAAATAAAAACATTTTTTATGTCTGTTAGTGAGCTGATTATGACTACATTTTTAGTCTTTCTAAAATGTATGCATAGGGTTTTGATTATTTTTTCAATGTATTTTATTTTAAAGAGTTGTTATGATGTCTACACAGAACATGCTAGATGAGCTAGTAAATTATTTCTGTGTTTTGTATAAAAATACATTGATTATCCTAATTTTCTCTTTTACACTGAGAATTTCTGTTAGAACAGAACACTGCTGAAACATAACATTTTTGGGTTACATATGGCTGCCCATCAAGGGACCATGTCCATCCCTTATTCTGGGAATATTTACCTTAATAAGGAAACACTGAGATTTCCATAACTTCATATCTTCTTCATACATTAAAAACCTCCTTATGTCAATTGTACAAAAAGAGACAAAACGCATCTAGATTCATTTGTGCAAAAAAAGATCTAGTGTTGAGATCAACACAAGATCTTCGTGATCTCTGGTGAAAAGGTAACTCTCCATTGCTGACTGTGAGGTCTCAGTGACAACATTTGGGCTTCGGACACACTTCCTGCAGAGTTCTTCTTTCACTATTTCCTTAAGAGAAGAAATTTTACACCTGAGAGTCTCCTTTTGTTGCACTGTGCAGTAATAGTCACTTTCTTGTAAGGAACGGGGATTCTTATCATGTGAGGACAAAAGAAAAATATGAAGTCTCTCTAACTATATCTTCAAAGCTATTTAGGTCACCAAAGCCTCTGGGAGTCAATGTAGGTTCTGGAACCTGATATTCTTGAAGATCTTGAAGTGATTATTTTATACCTGGATGCCCTTTGAATACAAATTTCTATATGTATTTCAGCATTTACAGAGACACTTTATTATGGATATAAGTGAAAACTTCTGTGACTTCAAGGGAAAAGTATTATGAGAGTTTCCTGATCCCACCTTATTTAATGGAGAACATTGCTGTGTGTTTTATCTCCAGGAAATATAATGGATTATCTTCTTGACATCAGAACTCCTGTAGCTCTTCATGAGTTTAAGTTGAACAGATTCATGAATTTAAGGGTGTTTCAAGTTTTTCATTTTTTCCCCTCAAATTGAAATTAAATACAGTAAATTATAAATTAAAAAATAATAATCATGACTTATCCCCAAACTAATAGAGGTCAAGTATTAAGATTTGGAATTTTTGCAGGTAAGCTGGGTAGTGAATCAATGTATAGACTAATTTAGAAATCAACAGCAACTAGCAAGTGTATTGAAAAGGGAAGATTTAAACAAACACTGTCTAAAAATAGTTTCAGCACTTGGATAGAAACATTCTGTCAGGCAGGAGCTCATCCAAAGGTTGTCAGATGTTCAGCTCGGTACCAGAGGAAGCCTGAGAAATAAAAAATATCAAGATCTCCACCCACCTACCAAACTGAGTACTTTTTAACTGTACTTAAATTAGTACTTTTTAAGTAGCTCAGGCTACAAGCTCTTTGAGGCAGATAAAGTCCCCCAGAAGTTGGGACAGGAGAAGCGTGTCCCTCCTGTTATTCTGGAAGCAGTTTGTGCTCTCTAAGTAAAAAACATGTCCTAATAGCAATCTCTTCTTGATAACATTTTTGATGCTAACAGAGTTCCCACAGTCTCTTTTTGCTACATATAAACCTGCAATATTTATCTATGCTATTTTTGCATCTTGTATTACATTGCTCATGCCCAGGATTCATGCAGGCAGTGTAGATTTGTATTTTCTGACTTGTCTCAGCTGCATTCAGTCCACAGTAGAGTGGAAGGGATGCAAATATCCCTTTCCTGCTGTGCCCACAACCCTGAAACAAGCAGTCACTGCATTGCTTTATCCAACAGCATAGCTTCCTCCAGGAAACAACTAATGCAGGGAGGTTCAAAAGGAGTCCTAGTAGTCCCTAGCTACAGATGGTTGTTTTCTGTAACAGCAAGGCAAGTAGCTAGGACATTACCAGAAATGGTTTCATGGAGCCCAATTTTTGATTCATAAATTAAAAACACTTAACTGGTCCCCTCAGGTATAAATTACAAATTATTTTCAGAATCTCTGGTCCATTTTCAGCCATCCTCAGAAAATGGAAAGCTTTTTGTCTTTTCATATGCCTACGCTGCAACTTCAGCTCTGAAAGTGTCCTGAATACCGATTTCACTGGAAATATAAAATCAAGGAGCTTCATTCACTTTAGGATGTTATGACTGATGAAGTCTAATCTGAACTTGTTATAAACCAAGAAAAAAAGAGAAAAAAAAAAGAAAAAAAAAGTTAAATTGTTGTACTGTTAGTGCAACAGTAGAAAATCTGGAATGTTCTAACTAACACTTTATAGTAGGGAAAGTGTCTGTTCTGTGGAAACAATAACCTAGATGAGCCTTTTTTTTTTTTTTAATACTTGAAATCTTCTCTAAATTGCTACTGAATAGCTTCCTTTCCCTCTTATATTAAAGTCCATACTCCAAGATGTGTTAAATATTTTTTGCATTTGTAGCAATACTGCAAACTCAACATTCAAGCTACAATTGCTAATCCTGGAAAGTCCACATTAATTAAGATTAACGACAGGCAGTATGCAGTTAAAGTGTTTGCAGAGTACTACCTTTATATTCTTTTCCACATTTCAAAGCACTTTCACTCCTTCCTGTTGACTTAAATTATGAATTTCCAAAGAATTACAATGATAAGATAATCAGAGGTAGTTAGGGATATGAAATAAGTCTTAAATAAGGTAAATATACAGCACTACTCTAAAATGAGTTTTAAAACCTGATTTTGAACTTTCAAAGAGACAGGTTATTTCAAGTGGAACAAAAAATATTTACTGGTAAATCAATTTCTTTAGGTGTTAGTAATCATAGATCCCAGGTTTTATATCATACTATTCCAAAATAGTTGACAAATTGGAAGTGAGTTCATATATGTTTTTCTAATTATCCCCATGATAGACTTTTGCTTTTTACAGTAGTATTAAAAAGAGGTTTTTTAGCATTCAAAAGCAAACAAAAAACCAAACAACAACAACAACAAAAACCAACACCATAATATTCCTGCTTTAAAACATCTATTTTTCAGATTTGTAAGCAGTACTTTTGTGTATTTATGTAACTTCTGGCTTGCAGAAAAAAAAAGTAGAGTTGTTTTGTAGTAAAAGTAACTCTTTCTAGCTTACTATTCCTAAGAATTATTATATATTTTAGTGTTACTGAAATAAGAAAGCATTTATCATCAACAGAAAAATAACTGAGCATCTCATAACTTTGCTGTAGTTGTCTTGCATGTAACTCATATTTCATGTAGAAAATGATGCTAAGGGAAAGATACCTCTGAAAATACCATGTATTCAGAAATTAGCAAGTACAAATTTGGCCATGCAGTCATATTCTAAATCCTTTTTTATCTGTCTTCTGATAGCGTTCACATATGCAAACTGTGACAGAACCACAGGTACATCCATCTTTCCTGGGCTTTCATCCTGTGTTGTAACAGAAGGTGCTTTATTCCCTACTGTAAAATATTCTTCCTTTAATCACAGTACATTCTGCACACTTAATGAGGTAGGGGTATGTTATCATGTCATTGAAGACTGTATCATGATATATAATAAATGGGAGCTGATTTAAAAGTGCATCACCTTTGATGTGCTTGAATTTGCAACTGTAATTTTCTTCTTTTTGTATGTTATTTACAGTGATTATGAAAACAAATTCTGTTATATGCACATATATTGAAACCGCACAGATCACTACCCAGTTTACTCAGGCCATCTACATTCATGGCTCTTCAGAGCCTTTGAAATTTCATAAGTTTGGAAATTGAATAAATCTACATAACTTCTTATAGGTATCACCCCCCCGCCAAAAAAACAAACAACAAAAAAAAAATAAAACAAAACAAAACAAAAAAACCATTCTGTTACCTGAGTAGTAACCTCTTACTGAATTTAATCTGTGTGCTCAGAATCTCATAAATTTAATAGTTCATCAAATAAATAGCAGTTATGAACAAGGCAAAGTTACGCTTTTGTCTTTAGTGCTAAAAGATTATCTCTAATTGTTATTCTCCTTGCTGCCTTCCTTCCTAGCGCCAGGGAGGCAGCATACCCTAACTGAAAACATGTAAATATACTAAAACTATTGAAACACACAAATTTATATGCAGGTCAATGGATTGATACAGAGAGAGAATTGAGGGGAAAAAAAAAAAAAAAAAAAAACAGGTCTCGAAATTTCTGCTGCCCAGGCACACACATATGCTGGTCACCTGTCTAGATTTACTTGCAGTATATTTCTGATAGCTCAGTGTCAGCCTTTTTAAAATAGAACTATTTCTGAGGTAACAATCCAAGATAAACAATGGCACCAATGTAACCCTGGATTGCTCATACCTTTTACAGAATCACAGAATCACAGAAAGGTTGAGGCTGGAAGGTACTTCTGGAGGCCATCTGGTCCAACCCCACCTGCTCAAGCAGGGCTACCAAGAGCAGGTTGCCCAGGATCATGTCCAAGCAGCTTTTGAAGATCTCCAAAGAGTCTTTACAACCTCTCTGGGCAACCTGTGCCAGTGCTCGGTCACCTGTACATTAAAGTGTTTCCTGATGTTTAGACAGAACGTCTCGTATTCCAGTTTGTGCTCATTACCTCTTGTCCTGTTACTGGGAACCTCTGAAAACAGCCTGGGTCCATCTTCTTTGCACCCTCCCTTCATGTATTTGTAGACGTTGATAAGATACCCCTGAGACTCCTCTTCTCCAGGATGCCCAACTCTCTTAGCCTCTCCTCAGAGGAGAAGTGCTCCACTTCCTCAATGATCTTGGTGGTTTTCTGTTGAACTCTTTCCAGTACATCAAGGTCTCTCTCTGGGGTCCAGAACTGGACACTGTATTTCAGGTATGCCTTCACCAATGCTTAATAGAGTCAAAAAACTCTAAACACTCTAAAGAAAAAAAAAAAAAAAAAAAAAAGGAAATGAAGAAAAAAAGAAGAGGGAAATGAAGAGGATGAAGAGGAGGAGAAGCAACATTTGTTTAGTAGGTCAAAGTGATTCCACATTGTTTTCATATAAATCGTTATTTCTCTCTTTCATTGACAGAACAAATACTTGCGGAACAAGAAATGGCTAGTGAAGTCTCCTTTTGTTCACTCCACTCATAGATCTTCATGAAGTAGTTTTCCCAGCCAACTAAAACCCAGTTTGGAGTTTAAGAGAGGAGAAAACCCCCTGAGTACATGGTTCAGAAAGACTTCTAACAATAATTTAGAATTTATAGTAGTGAATTATTCAGTTCCAAAACGTTGAATAGAATACTAGGCATAGAGGCATGCAGAAGAAAAGTGTTAGTAAAACACTAAAGCTACAAAGTGACCTCTCAAACCCTTATATTCCTTATATCTAATTAGTATGTTTCTTAGAAACGGAAACCAGTTATTAAAACCATATTGTTATACTTTCACCACTTCCATTTAGTTTTTAAACCATTGTTCTTTTCTACAGCATTGTTTTAGTCTCTAAAAAAAATACTGATAAAGGATGCACTAAATATACCTCAGTCTCCTTTTATTTTATCCTGCTTTCCACTTTCAAACTTTCATTTACATTGTTTCCAGAAAGAACCCATCTTTCAGCTTGTCCATAATATAGCTTTGATGGCATACTTAATAGTTTTATTTCTTTATCTCTGACCCCATATTGTCAAAAAGTTACCATCCATGCATTCTTGTACATTTGATCTATTGATCAGGATACCAGAGGCATGGTGAAAGTCTTGTTACCTTTTAGTGCTGAGTTCTTTACTAAAAATGGGCATTCATTCTGGGCAAAAGCTCGATATGAATTCTCCAGCCAAAGGACATTTATTGCCATATTAGTGGCAAACAAAGCAAATCAAAGCAATCAAAGCTGTCTAATAATCACAGAATCATAGATATAGAATATCATATCATAGAATAGCTTGGGTTGGAAGGGATCTTAAAGATCATCTCATTCCAATCCCCCTGCCATAGGCAGAGATGCCACCCACTAGATCAAGTTGGCCAAGGCCTCATCCAACCTGGCCTTGAACACCTCCAGGGATTGGACATCCACAACTTCTCTTGGCAACCTGGTCAATAACCTCATTACCCTTATAGTGAAGAATTTCTTCCTAATGTCTAAACTAAATCTATCCTCCCTTAGTTTAAGACCATTCCCCTTGTCCTATCATTCATTACCTAGCCGAGTAGAGTCCCTCTCCATCTTTTTTTAAGACTTGCTCTAACAGATCCACATCCTTCTTGTGCTGGGGGCCCCAAATCTGGATGCAGTACTCCAAGTGGAGCCTCACGAGGACAGAGTAGAGAGGGACAATCACCTCCCCTGACCTGCTGGCCACTCCTCTGTTGATGCAGCCCTGTTGGCCTTCTGGGCTGAAAGTGTACACTGCTGGCCTATGTTGCACCTTTCATCCACCAGAACCCCCAAGTCCTTCTCTGCAGGGCTGCTCTCAATGAGTTCTTCTCCCAGACTATACACCTGTCTGGGATTGCCATGACCCTGTTGTAGCACCTTGCACTTGGACTTGTTGAATCTCTTGCAGTTCACATGGGCCCACTTCTCCAGCCTGTCCAGGTCCCTTTGAATGGCATCTCTTCCTTCTGTGGTATCAGCTGCACCTCTCAGCTTGGTGTCATCTGCAAACTTGCTGAGGGTACACTCAATTCCATCATCTATATCATTGATGAAGATATTGAAAACCACTGGTCCCAAGGCAGACCCCTGAGGGACACTGCTCATCACCAGCCTCCACCTGGACATAGAACAATTGGCCACTACTCTCTGGGTGCAGCCACTGAGCCAATTCCTTATTCACTGGATGGTCCACCCTTCAAATCCATATCTTTCCAATTTAGAGATTAGGATGTTGTGTGGGACTGTGCCAAAAGCCTTACAGATGTCCAAGTAGATGATATCAGTTGCTTTTCCCTCATCAACTGATGCAGCATCTGACTGATGATGCATCCTCCTCAGAGGTAGCTTCATATTTCCTTCCTATGTTTTTGCAAGCACAGATGTAGTCTGTCTATCTCCAAAAATAGATCTGCCAGTGTAATCATGGCTTTCCTGATGCTTGACATACCCACCTGCACCTGTATCTGCTGCATCTTTTGCCTGAAGCACGTCAGTGACCACTGTCACCAGTCCTCCAGGAGCAGACTAGTGGAACCACCTGTCTCCTCTCATTCTGCTGCACGTGGGCACAGAGATCAAGTGGATGCTCAGAAATAGTTTCCTAAACTGTATATTTTCCAGGCTGAATAGTCTGGTGAGCTTTAGGACACAATAAATTGAGATGATGCATTGAAGATATATTTTCATTATTATACTGGAAGCACCTTCTCTGGGGTGGACAGAAAGAGCTTGGGAAAAATATTTTTAAAAAATGAAAGCATTATTTTCAAGTGAAATTTATCACTGAGAATGTTGTCAGCACTTTTCTGTACGGTATAGAATACTTGGATGACTTTGAAAATATCTCAGTGTTTTGCACCATGGCATTTCAAGAAATAGCTTTAAGTAAGGCTAATTAACTTCAAAGAAGGAAGGAGTAAAAAGGGTTTTCTTTCTTATTTATTTTTTAGCTAAGTGCTGTCTTAAATTAAATGAATCATGAAAAATTAAAATTGTTACAGTGCCACCCCTATAATTTGATCACTGTTTAATTTGATTTTTTGTTTTATTTAATCAGAGCCACAGGAACCAGCTCATTTGTATTGTAAATTACACAACTTCTGCCCTTTATTTCATATACAGTTGATCACTTTTGGCAGATAAGATTGGATTATCTAATCATTGGCCATATGAAATTGCCGTTTAATCAATAGGGAAGGTCAAAATTTCTAAATGTGATCCAGAAACAAAGTATCTAAGGAAATTAGAAGCTGATGAAATCCAACTAAACTTTTATATGTTTGAAACATTATTATTGACTATAGGGTCATTATTACTGTAACAGATGGCTGCTTTTATCTTCTCTTGCCACTTACATTTTGATGGCCAAACCTGTGGCTCTGGTTATTGATTATAGCTACTGATGACTTGATGGAGTTAGCTCTTTTGCTCATCAGTGTCTTTGAATGTTGTTTGAGTCAAGAGATAATGAGTTTTATACTGCCTGTCCTGCAAATATGTAGTTAACTGATAGTCATCTTCAGTCACTGAATATGTCACTGTGAATACAAAGTTAATTTCTTACTGTTTAAAAAACATATCCACATATATTATTTGATAGCCTGCAGATAGTGACAGACTGGCAGAATATGTTTCATCCTTATTGTCCCATCAGCAGTCATGTAAGTCATAAAATAATACAGCACATTGCACTCAGTCTTTTGAGTTGTGGATTTCTTGGGATGGGACTTGCTCCTTGCTACTCTGCAGATATGTTTGACTCTTTCTGACAGACTGTAAGAGTGTTCTCAGGTTGCACTGTGGTTCATGATGACCCTAATGACTTCCTTTAACTTCTATCCCACATCCGTCACACTGTCCCATGTTTAAAATATGATGACATTTTTTATACCCTTTTCATCAACAAAAACACAAATATATTCCCAACTGAGTTTTGGTAGTCCACTTTTTTTTTTTTTTTTTTTAACTAAGATCTATTAATACCACATTAACACAGAGGGGTGAATCATAACAACAAATACAACACATCTGGAAGAAAGGAAAGCTATTGCTGGCTGCTCATTCAGAGGATTTTGCCAGCTTGTAGAGACAGAACAGGACACTTTGCTGCCAACTGATAGGAAGCATGTTGGTTGGGGAAGAGTCTGTTCTTGGCATATACCAAGTTCTGTAGGGTGAAGGATTAGAAGTAAAGACTACTTGTTGTCTTCTGACAGTAAGTGTGAGAGATATAGGGCATTGAATTTTCTGGAGAAACATTTGCTCTTAAATGGCAACCCAACTTCCTCATGCATCTTGCAACAATCTCTGGAGGTATGCAGGGAAGGAACTGAAAAGGATCTTTGAGGCAAAGCTAAGTTTTACACATGTAGTTCTTGTTGAGGTTTTATGTGCTTTATTTGGAATTTCCTGGGTAAACTGATATTCTTAAAGCAGAAAATTAGAGAGGGGCAGTACCATCCTGCAGAAAAGAAGGGTGACAACAGGCCACTGATGACAATGATAAACAACAGCAGTCAGATCATAGCAAATACATGCTCTGATCTGTGATTGTCCTTGAGCTAACTGCATATTAGAAACTGTTTCCAAATTCATGACTAAAATGGCAGACAGCAATATCAGAAGGATTTGGGTTTGCCTTCAGACATCTGAGGCTTCTGGAACAGGAATGCTACTCCTATCTCTATGGACCTCACAAAGTGGTCAAGGGTTAGAAGGAATATGTTAAATTTGAGCCAATCGGCAACAGAGTAGGATGTCATTTGGAAGACAAGTCAGGAGATTCAAACTTGCATGTTTGATGTTTTAAGTCTTATGGACTTTGTTCTTAAATAACATACTGCTTCAGCTCCCCACTGACCAAAGTAGATCTGTTAGTAAATCCCTATGTTCCTGTCACTGCAGGAAAATGTTTCCTTATGTGTTATCACTGGTAGGAACCTTGTGAGTCACCAAGTACCTTCATTTCTAAATCACAGACATATACAGAACTGTTCCACTTTTTCTTTCCAAATTCATTTTACTCCTTAGTAGCTAAATGCACATAATTACCTGCTGACTTCAAATGCAATCAGACACCTGCTGTGGTCATTCTGGACCAAATCAATCACAATATAATAATGCCTTTTTGACCCTGAATAAACCAACATTTATTGTTTTTATATTAATTTTTTCTTCATCTGCTTTTTCAATTGTGAATTTTGTTTCTTTTATTTGTTTCTCAAGTACTGTCTTCAAGGTACTTGTCCGTGACAGGACAAGAAGAGAACAAATGAATCTTTTCAAAACATGCTCTGTAATATGTAACATTGCTAAGGTCACCTTGCTAAAATTTATGTTATTTATCTTATTTATTTTAGTGATAAATTTACTGTGTTCTTATCAATAGAACTGTACAACTAAAATAATAACAATAATAAAAAAATATCCAGTGAACTTCTCCCAGTCTTCAAGTGATAAAAATAAGTGGGGCATGGGGGGTGGGGGGGGTGTGGAGAAAGATAGAGACTTGTATGTATTGTATGCAGGAGAGTTTAAAAGATGAAGCAACAGGTCAAAATCAACTTGCAAACCTCTCAAGAATAACAAGACAGTAAACTTGACGTTGCATGATATTTGACATACAGCAAATCACTATTTACATTTTATCCCAAAACATTTACCTGAGAAAAGGTCATGGCGTTAAATTTGGAGACATTTACAGCAATTGCCAAATGTTTACTATCTACATGAATGTCATGCTTCTTAGTCAAAAGAAGGTTGATGCGCTAAATGTCAATTATTTCAAGTTGTTTGATGGTAGCACAGATTGCCAAGCAATATAAAAAGAGGTTTAATAAATATTATATACACTGTTAACCATTAATCTTTCCTAGCAGAGGTTAGAGTTTCACATGGAGAGGATTTATGACAAGCAACAGTGCAGGACATTAAAACTCAATTATTGCTGTCCTGGATGAAGGCATTATCATTAAGTTGTGGAAGCAGTATCTCGTTTCTTCTGATACTGCTGTCAAACTTGGGAAAACATCAGGGACAATTAAATTACTTTAGGAAATCATGTCATTATGCTTCTCCTTGCAATATTTTGTCCTTTTTAGAATAAACAATGAAAGGACTAGTTAAGTAGCTTTTACAAGAAATCTAGAAGTTCAAACTATATCTTTTGTTGAAATGTAAACAAATTTATTTTACTAGAATCTCAGGTTCTTGGAGCTAACACAAGCAAAAGTTATACCTACAGGAATAAATATTAAGGACATTAAAACTGTGTCTATTAAGTACATGTAAGGTATGCATGTCTAACAATGTACACATCTACCTACTCCAGACGAAACAGAGACAAAAAACATTGCTCACAAGGGAGCACTTAGTCAAGTTAGAACTAGAAAGTCCTCAAAAAGAGTTGTAGAATCATTAGTGTGCACGCAAAGGAATTGTGACTTCTACTTATAGTCTGATTGCTATACAAAGAGCAAAGCTCAGAACATTTAATTTACCCATTAAACAGGTCTGAATGTCTGGGTGATTCCTGGTAGAGTAAGAAAAACTAATTTCAGAAAGCCTAAGCACAGTATCTTTAAAAAAAAAAAAAAAAGAGAGAGAGAGAAAGGGGATCCTTTATTTAAAAAGTCACACAGTGAGTTTGGTTTTCATCTCTTCTTTGAGTCATATTTTTTTACATCTCAAAGGAAGTCAGTTTGTTGTGGGTGAGAACTATAACCAGCCCCAAACCCTTCAGACCACCTGCCTCTAAAGGAGACATTCAAACATTCTTGCCAGTTCTTACAGAAATCATAAAATCTCTCTCTGTTCATATTTAACTTTTGGTTGCTGAAAGCTAGATTTCTTAAGTGGGTGCATTCTGCTGATCTGATTAAAAACAACAACAACAAAAAAGTGTGAAAAGATGAATTCTCAGTTTAAGCTGAAAGTTTTTTCTCCCTTTATCTAAATACATGAACTGTATGCATACATGAACTGTATGCACACACATAACTCTGTTTCTGTAAATACTTATTCTAGGTCACCAGTTTACTTGTGTAATCCAAATCCTTTTTTTTTTTTTTTTTTTTTCCCAAAGCTATACACTGGTTATTTCTTCAAATCCTCAGACTAATTATTTTATCTTGCCTTTCTTAAAATTTTTGCTGAAAATTTAATCCAGTTGTCAATAACAGTAGAATGCTCAGCTCCAGTGCTCTGTGATTAATTTGGTATTTTCTATAAGATAAAATTGTCAATGCCAAGTGTAAAAAATATCTTGCTGCACAACTCAAAAACCTCTGGCCTTTTTCACTGTCACTGTGGATAAAGATGTCACTCTGATCTTATCACCACAGCTAAACAAATTCAGGATAGCAATGTTTACAAAAATTTATATTCTTTTACCATTGAATAATTGAGCAGGTATCAAACAGCAATGTTTCAATTATTCATTAAGTTACTTACTAGAAAGATGGCTGTAGGCAAATAAGTGTCACTTCTATTAAAGTGTGAACATCTTCGTGAGGTTTGCTAATCAGATCTTCATTGCTAGACTATAGAGAATCTTTACTCATACAGGGAAACACAGTAAAATTACTCAGTAGTGGACACAGTGCAATTCTGATAACAAGGAAGATTTTTTTTCTTTCTTTCCTCTCAGACTTTTGGTAAATGAAGTCAAAGGTCTAGTTTATTTGTTGAGATTGCATCAATTGTAATGGGTATGTAACTTCCCACAAAAGGTAGTAAAATTCCCATTCTCTCCCATTGCTCCACTCCAACAACCAAGTCCTTTAGCATAGGGCTCCTATGATTTGTAGGGTAATAAAATACTTTGTGTCAGGCAAGAGATAAGGCTATTCCACCATGTTTCTAAACATTTGTGACCATATCTATGCTAACTGATAAAAAGCAATGACCAGGATCTGTTCTCTGGACCTCAGGACATATCCTGGCTTACATCTGTCCAGCTAAATTCCATCCTTCATTCTTCATAAACAGATGACTCCACCCATACAGCTTACTGGAATCATTTCCTGGCCATGGTATCCAGCAGTTCATGCCATGACACTGACTGGGGAGATGGTAGCTGGACCAGCCACAACCATGATACAGTGTGTTAAATATTAAGCACTGAGTAATGTCATGGTAACACTCAAGTGTTGGTCCTACACTTCAGTTTACTACAATAAATGTAGTCTCTGTGCCCACTCTTCTCTTCTATTTAATACCTTCTTGCCTTCTCCATAACTGTGAAAAAATAATCCCACTTCTCTTCTGGGTTTTGTCTTCTGTAATATTTTTATATTTTACCTCATTGTTTGCATACTGGGAGGAGACTTTTGATTCTGTTTATCTTTGGTCTATATAGACAACCAGGTAATGTGATAGTCCATAAATAATCAGGCTCCTTTTCCTATCAATTTCTTCTGCTACCTAGAAAACAGAAAAACAAAACAAAACAAAAATCAACCAACCAAAAACCTTTTCATTTGTTTATATCATAGAAGATGTCAGAACAGTGTTGGAAAAATTAGGTAAAACTGGTGTAGTTGAAGGTGAGCATCTTTGTTTTGATTCATTCAGAGGACCTTTCTTAAGTTTACAGTAGAGCATATTCAATAGGAGAGTTGGCAGAAAGTTTAGTAAGAATGACCCAGGACTGCAAAGATAAATCAGATCCATAAATAATTTCCATGCCTAAGTTAAATCTCTGTTGCACATTTTGTTGCATAAGGTATCACAGTGATAAGATCACTGTAGAATCCTGAATAGAAATCTTTGAGCTACGTTTGGTAAAATTGTTTATAGCTTTTCCCTAATTATATTAGCAAAAAAAAAAAAAAAAAAAAAAAAAAAAAAGAGGTAGTAGATCAAAGCATTCTAGACTGTGAAAATATAAGTCAAGATTCTCCACACAGTCTTAACTCTACTGTCTTATTTATATGCATGAACACATGCTATTGTTTCTGAAGGATGCCTTTCTTCTTGGGTGGGATTCATTTCTGTGTAAAGATTTTGCTTTCAGTTCTTTTATTAAAGCTAGTAGGAGAAGAGTGGACTTCAGAAAGACAAAACCCTACTATATATATATATATATAACATATATATATTACTGAGCTAAAATATTTTGGACTTTGGGGTATAATAGAATACAGATAATTAATTCTTGACATAAAAGCCAACTTCTCTTATTAATTATCATAGCAAACCTCATGATGTGTTCATTTGTTAGGACTGGAATGTGTTTGGACTAAGTCAAGAGAGATATTGTTTTGACACTGATAAAATATGAGGTAAAGTATTTTGAATCTAATGTGTCTGATAAAGAGATGCAATGTTCAATAAAGATAATACTATGATTTTAATGATACCATGCTGAAAATGAAAAATGAGACTGGGCTTTACCAATACAACACTATGACATGGTTTATTATCTAGTCATGCATAAGATGTATACTTAACTAATGAACAGATCATTTAGCTGATTTGGAGATAAAAATAATAATTCATTGGAAATATTTCTAAATGTGACATGTTAATACCTGAACTTCATCCTAGATTTGCTAGATGAATTTAAATAACATGCAGGAAAAAACTGGAGGAAAAAAAAAGTGTTAGTTAAAAAATTTTTGACACTAAAATCAAAGTCTAAATCACAACATTCTCCTCAAGAAACTGGCTGCTCGCAGCTTGGACTGGCGTACGCTTCGTTGGGTTAAAAACTGGCTGGATGGCCGGGCCCAAAGAGTTGTGGTGAATGGAGTCAAAACCAGTTGGAGGCCGGTTACTAGTGGAGTCCCCCAGGGCTCAGTGCTGGGGCCGGTCCTCTTTAATATCTTTATCGATGACCTGGACGAGGGGATCGAGTGCACCCTCAGTAAGTTTGCAGATGACACCAAGTTAGGTGCGTGTGTCGATCTGCCCGAGGGAAGGAAGGCTCTGCAGGAGGATCTGGATAGGCTGGAGCGATGGGCTGAGGTCAACTGTATGAAGTTCAACAAGGCCAAGTGCCGGGTCCTGCACCTGGGGCGCAACAACCCCAAGCAGCGCTACAGACTTGGAGATGAGTGGTTGGAAAGCTGCCTGGCAGAGAAGGACCTAGGAGTACTGGTTGATAGGCAGCTGAATATGAGCCAGCAGTGTGCTCAGGTGGCCAAGAAGGCCAACAGCATCCTGGCTTGTATAAGAAGCAGCGTGGCCAGCAGGTCTAAGGAGGTGATTGTCCCCCTGTACTCAGCTCTGGTGAGGCCGCACCTCGAGCACTGTGTTCAGTTTTGGGCCCCTCGCTACAAGAAGGACATGGAGGTGCTTGAGAGAGTCCAGAGAAGGGCAACAAAGCTGGCGAGGGGTCTGGAGAACAAGTCTTATGAGGAGCGGCTGAGGGAGCTGGGGTTGTTTAGCCTGGAGAAGAGGAGGCTCAGGGGAGACCTCATCGCTCTCTATAGGTACCTTAAAGGAGGCTGTAGAGAGGTGGGGGTTGGTCTATTCTCCCACGTGCCTGGTGACAGGACGAGGGGGAATGGGCTCAAGTTGCGCCAGGGGAGGTTTAGGTCGGATATTAGGAAGAACTTCTTTACTGAAAGGGTTGTTAGGCATTGGAATGGGCTGCCCAGGGAAGTGGTTGAGTCACCATCCCTGGAGGTCTTTAAAAGACGTTTAGATGTAGTCCTTAGTGATATGGTTTAGTGGAGGTTTTGTTAGTGTTAGGACAGAGGTTGGCCTGGGTGATCTTGGAGGTCTCTTCCAACCTAGACGATTCTGTGATTCTGTGAAAGTAGGTACATCAAGTCGGTCAGGTTCTCCTCATAATGCTGTCTTGACAGAAACACGATGTTGATAATAAATCAATAATCTCAAAACAATTTAGAACTTAAGTGAATTCTTACACATGTAAGAATTATGTAGGCCTAATTTTGAGCAAATCCTCTAGACTTCTTTTATAGTCAATAGACAGAGGCACTTTTAAAATATGACTCTTCAAAAGGGAACATCCAAATTAGGTGAAATGAGTTGTTCTTTAACAATACTCCTTTCTGTCCATCAGAGTGAAAAGTGACGAGCTCACAATGTTGTAGGCTTGTAAATTTGGTGAAATAAATTTGCCTTCAGTTTAAAGATTCAGTAGCAAGTGGGAAATAACTGTTCCATATTTATTATTTCCCAAGTACTGTTCCAATTTAACAAAGGATGTTGCTGTATAATAAACCATCTGCGCTGAATAAGGCAGCTTCTTTTGTGTGTGCCCTAAATGAAGAAGGGAAATTATTGCACTTGTGACTGTGTGTGGGCACTACCGTACATTCCTCTAAAGCATCATGCTAGTTTTTCTAGGAATTGCACAGTGTACTTTTCCCATTAGGAATTCAGACATCCTTCATAAATGCACTGGCAGAACGTTTACAGCAACTTTATTTAAAGTTAGCCAGAGGGGTTTGCTTCTCACCAGGTGAAAGTCAAGAGCAATTCCTGCTCTATGTCTCATCCCAGCTATCAGGAAGATCTTCTCCCTAAGTCAGGGAAGCCAAATCGCTATTTGAAAAATAGTTCTATTATATCTTGTCCACATGCATAATATATATATATATATTTAATGTTGCTAATTGAATGAAAAATGAAAAATAATTTCAATTATGTTTTATATTTGTTTTCTTCTTCCTTTTCCCTCCTTTATTTTAAATCTTTATTGTTGTTTGTCCAGGTGTACAATGCATTAGAGAAGAAATTTCTTTAGTGATAGTCATTAGCAAACAATATGTCCTATATTACTCATTTTTCAAGAACTCACATTTGTCCAAGGCAGGAAAAAATAAATAAATAAAATAAATGTGTAATTCTTTGGAACATGGAGAATTCCAAGAACAAGATATTTTCAGTGGTATTTATCCTGCCAGGGACTGCTGTGAATCTAGCTTGAATATCTGAGTCTTTCTTAATAAAATAAATAAATAAATAAATAATAATAAAAACATCAAGCAAACAAAAAATAAAGCCCACCAATTTAAAACACAGTTTGGAAGAAGTGACAACTGTGAGACCTGGCAGTTGCATTGTCTTGTTTTAAGCAACTCAGTGGAATAAAGGATCAACAAACTAAACAAAACATCTATTGATTAGGTTTGTCAAATTTAGTCTTTGCTCACCTCTGCACAATTTCTGTTTCTGTGTATATATATGTAGTATATATATATGTTTGTTAAGCTACAAGCCTAGTGGACAGTGGTTGTCCTAGATTATGTCAGGTTCACTTAGCATGACAAGGCACCAAAGATCCAAAGATTATTCAACCTTTTTGTTATTGTTATACTGGAGAACTTCAGTGTTTAGACATTTATGATTTAGTGGCCTTTGAATCCTTTTCTACATATTTGAGGGTTGGGATTTGGTGTTTTGTATTGTTTTGTTTTTGGTTGGTTGATTTGTTTGGTTTGTAGGTTGTTTGTTTTGTTGTTGCTTTTTGTTTGTTTGTTTCTTGTCTGTTTTGTCACAATTTGCACATGTTTGAGCATTAGACAAAACTGTGAAGCCTGTGGTTCTATAGGTGTCCTTCTGTAGGGTGGTAAACTCAGGTAAACCTGGATCTCTTGCTTTGGCTTGTACTAGCCCAGACTGCTAGTCATGTGCATGAAATCCCAAATCTTTGCAAACCAGTAAAGTTCCTCGATTACATATGGTAAGCCATTACCTGAAACAAGCTCATTCTGAAGCCACATCTGATGCACATTGCCATGGTACGATTAATCACAGCACTGAATAACATCATTGAATTTACTTCAAAAATGAATTTTCAATAACTAACTAGCAGAAATAGTAGTTTCTCTTTGTTCAGGTATGTCATTCTATGGTCAGTTGTTGCCAGGCTCTGCTGGATTCTTTACAAACTGTCTAAGGTCCGTTGCAGCTTTGTCCTGATATTTTGCACAAATGAAACAATCTGTGACTAGTTCTTCTAACTGTACATTCATGCTGCCAGTAAGATACTTTTTTGTTTGTTTACTTTTTTTCCTATCTTTTACTTAGCAGAATGCACAGGGATCCCTCAAGAGTCTTTCTGAATCTCCAAAGACAGTTTCGTAGGGATCACTATTTAATCTTTATTCAGCAATATTCTCTTTTACTCAGGAAACCTGTTTTTCATTTGAATGTGTTTCAAAAGCCATGTGAACCCATTTGAGGTCAGAGACGCATGATAGTGCAAACCTAAAGAGATAAAATACTTCATTTCTTCATGATTTCTTATTTCTTTACAATTCCCTCATTTATGCTGTGGGTTTACGTACAGATGCACAAATATTTTGTAATATCACATGACACTTTTTTCCTAAGTCTTCCTCTACTTTTCAGAAAAAAATATCTTCCCATGAAACTTGCTGGAAAAGATCTGCTAGAGAACACTTTGTTTTGCATTTGCTTTTCACTTTCAGTTCACGCTTTGTAACTTGAAGATCATAAGGTGATCTCAGTGGGCTGATAGTTTTCTCAAGAATGATGCGTTTTACCTGTTAATGTTCAGCTGTTGTAAAGCCATTTTCTATGCAGAGATGCTATACGGAGAACAGCTGAGAGGTACATCCACTAGGAAGATTTTCTGAAGACAATATTCAGTTGTGGAACATGAGTTTGACAAGGTGGGACACTAAGGAGAATTTCATATTGATGCTGACAAGTCTGACACAGTGCAGCATGAAAAATATATTGGAAACCAGGTATAATGAATGCACTGTGGTTTATGGTATGCTATGAAAGCTAGACTCCATATGCCAATGAAGTAACACGAGCTTAATCCGCATATGTTGACTTGAGCAGAAACTCCATCTCACATACTTTTGAGTGTAAATTCCTCACGCACTCAAGGATATTCTAGCGTCCAGCTAGAGAGAGCATTTATTCCTTTTTTTTTTTTTTTTTCCAGTGTAAGGCTTAACTTCCAGCCTTGAAGTGCTTTGGGTCTTTCAATCTTGGTTACAATTTGCTTAAGTTTCTTGAGAGCCTTTTCCCAATAACACCACTTCACTTGCTGTTGTGAAACACCTACTTGTAGCGTTAGTTTCACATTTTCATTGTAGGATTCAGCTTTGTTTGGAGGGTGTGAATACTCCTAATTTGGTATGTTTGCCATTTGTTAATGTGAAGCTTTTAGATAGCTATCTGTTATGTTAAAGGTTAAACTAATTGGGAGTGATGCCCAATTCATCGTTATAAATCCAGTCACTTTCAGTGTACTGAACTATCATGATTATGGATGCACAAATAACATAACACACCCTCAATCTAGTCGCGTTCCATGAATTACCATGGACACACTTAAAGAGTTTGCTTGCATTCAATGAGAACTACCATGGCTAGATTAATGAGCAGTGCAATTTATTAAAGCAACAGATACACAGGTTCTTCGGATTGCCAGTGATAAATTCAATTTCTGCAAAGCACGTGTAAACATCAAAAGTATGAGTAATACGGCCTGGCTACCAACATGTTAAAAGATATAAAGTGACTCTATAGAGATTTCTAAGTTTCCCAGGGAGGCACTTGGCATAGTCATGTGTGTGAATCTTACCCAAAGGTGTCCTGATGGGAGGGAAGAGAGGCTCAGCCCATCGACTGATCCTAGAAGTCAAAAGGTATCTTTCGTGATGGTATCTTCTCTTACATGATGGTGTCTTCCCTAACATCCTCTCTTCTTTAAGCTAATCTATATAATTTTTTATCTTTTAGGTGGAGCTTGATTGATTCTAGTCATACATACCTCTTTTATGATTGGTGCTAAATTTTCTCTCTTTGTTTTTAAAGGTATAGACTAGAAAAATTTAAAGTGCAAGCTCGGTGAGGGGTGGTTGCACCTTGGAGGCGAGTAGCCTTTGGGAGGGAGGTGAGTTTTGGTATTTTAATGATATTATAATGGGCAAAGTTCACCAAAAGGACAGCATTTTGTCAAAACATGCCAAGCCTTTGGACCAGGATAGCAAATATGCAGTTTGTCAGTTCTGATGTACATTCAAGTTCCCAACTTATCACAGAGCCTGGGCAGTGTCTCCACTCCACTCCACCCTCTTAGAGTTTCTCTTAGAGTTAGCACACGAAGTTCCCCTGGTGCGGTCAACATCTCAGGCCAGAGGCCTAGAAAATTTCTATGGAATGTAACTACACTCCACCCTGGAAGCTTCTTCAATGCTGTACCTTTTCTTAAAAACGTGAATATAAGTTTAATTTCTAAGTCACCTCCAGCAATTATTCCACACTATCATACTTTGAGAACACCTTTTACAAGCATTGAAAGTATTGAAAGGATAACCCATTGCAATCATTCAATCTGATGTGCTAATGTAGGACTGAATATCTACTTTGCTAAATATACTTGTTCTGAAAATACTTTTGATCCAACTGAGAATAGGGAGGCTCAAGCTTTGGCTACATTGGACCACAATCCCTTGTTACAGAAACAAAAATATCCCACATTTTAATATTCACATCTTTACATTCATCTTCTCCATGACCTTCCAAGATTTCTTTTCCAATGACGTGGATTTTGCTGTTGATAGCACTTATCATGGCTCATTTGCTATGTTATTATATTTAAAAATAAATGTTTAACAAGAGAAAACCCAGATATGCTCCTGAATTGTATCAACTGTACAAAGCTGTCAGTAGATTTTCTACAAATTTCATTATTTCAATTTATGATATTATTTTTTGCTTAATAAATTGGGACAGAGATTTCCCTGGAAGATATTTGTACTCATACTTAAGAATGCTTTTCTCTGTTTAGTAGAGTGGAGGTCTTATACTGCCTCCTAGTCTCTCTGATGATAGTGATGTTAATTATGTAGAATGAGCATGTGGCACAGAACTTTAACTTTTCTCTGAGATGTAACTTAATGACATGACCTGCAGGATGGATTTTGTGGAGATTTATTCTGCTTTTCTTCTGAATATATGAAATTAGGCTTTTTCAAATGTCTGTGTTACAATAGTAAAAATGTATATTTATTTCCATTTGTCCCATTAAGGACAACCCCCTCTTTGTTATTATTGTCTTTGAAATCACATACTTTTATTGTTGAATCTCGTTGGGTACTTCCCCTAACTGTTCTCCTGGTTGATCCATTCTCCAGGTAGGTTCTTGATATATTACACACAAATTCATTTTCACAGAGGGATTTGCTCAGAAAACAATGGGCTCAGTTACCTCAAACAGTCTGCAAAGATTTCTTTTTCATCTGTATCAATCTGCAAATATCAGGCCAGGAGAGAGAGATATTAGAAAAGAAAACTCCAAAGGCCTTTCACCTTTCTGCCAGATTTGGAAAATAACAGTTTCATTACCATTTGCCTAGTTCTGTTCTTGACTATACAATTCAAACTCCATGGGCAGTAAGTTACCTCCTTTGTACTTCTGATATCATGTTTAAATTACCCACATGTATGGAGATACACACAAGACAGGGCAAATGAAGTAGGCTTTTTGTTTATAAGATCTCTCAAAAATAATCTTCAGTCTCAGCCATTCAGCACCATGTGTGTACAAGCACACATTCATGTAAAGTAGTAACATCCAGGAGTCATTTCCTGTGCATCTGTTAAGGTATAATGCTTCAATAATCTAGCTTGCCTCTGTTTAATAGAACGGTTACAACACTTTATTCAACAGAAGGGGAATCATCATGAAGTTGAATATATATGTGCGTGCTTGAGGATTCCAGTGAAAATCATATTAAAAAAATCTGAAAGTTTTCAGCATCTCGATATTGTAGATTTTCAGACACTGCAATATGTGCAATCTGTGTTAAGGAATATTGTTCTGAGGCTCCAACAGTTCTTGTATAGCAAAACTGAACTCTCTTCAAGTAAAACATGTCAAATTTTCTTTTAAAAATAAAGTATAATTCATTGTTTTGATAAGCTACTCTTTAGTGTTTAATGGTTTTAAAGAAACTTTAGCTGTCTGAACTCCACTTGAATCCATTGGTAAATACTAATAGAAAAACCTGTCTGCGTTGTGTTAATACAAAGATCTGTGCCTTCCAAATCAAATGAAAAACGTCCTGGGAACCAGGCCCAAAATATAAATCTGAGGATCTAATATTAGCAGAAGACAAATGACACATCAAAAAAGATTTTTCAGTTTGTTTAATAGTGGCACACTATATGTACTCACTGGAAATTGTTTTAGAGTAAAAAGTGATAGTCCATTTTTGTGTGCAAAAATAGACTGAATTATTTCTTAGGCACCTAAATTTGAACCGTATTTTCCTTCTCTCCTTTTTTTTTTTTTTTTTCTGTGACAACGTGTAAATCTCATTGTTATTAATTAGGATGGATATTATATAGTAGATTCAGTAGACATTTTTTTAAAACACTTCATTAGGCCCTTCTAGAAATGCTGTACAACAAGCTGTTGCTAATGATCAATAGTCATTTTTTGGGCCACGGTATTTGAGTAAAGTTTGCACAAATATTTTTTTTTAAGATGGAGTTTCTGTTTACATAATCGGTGAAATCCAAGTGCTAGCAATTAATACATCTTGCAGTTAAGCTTATAGGAACGAGATAGTAAGTCTCACCCCCATAAACTAAATTGCTGGCAAAGGTGACATTAAGAATTCCATCCCAAATAAAGCAATCAATCAATATTCCATCTCTGTTTACTCTCCAATCTTTAGAACTGATGGTTACGCTAGCTAGATGGATTTACTTAGAACAGTGAAAGACATTCAGAAAGACCATCCAATTTCTTGATTTATTTGCTATTGATGCATAAAATAAGCTTGTCTGTGAAATAGCCATATTGAAATTGCTGTTCTCATGCATTTTTCATTGTTGTTATTCGGCTACGCTGACTCTTGAGGGTCAGATTAAAATTCATTCATCTAAAGTTGTACTGGTGACAGTAGATAGCCTTAAATTAGCTCTTCCAGTTAATATCTGTACCAGTATTTGTAAAACCATTAGTACTGAGAATATTCTGATTGGACAATGCATGTTTTAACAGAAATTCTTTTAACCTTCTGTGCCATGAAAACTTAGAAAGCACTGCTTGATATTCTTGACATTTAATTCATCCTATTCCAGCAAAACATTGTGGTCTTCACAAAGTCTTTTATTGCTGGTGATGAGAGGTCATTGCTTATTAGATAATCACATCCCTTCTCTGCAATACTGGGCACACACATTTAATACAATTATAATGCTTGACACTTTTATAGTGCTTTTCTTGCAATTGCTTTACAGACATTATGTAATTAAATTCTCAGCATTCTTGGGAAATAAGCTAACTCCTTATTACAAACAGGGATATTGGGCCAGAGGCAATTTTCAAATATAGTCTTCAATTTTTAAGCTGGAAATTGGAGCTCAACATGTCTTAAGATCAGGCTGTGTGGCACCAAAATTACCAGTCATTTTGAAAGCCGTAGTATAAAGTGTTCTACCTTAGGTCACTGAAGTAGCTAGGGTGAGAAATAGGATTGAAAATCCAGTCTTGATTCTTCAAGCTTAGAGTGAGATGCTGAAATCTTTCTTTCATGTAGATGGATTCTGCAATCTGTACTGAGGTAAAATGCCAGCTGCCTTTGACTGAGCATGCACAGGCAGGCACTACAGTGCACATCCATCACTTTCCATCTTTTGATGACACAAGAAGTTTTCTGATAAATAGTCTTAATATACAATCATGTTTAAGCTATAAGTCAACTTACTCTGAACCTCACTGAATATTTACCTCACAGAAGCACACTCAGGAGCACGATGGAGGGCAGCAGGAAGCTGATACATAGCATGTGGAGCAAGGTTGCAGAGTAAAAGGCAAGAGGAAGCAATGGCTCTCAGTAAGCCCCATCTCTATCCACAATCACTGTTCCTCAGCATCACCTGTTTTGACAGCAGCAGACACAGGAGGAAGCATTGCATTTTCTAGAAGCACCAGCATAGGTTGCCACCATCTTCTGGGGAAAACTGACGAGCTGGACCAAAACATCGTATATACCAAATTGGTCCTAATGGCTGCCAGCTGAGTTGCATGGTATCCTTTCACCTCCCACTCACCCTTCCCCAACAGCTCCATTTCCAATTCCTTCTGCCTCTCTCCCTCTTTTTTAAAATCCTTGTTCCTATCACAACCACCACTTCACAACACACATGCTAACTTTCTCTGCACTTTTGTTCCCATTTCTGTATTCAACACTTGCCTTTCCCTGAGCTGTTGTTGCCCCTTGTTCTTCCCTTACTTCCTCAAAGACCTTCTTCAGACCATTTTCATAATGTTAACACTGGTCATACTTAAATAACTAATGCCATACTTGTAATCAAATGCCATCTTCATTCTCCTTGGCTTCTCCTTGCATTTCAACGTTAGGGTAACTGCCTTGAAATACTACCTTCCCTTTGTTTCCACAGCTCAGTCCTCTGCTGTCTCATCTCCTACCTCTCAATATTTATTTAGGACTCTATTCAGAAAACTGTGATTAAGAGCATTTATGTTCAGGGCAACAATGAACTCATATGCTTAAAAAATGTATTGAGTAAAGATGCCTTTCTGAACTAAAGCCCAAGTAGCTCTGGTTTAGATGTTACTCTTTACCATTCTTACCTTTGGGATCAATACTCCATTCCTCTGCACAATATCTCTCAGTATTTCATCTCTAAGAGATCTCTTTCTCCACTCCCATTCTGCTTCCCTCTGCCCAATGCAAGTGTCAGAAAGACTCATTCATACATCTTTGAGAGTTCCTAATGTTGATTTAATCTTCTAATGGCCAAAATCGAACCATGCCTTCTTCCTTAAGACCTCATTTTGTCCCCCTTGTTTTTGTCTGTAAAAAGTATTTTCATGTTCCTAAGCCACCCTGTGGGTGCATTCTGTCTGAAGTCATTACGTACTATACTTACTACTTACTACTTGAGATCATAATAAAGCAGACAATATGATGTCCAGAAGTATTGATTATTGTAACGATGTTTATTATGTTATAGTGTTTCTATATTGTATTACTAATTTCTGTCCAGAGCTGTAATGTTGGTATGTTTTGGGAAAAAAAAAAAAGGCACTTATATTCCCTGTCATAAAATTGTAGACTCCAAATTGAAATGTTGTTAAATAAACTAAATCCTAAGGCTCTTGCTGAGGAATGTAAAGTAGTTACAGGGTTAAGAGTCTCTTTGACAGTCCTCTATTTGCTTTGTTGCTCTCTCTCTCTCTTTTTTTTTTTTCCTTTATTTCTGTTGTAGGTTTTAATATGCATATATAGATTTATTAATCATGGTGGACTAAGAATGGCTTGGAGGTAATGGCATAGGGAGGAAACTAAATGTCAGGAGCACTGAATGGTTTCAGCTGCTGAAATCAGGTTGCTATTCTGTTCCCTTCAGTAGGCTTTAGATCGTGTCCCAAAGGGGTAAAGAAAGGAAAACACCTTAGCATAGAAATTCTGCTAACCAACCAAGATAGTCAGCTGGCTGCAAATGTAAAGGACATGGACAATTAAACTTTCAGAGTCAGTTAAGTGTGGATATTAGGATGTTAATGAAGAAAATAAATCCATGTTAGTAAATGAACATCTCCAGGGAAAAAAAAAAAAAAAAAAGTTTATATCTAAAGCAGCCCATATTACAGGCCATAGGTATTTGTGGGACAGTCAGAGCTGCTTTGCCCAAGCTTGGGAGGAGTGGAAGGGGTCAGGACCATGCTGGAGGGATCAGGGAGTCAGGAAGTCTTTTATACACCACCACAGAGGTGGGGTTTCTTGGCTTTGCTTTCTGCCAGGATGCCAGCTTCTATCTATCCAACGTAAAGCAGTGAGGTATAGATATGTTTGGCTGGAGTACCTAGGACGCAAAGTCCATCTGCATGGTAAAGCACAATGCTAAGCAGACCAGCAGAGGTGTGGTAGCTCAAACGCAGTCCAAAGAGAATGAATTGTGGTCCTTGGACTCATGGCGTCTCACAAAGAGACAGCTGTTGTGTCTGCACTTGCAGAGTCATTGTGCCTTCCTTTGGCTTGGGAAAGGTGACTGGCAGAGTTTAATTGGATGACTTCCATAGTGTGACTCACTGCATGGTCCCTGGTGCTGTCAAGGCCATTTTAAATATTTGGGTATATCAGTGGAGACTCAAACCTCTCTGGAGTGAAATCTCAATTATTTTTCATCATAAACCAAATTGCACATTATATAACTGAACATAATCTAAGTGCTAATAAAAATTGTAAACACCATTGCCATCTTGTGGCTTAAAGTTGCTTTAACAGACTTTTATAAACATTATATGCTCCCTCTGATGTTCTGTAAACATAACGCATTTTCAATTAAATAGGCGAATCAAAGTGGCACAACATAGAAACAATGTCCAGACCTGCACATCAGAATCAATTACGGGAGTGGAGAAACAATCCTATTTGTCTAGAAGAACTAATCACATGGCCAGCTGTTGGGGGCTGAGTGTGCACAGATCATTATTGAATGAAATAGTGGTGACATATCTTGCTCCATAGAAATAAAAGTACATTCTGCAAGAATAACACTTTTGGACAACTACCTATCCTTTGTGAAAAAAAAAAAAAGTGTATAAAGTATGAGACGATGCTATTTTGAGCTGATGCTATTTACATCAAAAACTTCTTAGACTGCAATGGGAAAAAATATGCTCTTTTTATTTTTTTGAAATAATTTTATATTATGGAATATTAGATAATGTAATGAATACAGAGTGCTACAGGTACTTATATATTTGCATAAATTATGTTTAGTTTCTTCATTTTCCAGTTTTATAGCTGCCTCTGCAACTGGTCCTCTGAGCACTGTTAGAAATAATATAAAGTATTAAATAGGGAATGCTCTCCTACATCAGATCAGTGGTCCATGTGTTTTACACAACAAATTAATTGGGAGCTTAATGTTGAATATTTATTTTAAAAATAATTTATTTGTTTATTTATTTAATTAATTGTTTAGCTAAATAACTTTTAGCAAACTATGTCAGAGCATCAGATTTCATTTTCTTTTTCTATATTCAGTGACCAACAGCTAATGGACATAATCTGGCAGGAAACAATGTCTTCGTCCCACTGAACTGTGATTTTTCAAGATTTCTTCTGCTCAGTTCTTGTCAGAACTCAGACCCACAGAAGTTTTCTTCAGGTTATTAGGGTCACATCAGCCACAGGATGGCTGGTAGCCTTCTGTTTATGGCACTTGCTCAAGATGCTGACAGCTAAAATGAACGTCCTCGATTGCTATTCTCATACCCCCGTATTCAGTAAAACATTGTACTTTGTTACATTGCTCATTCATATGGGATTTTTATCTCTGTCCACTCTTGACCAGAAAACCCAGCCTAGACACAAAAATATTCTGCCAATAAGATATTCTCTGTTTCTTCCCATATAAACTTTGGCTTGGTTTGTGTTTTTCTCTAATTGTTTTCTTAACTCCTCCTTATTATTATTATTATTATTTAATATTTAGAAAAGCTTCTCAGTCTTAACAGAAATATTGTGGCAACATGTGAACAATTTAATATGACGCAAAAAAATGATGACTAATGACCAAAACCTATGAAGTATAAATATGAGGCATTTTGTTCTGCTCAGTGATTCCATTTCTGCACTCCTCTAGTTTGGGAAAACATTAAAGCCTTGTCCAGAATTAATTTAAATTTTTGCATATTCTGAACTCTCTCTTTGTATGTCTAAATGTGTATAAATCTCATGTCTGTGTGTATGATTTTTTAGAACCTATTGTAACCCAAAGCCTATAGATCACATTATTTTGACTAAAGTAGAACAATGAATTTACCCAACTCTTCTGAGAAAAAACACCATAGTTGTGTAGTGTAGTAATAACATCTACAAAGTTTAATTTGATCCTATTGAGAAAAAGAGTATAACAACTACAATGTATAATACTCATAGAGAGTTTTCTTATAGAATATATTTACATCAGTGAGATTAGTTTACTTTTAAATGCTACAGATATTCTTAGTTGCATACTTGCACAAGTTGCATACTTTTCTGTGAGAATGAGATATAGGTTACTTGTAGGGTATAAATTACATTTAGTTTTACAATGGTCTGTTGAGTAACCGTAGAAGGCAAACTATACTGTCTGGACTGGACTGAATCATTATCACTATCTAGATCCAAATATTAAACTGTGTCTAGTATTACAGCACCTACTGCCCCTAGTGTGACATCAAAACACAAGGTATAAGGATGCCAGACCTTCAATAAGGACCTAAACCAATGGCTAGGAACTGTCAAGAATGAAGACACTGCCCTCCTGAAAAACAGGAGCTGCTCCCTCCATGTTGGGCTCATTGCAGTCAGTTTGCAGTCAATCGTCTTCCTTTGGCTAGAGAGAAGCAAAAATAACTTGGTTCCTGGAGAGTTACAGATCCTGCTGTAGTAAACCTGTGCCTCCAACAGAAGACCAAACAAAACAAAACAAAACAAAACAAACAACCCCCCCAAAACAACAACAACAACAACAACAAAACCACCATGCTGCTCCTAGCAAAACAGCTTTCATGAGAAAATTAGGTAGTGATTACTTGATTACTCCATAGCACATCAGAAGCCAGAGGTCAGAATGTGCTCCTATGAGTTAGATGTTGTAAATTAACATAGTGAAGGACATAAATAAATGTTGGTAACCCTCATCCTGGACACCCTCTCTTCTGCTTTGCCACATTTAAGGGCTGATCTGTCATCTAATTACTAAAAATAGGTAAAATAGGTAGCCCCTGTTGGTGAAGGCTTGTGAAGTCAAAGCTTCTGGCATTTGATTGCACTGAGAAGGAGTAACAGCAGAAATGTACCTCCTCAGGATTGGGACCTTATAGTGCCAAGCAGACGCTGATTGCAGATTTGGAGAATGTTTTTTTGTTGTTGTTGCTGTTGTTAGATTTTTTTTTCCCCTCCCTTTATCAGTTAGCTTCTTCACACATCACCTCTACCTAAACAAATATATAGGTCTTTAAAAAATGTATCTTTTAGAATTTTACCAATCACCATTGTGATATTTCAAATATTTTAATCTGTCTCACTAAGAATACAAGTACCGAACATGCAGTTTGCTCGTGTACACAGGAGACAGTTTACAGAAATTCACACTGAAGTTATAGATATGAAACTTTAATGGATTTTGCCTGATACTCCAGTGCACATTGCTGGCAGATACTGCACACATGAATCCAAAACGATGAAAAACTTGTAGCTTATGGAGTAGGCTGTTAGATTGCAAATGTGTGATCTAGACTATAGCCTACAATTTTTGGTCCAATTTGGCAAGCAGCACATATCTATAACATCCCATGAGCAGATCAAAAAATAGACTAATTCAGAGCCATGCTTACACACTAGTTTCCTCCTTAATCTCCTTTTGGTCTCAGCACTGGGGGAGAGAGAGGAAAATAGAGCTGTTTCACAGCTCTTACTCATTGTGCAAGGCATTCGTCAGACAATAAATATGTGCATTTACAGCAACCCCCAGTCACTTCACTGGTGCTCTGCCTTTTGGCCCTTTTGCAGAGCCCAGGTGTGTGGAGTCTGTAACAAGACAGCATAGAAAGTAACAAGTTGCTTGGCTACAGGAGCCATGTACTGATTTATTTCCAGGGTACAGCGTCAAGACTGGTAAATTTTCAGATTTTACCCATTGTTATCCCGCATTCATTTAGAGATATACTAACTCCAACGCATGCTGCAATAAATCTAGCCCTGAGATTCCCATTGCAGGTTTGCACCCCGTGCTTGTTTAGCGTACATTTACCAAATGTCTTCAGATAAAGCCATTCAGGAAAAAACAACACACAAAAAAAAAAACAACACCTCTTTGGGAATTGTGTTTTTTTTGCCTGAAGTGCTGTCCAGTTTCCTAGGAAAGATCCTTGAAATACACAAATTATGTAAACAAATTTATAACATGCACACATTTATGCAGTAACTTAATAAATCAGAATATACCATATATTCTTTATACTTCCCTTTAATGTTCTCTTTTTTTTTTTTTTTTTTTTTTTTTTTTTCTGTTGAACAAGTGTCATTCTCTGCTTTTGTTGGTTTAGATACAATTTTGTTTCTCATCCAGTGCCGTAAAGAACATTTTTGTTTGTTTCTTTGGGAAAGCAGCTACTTAACTTGGTATATATGAGGCAATAAGGATTTTGATCCCATTTTTCAGGAAGTGATAGTTCATATTGTAGAATATGGGACCCCACTTTGGGACCCCACATTGGAGTAGGGGCAGAGAATGACTGTGAAGGAGTGGCAAAGCATTAGGGAGTGACCACAGCCCCCATTCCCTGTTCCCCTGCACCACTCAGGGAGAGGAGTTAGAAGAGGGTGGAGGGGGTGGGGGAAGGTGTTTTTTCTTTTAGTTTCTCACTGCTCTAGCCCGCCTGTGATAGGTAATAAATTATATTAATCTACCTATGATGAGTCTATTTTGCCCATGATGATAATTGGTGAGTGATCTCCCTGTCCTTATCCCAAACCTTGAGACTTTTCCATTGTAATTTCTCCCCCTTTTCCTTTGAGAAGGGGGAAAGTGGTTGTGGTGGAGTTCAGCTGCCCAGCAGGGTAAAACCACCATAAGAATACAAAATATAAAGAATATATTTTCCCCTATTAATATGCAGGTGAGAGTAATAGAAACGTGGTTGTTTGTGTTCAGTATAATTTGTCTCATCTATCTACACCAAAAAGGGGCAATGCCAGTCCATCTTTTAACACTTAGAAGCTACTGATTTACCACTGACATATGTGGAAAAAAGTGGCTTCCATTTTGCAGGCAAACTGAGTGGGCCATTCTAGCTACTGGCGATCCAACACACATGGAAGATATTAATTGAAATGTTATGATTATTTTTAGATTTTAAAGGATATTATCTTGCACTGGTGGAATAAAATCAAACTGAAGCTCTGACAACTTTTTAATCCCTTTGACAGTTATATTACTGGGGAATAAGGATTTTATTTTTGTGTTTGTTTTAGCTTAAAAAATTGGATATACTAAAAATAAAATTATTCTATTGTGTTAAGGACTGATTCCCATAGCTGTAATACTAGACTAACCTTTGTTACAGTCTTAAGATTTCAAGTAACCATGTACATAATGCTCATGAGAATTACAGTAGCACATACTATTGTAAGAAAATGGCTAAAAATAGTTATTAAAACTGTAATTGTATCTGGTCTATACAAGGGTAAAGGTTTGTAAGTAGCTGTGCATTAGTTACTTTAGTGAAATAGATTTACATGCAGTAAAATTGAAAGGTATCAGTCAGTGATCTCTGAATCAGGTTAGAAAGGAGTTATACCTTTGCTTATGAGACATTCAGATCCAGTAAATATATACCTCCTTTTAAACTAGAACAACAGGAGCTCCTCCAAAACGTAGAGAAAGAATCTTAAGAATGCTGGCAGAATAGAAGCTTTCCTTTGTGCAGTTTAGAAACCTACAGAACTTATTTTCTTTCTCAAAATATGACAGATTTTTCATCAAGTTCTTGGAAAGGTGCCATTTTGGAGTCCACATGCTTTTTCTTTCTTCTTTATATCAGAAAAATAATTAAATATTTTTCTTCCCTCCCCAACCCCATCCAGGATAATTCAGAATTTTGTTGAGTAAAATATGGTCACTTCTCTGCCAATTTGAAAAAAAAAAAAATAATAATACAGATTTGACACAACCAGGAATTTTCTTTTCTCTTTTCTTTTCTTTCTTTTCTTTTCTTTTCTTTTCTTTTCTTTTCTTTTCTTTTCTTTTCTTTTCTTTTCTTTTCTTTTCTTTTCTTTCCTTTCTTTCTTTTTCTTTCTTTTCTTTCTTTTCTTTTCTTTATTTTCTTTTCTTTCTCTTTTCTTTTCTTCTTCTTTTTCTTTTTTCTCTTCTCTTCTCTTTCTTTTCTTTTCTTTTCTTTTCTTTTCTTTTCTTTTCTTTTCTTTTCTCTTTTCTTTTCTTTTCTTTTCTTCTTTTCTTCTTTTTCTTCTTCTTGTCTTCTTTTCTTTTCTCTTTCCTTTCCTTTCCTCCTTTCCTTTCCTTGCCCTTTCCTTTCCTTCCTTCCTTTCCTTCCTTCCTTTCCTTTCCTTTTCCTTTCCTTCTTTCCTTCCTTTCCTTTCCTTTCCTTTCCTTTCCTTCCTTTCCTTTCCTTTCCTTTTCCTTTCCTTTCCTTTCCTTCCTTTCTTTTTTCTTTTCTCTCTCTTCTCTTCTCTTCTCTTCTCTTCTCTTCTCTTCTCTTCTCTTCTCTTCTCTTCTCTTCTCTTCTTTCTCTTCTCTTCTCTTCTCTCTTTTCTCTTCTCTTTTCTTCTCTTTTTCCTTCCCTTCCCTCTCCGCCTTCCCCCCTCCCTTCCCTTCCCTTCCCTTTCCCTTCCCTTCCCCTTCCCTTCCCCTTCCCTTTCCCCTTCCCTTCCCTTCCCTTCCCTTCCTTCCCTTCCCTTCCCTTTCCCTTTCCTTTTCCTTTTCCTTTCCTTTCCTTTCCTTTCCTTTCCTTTCCTTTCCTTTCCTTTCCTTTCCTTTCCTTTCCTTTCCTCTCCTTTCCTTTTTTCCCTTCCCTTCCCTTCCCTTCCCTTCCCTTCCCTTCCCTTCCCTTCCCTTCCCTTCCCTTCCCTTCCCTTCCCTTCCCTTCCCTTCCCTTCCCTTCCCTTCTTTCCTACCTGCCATAAAATTTAGAAATATATGAAGTTTTTCTTTCATTTAAATATTTTTTTTCCTCACTAGGACACCAGTATGGATATGGCTACCACTTAAATAGCAAGTATGCCCATCAGTAGCTTCTCTACATGGCTTACATCCAAACGGTGACAAATGCCCCTACTTCACTCAGACTTCAAGAGCTAATCTGTTTCATAAGCCTCAGGATTCATTTTTTAGCGAGAAGAAGATGTTCATAGTATAACTGAAAAGAGCTGAAAATGCCGTGGCTGAATCAAAGGGCTATTTTATAATGTTTCAAGACTCTCCTGCCCAGAAAGCAATATAAATGTGTCCCTGTCTAGATACAATTCTTAAGACAACTCCTTCTCACACATATGACATTTCTTACTTCACTGAGTTAAAGTAGGCTTTCATTAGCAATTTGAAAGGGAGCTGCTACTGCCTCACAAGAAAAACTGCCACTACCATCTCTAAACCTGCAAAAATAAAAGTGGACCATCTTTAAAATGGGACAGCTATTAAGTAGAGAAATGCACAGTGAATTCTTAATCCAGAAAGCAAGGAAAATGTCTAACAATTTTCAGAAAATCATATTTTCTCAGACTCGTATGCTCTTAAAAATTTCTTTTTCTACCAAGAGCTATACGTTAAAGAGAGAGTGACACACTGATGCATGCTATATTAACTCTCAGTTATACAGGCTAACTTCCTTCTTGTTTGTTTTTGCAAGTGAACACAAGGTATTGCAGAATGCTAAATACCAACCAAGTCTACACAAATTACTGAAAATCTGAAGTAATCTGATAGATTTAGAAATTGCTGCAAAATTGTTCTTCTGTAAACAGAGTCTGGGATCAAAAATGATACAAACAGAAACTTACCACCTCACTTAGAAAAAGTCCATTTATAGCCAGTGAAAGTTTTGCTTTTTTGAAAGGGTTCAGCTACAGATGCAGAACAGAAAACAAATTACCTAAATCATTTACAGATGCAGAGCTTCCTGAAAGGCTGCTACAAAAAGAAGTTTCTTCCCACTTCTTCATTAATGTCTGCAAGAAACTAAGTTTCAATATGGATAAGTAACAGTTAATGTAAATGTATTTAATATGAAATGCAGTTTCAACTATCAGCTTGTACCTTTCTCATAGAGAGCATTTTACCTTAAAATGTATATTGGTTTACTGCTGTGACAACTGGACCATTTACTTGCAAAGCGTATTAAGAATTCAGATAGCAAATATATATGATATTCCCAGGCAGATTTTTAATGGGAAGGGAAATGGTCTTCTTGGCCAAGCTTTGGAGGAAGTATATCAGTTGTGGCAGGCTTATGACAGCAAAGTAAAATTCCTAGTCAGTGTAAAAAAAAAAAAAAAAAGAAAATAATAATAATTTATGGGGGACTTAATGCCATGATGCTTTTCCTGTGTCTCTTTGATGAAATAATTTATCAGACTTTAGAATTAGTTTCTTTTTTCATCAACTTTTGTTTATAAAGGCATGTGTAATAGTCACCACATGTCTTGCTTAGCCACAACTCTTGTAAAAAAATATGAATACAGTGGAATCAGGTCTTCATCTAGCCAAAAAGTCTCAAACATTTTCTCATTAAATATTTTAGACCCATTTTGATCCCATTCTGTTTGAAATGTTACCACTGGTAATTTCTCCTACTGAAAAATATAAATTAGACCACTGACATTGCTTCATGTAGCCCACAGAAAGATGCTTAGTACCTTTAGTTTAGTAAAATTAATATCTTTAGCCATAAACCAGATAACCCTTATTCGGTTCTGAAAGGGATTTTTTTTTCTTTTTCTTTTTTTCCCAAAAGAAAGAGTATTAAATATTTTAACTTTATTGCAGTCTCAGAGATGGTTCACTTGAAGATTGAACACTGATTTCTTCACCACTGTTGGAGGTATAAGCTTGAATGAACCCTTAGAGGAATAGTTGAGCCAAAACACTGAACTATCCATATGAAACAGTTTAACAATGCTTATTAGCAAGATTCATTTTGTCTCTTTAAATAACTCTAGTGAGGAAGAAATAGATCATGGCTTGGCAAATATTACATTTTAGGGAAATAACTTGCCCTCAGTGTACTGAAGCCATGAGAAAATGATGCAGTCTGTCCCAAGAGATTGCCAATAACACATTAAGTTGTGTTATGACATCTATGCTTCCATGTATGATACTTATTTTACCTATCTCTAAAAACAGGTTAAAGGCAGAAAAGGGGCCTCAGTGCTGAATATCTCTTGAAGACATTGACTAGCTTTCTATTTTAACCCAATTTGGTTAGATCCTGGGACAGTCTTTCAGGCTTTGTGGTTTGCTCTTCCATCTTTAACAGGTCCTGGGTCCCAAGAGGCGATGAAAGAAGTTTGCATTCAATGTTTAGAATAGCAGGCAATGGCTGCAATTTATCATGGTGAGGTACGTGTAAACGTTATCTTGGCCCTTCAACTAGCACTGGAGTCATATATTTACCACAGCCTAAAACAAGAGGTCTGAATATGCTCTTGTCCACCTGCTCCTCCTTTAGAAGCTTTCTGCAAAGGACTATCCTCATACTAGCAAAGCAGCAAGAAAAATATGAATTACAATTTTGTCCATTTGCTTATAAATTGAAGCTCTCTTGGGAAAGTTTTTCAGTCAAAAGGGAAGAAAAATTGTAACCAATATATTGAAAGTGCTTCTAAATCTGGTCTATGCATAAAAGTACCTTAGATCTATCTTAGTACTTAGTTCCAGTGCTATCAAACTTTACTGAACAAGAAACAGTGTTGTACATCTCATCAGCAGACTGGCAGTCTCCTTCTTCTGATGACAGAAGTCTGGTTTCCAAATCAACAAGGTGGAAATGCTGCCAATAGAGGAATGGTTTTTTTGTAGATTGGCTTTCTCACAAATGGGAGCAGTTATTTGCACATAGCAGCTGAAAGAAATTAAAGGAAAACAAGTAATAAGGCAGAGTGTGCAGAATACAACCTATGTGGAGTTTTCTGTGTATTTTTTTAATACTAATTGAATATTAATACCTGTTGTGTATTTCTATGTGGTTGAGAAAGTCTTGCAATTGAAGACGTTGCCGCATTACCTGTTACATGGATACCACTAGTACCTACATTTATCATATAGCAACTGAAAGGATTGTTTCTCAGGATACATTTTGATTGTTTTTAATCATGTTATTCAGACAATAAGTAGCTGACTACTCCTACATTTAAACTGTTAGAGCAAATGTAGGTTGTAAGTTTGCCACTCTGATCCTAATGCAATTTTTGTACATATATTTTGCAAACTTTCAGTTCAGTTTGTCAAAAAAAACCTTCTCTAACATTTCTTCTGAACCTGTTTCTAAAATAAAGCAATGTGAGAAGAGGGGGCAGCAGATTAATTAGTGAATAAGTAAACCAGTTAATTAATATTACAATTAAATCTGCCTGAGGTATGCTTATAGCATCCTTGACCGTTTCCAAGTAATGAAAAAGTGTTTGCTCTTACCCTCTTTCTCAAAGCACCACTGAAGATGTGGCTTGTCTGAAACAATGCTCATATGAAGTTGGTCAGAATGAGGTAGATGAGAGTTACCATAATGTCAGAATTATTTTGTGTCCTATGGTAGGGCTATTCTTCTACTGTTCACAGGACTAAAGTAGAACAGAAAATTTGTAATTATATACAATATGCTGCCAAGAGATCAACTTTGTTGCTTTTGGCAATCACTAATAATTTTTTTTATTTTGCAAGAGCAGCATAATGTTTTATTTCTGCCCCCATTTTTCATAAAATGTTAATTTGCATACATTTCTGCAAGAGTGAACCATGTTACTATGGGGAAAAAAAAAAAAGCTCTAAGAATCATCTGAAACAGAAAGAATTTACCATACATGAAAAAAAATATAGTAAAAAGAAAAATGAAGATAAAGGTGAAGTATAATCACATAACACATTTCAGGACCAAGCCTTCATGTTGAAAAAAAAAGGTTTGCCTTTCCTCTGGTAATAAACCAGAGTCCTATTTTGTGTGTCTGGTCATCACAAGAGTGTCTGGGGGCTAAATCCAAACAGAACAGATGAGCTTGGCTCAGTACTGAGCTCTGAACACATGCTCCCCACGGCTGGTGATGTCCCCAGCGTGGTCCCCAGGCTCCATGTCCAGCACAACCTGGCCCTGGGATTACTGAGACCAGACAAGCAATGCATCAGTGAATACTGAAAAGAGGACTTCCCTTTATTCCAAAAGTAGTCTTTTGAAGCTCTGGGCGGGGAGCAGCTGCCCTCCTTGCCCTGGAGCTCAGCACCTTAATCAGACCCCTTTGCTGCCACACGAGCCATGTGAGGCAGCAGCAGTCCTGTGTCTGCATACTAAAGGGATTACAACAGTCAGCAGTGAGCCCTCACTGGACCCTGCATCTCCTATGGGGGTTAGAGCCATGATTTTGCTTCTGGGCATTGAGAAGTATACTACCTGGGCTCTGTTTTTTATTATTATTTTTTAATCTAAAGGTGAGTACAATAAATTGGAGTAAAAATCACTGGAGAAAGGAAGGAAGAGAGAGCAATGAACCTGGCAGCCTCAAGAAGTTTTCAGTATTTCACATCTATCACTGGCAACATGTTTAAAAAAAAAAAGAAAACAGATGAATATATCCACTTCTATCTAGTCATTTGAGAAATGTGAAAATGAGGGCAAAGGAAGAGTAAGTCTTTTTTTTTTTTTTCTTTTTTACAAACAAACACAGTACAATTTTCTGTTGGTATTGGTCAATGACCAGGTGGAAATTTGTGACGTTCATTTCACAAATCTACCAACTCACTAACTACCACAGTCTGCTTCATCACATGTGCTCCTAGTGGAGTGATGGTGGTAGAGGACTGCAGCACATCCACTCAACAGCCCTTTCCTACTGTGCCATAAAGCTCGCATACCATAACTGCATTTAACCCCATCCAAGATTTCCTGGCACAGGAGCATGAGGGCTGTAAAATCTGCTTCGCCCTTGGACTTGTACCACTGGGCAGTCAGTAACTTGGCCAGGGTCTTATGGCTGAAGAGTCTGAGCCCCAGCTTTCCAAATGGTAATAAGATCCTGCTAACAAAATGTATTTCCAAATTTGCCCTTCCTTCTTATATTCCTCACAAACTTTATGTAAAAAAGATAAGCAAATATATTAATATGGGTATTAAATTATTATAATGCCACAATTGTGATTATTTGTGATGCTTTTGTCAGAGATGATATCTGTACTCCAGATGAACTACTAAAATATAGATAGGAACAATTGGATAGAGCAAGCCTGCATTTTGCTCATTGCAGTAATCTCCCTTCTGCTGCATCTCACATGCTGCCACAATTGTTGCCAGAATCATGCACAAGACACAGGAGAACTAGAGGCAGCTACAAAAGAGATTAAAAACACCAAAATACAAATATTTGAAGGGAACTTGAAAAGCTATTAAAAAAATAAAAATTCTATACTTTGAGCTTTCATCATTTAGAGCAAAATTTTAATTGCCTTCTTACAGTCTGAATGAGACTCCAGGATATTTCCCCACTGTTTAATCCTGTGATGCAGCTCATTTTCCCCTTGCTGATCCCTTTCTCTTCCCACTGGGGACTCAGGCTGTAACTCACCCTGACCAGCAGAACAAAGCAGCTTCCCTTTCTAGTGGCGAGCCTATATTTCAGTAAAACTTTCTCCCACGAAGCTCCCCTTTAATTGGGATCCCAGAGAGTGAAAGACCCTGATGAAAAGAGGAGCAGGACCTACAGAAAGCGGTTCTTAACTGAGCAATGATGAGTGCCTGGGACCATGATGAGCCAGCAGGACCTGGGCAGGCACAGCCCCCTGCTACAGTGATGGGGAGATTGCAGAAGGCTTCAGTTTCATTGCCCATTCTGCCAGTCCCCTTTTGTAATCTGAAATTACTGTTGTCTATCGTCATAAATCTGATTTTCAGATTTATTTTTTTTTCCTAGGTTGATATAGACTGAATGGATTTATCCTTTCTCCTTAGCTATCAGACTAAATAGGAACTGTTCTTTTGGAAACTGAGTTCTTACTGCTTGCATTTAGTCCCTTACGTCTCATGTATTCTCACTACTTGGCTATTGTTGTTCATATTTCAACACTATTTTAAAAGGAGATATGCAATTTATAGCAAATAAAAGGTGTGAAAGACTGAATCAAGGCCATCATTGATTTCACTGAAAGCAGAGTCAAATGCTGAATCAAACGGAGCACCTTGGAACTTAATCCTACAGACTATTCAGATTAAATCCCCATTGAAAACACGGGAGAATTTGATATAAGCCTTTCATTATCAGAAACCAAAATTTCCATTGCAAAAAACATCACAAGACTGCTACTGGCAATTAAATCTGCTCTTTGCCTGGGATAAGGACTTAATACCAATTGTTTAAACCAACCCTTTCAAAAACACTGTGTTTTAAATATATATTTGGAAGGGTGAGGAAAGGGAAAAACAGGTTTGACAGTGCATCTGAACGTCAGATAAGGTGAAGGTGTATTGTATATTTTTTTTGAACTATGTCAATAAAACAGTACTATCAGATTTTGTGCTAAATGTAATTCACAGCTAAGGCATTTACTTGTGGGTCAGTATGGCTATATTTGATCTTCACATCCACAATTCCATGAGACAAAATATTAATGATTAACTTAATGCATTTGTTAAACTATAAACTGTATTTTTTCCTCATATTTGTTCCATAGGAGGGTTTTTGTATATTCAGGGTACTTTTTGTTAATTATTCATTTACCTCTTTGGAAGAATAATTACATTAAAAATATGTAAGATGGCTATAAATCTTATTTGATTTAGGCAAGGAGAAGATGGGTATTCTATTGAAAATAGGTTTTACTTAAGCAATATCTTGCAAAGAAATCATTTTTTTTTATTAACACAAATACTACAAAGCAATCCAAATATCATTCCTGTATTGTAAATCACACACTATTGCAGCTACCTATACAGATTCAAACATGCCCTTATTGTACACACACTAATGAGAAGCATTTTTGCAATAAATATACTTTGCATATGACATTTAAAGCAGTTGATTAAGCGAAAGAGATAATTAAAAGTTGGTAGAAATGTTGGATATCCATTTATGCATTTTCTATGTTTTATAATTGCATTAGTGTTATACAAATGTATTCCAACATTTCTGCAAGTATTAGGACTGGTTTACTAGATTACTTGCAGTGAAAATATTTTAAACTGTCTCTTGTAGCATGTTTCTTAATATGAAAGCCTGAGTATTTCCAGCAGCAGTGTTGTGTGGTAGTGTAGTGCAATAGGCAGCATAGAGTTAGAACTTGACTAAAGGTTATCTATGAAGAAGACATGGTCAGGTGTGCCCTGGTGCAGTGAATGCTAATATGCCTTCAGTAGAAGCACATTATGCTTTTATTTCTGACTGTACACTGAATTATTTACACCTTCAAGGCAGCTGATTGAACTGCAGCATCAGTCAATTAGCAAATCAAAAATTTATATGATTCCAATTTAGCATGGAGTCCTTCTCTCTCTTTTTTTTTTTTCTTTTTAGATTTTCACCCTGACAGTGACAAATTACTCCTCTGCTGGCTGAGATTGGAAATTAAAAGCATTTAGAGTTGCTCATGCATTTATGCTAATGAGAACTTCTGATATGATTTGCATGCAAAAGAGGACAATCTGAAAGCTCATCAGTTTTTCACGCTTCCGCATTTTGATGTAGTAGGATTTTTTCTGTTTTCTGCAGAGCAGAAAAAATTTTCTTGGGGAAACAATACTCTATGTGAACAAAAAGAGTTTTTCTTTTAAGTCAGAAAGTTTTTTTTTTCTTTTACCCTCCAGATTCTTGTCAAATCATTTGCTTTGCTGTTTCAGAACTGCAGCCCACATTCATTAGCATTTTAGATGTTTATCAAAGGAACGCTCCAGTATCTGCCATGCAAGATTATAGCTCAAGGTTCATTTTAAATTCAGCAAGAAAAAAAGACCCGAGGACAGATGAGAAGAGGGATGTGCACTCTGACAGTCTTCTTCACACATACACCCGAATTAATCCTATTTAGAGCAAAATTTGATTAATCACCAGAGGTGGCAGCTTTAAGTTTAGTGAAATAGTTAACTCTGACAAATTTTGGAATGCAAATAAGAAGCCAGGCATTAAAAGTGAGACAACAGATAACTTTAAAATGATTAGTAAAGATATTGCTGCCACTTTTAGGTGTTTAATTTTGTTCACCAATTTACTATAACAAAAGACAGGGTGACAAAGAAGGGTTTGTATATAGCAGAAAACATCAGCACATTTATTCTGCTTTTGCAGTACATGATTTTGTATACTGCAGGTAGCAGAGTTAAAATAATTTGCTAAATAAAGAAGAGAATTATTTTCTGATTGCCTGCTTTTCCTGAGAAGGTTGATCAGGTTATACCTGTGTATGTTCTAGTTTTTGTGTATATGCATTTTTTGTTTCGGAAATTATCTTTTTGACACTGGTAATTTGAAAGACCCTAAGCATTGTTCTGCATTTATGGAAAGTTTTGGTGCTATAGTACTTTCTGAATATTAGCATAATCCAGTAATTCTTCCAGCTCCCAAAAGTTACTGTTTAGAGTTTTAATTTTAATTATTTCTTCTATCTTATTGTTCACCTGATCAAGTTCCAATTTACTGTTTGTTTAGTAAAACAAAGAAAAAACATGTGACATCTTTTTTTTCACATCTGAGTTAAAAATAAGAAATTAAATGCAGATCATAACATATTCAAAGCATCCTCCAGAATACACTTTACACCTTGGATCAATTTTTCCTCCAGGTACATACAGCAGCACTGAAGATTTGCAGGTTTCAGGAGTGTAACAGAAAAGTATTTCAATCATTGATTTCACTGGCATTGTAGCGAGGTACTTTACAACCAGTGCATTGTGTGCTCAAAACAAGTTAACACCAGATGTGTGTGTACTATGTTCTGATAACATCTTCTGTCTTAAGGCAGTATTCTTGCTTCATGTACGTGAAAATAAAATATCTGTTTCTTCAGTAACTACAGCAGTTCCCCTTTCTCATTGCGTTTTCTCCTTTTTTTCCGTTTTGTTGTGTTGATCCCTGGTTCATGCAATAGATGTCTGAATTCATCCCTTGATGAGACTGAGAGGGGTGTGGTAGGATAATCACAAAAAGGGAAAACAAAATGAAGAAAAAAGAGAGGAGCCAAGGAGAGAAAGGGCCATGCAAGATCGTAACTCAGTCTTGCCTGTCCTCTTTGGCACATTAGAAGTTATGGTACAGTGGAAAGAAAGGAGCTACCTAAAATCTCCCCAGCCCTTGATGATAAGTTTGCCTGCAACTGCCACCATTAAATCAAACAAATGGCTTCTCGTCCTTGCTTCAGAACAGAATCTTGGTATCACCCATTCAGCCATGCTTCTTTCAATAGCCAGCTAGATGGCTCTCATTTCACATTTCTGAAGGTGCCTGGCCAAAATCTCTCACAGGGTGTTCTTCTTCCAAGTCAGAAACTTTGCAGCTGCAGCTTCTGATATTAACTCCCTGAGGTTTTGAACTTTTCAAACAGTTGAACTGGCTTACCAGTGATTGAAGTCTGGCTTTCTTCTTCCTCATACATTTCTGATTTATGCAAGTGACAAGCCCTTGGCTGTTAAGATTAGGTCTCAACAACAATGACTGTCTTCCACTTTCCTGCCACATCCATAGGAAGCCCTTGGGCTCTGTGGATGTTTCTCTCTTACAGTAAACACATTCAAATGCCACAGACACAATATCAGAAGAGAACTGGAAATATCTCCACTTGCCAATATCTTAAGAGAGGGCACCTCAAAAACTCCGTGGATATAATGTAAATCTTACATGAAGTTCTTTCTTCATCCTCCTTCACCAAAGTTTTCATTTAACACAGGTTAAAAGAAAAAACCAGAAGAGTGAATTACTTTTTTCCTTTCTTTCTCTCACAAGTAAACTTCATTTGCCAGGATTACATTGCTTCTTACTGAATGCCTCTTGCACTGCACAGACTGAACACTTTAATGTATCTTGCTCTGCTGTCTTTCCTGAAAAGCCCTGTTGAGTTAACCTACCAAAATACCAAATAAATTAAGCAAATTATTTTTCTAACTTGATACCTCATGCAATGTGAGTTGTCTCCAGAGTCTCTTTTTAAATCTCTGCTGAAATTCACTTTTTCTGCACATAGAATCAAAGATCTCCGGAATCAAAAAGCTACTATTTATGTTCCTAAGAAGAATTTATATGCCCAGCATTTTCTTTCATCCTTGCAAAGACAGATTTCTTGCCCATTCTGAATTCTTTTCACAGTAAGAGGATTTGCAAAGACTTCCATTTGAAGACACTCAAGATATAGATGCTCTGATTTGAGTGAGGTGTTTTGCTTTGTCATCCTCAGTGATGGTGGCCTGTGGTGAGGAGGAATTTTTTCCCTTGAGATTTCCTTCCTAAATTGCTCCTTCATGATTCCAATTGAATAGTTGAGATCCTTGAAACCAGAGATTATAACAAACAAATGTAATCATTTTGGAATATAGTCTCCCAACATAATGTAGTTAGTTTCTCAGGAATGGTAAGAAACCTTCAGTCTTTCTCCCTCACAGTTCATATATCTTGATCTCTCTCTTTCACTCCATTGGCAAAACACCATTTTCACAGGCTCCTCCTCCTGGCCTATTTTTGGGGGCAAGCCAGTACTCTTCATCCTTCAACAGATACCTTGTAAAACACCTGTTGTTCTTCAGTGAAATAGGCAATCCAAAAGTATCAAAAGAGAATTCTGAAGGCTATAATTTGAAGGTTTCATTCATTTTGCATTATTTTGGAACTAATCTTCTATCCTCCTCCTCATCCTATCTTCATTAATATAGGTTCAAATTTGCCAGGTAAATGAGTTCAACTCTGATATCTGTTGAGCTTTGGAGTTGATTCTCATCAGGATTTGTAAGTTCATATGCTGGTAGAATGCCTGCCTTGAAGCTAGTTCGATGACCTAACATATCTGTTCCCAAATGCAGCAAAAGAACAACAATTACCTTTGCTAACAGAGAGTGCATCAGCAGTTAAAATGGCTGTCCTGTGTTTGCACAGCCATTTTCCTGTGTTCAACAGGAAGGTGGGAATATTCTGCTATAAATTTATCTACGTGCAATATAATAACAGAAAAAAAATTCTTTGCAATCACTCTTATTCTGTTGGGAGATTTCTTAAAATTTGCCATTTCCCTTTTATAGAGCAGTTCTGGTCAGTTATCACAATTTCATGTGTACTAGAAACTTTGAAAATAGGTTTGTATCTGGTCTGCTTCTGTAGTGACTTTAACTGGCAAATTGTTTGCTTTCTTCTATTCTGATAGCAACCATAATGATGCAATTTCTTATTGTCTTCATAACAGGCACAAAAGTAGAGTTTGACAAAAGGAATTACTAGGAATAATTTTCCATTCTTCAGTTTACATCTTAACACCAATGTAGACAAAGTCATGAATAGTTATAGGAAGTACTTTAGAAGTGTTGCATTATATTGCCATGTTCTCTGTGTGAAACTTCCCTTGAAGTCAATAAGAGTTGTGTATGCTATTCAGTGGCATAATCAGGCAATAAATTATGAAAGCTCTGCAAACACCAAACAGAACAAGCCACAAACAAATGACATTAACAAATGACAAAAATACCCACTGTTATGCTAGTAAAAGACTTAAAACTAATAGTTTTGAAAGTGATAAAATTTGTGTGGTTGGTAGGATTCGGCAACCTTTAGCAATCTGGTCAGGGGGAGAAGTTCACCTAAATGTATACCTGCCTATTTCAGAATTCAAAACCTCTTCCAATCAGGCAGCAAAACTCAAATACAGCTGAGATGGAAGACCAGGCTGAATGGAGACTTGTATGCTCTGTTGTTTCAGTCTCTTCTGCTCCAGGACTCCTCATAGGTGGCTTTGCTGGGGCTCAGTTTTGATTCTCAGATGTGTCTTAAACTGATGTAACATAAAATAACATTTTAAGTCAGTAGTAAAACGACATGTTTGAAATCCCCTACCAGAAACTTTGCTTCAGGAAAACCTGGCTACAACAACTGCCTTTGAAAATGTACTTTTTTCACAGTACATTTTAAATAAAATGTTGAAGTAGAGTTTCCCAAACTGACCACTTTAAGCCTGTAGTCCAAGATGGAATTTACTAAAAAATTCAGAAGGTCTTGATGCTTACAAAAAGAAATGAGAAATGCGAGCCTTGCGTTGACTAAAAGTGACAGTCTGAAATAGTTCTTTCAGATCTTAAAAGCCAATTAAGAATAAACAAAGGATCCCAGAGGTCTGAGATTGCTTTAGGCCCTACAGCAGAGTCTATCTTACAAGCAACAAAATCTTTTTAGAACATAGCCCTGTTTCTCCTCTGAGTATTTGTAATCACAAGACTGATGTGTGCTGAGATGCTGCAGCTGTTATCAGAAGCCAGCAGTTTATCACAAAGCAGGGGGAAATGTGGCTGTCACTGCAATGGTTCTTCCACCTTTCCATTCAGAGGATGCACCCATGGTAGTGCTTGGACAGAAAAGGTTTCTGACTCTCCCTATGAAAGCATTCTTCAGTGCCTGCAGGAATAATTCTGAAGCCTAGGTTATAAAGGGGGATGTGGTGCTCCACCCAGCCCTACTTTTAGAGCAGTGACAGACTGACCAAAAATTAATTGGGCTGATCCAACTTCTTCCTACAATGTTTCCCCACAGCCCATCTCCCTTGAATTAGCTATGGCTAGTTCCAGGATATTTTGTCTGAAAGAAGGCTCATGCCCATTGCCTGCTCAACCTTCCTTATCATAAAAAAAAAACAAAAAAAAAAAAACACTCCAGAACAGGTTTTCAGTTTTCCAGATCCTCCATTCCTTTCTTAACAACAGCAGTTGAACATAGCAAGGGTGTTATGTTCCCTTGTCAGACTTAAGAGTGGCTGCCCAATGTTTTCACCATTAGCTCCTGCTACAGCTCAGACAATTAATTAGTTTTTTTTGTGGGTTGGGTAACACACGGAGAGCAAGAGCACTCTACAGAAACAGGGAAGGAAATGCTCCATGGGTAAGTTGGACAAATTTTCTCCGGGTTTATATTAAACAGTATCTGGAACCATAGATATCATATGAGACTTAGAGCTGAAAGCCATATACAGCTAGCCCCCTATCCTGTGCTGAGTAGGCTGTTACTGCAGACCAATGAATTGCATCACCAAAGCACGGTAGGCTTGTCTTCCCTCCTGCCAGGCCTTCTTGCTTAATAGACCAGTTCTTAATTCTCTTCCTTCAGGGAATCACCCCCAGAAGCTCAGGAAAAGGTTGCTTTGGGAAGTGGGTAGCAAGGGAAAGGCCCAGAGGAGGGCCCCCGCAGTCTGGTAGTTAAGAGATTCTCTCCCATTGAGAAAGTCCTTCTACACACCTGAAATTCCCCTCTTGCCCCTTAGGCCTCATTGTTGCAAGTGTGGGCTGGAGCCCTCTGCTTGCAGGAGCTCTACTGTGATATTTTGGTTTCACCTTAAAATGTGATTTTGTGGGTAGATAATAAGCATTTTTCATTCTTGGCAAAATCAAGGGCTCTTATGGAAAGAAAGCACCGTAATAAATACTGCTTTCTGATCATTTATCTTTTGCATGCAGAAAAAAAAACGTAGAAGTGTGTGTGTTTTTCATTGATATTCATTTGGTCTTTCATGAGTTACTTAATTTTCTTCAAAAAATAAAAGGAAGAGAGAGGGAGAGAAGAGATTTATTGTATAATTCCCACAAAATATTTCATACATTGCTATTTTTTTCCACAATCCACTGGTGTGGACAGCAAGAAAATGTCTATTACTATGTTACCAATTACAAAAGCACCATCCTTCAGTCTACAATTTCAAAAAGACAGTGTACATTTTTCAAGTCTGAAGAAAATTATTGTGGACATTTAGCCAGCAATAGACTTAGACTTCTAAGCAGGTTCTACATTTACTTGAATTACTTTTATGTGTGCCAAGACAAATATGGCTTACCTTTATATTTCTGTTTACCATTTACTGGTTTATACTGTCAGAGTAGTTATTTTATGTGGAACGGAACATGTAGTATTTTTTCGTGTTCCACTTTGTGTCTGTGCATAGCTGGCCGCAGCTCTCATGCTTGTACTTTACAAGCACTCCTGGACAGACTGGAAGGCCAGAAACATAACACAATGCTAGCATTGGACATATGTGCTACTTTTCATCATTCTATTTCCAGGACAGTTGGATTCAGCCTTTAGTGGTAGGTTCTCTGTGTCCAAGCTGTCCAAAAAACAAGAATTTTAATTCATGAAATGTGATGTTTAGAAATTTCTTTTAAAAGAGAGAGAGAGAGATGTCAAGACCAACCCATTGTTAATTACCAACAGTTGAATGGTTAGCCCATTCACCTACTCAGAGCATTGAATTTACTTTTGGCCTCTCCCATCCTACCAAAAGGCCGGTTGTTGTTTGCTCTCAAACTGACTTTCCTCCCAGGTAAGGCCTGAGAAACGACGGAGAGGATTTTGGATTGTTAAAATGTCCCAGACAATTCTATTTATATCATTAGCTCCAGGCTTGTTTCTCTGTTGTTGTTTTTTGTTGCTGTTTGTTTGTTTGTTTGGGGGTGGTGATGGTGGTGTTCTTTCATAGATTTCCTCACAAAAGTTTATCCTGTATGTATATTCTCAGAAAGACCATATGGTCTCTTATGGAAATTTTGATGAAAGTTTCCTAGAACTTACAAGATCTTGTACTTAATATGGTTTAGATTCTATTTTCTGATGGCCCAACCATTTTCTAGACCTTCCCATCTTTTGAAGGCATGGCCAGGTCATAATTCGTCATCTGGTTTCTAAATAACTCCAGCCAAGCTCCTCTGCTTTTTGTGAATTTAATGAGTCATTTTGTGCATATTCTTTGTCTAAATGAGATACATGAATCTGAATCCAGCTCATTGTCCCCAGTAAAGGGGCAAGGCTGATCATTTTTTATATTCCCTTTTTTCATTTATGTAACTCTATAGTTGAATACAAGTTGCTGGTTGGTTTGTAGTGATCATTTAATGAGTAAACAATAATGGTGAGAGAGAGGTGTTCCGTCTGTATTTATTTTCTCACATAACTGACAGCAAGACTGATATCTTCTCCTTCTTTATTCTTTTGTTACAGCAGTACTAATCATACCACACAGAAACACATTTGTCATTATATGTAATTATGTGCAATATGTTTACATTATAATATTTTATATTGGAGAGTCATAGGTTTCATAATGTTTTTACTTCCAGTTCCTCTCTGCTACAGATTATTTCAGTTTATGCATATTTATAAATGATATTTAAAAGTACAATAGCACATTAATTATAATAAAATGGTGATTTGGAAACAGGAGCAACTAGAGAACTGATCTAGATGGCTACATAACTTCTGACAGAGGGGAAGCATTATTTTAATGCATGCGAAAGTTTCCTTTGGCTACTTTACAGCACAGAGAGAAACCACAACTTATCAGGAAAGCTGCCATTTTTTATGTGATTAAAGCAGGTCTGAACAATCCTTGATCTTTCAGAAAACTTTTGAAATACATGTTCCTCTGTAGACCTTTTACTAATCCCGACAGCAATGTGTTTTCACCCTCTACTCCCATTTTTTTCCACTTCCTCCCTCTTTTCTCCAACCCAATTAGCAGATTAGCCAGCAGGCTGTGATGCCTGAAGAAGCAGAAATTAAATCTACTTTTATCACACACCGAACTAACTATGGAGTTATCCAAGAGCGCAACCATACCTCAGAGAGTCCCCTGCTTAAGGATCCTCAAGGGTGGGTAAGGAAATCAAAGATGTTATCAAAGAGTCCTCAAAACTTATGATAATATCCATACCCAAAATATTTCCCAGTGATATATGGATGAGGCCCTGATGTTGTGGTTAGGTGACATGCTGTAAGGCCAGCTTACCCCTAATGTGAGTGTGTGATAGGGCTTAACAGGACAGATGAGAGACAGAAAACAGCAGTAACCACAAGCAAGCACAGCTCCTCCCTGTGCTGCCATCAGCAGAAGGAGAAAAGATATTTATTTGTGGTGCTTTTGTTTTTAACTGTGTAGTTGCAAATGCTGATAATATGACAGTGCTGACAAGGCAGATGTAGTTGCTAGGTTTTAACAGGTTGAGGAAAACTCATTATGTAGGCAATAAAGGTACATTCAAACTACAGTGATGTTTTCTATGTTGGTATGTTACCATTCATTTACTGGCACATGCTGATAAATATTTTGTCTACATGTGAAAGCATCTTCAGAATATACTTCTGTAAAATTCAGTCAACCTGGAGGAGATATATAAAGGTGAAAGATCTGCACCACTTTAGACAGGTCTGAGCAGTTGTTTCATATCTTATTTTGCATAAAATAAAATATATATGATTATTGTAAAGATGATGAAATGGTGGCCTAGGCTATGCTACATGAACTACTCTCACAGGTAAAAAACAGCTTGTAAGGTTGGAGAATTATTCAGGTTTGAAAAGATTTTTGGAGGGAGGTACGGTATAAAGTACAGGTTCATAAAGTAGCTATTTCTGCATAGCAAGCTATTTCTGCTCTTGAAGAAATGAGAGTGACTGTGGAAAGCATATATTTTACTTCCACAGCAGAGGGGTAAGGACAAGTTCCTCAGATAATGGACTGCCATAGAACCTCTTGCTTTGACACAACACTAGGATCTGTTAAACACTGAATATTTTCACTGTTTTTTTGCCAACAAACTCAAAAATAGACTGTCAAATGTCTCTGCCTCCATACAGAGCATCATAGTAATGTGAAGTCTGTTTCTGCACACACACACCTGGAAGACTTACTCTCTCTGTTCCATTCCATTCCTCTGATTGTTAGCGCTCAAGCTTAATGATGATGCTCTCTGTATAAAAAAAATAAAATAAAAATAATAAATAATAATAATAATAATTAAAGTTAAAAAAAAAAAAAAGTAGTGCAAATACTTTGCTAATATATTGTTAATCCAATCCTGCTGACAAAGCACATTCACTGTGAATATCTTTCCAGACTAATTACGATTTGAGGCTTTCTTTTTCCTTATCTTCATGAAATCAAAGAAAAAGAGAAGGTTCAAGATTTAAAAAGATCTTTGAGGATCAGGACAGAAAAGCTGAATCACAAAAAGAAAAGACAACAAAACACATTTCAGAGGAGCAGAAAGGTAAAGGAAACATTTAAAGACAGATAATTTTCATAGTAGGTAAGAGAGAATTTTAAAATGCAGCTATTCATATTTATAGTTCATGGCTCATTTTTCTGTTTTGGTTTTGCATGAATTTACTTTTAAATTATTGTACATATTTTGACTGCGTGTTTTCCAAGTAAGTTTGAAGAACATGTGGGAAAATTCACTTAAGCAACAACATCCTGTAAAATTTCCAGTGGTCCAAGTGATAACACACAGAAGGTCAAGTTAAACACATATAGAAACATGCAATAATTTGGCACAAATAGCGGTAGTGCTATGTCATCCCATTCCAGCTACGGGGAACATACCACCAAAGTCTGGGAACTGGTTCATTTTTATGTTTCAGGGAAAAATCCATTTTTATTTATCTACGCAAATGCGTAATGTGTCATGTTCTACGTCTTCTGCTTCAGATAGGCTGCTGTGGCAAATTCTCATGTATGTCATACAGAGAAAGTTTATTTTTTATATATATTTATTGATTGGAAAAATTAACTTTTAATGGGACGCTGGTGTTAATCATCTCTAAATGATAACAGAGGTCTGGTACAAGGAAAACATAAAGGAAAAGGACAGTAAATGATGATTGATTTTGTATCATTCTCCTGCCATATTCCACATTCCACTTGTTCTTTTTATTTCCTTACACAATAATTTAGTAACGGCCTCTGGTAAAATTTTACACCTAAAGCATTGTCATAAAATATTCAGAAGTTACTATATTTTAATACTGCTGAGTAAGTGTTTTGTTTTTATTCTCTGGTGATTATAGCATGGAGCTGTATTCCTGTATGACAGGCTAAACAACAGTACAAAAATACAGACTTTATACTTAAAGTTTAACAGCAACATGCACACAAAATTTTGGGGGCATGTAAGGCTTGAAAGGCCAGGTAGCATCAGCAGGTACTCTGGCAGGTTGAATTCTCCAGGGGACGGCTCACTGCAAAACAAAGAGAGTGGAGAAATGCAGAGCTCTGCCACTTTATAGCAAGAAGTGTTGTACGTGTCTGTTTGGCAAAGAGCTGTTCTTGCTGATTACCTCCTCAACATCTTTGTCCTGGCAGACCTCAGCTGTGCTTCCAATCCCTTCCATGTGCAAATGACACTGCCTGAATATGAGGATGACATGCTACTTAATATTTGTACAGGCACACTTAAACACTAATCTGCAGGAGCTCGCCTTGCATGCCTCTCCCCTGCAGAGGGGCAGCTAGGTGGGAACTGCCTGCTAGTTTTCAGCAGAAGTGCACAATTCCCAGAGATCCATTTCTCTCTTTTTTTCTGCTTTTAAATGCTGCTGCCTAGAGATTGTTTCCAGACTTTTCCTTTATTTATAATGGTGAATACTTTGCTAGCAGTAAACAAAGAATTCCTCATTATACACCAAATACTAGCCACAGTTTTTGTCTGCAGCAGGTTGCATCAGTCATACAGAGAAGAATCCATCCTCAGTGCTGAGTTTGGAAATCACAAAGTGGTTCCAGTTTCACATGCCACTTAAGCTAATGCCATGCTTGATCTCGTAAGATATTAGGCTGAGATCTGGTTTGGTAAGAAGTCACATCTGAAAGGAAAAAAAAAAATGAATGAAAGAGTTCCCACCCCAAGGTCTTGGTGATACACAAATGCCTAAGTAGGAACCTTTCCATCTCTCGGGGCAAATCTGGAAAACTGAGTGCTTCTATCCCCCAGCCAATGAAGAGGACACCACACTATTATTTCTTCTGTGTGGAAGCAGGGAAGTTTCTCATTTGTTTCAGGCAGAGAGGCAAGCTCCAAACTGCTGTGGGGGAGCCGAGTCCTGGAGAGTTGATTCAGAATGTAGACACTAGAAAGGAGAAGCATAATGAAGCCTAATGGGAGGAAACAACTGTGTTTTCTCCATTTCTCTAGCTACCTCTAACCATGCCAATTTTCAGATATTTACAGGAGTTTTGAGGAATGAGCGATAACACAAGCTCTTTCACCCAAGACCCTTCCAGTTCTCGTGGATGGTATTGAGCTTCTGAGGCTGGAGGGCTGCTCTGGTTTCCAGGAAATTTCAAATGACACTTAAATGTTCTGGATAGAGGATTAAATGAGACACTTTATATTTCTTGTGTTCCTCAAAGAATATTGATGTTGTCCAGAACACCTCAAAACATAATAATTTTTCTGGAAGGTTGTAGTTCAAGGGTGAGTGACCTACAGAGAGATGCCAAAGCCTATAAAGTTTCCTGTTCACCAAAAATCCTAGGAAAGAAGCGAACAAAATCTGTACTGAGGAGCAATCAGGATTTCTTACCTCTCACCACGCTTTCAACTGCACCTGCCAGCACAGGACTTTTATTTGCAGCAGATACCATACACAAACCTCTTTCAGATCTTAACCTAACACAACAGGTTAAAAACCTTCACATTGACATCAGTGGTGTTAAAGCAGAATAGCTTTCCATGGAAAGTATGACATTCAGATGTGCCAACACCTTGAAATAGTTATGAAAGAGCACATAAAATCATTATCTAGCTACATCTTGACTGTCATTAAATGTGGTTGTTATTATGTGGGTTTTTTTTCATCAAGAAAGGATTTTACAGTGGCAAAGACACCTCTCCCAAATCATATTTTGATTACATGCCATTATAAACTTAGGTAATTATGGCTATTTGAAGTGAATGTTAGTGTATATTTTCCAATATATTTTGTTTTTACCCTAGCCCTTTAGCCCATCCTGTTGCAGACTGCTAGAACAGACATGCTACAAAGATTTTTTTTTCATAATCTTTTAATACTTTCTGCTTTATACCATCAGTGTCTTTCAGTCAAGTGCATAAAGGAGTTGGGACTAGCAACTGTAGTGTTTTGGCAGTCTAGATATTGAAATATATATATAAAAAAAGTGACGAGTTACTAAAGAATATTATCTTTTATCTTAGTTTATAAAATATTTTGAAAAAGGATATCACTTTTCACAAAAAAAAAAGATACTAAGAGCATTAGTTTCTAAACCAAATTACAAAATAAAAATAAAAACTAGATGTTTGGACCAAAGTGAACCATTTCAACTCTTAGAACAGGTCCGTCAATATTATAAATACAAAGTGATCTTTGTTTCAAATGGAATTTCTACAAGAACAGTACAAATAATTAAATTTACAGTTCATGTATTATGAAAAAAAAAAAATCCTGCTTGGAAACAGTACTATTTGCAGATTTTTTTTTCTTCTTTCATCCTTTTAACTGCCTCAGGAATTGGTGCTCACTGTTTTCATCCTGATGTACAGCTATTGACCGTAAAGGAGCTACTCCCAAGTTACAGAAGCATAAATAAAATGAATGATGTTCTTTGGTTCTAACCTTGTTGCTCAAGGAAAGGAGAGGAAAACGGAAACCCTCTCAGCCCGGGGAAGGTGATGTTTATGTGCTGTGTCTACTCAAACCTTGGAAAGAGTGATGTTTTTATGCATACAGCACGCAATGGGCCAGAGCAGCTGGGAAGGAGGCAGGATGCATAACTACCATATTTTGATGATTCTGCCTCTTCACAGGGAGACTCCATGCAGGGTGCCTGGAGGAGCTCAGCAGTAACCACTTCTCCCACTGCATTTCTGCAGGCTTTGCGAAGCAGCAGGCTCAGGTCTGCTCCTCACCTGGCCTCACTCCAGGGCCCACTGCACCTTGCTGAGCTCAGCTGCATGCTGCCGCAAGACAAGTCTCTGCCCCTTGGCAGTGGCAAGGTTATGGTGGGAGCAGTGACCCATGAACCTCTGTCCATCACCAGAGAGAAAATCCAGCTCCCTCTGCAAAACAGACTCTCTGCCTTTCAGGTAGAATTTTTCTCTCTCTGCAGAGGCAGCTGCTGGCTCTTTGCTTCTGCCAGGTTCATCAGGAACCCAGCACCTGTGACCAAAATATAGTCCAGCCGCTTCCACCCTATGGCAAGTACTTGGATGCACAGAAGAAAGCACTGGTACTTACCTGGAAAATAAATAAATAAATGAGCAAATAAATAAATAAATAATGTTAAAATGAAATAATAATTGTATTTTCTCAAATAAGTAGAATTAAATAAATATTTCATTTTTCTCTTACCTTTTGGACATGGGTGTCTCAAATACCAAAATAAAAACAAAAACAAAACACGTTTCCACAATGGAAGATTGTTGGGATGCCTGAGATCACATTTACATGACCAGCAGCATTTGCTCTGCTACATCTCGTCTTCTATAGAAGAAGCTATCCTCCTTGCAGAATGTATTCAATATTTAATGACCATTAAAGCATCTTTTTTGAATGTGAAGTTTAAAAATGGAAAGCAAGTGCTTAGAATGAAGTAACTGAAGAGAAGGAAAGTATATAGACATTCTGTTCAGGTACATAAACTCTTTATTTCTGATAACATCTTTATTTTTTCCACTCCTGGAATGCATTGTTATAGTGTGTGTATAAACCTGTATGTGGACATTTGTGTGACACTGATCAAGGTATGTGCCATAAAAGGACTTACTGAGTTTAATTGGATGATTTTTGACTAGTTTGTTCAGATCTTGTTTTCCATCTTCTTAAAGACCTGAGATCTATGAAACAAGTATCAGCAGTGGTTCAAGAGGTTTTACATCACCAGAAGTTCCAGTGCAAAGGGATTCTTCTCAGAAAATCCAACTATAGTATTATGCCTTTCCTAGTATCACATGTTCAAGTAAATATGGCTGATTTGTTCATCATCCCAGAGCCCTTACTGTGTTTTCTGACAATTGTGTCTGTACGTGTAGCAGTACAAACTAGTGGTTATTACACAAAAAAATGGTTGGGATTGCTTCCTAGAAATTTGTGCCTAGTGGTTTAGCTGTGGTAAATACTGTTGAATAAAATAGTTTAACATGATCTTACATGTCAATGAAAACTGGGATGAGTGTAAACTAAATTTTGTGGGTATCTAGCTACTGGTTTTCCACTTAACTTGATCACCTTCAAATAATAATAATAAAAATAAATAATAATAATAATAAAATAATCAGATTGGTGGTACTGTATTTTAAAATATTTTAAATGAAGTAAGCAGTAGATAAAAAGAACCTCTGGGGACTTACAAAATATTTTCTGTAGAGCTACATATAAGACTGTGTTTATTTATTTTGTGGAAAGCTCTGATCTGAATTACTGCCCTATCATGTTCAGCAATAGAGAAATAAGAAAAGAGAAGGTGAAAAATAGATAACACTTTCAAAGAAGAATTTTTAATAAGCATATGATGGCAAAGTACAATAGATTAGCACAACATAATGTGTCTTGTTAGAAGACTGGAGACAATTTTTAATCTCTATGATAATGGAACAGCAAATCTAAAGCACAGATGTAACGGAGGATGAGCCAATGTTGAGAACTGCCTCCTGGCATCACAGAGAAATAAATCATAAATGTAATGGACAAACAGATTTAAGACAAGTTCCACACAAATATGTGGCAACCATAGTTAGAACAGAAAGACTGCAGACTTCTGAGTGATGCTTCAAAGATCATGCACAAACTAGTATTTTAATGTCCACACAGAGATGCCACAGGACTTCTGCCTCAAGTGATTCTTGGTGATGAAAGGGGGCTTTCCTACGATACTGTCATAGTATTCACTGGGGGGCTCTGTGCAGACTGCTGTAAGAGAATCCTTTTGTTAATTCCTCATTAATGATGTCCACATGAAGAGGCAGATTAGCAGTTACTCCTGTATTAGACCTGCAATGACAAATAGCACTGATGAGCAAGAGCCATTTAAAACTTGATTTATTGCTTATGTGCTATTGAGAGATGATGTGCTGCTCTGATTCAAGTACAAGGCCAGTCCAACAGCTGGTAAGATTACAGTGCATTTTCCCAGAAAGGTGAAAGTTTGGTGCCTTCCTTGCTGATTGAAATGTGTGTTACTTTCTGCAAATACTTCTTCCTAAACATGTTATTTCCAAATAACTTTGTTTTTCTTAAACCACTCTACGTCTTTCTTACAAGTGCAATTTTGCACATGCATTGTCTAGAATTTCCTACTTTGCTCTTAATTATCCATCAGCCACTTTCTCCCTTATTAATTAATGCTCAAGTTTTAGCAGCAGCTTGAATCGGGTCACTGTTCACATGTTGAAACAACAGATGCAAAGGGTTTTGTGAGTGACAGGATGAAAATTAGGCACTGTCTTGGCATGGAGCTTCAGAAAGATGTTAAGAAACCTCTCTGCATTTCATGTTGGAATCTATTCCACATCTCTGAGTACTGTATATACTGTACAAATGCTTCATTTTAAGTCTGCCAACATTGCCACTCCGATTTGTCAATCCTGGAATTCTTTTTAGTAAGTGCTACAAATGTACGACTCATCATTGTTATTATGTTCCATTAGAATATTTGCCAGTTTTGAGTTCTGTCAGATATGTATGATAGCATTTGATGAATCACTTCTGAAATGATCCACTACAAACAACATCCAATTTCTTGGAGTGCTTTCTACCAGTATCGATAAGTATCTAGGGTTTAAATGCAATCCCGCTTCTATGCACTCAGTCATACTGCTTATTGCAAATGTTTGGAATGAGGTTGGTATTGGCTACTTAATTAATCGTCTTGGCTCATAATTTTTTCTGTCACTCAGGGATTCACCAGTTTAATTTCATGATGATATTTTGTTAGAGAAAAGGTGGCATATTCAGTTGCATGGCTGATTTGGTGACCTGTCTCCAACATCAGAGTGCTTCAACTACATCAAACCTTCATTTGTACTTGAGACTTGCATTTCTTTCACTTGTATAGTATTTTCTGCATCTGGGTTACTGCAACAGACAGGACATGGCTTCGTAAATATGCATACAAACTCTCTTGAGCAAGTCATTGATCCATAAAATGTCCTGTAGAGCAAAATATGCAAAGCAGAATGCCTCACCCTGTAAACATACTCCTTAGGTACTGTCTTGTGTAAGTATTGGGAAAGGGAAAGAAGCAAAAATTAAAAACAAAAAAGAGGGAAGGTACAACTTCTGGAAATATCTTTGCATTCCACTTTCTGTTGGAGCTGAAAACATTTCAACTAAAAGGTAACAGGATTTTTTTACTGATATATCAAAATGAAGTCAACAAGGAGCTATATTCTACAATACACTCTGAAGGCACTACTTTCACCATATCCTACTCGCAATTATACAGTCAATACATTTTTTGTCACTTTCTTCTTGCTAGGGAAATTTGTCTTATTTTCAGCTGATCATTTATTCATTTGTATCCATTTCGCCTCACTGTGGTCTGGAAAAGACCTTAGACTTATGATTCTTATTCATCTATTGCATTACCAAAGAACCGAGGAAATATAGCAAAAGACCGGTTTCCTAGGCAGTGAGGCCCTGCCCAAGAATAGATCCAAAAGACCTACTGTCTGAATTTAAGGTGGCAGCAGGGCAAGGATATAAAAAGATGACAAATAAGGAAATCAGCTTTGTTTTCTGTAACAGAGAAGGAAGAACCAATAAAGGGATGAATAAGAATCCCTTTTGGCAGCTCTTTGGAAGAGAGGTCCTAGAGAGGTAGGAGAGTAACCATGACAAGTACAAGAGGTCAAGGAAGATGACATTTTAAAAGCATGATCAGCTGTGCTAAGAGTATCTGAAGGCATAAAGAATTGAGAAAGACTGAAAAAAAATAGAGGCTAAAAATGCCCAATTTTTAGTGAGTGTGTTAATTCAGTGTTCTGTGAAGCATGTTAAGGCTAAAGGGTGCTACAGAATAACAGGGTATCAGACACATCTAGGAAACAGATTTTTCCCTAATATTGATTCTGAAAACATTTGAAAACTTTCTACTTGTTTTAAATCCCAAGTGCTTTATATGGACAGCTGAAAATCCAGCAAAATGAAATACATTAAGGAAGTTACATATCTTTATAAAACAATAAATAACCTCCTGTCTTTTCCTTACTTAAAAAATTAATAAATAATAGTAAAAAAAAATACTTACTTAAATCTCTCTGCTGCCATATTACTCTTTCTGTCATTAATTCTTTCTGCCACCCATCATAGTGTTATTATGGTGAAGAGCTTTCCATGAGCAATTCCACTTCTTCCACTATACTAGTATCTCCTCTCTGAGAACAAACCTAGATAGCCTTCTGCACTACAGAGGAAAGCATTTCTGACATATAAACTTACCACATACCTGTGGTGTAATTTAGATCACAATCCAGAACAAGATCACCCCTTCTAAATATCATTTTCTTTTCCCCAAGGTTATGGATTTAACCTCATAAGCTTTTTTTTTCTTTTTTTTCTTTTTTTCTTCTTTTTTTTTTCCCTCAAAGGGCAGCTCTTTAACCAAGAAGTACTCATAATTCTTTTCAAGTTCTGTCTAGCAAAGAGTATGAAATAGAAATGTAGAGTGCAAAGGAAATGTCTCCAAAGAAGGAATAAAACATCTCCTGTACAGCTACTTTAGACCACTAAAATATACCACAGGCTTCTCCAAACAGTTCTAGCAGATTTTAAAGCTACTGCCTCCTGCAATTTAGCTTTGAGAAATTTCCCTTCAGCAATTAAATTATACCTCCTTTCTGGCACAAGGAGATATAATTTTCACTCCCATGCCTTGATATAACTTAGTTATGCTGTGCACTCATCCAAGTTATATCTCAAGTGTTTGGGTCTTGTTGAAACAAGACAGAAATCTAGGAGTTCTTACTAACTTGTAAGGTGTCTCAAGGCAACCTGAAGTTCCCCAGCTTTGTTTTCGCCTTTCTCCTAGCCCCTTGCTAGCTACAGTTATCTCATTGATAAACGGTATGTTTAAAACACAGACCATTCAGTTACCTAGCAGACTATAGTCCCATTCAATTGATGTTACATCTTTCAGTTGAATCCTTCCGGCTTTCACTTAGAGTTTTTACTTCTTCTTTTGGTTTTCTCCTTATTCATTGAATCATGTTACTGCTTCCCCTTTTTACCCATTTTTTTTTTAAATCTAATTTTCTAGTGTGCTGCCCAACAGCCTACTGCTTATTCCTTCACCAGCTTCAGGAAGGCATTTATAACAGTAAATAAGCAAGCGTGATGAGATCAGCAAGATTAGGACTACAGGCAGCCTTAGAAATCAGGATAACTGGGCCCTCAGTCACCAAGTTGATCAGCTAGGTCCCCGACTCTCTTCTTCAGTCAGTGCAGCATACAGCCCTTTACGGTGAAAAGGACCATAACTAAGAATTATCATAGCTTTGAAAAGGGAGGGGATAGAAAAGAAAGCAGCAGCATTTTTCTGGATTTTAACTCAGGACAATCCTGACTCTGTCTCCAGACCTGATCTAATCCAATATGATGGGTCATTCCCTGGGACCTTCAATCAGTCAGAGATACCCAATAGTGGGATTTGCTATTGGGCACTTTCACTCAGCATGTATTCCTCTCTTTCTCTTGCTTTAACTTTTTTTCTGCATTAAGCAAGACAGACAGTCTTGTTTCAAATCCAGAGGCAAATGCACTTTCCATCTGCTTATAATTATGTCTACGAAAAGAGGAGCTAAATTAGAGGCAACAAGTGCAATGGGAAACAGCAACACAACAGCTGAGGTATAGTGAAAAGTCAATCATTATCAGGTAAATGGAGTAATATTGTCAAATCTCTATAAAGTCCAAAGGTCACGGAACATCATGGTATGTATCACAGAAAAAAAAATCAATACTTATATCTAAACTATCCATTTCCCATGCCTGGCATAGGCTGTCAGCACTGTAAAGCCTTGACGTAACAGCTCATATTAGTTTTTGAAAGTGGTATTGCTAAGCAGCTGACTGAGATTTTGGACCTGCCTGCTTTGGAAAGTACTTACTATTTAGCTGCTGCAAGAAAACTTCACAATGTGGAAACACATCTTATGCTTGCAAAAAACACTTATGTCATTCTGGTGGCAGTATAGCACACAGAAATCCCCCTCTAAAATGTGAAGAGATCATATACTTCACCAACACAAGGGTTTCGAAACTTTCAAGAACAGATAAAAGCATGAAGAAAAAAATACTCTTTGAGCTAGGTGAAGGAATGATCAAAGTTCCCTGAACATAGAAATAGTTCTGTCATAACCTCAATCTCAGGCTGAAAAGATCTGAAGGTAACAATCACGTATATCTGCACACAAATTAACATGGTATGTTCCATACAAATATGCCATCTCCAAAGAGCATTGAGCAACAAGACAGAGCATTTAAGAATCAGAAAATGTCAATACAGTTGAACTATTATTGTAAATCAACAGAAGATACAGCTTCTATTAAATAATTCATGCAATAATGAAATTAGCTGAAGGAGTAAAATTGTCTCCGGTAGCTTATTAAATAGACTGCAATCAAGTAATCTTATCTTGCCAAAATGTGATCACAATTTAAAATTCAGCCAAAAATAATATCTGGAAGATGCCAAGGAAAACAAATGATTACCATGAGGCTAATAACCATTATTTTTTTCATACAGTTCTGAAGATCAGCCATAGAAGAATAAGAGTACAACTGTCCAGTTCAGCCATAGAAGAGTAGGATTATAACTGTCTAGGAAAGATTTCAGTTGGAAGAAGCTTTGGATCCAGTCTCTCATGCCCTGTGAAAGATAAAATTAGAGATGAGACATGGCTTTCTGAAATCCAAATCTGTTACAAAAATGTGAATAAACAAAATGATCTGCCAACTTTATGACCCAGATGAAAGCAAAAGAAAAAAGAAAAAAAGAAAAAAAAAAAAAGAAAGAAAGAAATCTGAAAAGTAAGGTGAAATGTGCCTAAGAATTAATTAGCTGATTGATGGTGTCTGAATATGCCATACGCTCAAACTAGTGTCTCACTAACAATGTACTTTATAAACAGACCAACAGACCAGTTTGCAGTAAAAAAAATATATATTTGCTTTTCTATTCTCCCAGATTCATGTTTAAAAACATTAATTTTTCATTATAATGAAGTATTTCACTGAAAAGAGTCTCAGGTGGAAAAAAAAAAAAAAAGTCTTCCATGCACAGTGCTTGACTCGGATTAATATTCATCGAGTTTTATCACTTATGCAACCTTGGTTGTTCACGCAGCATTAAGCTGGACTACTGACATTTCAAAGGATTTGCCAGGTTTTTATAAACTGACTAGAAGTTTAAGGAAGCAGTTTCTTTCTCTTTAGCTGCATTTAATATCTTATAAGATTCCTTGCAGAATCAGATGAGAATGTTTGCTGACTGCAGTACAGTTTCAGTTGCAATGGATAAAGCAAGAGTGATATATGAATGATCAAAGGTCCACAGACATTTTCTTCCGTTCAAATTAAACTGTTCACAAAATATTTCTTTCAAAGATGAGCACAGACACAGGTATTTAATGTAATAGATAGGACAAATAATCTCTGTTTTCAAATGCCAAAGACCAAAACAACAAAATCCTCATAAACTTGGATTGATTTGAAAAATGCATTGGATATTCTCAGATTGAATCCTGATTGAAATATATTCTGTTTTACACCACCTGTATTTCAGAACTATAATAATTTTATTTTAAAGGATGCAAGTGTTGTAACATCAAATGTCCATCTTCAGTAAGTAGGAAATGGAAAGCAGACCATCTCTAGTTCAAGACAGACAGACACAGGAAGAAAGTACTGTATATAACTGAATTCTATTGTTAGACAGTTTGTAACATTTAGATAAGATATTGGCAATTCACAATCTATAAGATACAAATAGAACAGGGTAATTTATTTACATTTCAGAAAAATGAATTTATCATATTTCTGTGTCTGAGCAAAAATATGAGTCATATGTAATTAATAGTTTCTAACAACAAAAAAAAAAATCCACATTCCTATGTCAGACCAGTTCATCTTGACATTTCTTAAATTTTTAAGACCTTTGGGTTCAAGGGCTAGAAATCTGATATGTGTTTTGTTGCCAAGAAGGAAATCAAAAAGTCATTTTCTTTTCACCCCATTTAATAAAAATACATTGCTTCAGGGATAGGACTCCCTCACCTCTCTCAGAGTGCTTTTGTCCAGAAATTTTAGAGCCATCTTGTTACTGTCTTTTTAGCCATTGATTATCTCACAAGATCTGCATAGCAGAAAACATCTAGACAGTACCAGGGGAGAGGAGGACCTCAGCATAGGTCTCAATCTCAGGTGGTTGTCCTGAGGACCTGGTTTATAAGGTGTCAGGCTCACGGTTGTACTCTCTCTCATCTGCAGATAGCATTTAGGTAAGCTATTTAGTGCTACAAAAGCTTTAGTTCTCCTAAAATGTAACAAAAACTCCACTAATCATAGTGAAATATTTCATTTGATCTGAGATGAGGTTGTTTGTTTTTTTTCAATTTGCTTAATTTTTTTTAATTTTTTTTTAAGGACTGCTGAAGAATTTTTACAATTCTATTCACAAGTGACCTTCACTGAAGCTTTATACCTTTCTCAGTACTCAATGAAGCATTATTTTTTGCATTTGGTTTGTTTTTCCACTAAAAAGAAAAAGAGTCTACAATTGTAGAACTGCATACTTCAACATTCAAGTCTGCATGGTGACAAGATATTGGCTTTCCCCATTGTCTGCTGGTGGAACAAATCACTGTCAGGCTCATACATCAACTACTAGTCTGCCAAAAAAAGTTTTCTTCCAACATCTGTGGTTGTGCATTGTTTATGAACATGTGAAATATCATAAGGCTTGTACTCAAGTGTTTAATTTGGGTTTACTAATATTAAGTGGAACGGGTAACCTTTGGCAGATGTATTCAATTTACAGTGACATTAGTAAACTTAAAAAGCCTGAAAAATACAGATGAGTAAAAGTCCAGAAAACTGTTACAGTATGATTATAAGCAAGATTCACTGGTTCATTAAATCTTTTTTACTGTGTCACATTTCATGTGACCACATATTCATGTAGTTGATTAAATATTTTCTTAAAGTCATGCATTTATTTTGAAACCATATAAACTGTGATCCTAAATTTATATTTAAAGACGAATTATTTTGGGGGGACTTGTCCCACCTGAAGAAGTTAGATGTTTAATATTAAATTCTTAATATTGTAATATAAAGGTAATCTCTTTTTATTGACATATTTCTTCAGCAACAGCTGTTACATGTTAAGTCAGTGTTTCTCAAATTAGTTTAAAAGTTTTATTAATCAAGAATAATGTTCAGTACTGAGTTCACTCATGTCTTTATGCACAATGAGCAAAGACAATTTCTTTAGTGACAAAATAAATGGTCATTATCTTCAAGTACAGGGAAGAAAATGGACCTAACCTATCAGGCCCTCTACAAGCAAAACAACTCACAATTTATATTCTTTTGCACCAGAAGTGAATATGTCTTTGCAATACATTTTACCATGGCAACTAATGGCATTAAAATATCCTGCAAGCTATGCAGAACAGAAAAGCTAACTGCCAGCTTTAAAAAAAATATTGCCTAAAATTAGTTGAAGTGTATTTTAGGCAACCTCCTGTGTATTTCAAAATATTAAAAATCATTGTTTATTCCCAGTTACCACAAAGTGAACGGTCTAAAAATCAGCCATAGTTAGAGTTCATTAATTCACATACTGAAGTGTTAACTCAATTTATATTTGCCTGATTGTTTAAGATAATTGTAACTTGCGTCTCTGAAAATTATTTCACTCGGTTGTAATCTGAGCTGAGTTTGACCAAAATAAAATCTTTTTATAGTGAAAAAAATAACGGCTTTACTTACTTGTACTTCTGCTTCAGACTGCCCTTTTTCCTTTTAGCTAACTAATGCCAAGACCCATGTGTTTTCCTACCTATTCCCTTATCCTTTCATTCTCCATATTCATTTTCATAAGCTTTCTGCCTTTTCATGCCTGATGCATATTTTAGATCTTGCACCAACTCTTCATAAACAAGAGCTCAGTAAGCCACCGATCACTGAGGTAGTACCAGCAACAAACATCCTCAGGGAAAAGCCTGGTACAGCTCTATCTTACCATTTCCTTTGCAGATAAGAAAAAAGCCATTTAGAGAATTCCTGCACCTGCACATAAGCAAAGCTGATATGATTCTTCTCAGCTTCACTCTTGGGTGAAATAGCTGAGGTGGAGCCACCAAGTTTCTTGGTCCCCAGGCAGGGACACCATGAGAAGGACCCATGATATATGTGCTAGGACCTTCAGGTTCCTCCTTCACAATCCTTTGCCAATCCTTCTGCAAATAGTTTTGTTTGTTTGCGTGACATTAAAAAAATAAAATAAAAAAATAGAAAAATCCCATTCAAGTCTTTCACAGTATTTTGATACTTTTACTGCCCCCCCAAGCTTAACATGAAATGCTTCTGCACATTAAAAGGACAACACTACAGTTTTCAGAATGCTCTTAAACCTCTCAAAGGAGTTCCATGGAAGGCTGGGTTGATTGCAATTTTTTTCCTGCCTAATCATGTTTTCTTTATGCCTGAAGTGCTTCTAACACTGAAGATTATGTTTAAGCTAGAGTACATGGAAGAGTGCTTGGAATGCCCCACAGAAACATAAAAGAAGATTGTTCAATGAGCAAGAGGGGAGGGAATGAAAAAGCTTGGTAGAGACATGGATTCCTGACCGAATGAGGTTGTGTGTCTGGTATGTCTGGAATGCTTAATATCCAACACACTGGGCAACTGCTGCTTAGGGAAACATCTGAAACCATAAATATCTTTATTACAATAACTGACCTTTCTACAGGTTTTAGTAGAACTGTGTAGAGCAAAAATAAGGTTCAGTGTTTATTTCTACATTTATATACCTAACATTGTTACAGTGCATGTATTTAGAAACGAAAGATTTTCCTGAAAGTTCTTATTTTACACTGCAGAGAATTCATGCTCTACCAAATATATGTTCAAGGTATTCTCTGTACTTTTACTGGGAATTTCAGTGCTTTTAATTTATCATATCCAATGTCTACACAATAGAAATGTATTCAGATACCCAGTCTTATATAAAATACATAGTTGGCTCATATACTCTTGTTTTATTTAAACATTAATAACACATATATGCACTATGGGTCCAATATGGATGTTTTAATAGCATGTCTAAATCTCAGACAGGAATGCTCAAATTAGTACTTAAATCCACGGAGTGGGCATTTACATATCTAAGCATCCATGTAAGTAACCAAATGTGCAATTTGGGTATCCTATTAAGGTGCCTAGTTTTGAAAATTAGGCTGACTTCCCGGCATTTTTGGCAACATGTTGCATAGTGATTCTGGCAAAAATGCAAGATTTTAATTCAACTGCACTGAGAGGTTTCTGATGGCTTGCTTTGGGGAAAAATGAAAAAAAAATACTGTTCTATAAATAGATTTTACTCTACTTTTACTTTCAATGTTTGTCATGGTCTTGCAATTGGGTATTGAGATAACAACTGAATGTTACTGCCTGAAGTCCAGCATTCTCATGAAAAAAAAAAAGAAGTTCTAATGTCTCACAGCATATATTGAGGTTTGTCATATTTTAGTGTGAGGAATCATAAAATGCAATATCAAAGGGTGCTGCAAGTTCAGTACCCACTGAAGCAAAGGAGTTAAATAAGCTCTCTGTTTTATGGACCCTTAAATTGTAAGTGATGTTCTGTGTTGCACATTGTGAGTACAGCTATGAAACAATATATGTAACATTTTTCTAATTCTCTATAAAATCTGAGTAGGAATCTGAAAGCCCGGTAACCTCAGTGGAGCGAGTGCACCATAAAAGCATCTGCCAGACAACTGTAGTCAGAGTAGGTGCATTAAGATTACCCACCACTTTGGAGTATTTACAGTAATGACCACAAAAGTAACATGAGCCATCTTAAAAAAGGTCTTCCAAGTTTATTATTTTATAAGGAAAAAAAGTATCTTTTTGGCCATGAGGTCTGAAGTTTTCCCTCTTTCTTAGATAAGGAAAATTATTCAAAATAAAATGATCCTAAACTAAAGTAGAAAGCATAGAGAAAATAAAGTCTGATAGATCATAAGGAAATGTATGTCGTTGCTTCCATTTCTTTTATAAAACAGCAGTACCTGTTTTGTGATAGCAGTGCCAAGATTTAGCTAGATTTCAGCTACTTTTAAAGCAAACCTGATGCAATATGTCTTTTTGGGCCTTAACATTTTTAGCACAGACCACCCATTTATTACTGCAAGCTTTTGTTTTAAGTTTGTATTTGAGACCTGGTTAAGTATTTAGGTGTTTGAGAGGTTATATCTTTTTTTCCCCATATCATATGGGAATAAAGCATATTATCCCTCCCTGCCAAAATTTGCCTGTACTAGAACTGTGTATTTCACAGCTTATGTCTTGTCAGTCTAATAGGCACATTAAAGATAAATCCTCCAACTCAGATTTTGCATGTTTTTGTATATCCTAAATTGTTGTTGGTCTTTATCAGGCTCCAGGTGTTTTCAACTCATTTACGATATCATGTCATGCCTTTTGTAAGTGGCTTTATCATTTTGCTTTAGATATAATTTCCCTTTCCAGTTGTAAAATCAGTTTCTTCCCTTTTTTGAAACAACTCCATTCTCATCACTTATTAAGTTCTTTGTCTTTCCTTTTTTTATCACCCACAACAAATGTACAGTTTGTATAGCATGGGTCTACACTTCAACTTTCAAACCTCCCTGTTTTATATCAGAGTTGCACTTATTCATATCCCACTGAAGACTGTGAGCCATACATGATGTTGTTTTTGCCTTCTGTATTTGTAAAATTTCACAGTTACAGCAGGATGCAAACTAAAATAAAAATCATAACAAAGAGAATGCTGACATAGGTGTGCACTCTTTATATGAGTCAAACTGACAGTCAGGCTTCAGGTTGCTAAAGCACAATGCTTCTGTGTCACCTTCACTACAGTCATTTTATCTTTATTTTAGTTTTTGTAAAGTATATCTCATCCAAACGTTCAGCTTTTTTGTTCTAGTGTTGAACTGGAGGAAGAATCAAGTCGACAGGAAAATATTTTGTTTTCTGAACTGATGTTCCTCTGATCATAAATCTGAATACACCAGCCCATGCTCATACAGAGATCCAGCTTCTTCCTGAGTTTCTTCTATATTAGTAGTTGAGTAACATCTCAGAAAAACACTGGATTTTGTTCTGAATTTGGCATGTGCCTAACATGTTTGCCTGAAAACTTTATTTTCATTTCTCTCATTTTCTTTTTGTTTATTTATAGGATTATGCAAATCATTGTTACAAATATCTATTACTTATTGTGTATATTTTTTAACTCTTGAATTAGATCAAAAAGGATTTAACTATTCCAACAGGTTTGCACAGCACTTCCTAGGAAGCACTGACAGTTTCCATCCCAGAGTGTGGACTCGATGCATTTCAGCGCATCTTTTCACTTTGAGGCAGTTGTATGCTTTCAGATACAATAAAGATGCCATTTAAAATACTACTTTGTCAAGTAGCAACCACTGAGTAACAGCTCTGCTGTTTAAAACTGACTAACATACTGCAGAGAGAAACAATGAAATTGGTGAACTTTTGACCTGAAGAAAAGCATGTGTCCTTTTTCCTGTTGCAGCAAAATGCCCTCAAATTCCTCAGAGGATCCCCTTTCCAGTTAAATGAATGGGTATAACTAACCTTGAATGACTTCAGTTAATTACAATACAGTTATGACGAATGTGCCCCATTATGAAGACAGAATTAGTAAATGAAAATTTCTTCTGCCTAAAACCCAGCTTTTCTGTAAAAAGATTACTTAATATTTTTTCCACAAATTCTGTTAAATAGAAGGCAGGAGGAGCAAATAATCTTTCTTCATCTCCTCCAATTACATATTTGTTAAAATGTATAAACAGTCATAGTCAAAAAATTCTGAGTTTTCTTTTTTTACCCATCCTGTGTACAGAGCAGTTTCTCAGCTACATCTGAGTGTGCACAGTCCGCCCATCGCTTGCACCTAGAGCTTGCATCAGACTCATAGTGAACTGCAAAATGAAACCCAGAAAAACCTGTATGAATAACTGTGAACTGTCGTAAGAAATACACTGTAATGTTATCACAGGTATCTGTGAGAAGGAAATTGAGCATTCCCTAATATTTTATGGACCAGTATAGAATTGGACAAAATAATTTTGATAATTCAATAGTGTGGTGCCATACCCCTCATTTGCAACCTCTGATTTTCCTGCTTACTCTGTCATGTCCTTTCCTCTACATTCACTACAGCATGTCATAACAAAAAGAAGGTAAATACTATCAAGGAAAGCAACATTTTACCAACAGAGGCTTCTAGTATATAGGAAAATTTTTCTTATGTGCAGAATAATTTAGTATTTATTACATTTTCTGTAGCATAATATCAGATGAACTACACTGAAAAAATAGCATAAAGAACCAGAAAAGTATCTTCTCCTGAAACAAAAGCTGCAGCTTGCATCTCCTTCTGTGGTTCATAAGTGCTTTTCCTTCCTCACTGGCCATTCCTTTTTCCTACTTCTACCTCACTGCCTGCATTGCTTGAGTAGGAAGGAAAGTATATAGCTTCAGGACAGGAAATTATAAGCCGTGTTCCCACTGTTTACAGAATTATCACAGTTCCAACAACTAACTTTCCTTAAAACTTACCAGCTGAAGCAGTCTGTAAGGTTTTCCCCCAACTACTCTGAATACAGCTGTAGTTAGAATACTTTCTATGGATATGGGTCCTATCTCTAAAGTCTTTGCAGGCATATATTAAATTGCTGTGAGTAAAAAAGATTAACTTTTGTTTCTGTATTCCTTAAATGTAGCAGTGGTAGAAAATGGGGAAATAGAGCAGAAAAGCAGGCTAGAACACACAGGCTAGAAGCACAGAACAGAATAATTGGGTAAGGTGCCATGGGAAAAAAAGGGAAGGACAACATGAGAAAAAAGAACTGAAGAATAAGGTTGCAGTGAATAAGTAAGAAACAGAAAATTGTGAGCAAGGGAGAAGAGAGATGAAAACAGGAAGGTAGGAGGATGAGAGAGGAATAAAATACCAGATCCTAGATCTATGCAGAAAGTAGTTGATGGGTAGTTTTTATTTTATTTTGTTTTATTTTGTATTATTTTTGTTTTATTTTATTTTAATTTTATTTGACAGTCAGAGAGTCTCCTCACTTCTTTTAAGTCAATTTAAGGCTGAAGTTAACATTGCTGGAAGAAGAGACTTAGAAAGTTCAAGCAACATCAAAGAGCAAGACTAACTCTTTGTTTTATATCCAAAGCTAATATTAAAGAAAATTGGGAAGTACAAGAAATTTAGACACAAAAATACAGTGAAATCAATATTAAGACTAAGAAAGTTTTGTACAAAACACATTATAGGCTGAAAAATCAATTTTGGAACTTTCAGATACACTATAATGAAATATTGCTGTTGAATGGAAGAATACTCCCAACCATGGAAGTGTAAAATACCTCCTTTTTCTACATAAAGAGATACAGTATTGCAATAACTGTGAAATACTTACTTTATCAACCAGCATTAGGAAGACAATAAAATACCTCTATACCACATCTAGGAATATTACAGAGACTGGTAAATATGTGCTTAGAGGATATTCTATGAAATAGCTGCAGAAGAAAGAGATACTGAATTGCTTGAACTGGAAAAAACATGTACTTTATTAACTAACACTAGACAAATTGTGAAATACAGTAGTACACATACGGAAACACAATGAACTAAAAGAAGTACAGAACCTAATCCTGCCTGAATTTATATTGAAGTGATGCAGTTCAAGAGAATTGAGCTATTGTGGAATCACTGAGTGGTAAGCAAAAGAAAAAAAAATCCCATTGAGTATATATTATTTAATCTTAGAGAAACAATAAAAATAGTTTTGGAAGCTAAAAATACCTGCTAAGCATACAATAAAGTTCACTTTTGAAATATTAAATTTTAATGGCCTTTCCATGAATCTTCCTCTGACAGCTATACAGTGAAATGTTTGTGGAGCTGCTGAATGTATTCCAAACAGCATTTGTTTTTCTAAAGCTACAGTTACTGTTGTAGACCAAGTATAGTCATGGATAGACTGCTTTGTGCAATCCTTACAATGAATTTAAGTGTCATATTTTGCTGCAGCAAAAATGGAAGTGACAATAAATAGTTTTCTTGTCCTAGTTAGAAGAGAACTCATGCATTCAAGAGGGACAAATTGTGACTATTCTGTATGCTGGGTTTGAACTTTGGATGCTCTTCTATCAGGAGAGAAACCTATGGTGGAAAAAAAATAGTGAATTTGAGGATGTATTGTCAATTCCTGATTTTTATTGAGAGCTTTGTGCTACATGGTAATTTTTGTAGATCTCAGCTCCTGAATTAAAGGGATTATGTGAAAATTTCTGTTTTCTTTCTCTTTTTAAAAGTATCTTGTTTTTGTTGTGCTACAAAATGCTTCAAACCCAAATCTTAATTTAGAAAAAAAGAGGCAAATATGAAGAAATACAAATATATTCTTTTTAAGAATTTGAGGGGAACTGACTAATAATCCTGACTGCCTACCTTTGGTGTTATCCTTTCTTCCCCTCAGTAGGTTATAAAAATTCCTGGTCAGAGAACTTCTCACAGACAATAACTGGACTCTAATCACAAGAAGCATTTGTGGAGAGGGAAAGTTGCACTATTTTCTATAATACATTATTTCTTATTAAATACAGGTTTTTCTGTTTGCACTCACTGGCAAAACTGCATGCTTCTGCCTATGTTTAAATAACCTGATCTATCCTCTAATAGTATGTTTTGCCCATTATTGTGTTACATAGTCCTATCACGGGGAAAAAAAATTAAAAGAGTAAGAGGCAAAAAGGTCTTGGTCACTATAGATTGCCTAGGTAGACACAGTCTGTAGTCAAATCTATTTGACCTTCAAGCAAGGGAAAATTCTGTGTTGGGTACACTTTCCTTGGGTACACTTTCCATCTCCTTACCCCCAAATTCCTGTGATGAGAAATTATGTGTTATTATTCAGTTCTACAATCAGACTGAAGGATAGCGGAGACTGCAAGGGCAGCACTGTTCATTTAAATACATATTAGACTTATCACAATCCACAAAATTCAACTGCATTTGAAAAGACTTTTTAAAGTATTATTTTGCTGAATTCATGAAACCCTTATAGAGCACAAAAAGCAGCAGTGATCTGGACAAAGGGAAAAAGATTTTCCAAGGAGTGAAGCGATATCAGGACATTAAGAGAGAAAATAGGTTTTTCATGAGCTAACAGAAGAAACAATAAAGAAAGGTTTTGTGATGAAAAGAGAACTGCAAGAAACAGTGCAGGCAATGCTTAAATTAAAATGCATCTGATCTAGAATTGCTTTACCCAGGCTCTCCAGTGCCGATGCTCACAAAAGATCTCAGCTGTCCTGGGGGCACTCAAATGCGTATTTCTTCCTCTGAGGGCAGTCTCACCTAAGGGAATAAAGCAGCTTTCAGAAAGAAAAAAATGTCCTTTACAGCACAAGCAGCAACAGATTGTTTGTCACCTGAACAATTTCCTCTCAGGCATGGTAACACAATGCACCCAGGTTTCTCAAAGAACATATTTCATGGTAGAGCTTAAGACTAAGATCTGTATGTTTACCAGATCCTGAAAAATAGTAGCATATCATGAAGACTAGCAGTGGACAGGAATTTCCCACCTCAATCTCTTCAGTAGAAAGAAGGCAGAAAGGAAGCTGATGGGTTCACCTGGGCATGGGAACTCATCACTTCACTTCTCTGACTGCAAACAAATGTCCAAGTCCTATTTCCCAGCCTCCCTTGCTGAAGCTGCTCCCTGTAAAGCAGCTCCAGCTGCCCATGTGCCATCTACAATGTGAAAACACCATATAGAAGAAGCGTAGAAGTCTGCAGTGTAGAAGTCACCAGTAGCATGGAAGACCAAGGCTCAGTTTTCTGCTACTTTGCTGGTCAGCTCCCCTGGAGGAGAGAGAGACCCCTCCTGAGAAAAGTCAGCGTCTAACAGCCAGGGCATGAGAAGGACATGTGGAAAGTCAAGAGGTGGGTCTTTAGCCTGAACCAAGACAGGTGTTTTTGCTGAGCTCCCTTGTCATAGCACTGTTGACTACCTCTCCGACTTTTGTCATTATTCCTACCCTGAGCCTGCAGAATCTTTCTCCAAAAGGCAGGACGAAAGAGAAAGTTTCCACTGAAGGTTTTAGGTTTGATGAATCATTTTTTTTATGATGAAAATACATTTTCTCACAAAATTCCTGGCAAGCTCTAGTGGAGATACTATTGTCTAGCATATCTGTCAGACAGCCCTCCTAATTAAGCTATTTTTATACAAGATTCTGGGTATAGTTTGTGAATCACAAATCTTATGACTCTAGTTACATATCACCACAGGGAAATTCTCCCAGAGGGAAATTATAATACTGTGCTCCACAGCCCAAAATTGTTATATAAAGCATCTACTCTTCCATATTGGAACAGTCTGTCCTACTATCTTAGCAGCCTTTCAATTTTCTCAAAACATGGCACAAAAAGGAGAAGACTGTATGAACAGAGAGGCATTTGATCAAAGCTTTTCATGTGTTGCTGGACGTAGAAGTATTTCATAATGTAGCAGTTAGACATATTCATATCAAACATATGGAGACGGAAAAGGTAAAATGAAAAGTAAGAAAGTCTGATGTTTATTTGAAGTAATAGCAACGGATGTAAAACCATGTCAAACTATCATGTCAGTACTTCCCAGGGGGTTGAATTGTTCCCTGACTTCTACACCATTTATGCTCTATTAACAAAACTTAATTGGGTGATGAAAACATTTAAATGTTTTTAGTCAAAACTCAAGTGCAATTTTGTAAGAGAAGCCTTCTAAAAGTCACACAGTAATTATTAAAAAATAAATAAAATAAAATACAATGACAGCAGTTACATCCATACCTTCTTAGAGTCACCTGTTTTTCACCCCACCGTAGAATAAAAAATTGTATGATGAAAGTGGAAGAAGAGTCTTGGTTGGTACATTCCAGCTCTGGCATGCATCATCACGAACAAGGGTCAGTTTGTCATAATACCACCCTCTCCACATTTGACTCTTGCTCCAGACTTGTTTCTATTTTCAAAGTGGCAGCCAACAATAATTTTATAATAACATTACTGATTTTGCCATTACCATTACTTCCTTTCCCTTCTCAATTCATTTCCAGGGCCTCTTTCAGTCACCATAAAGGTCATCCACCTATTTTCTCATGTTTTAGTGTATAAGGCTTATGGGATCACCACTGTTTTATTGTTTTCTCTATCGATTCTTCCTTTCTAAAGGATGGCATGCATCTGAAAACCAAAAAATTAAGGCTCACCATAGGAGAAAAATCACTTTAACAGACCTCTGGACGTATACGTCTGTACAGGTTTTGTTTACCACTAACTCTTGTTCATCTTTGTTCAGCTATAGAGCTATATTAATGCCATGAACATAATCAACAGCAAGGAGGAAGCAGGTGCATTACAGCAACAAGCCCTTTAATGTGTTGTGCCTGAAGACTACTTAAGAATTGGTCAAAATCAAGGCAAATCACCTGACTAGTACCCATTCCTTTCTATTTTTACTAACCCTTTCAAATGCTGCTAATATTCTGAATTGCCAAACTTGTCATGCAGAAAATCATTCCTTGAAAATACCTACTCAACATGCAGCTTCCACTAAACCCCTTATTTTCAATTCCACACAGAATTACTGGATCAGAAAGGAGTGATGAAACTAACTTGATAAAAAAAGGAACACCACAATGTCTGGTATCCAATAGTGTGCGCTGGACTTGGCATTCACCAAGGAGGAGAAGAATATTCTAGATATACAATCTTAACAAATATTTCCAAGAGACTATATGTAAAGTTTTGTTGAAATCATTAATAAGAAAATAATTATGTATGATGACTAGCTTCCAATTAAATAAAAGTGCATGAAAACTATAGCCTGAAAACTTGAACTTTTAAACCAAAAAATCAAGTGTGGCAACCTGAAGTTATGAACCCAGCACACATCCTGGTGCTAATCATCTCTAGATCTTCTTCATCTTCATCTCAAGCTGACATGGAAAAAGAAAGTAGATAGTCACTGAAAGTGAGGACATGTGACATGGGAGGACTACAGAGATGCTGTTCACCATTGTAGAGAGAAAATTTGTGTAGCGAAAGCTCAATTAGAGTTGAAGCTGGCCAGTACTTGGGAGATTTTTTTTATTATTATTATTTTTTAATATGTTAAGAGCAAAAGTAGGACCAGAGAAAATATTGGTCTGTTACTTGATGAGGATGGCCACCTCACAAACAGGGATATAGACAAAGCGGAGATGTTTAACCACTTCTTCACCTCTGTATTCAAAACTGATGGTGGGCTCTGGGACCCCTGTGGACCCGAGCTGGAGGACAGTGAGTGCAGTAACAGTAAGTGTTAACAGTAAGTATTTTACATATTTATATTGCACAGTTACATTATTGTAACTGTAGTAAATCCCTGCCAACCCCAAACTTGTGCAGGATTTGCTGCTCCAGCTCGACCTGGATGCACTTAAATATATAGGGCCTAATGGGATTCATCCCAGGGTACTCAGATTGCTGACTGATGTCATCACTAGACCTCTCAATTATTTTTCAAAAGTCTTGGGAATCTGGAGAGGTCCCAGCCAACTAGAGGCTGGCAAACTTTGTTCCAGTTTTCAAGACGGGCAAGAAAGAAGACCTTGTTAATTAGAGGCCTGTCAGTCACACTTCAGTGCCTAGGAAAATTATAAAGATTATTCTGGGAGTTATTGAAAAACACCTGAAAGACACTGGCCACAGCCAACAGCGGTTCATGAGGGGAAAGTCCTGTTTAACAAACTTGATTCTCTTTTATGACAAGGTCACCCACCTAGTTGACCAAGAGAAGCCAGTTGATGTAATCTTTTGGGATTTCAGCAAAGCTTTCAATACAGTACCCTTCTGGAAAAAAAAACATCCTGCATAAAGCTAGATAAATACATGATATAATGGGTGAAAATTGGCTGATGAGTCAGGCTCAAGAGGTTATAGTAAATGGGGTTACATTGTGCTGGTGGCAAGTCACTAGTTGGGTTTCATGGGGCTCCTTTTTAGGGCCATTTTTCTTTAATGCTTTCATAAATGACTTGGATGCAGTATTTGAAGGTATACTAAGTGAGTTTGTGAATTATATTAAATTGTGAGGAGCTGTTGACTCCCACAAAGATAGTGAGGTCTTGCAGAGAGCTCTTAACAAATTAGATAGCTGGGCTATTGCCAAAATATGAAGTTTAGCAAGAGCAAATGCTGGATTCTGCAGCTGGGGTGAGGCAACCCTGACTATACATACAGACTGAGGGATGAGAGGCTAGAGAGCAGCCCCACAGAAAGGGATCTGGGGGTTCTGGCCTACATCAAGAACACAAACCAGCATTGTGTCCTGGCAACCAAGAAGGCCACCATATCCTGTGGTACATCAAGAATGTCATTTCTAACTGGTTGTGGGAAGAGATTGTCCCACTCTGTTCTGTGTTGGTGGAGACTCACCTCAAGCACTATGGGCAGTTTTCGGTGCCACAATAGAAGAAAGACACAGAACCACTAGACACTGTCCCAAGGAGGTCTACAAAGATGGTAAAGGGTCTAGAGAGCAAGACGTGGGGAGTGCCTGAAGTCACGTGGTTCGTTCAGCCCAGAGCAGAGCAGGCAGAGGGGAGGCCTCATGGCGGCCTGCAGCTCCCTCACGAGGGGAGCGGAGGGGCAGGCGCGGAGCTCTGCTCTCTGGGGACAGCGACAGGACCCGAGGGGATGGCGTGGAGCTGGGACAGGGGAGGGTCAGACTGGGTGTTAGGAAAAGGTTCTGCACCCAGAGGGTGATCGGGCACTGGGACAGGCTCCCCAGGGCAGTGGTCATGGCAGCAAGCCTGCCAGAATTCAAGAAGCACTTGGCAAGACTCTCAGACACATGGGTTGATTTTTTGGTGGTCCCGTGTGGAGTTGGACCAAACAATCCATGTGGGTCTCTTCCAACTCAGGATATTCTGTGATTTTGTGATCTCAGAAAGCCTGCTCTATTGAAGAAGATAAGTGAGGATACCAGTGAGGACAGAGGATTCTAATCAAGCTCTCCTGTTGACAGTTTCTGCCAGTGTTACTCCTGTAACAATAACTGTACTTTTCAAATATGGATATGTCATCTCTGTTCTATAGCTGAGGAAAAATTAAAAAAAAAAAAAAAAAAAAAAAAAGTATATATTTGCTGAAAGCTATCTGTGAATAGAAGTTGTCTTGAGCTGTGTGTCTGGATATATGCCATATATTAAATTTCATCAGTATAGCTTGCTTTTTTTTTTTTTTTTTCTTTTTGCCACAGTAGCAGATATTTGTGATGAGAACAGCAGGTATCATTCCATGGTACATCAAAAGTAATATTGCATTTTTAAGGGTCTCTGTTACTATTTGCTCTCATTATAAAGAAGAACATATTTTCTACCACACTCACTATTGGCATGCAGTTGATGAAACTGTAGTAAGCATACAACAAGTATAGTAAAATGTTAGGAATGCAAGAAGTACTTTAGTTTGGAGCTGTAGTTTAAAACTTCTTAAAGCTAGACTTAAATCATAGAATCACAGAATGGTTTGAATTGGAAGGGACCTTAAAGATCATCTAGTTCTAATCTTCCCACCATAGCCAGGGACACCTCCCACTAGACCAGGTTGCTACAGTTAACAACCGTATTTTGAAAGGAAACAAGTTTATTGCAAACAGGCATTATTTCAAGGCTCTAAAGTTCTCTTAAAAATGCAGTATTATGAGTTTCAGGCATCATTCCATAAACGGTAGTTAATTTCTGCAAGTCAATTTTAACTCTTTTTTTTTTTTTTCTTTTTTTGCATTACTTGTCTAAGAAGAGCAAAGTGAAACCTGAAATAATAATAATAAAAAATAAAAATAAAAACCAAAACAAACAACAACAAACATGGCTGCTTTCAGATGGCACTATAATAATGAAAGTCAGAGTCTGTGTGCATTTAGAGAATCATCAGAGGATATAAAACTTAAGAGGCAGCCTCGGCCTCTTTTTGACTTTGCACAGAATAGACGTATCTAATCAGTACCTTTGCAGTGGTGATACCAGGAGAATTTTGGTTGCTTTGACAGAGTGCTTTCGATTTGGTGCTCACTACTCAGTGAATCTCAAGGGAAGGAGTGCGATGCAGATTCTTATAGTCTGCAGATATATGTACTCATACATGTACTTGCAAATGTCAAATCACAAAGTTTTGCAACATCACAAGTAAAGCTTACTTCACAGATTTCCCTAATATATGGTCTGATGTAAATCCCAGCTGCTGCAGAATATAATCCAATCAAGTTCCCTCTGTAATACAGTCAACACTATTTAATACCATACAAAGGACATTACTTTTCCTACATCATCTTTCTTCCTGAAACACTATGCTTCTATAGACTTAGTGGTGCTGGAGCATTTTAGCTATAAGTCTTTAATTTGTTTATGCAGATTCATTCACTCTGTGTTGTGTAGCTTCTGCAGTACAGCACTCTAAGCAAGACTTTGTAGGTTTGCCTCCCATAGCTGATGCCACTTAGCCTACTGCAAATTGATGTGGATGGCTCTTTTGCTTTGGAGACTGAACATTTTCACCTTCACAATACACTCAGCTTTCATTGGCCTGGGGCTTAGGAACCTGAGATACATTCTTAACTAGGAAATTCCACTTTGCATTTCAACATACTATAATCATACCAGTGGACTAAAATTTCAAGTATCCTAGAAAATTCCACCTTGTCACTCTTCAGAAGGGCAATGGTTCCGAGTATTAGCACATTTCCCCCATCCCCTCTTCATATTAACACTTGAAGCTAAGTACAGATTTTAGCTCAAATGATGAAAGTCAAAAAAGTCAAGTACAGCTGGAGAAGATTGTGCATGTTTTCTGTTATTATATTAATTATATGCATAATAATAGTGTATTTATGTGATCATTTTCACACACCCTTTTTATACTGCTGAATGCTTATCAACGTTAAAATCACGACAAAAGTGATTAAAGCCAGTTCAATTGTAGGAGTGGGACTTGCTTTCTTCTTGTACTACTGTGAAGAAAAAAACAGCCTGTGACCGGCATCACATTTCAACCTCTTGGATTTTTCCAGTTGATGTCACAATCTTCTGAGAAATGTTTATATCTGTTTATCCTTTTTGATGTTTCTCTAAATGACAATTTACAAAGCAGGTCTTAGGAAAATATTTTTCGTGAAAAGATGACACATTCAATGCTTTGAGTGATATGTAGACAAGGTGGTCGGACACCATGAATATCTGCTAGTTACCATGAGGTGCTTTATGACCTTCTAGCAAAAAATATGTACTTATCATTAACTTAGGGACAGATATAATCCCCTTAACCTACAAGTGTTGCTTTGTACACAGCTGACATCAACACAGTGTAAATTACTGAAGTCTATCCCCAGAGGATTTGTAAATAACATTATTCCTTTCAATACCTGCTTGCCAAATATCAGGGGAAAATTCATATAAAAAAAAAAAAATGAGGTTAATTGAAATTAGCTTCTAACCAGAAAAGGAATCTTGAATTTCTTCCTGAAGTCCCTTTGAGTATGTATACAGTATTTATTCTCATGTGGAAGGCAGAAAGTAATCTGATAAATACTTGTGACTGCATTCCCATTTTTCACCTTTCTTTATGCCTCAGTTTTCCTTCAAAACCCTCACCACATCCTGGGAATTGTTTCTGTGATGCTTTCCAGTATATTTCTTCTTTTACCTTCCTTCAGTGGTGGATTCCTTGCAGTGCCTCATGAGGAAGACTTTCATTCTGATGTCCTTCAGCTCCAGCAGCCTTTCTGATGTGTGCTGCTAGCTGCTCACTAAATAATCCCTCATTCTTCTGCTGGACAAAAAGCTTGTTTTAGTGTCACCCACATGCATATAAACACAAACTTGTCTTTCTAAAGCAACCACTGAAAATTATGGATTACATTTAAAAAGCATTCATGGAAAAAGTTTACATACTGAAAGCTCAAGATCCATGGCAGCTGACAGACAGTGGTGCAAAATGTCTATGATTATAGGTGTTTGTGGAGGACATTAATCTCTGGGAGAGCAGGAACTGGTATTTGTGAGATCCCTGCCACCAGCTTGGCTTCTGAAACAGTCTTAATTCCTCCTGGAGCTTCATGTGCTAGGGCAGCTGCAGACACATTTCCCTTTACAGTGCTTGCTCTGCTTGCTCCTGCAAGGTGGTTCCCAAATTGATTCCTGCAGATCACAGACAAATACATGCTGCTTGTGATTAGGGCAGTGGCAAATCATATGAGTTTGCTTTCCTCTTTCTAGCTGTTAAATTACATTAGATGACAGGAGGAAAAAATAAAATAAAATAAAATGCTCTCTCTTAACATTGTTTCCATATAATCAGCTGCTGTAAATACCACCGGAATGGCACTCAGTCAGCAAAGAAAGGAAAAGAAAATCCATGAAACCTTTCTTTTAACAAGCCATACAAGCAATGGGAATGTTTGAAAAAAAAAATAATAATAATAATTGAGGAATAGTAGTAATATCAGCTCACTACAGGCATCAAGGTTTTCACAGGCTTTGAGTATCAGGGTGATAGACACCTCATGTCCATTCAGTGGAACAAGTGATCTGCTACAATACTTCAAATCTTTGCTCTCCATAATCACAGTAAACTCACCTGCACTACCATGTGATATTTTAAAATCAACTAAAATCTGTGCTTTATATTATGGTTCCACTTGTAACATAACGAAACATAACTAGCAGCTTAGTTCATGATTTACATGTCAGACAAGATGGGACAAGACATAATTACAAATGGGACACATATTTCATGTGGGTAAAAGAACAAAAAGGTTCTATTATAACCAATATATGGAAGAGTTGGGCCACTATAATGTTAAAAACAAGGATGGTAGAAACACTAACAAAGTATTAATGCATTCTAGACATAGCCTTTGAATAACATATGATCCAGGGAAACCTGTCTCTGGAATTTCTGATGGGAAGGGAGCTACAAATAAAGGTCAAACAAAATTATACTGAGATACTCTCTAACTATCTTTGTATGTGTTACGGTAGCTAGGGCATTTTAGTCTGCTTACTGGGAGTGGCTTAACTGAGATTTTCACTGTTGGGTAGATCAATCTTTCCTTTTTATTTTAACACTGTTTTTTTGTCCTCCTCTGTTCCATACTGTACTGTCAGTTCTCCATTCATTCTTTTATTGTCATCCTCTCTCTCTCTCACTATATATGCATCCTGATTTGTCTCCTGCTCAGTAACCTACCTCTTTGTTTCCACTTTTTGTTCCATTTATCTTTCTGATGGCTGACATGATAGAATTTGACAAGACTGACATAATCCACAGTAGGATTCATTTTAATATTATATTAAAAAAAAATCAACTGAAAAGTACATTCCCAGAATATTTTAATCACAATATTTTAAATAATGTTTTACTCTGAAGGCATAAAATTTAAGACTATAAAATTCATATGTTTGATATTATATTACCTTAACCATTAGTACCATAAACAGACAATAAAGTTTCATGGTGTCACAAACATAAATATTTGGTTTGTGTTACAAATAATCACTCTCTTCAGCACAAACACACCGGATAGTTAACCTCCATTTCTCAGGTGGGATGGCTTCTCTGTTGTTCTATTATTTTTCATCCTTCAGTCAGAGTTGACTAGCTCTGGTCCTACAACATTTTTTAGCCTATCTACCTTCGTATGCTAAGGCACACAATGTCTTCTTGGCAGTTGTGTAACTGACCTACCATCCTGTGATCTCAAAACAAAATTTTCTAATGACTGTAAACAAAAGTTTTGGAAAAATTCAGAATGCAGCAATACTTTTGAATGGAAACATGTAGTGAGAAGTATGACATTTATGCCATTGCAAGGTATGTAAGACTGATTTATTTCACTTATAGCTCTTGAGGCTGCATTTATGAAGCCTTCATAGGTGAGCTCTCATGTTTTCTTCTGTTGGGAATGTTGGGGAACATGAAATCTGTGAGAACATTTTGGTAACACCAATATGGACTTGTCAAGTTGCCAAGGCAATGTTAGTAGTTTGGAGGACAAGAAACACTGAATGGAACAACCTCAGTCCAAGAAAAATATTTCAGTTAGATATAGAAATTTTGTTTATTTTATATTCTGTGATTGAATTTGTGAAAACCAGTATTCATTTTTTATCAACAAAACCATTAGTAAGAAAGAACTGAGTAACATAACTCTTCTGTCAATAGGCTGTCAAATCACCATGTCTCTGCTTATGTTCCTGATTGCTTCAGGACCAGATCTGATAAAAAAATAAAATAAAAAACTTAAGCTATCTGTTGTTATGAGAGGTTTTTGCTGAGCTTTGAATGTGCAAAATTACAAGTTAGCTGTTCTAAAAGCTGATCCAGTGGCCACTTTAGAAAACAGTTACAAAAACAGTGTTCACCAGGAAAATTAAAATAATAAAATAAAATAAAATAAAATAAAATAAAATAAAATAAAACAATACCTTAACCCTACAGTTCCATAAAACACATACTGTCTGAAATCCAAATGCATCATTAATCTCTATCAAATCCCATTGAATCTATTGGTGAACAAAGTCATGGTTACCTATTTTGAGAAATAAACCCTAACTTTGTGCTAAAGGTCTCTAACAGTTGTTACCACAAGGCCACTATACGTTATACTAATCTTACTTAATTATGATAAATATGTTTAAATGTGATAGATATTTTGTGGTAGATCTCAATATTCCTTAATGAAAATTATGGTTAGGTTAGATCAAAACAAGAGAATTATCAAAAACACTTAAACATATTTGTCTATGACAAAGAATAAGAAAAATGTAGGCTTTGTTCTTTTTTTTATTTTTATTAGAAGCAGCCATTTAATAATCTTTTTTTATTAATGCTTTCCAGATTTACTAGTATTTTTTACTAGCCAAGCATCTGATTTTTCACAAATCAGTACGTTCTCATAACCAGGAGAATCATGTTGTTGGCAATACTGAAGAAATTTAAACAACAACAACAACAACAAAAGTTTTAATCTTGAGTATTATCTCTGGTTTCAGAGAAACTTTCATAGAGTCACAACAGACTTATATCACTTGAAAAGAAAAATTACAGTCAAGACAGTAAAAGGGATTTTAGAATATTTCAGGTTCCTGGACATTATCCAGCACACAACTATAAATGTAACTATCAAACCAGAATAATTTGATGACAATGGCTTCTTTTATCATTATTCTCACAAGTGTCTCACCTGTAACTCGGTTCTCAAAATGCTATCTTTAATCTGCTGGATTTAAGTGTTAAAAGAGTTTGCAGACAATGGATAGCTGCTGTAATCCTTCAACAAAGTGCAGGAGTTTAAATAGCACTGCTTTAGTCATGCCCAAGTTCTGAGATTTGTAAATTTAAGTAAAACCTTTTAATGCTGTTTGAATATACCCATTTTTTTTGTTTGTTTGTTGGTTGGTTGGTTTGTTGGTTGTTTTTTGTTTTTGTTGTTGTTTTGCCAGTTAAATTGCTAACCAACTTGCTGAATCTCAAATTGCTCCAATTTTTATGGGAACCATACCAGAGTATTACAGACAGAAAGGCTAAATTGGTCCTGTAGGGCACCATAAGCTATTTAAAATAAGATTACATTTATTTTTTAAACATCTTGTTTGTATGTATGTATGCATGACTTAGAGTGTTGCTATTCTGTAATTTAACTGTACGATTTTATGCCTGCTGAACTTTTGGATGCTCATGAAAATTAGGTGCCTGTTTCTCTTGTTCTTCTGATGAATGAAATTTCAATAAGTATTGTCTTAGCCCTTTTTGGCTTGCCTTGTGTTTTCATACTAACCATTTTCTATCATGGCCTGCTATCTTATTCTTTCCTCTTTAATTCTATTTGCATGCATCTTTACACCCTTTCTTGCATCAGTCTGTCTTTTAATCTCCACGTTATAACTCCTATTTCTCTTCCCTCACTTATTTTCCATGTGATATGTGTTAAAACACTCTTAACCTTTATCCTTTTTGTATCAGCATCTCCACAAAACTGCTGTTACGCACATTCAAAAATTGCCAAGGAAAGCATAATTCCCAGGGAGCAGAGAGCAGGTATTTGTGAGAATCCAGGAAGGACTGGAAAACATCTCCACTGTGTGACTGATTCACCTTTGGAAAGCACCTGCTGGTGAAGGTTGTTTTTTTTTTACTTCATTGAGCATGCGCAAGGGAGAGCAGAATCAGTCCCCTTGTCTTCCTATCTGCAAAGACAGGCAGGATCAGGTAACACCTCTTATTGCACAAACACAATAGCACCTGCCAGAATTATACTGCACTACATCTGTGTTTAACTTGGAAACAGCATTTATCTGTAGAAATGTTAGGCCAGATTAAAACATGAAACAGGAAACAGTGAAATCAGAGAAGATAACTAGTAATCTTGTGCTTCCTGCCTACAATGTTACATTACAATGTTGAAAATATTGTGGTTACAGAGAGCAAAACATTATTTTAACAGCACGGTAGCTCTTTAAAATTCTTCTTAACTTAGCTTTCTGATCTTGACAAACAAATGGAGGGTATGCTCTATTTGATCTTTAAAACGAAATTGAGGGAAAAATATTTTTCCCAAACAATTGGAGAATTCCTTTAGTACTGGTGATGGATTACCCAGTTATTTGACTTGCAGGCAGATTTTTCTCTTGCAGTAATTATGTATTTAAGATATGTAATTAATCAGTTTGTAAACTGATGTCTCAACTGCAGGTCACTCACTGAATTTGTAACCTTTCTTTGATATACAGTTTAAATGAGAACCCTGATATTTGTTCTACTAATTCAAAATGCACACATTTCTTTCTTAATTATTTTATTTTAGAACCAAGGACTGTAAATTCAATACTCTGAGTAATTAAAGACTATAAGAAAATTTTGAAAGAAGAATGATCTCTTCATTGGGCTACACAAGCTTATGCGAATCATTTTACCTGCCAGAAGGAATTAATTCTGCTAGACTATAACAAACAAACCCATAGTCATTGATAAGTAAGAAAACACAAATAAATTAGAAGAAGAACAAAACAAAATGAAACAGAATTTAACTGCATATGGGACCTATCCACCAGCACTGTCCATATTGACACTTTCTAATGAAAAGAATGAATTCAGCTTTTGGGGTTGAATCATGCCTTTTCTAGATGGAATATTTTTTAGTATGAATTTTCATCATCACTGCAATTCAGGAAGAGCAACTCATGAGACTGTAATGAAAGAGAGGTTTTTCCCCTTAATAAAGACTGGTGCTTTCATTATTCAAGGTGAGTTGGGCAATCAAGGCGCCAAGCATCTGAAGTATCAGTCCAGCAACAAAATTTCCATGGTAACTTCAAGAGTTCTTTTGAGTCAGAACTTCCAGTGATATAAGTGGTCATTGGTCCAGTAACTTAATGTTATAGGTCAAATTCATAGAAGAGATCAACAGGAAAAATGTGGGTGTCACTGCCCAACCACTGGTCATGAGAAAATCCTATTGGGTTTGCAGACAGGGTTAAACTAAGCTTCAGACCATCCATTAAGTTGACCCCACTACAAATGAGTAACAAGAAGATAAGGCATTGCTAGAGATGCACCCCAGCCCTGGCAGGACCATATCTGTTATAGAACCAAAAAACAGAAATCCTCTTCATGTAACTTAACCTTATGGTCACTTTTCCAGCTTATTGAATGAAATCAATGTAGTGTCTGAATAAAACAGCCAACAAGTCAACCAGTCTTCTCTACTGGTATGCTGAAGAAATTTATTACAATCAAGAGCATAAAGTAAAATAGCAAAATAAGGTGGAGGTTTTTGATTTTCTTTTTTATTGTTGTTGTTTTCCATTGGAGAAATCTACACGTGGGGCTCACCTCAAAGGGTGAAGGGAGACAGAAGGGGCCGGGAAGACTGTGGGTGGTGAATGCTGATTAGGGAAGGTAGTTAAGGTAGTTACTGGAAGGACCCACAAAGCACACATCAGCATACAAATATGACACTTGTATGACACCATACATGTGGCTGCCACCTGCATTAGATTATTATTGCTTTTGTGTCTCAGCAACAAAAGGTACATCTAGGTAGCAGTGATCTCATCTTGAAAAACAGTTTTTTCACCTTATTAGGAATATTTTGAAAACTATGTTATTATTTAGAAAAAATTGAAAATATTTTGAACTAAGGAAAAAAAAAAAAAAAGCTCAAATCCCTATTTACCAAGACACCATCCATTTAGCATCCGATATCCCAGTTTTCTTGAGAAAGATGTTTCAATACAAAGTCACAGCTTTCACACAACTTTCGCTATCTATGACTGATGATATTTATTGTAATGGGTATATCTCAAAGTACATTGGCATCTCTCACAAGTATCAGAAAACTCCATCCTCCTTCAACTAGTCCTTATCTATACAGATAAACATCAACAAGTGCCTACAGGGAAATCAATTAATAGAACAGTATCTGAAGAATAAAGGACATTACACTCAACATAAATTGCATACAAATACCAAAAAACTATTCTTTCACATAGGTTTGTTATAGGTTATAATCAAGACTAGTAATACTATAAAAGCAATAAGACTTGTTTATAAGCTCCATATATTTCTATGATTCTACTTCACCATCTTACAGTGTATGATGATTCACAGTCTTACTAAATTTGCTCTCTCAATGTTTTTAATCACAGATGTATTTTAACCTAATTTTCAGATCACCTTCCCATCCAACTTACACATAACCTATGAAACAAGACAGCGTTGGACTGGCTGGCTGAAAATCAAGACCTTCATACCCCATCCGTGTGCAAAATAGACACCTCACGGCATTAGCATGTCTAAGTCTTAAAATTTCAGAAGTCACTTGAGAAGCATCATACACCACACTCTCAGTAGATTCTTTGATCTCTTGTGACTGAGAAGTCAATAACTCTTTCTTTACTTCTCCACCACCCCAGGAGGTATGCCTAGAGGGGTCAGGAGATGCATACCTAGACAGTGACTTAGACAATAAATCAGGAGAATGGGCTTCTCAGCCTCCCTGTTGCCAGCATGTCATGTTTGCACCATCTCTATCCCTCTGGCCATCTCCCAGGGATTTATTCTTATTTTCCTTCTAGTGGACTATTGTTGTGAATAAACATTTCAGAAAGCATTTTAAATTAGATCAATATGGAGCAAACTATGAAAATGTACCTACACTATGTATGTAAAGTTGGCTCCTCCCTCAGCAACAGTACAGATGGAGTTGTGTGCGTAGGCTAAGTTTTACCTCCTCAACACACTCAGGCTTATGGGAAAACTTTCTCAGGTCCCCTTCCCCTCTCAGAAACACTTGGTTGCTTATTACTACTTTAAATCTTCTCTGACAGAGCATGTAGCAAACCAGGAACAAAAACAACAACAAAAACCAAATGGTTGTATCTCGGTTCTATGACAGACTTACATTTTGACAGAATGTTCATGTGGAGTTTAACTATTTTACAATTTACAATAGTTTAACTATTGTTTAATACTTTACAATATTAAACAAAAAAAATAACAATAATAAAAAAAGTTTAATATATTACAATAGTTTAACTATTTTACAATTCAACAACAGGCAGAATTTGTCAATTTGTCAAAGTCATTTATTGAGGATGGAAACCGAAAATCATTTGACCATTTTTCACTCACTGACCATTCTTTTATGCTGTTTTTTATTTGTTCATTTGTTTTTGTTTGTTTGTTTGGGGTTCCAGAATATATTTGTTCTTTCTTAGGATCTTTCTTTTTGTTGCCATGGGAGTAATCCAATATTTTACACACTTACTGCTGATTACCATTCACATAGCTTGTTCAATAGTAGATTTAAAGGATTTCCAGTTTTCTTTGTGGAAACAGCTCACTTTTCATTGTTCAGTTTTAGAGTATGAGGAATGAATTTGTTCAAAGAGACCAGTAGATCTTTATCCTTTGACAGTGTAGCAAATCCTTTATTCTCAAATCAGGCATGTTTTTTCTAATACTTTCACCTGGTGCTCCATAGCATGCTGGATAGGTGTGAGGAGCATCCTCATTTATAACAGGGTCTTTTAGTCCTGTTTTGTTGTGTTCGATAGCTAATTGCTCATAATTTCCCTAAACTTTTCAATGAACTTCAAAGTGAAAAGTGTTCAGGCGCTATCTAGCACTGAATCTTGTAGGTCTGATCAGCATTTTTAGCAGAACTTCATAGGCAACTGAACCTATGACATTTCAGGGGTCTAAGAAACACTGTGAAACATCACTGGCATGATAACTCCATGCATAACATATCAACAGAAAGTGAGAAAATCAGGAACGCTTGTGTGAACTAAAATCAGTTTTTCACAGCTCAAACAATCTATAAACCTTTCTCTTCAATGCTTTAAGAACTTGTCACCTTTTCACTAAAATAAAAGCTCAAAATGGAAGAAATTGAATACCCTGTCTTTTTATTTTCATATTTTCACAGCTATGCGCTCTGCCAAAACATTTTTCCACTAAGGGATATAATCCTGAACTCTCTCCCACTCTGCCTACCTCATACCTCTGCCTACGTTTCCATCTTGTCTCCTTTCCACAATCAGCATAGTAGACCAAACAAGCAATCCTTTTATCCAGAATTGTCTTAAAAAATACCATTTCTTTCATTAGACTTCATTGCAATATTTGTTTATGTGCATCTGTGCACTATATACATGTGTATGAGTCCTGCATACACTTGTATATATTTGCATGTGCCCTTGCATATGTATTGTGCATGCTCTTTCTCTCCTGTCTGAAATCACCAGCATTTTCATAGCACAGTTCAGTGACTCAGAAATATATTAACATTGACCTCCTTCTGAGATGACAAGTCAACCACCATTCCTCCTTGTTTCAGTTGTCTCATTCTCTCTGTGCCTCTGAACTAAGGGAAGAAGAGCTAGAGCAAAAGCAGATGAAAAAGGGTGGATGAGCACTGTTACCTAAAGGTCATCAGTTCCTTAACTCACAGGGATCTACTCAAAAACTCTGACAAGAGGTTTTTTTATTGTTTTCATTGTCAGCATTGTAATAGGAGAGATGATAACTATTTCTTCACAAAAACAGAGTGACAGCTACAGTTCTTCTCAGCTTGTTTCCAGGTTATAGTGATCTAGTCAGTCTGCAAGGATCCCCATTTCCATCCTCAACAGGATCCACCCAGGCTGCACCTTCTCAGTGCTGAATCCCCTGGAGCTGACAGATAAACTGGGTCAGAGCGGAGAAGAGAGAAGAGGGGCAACACGTTTTCTGCTCTCATGTGTTGCGAACCAAACTGAGGAAAGATTCAGAAGGTCAGAGGAGGCAAACAAGGGTTACCACAGCCCTACCCTCAGATCATAATTAGAAGTGAGACAAAACTGAAAGATCTAGTGCTGTGCACACCCTGTCCTGCATTGCAGGATATTTCTGTAAAGGGTTAAAGGATAATTGCCAGTATCCATTCATCTTAAAACAATGAAGAAATCTGTGACTATCACATTCTGTGTTAGGCTTTGACCTCTCTCATTTGTTTGTCTCTCACCGTCTTTCTCCATCCGTACATTGCATGTTGTTGGGACCTAGCTAAAGCTGTGGGCTCCTTGAGACAGGACCCTGCCTGTTAGCTTGCAGGAAATGATAAATGGCAGGGTAGTGATGCTGACCGACTGACAGGATCACTGGGCAATGAAAGTTCAGACCAGTTTCAGCAACAATATATGCCTGTTATTAATTTCACCTTAGAATGAACAGCACAGGATAGTGGCAAGGGGTAGGAACACTTTCATAAAAATGAAAGTGAAATAACAAGGCAGATTTGCATAACAATGACAAGTTGTACAATTAGACCATGATTAACTTGTTCTGGGATTTTTTTTTTCCTTTGTATTTTTTTTTCATTTATTTTAATAGTAACTCCCTATTTAGAGGTCAGTTTTATTATTAAAAAAAAAAAAAAAAAAAGGAATTGTAAACCAAGAAGGACATGGAGGTGCTCGAGCGAGTCCAGAGAAGGGCAACGAAGCTGGTGAGGGGTCTGGAGAACAAGTCTTATGAGGAGCGGCTGAGGGAACTGGGGTTGTTTAGCCTGGAGAAGAGGAAGCTCAGGGGAGACCTCATTGCTCTCTATAGGTACCTTAAAGGAGGCTGTAGAGAGGTGGGGGTTGGTCTATTCTCCCACGTGCCTGGTGGCAGGACGAGGGGGAATGGGCTAAAGTCGTGCCAGGGGAGGTTTAGGTTGGATATTAGGAAGAACTTCTTTACTGAAAGGGTTGTTAGGCATTGGAATGGGCTGCCCAGGGAAGTGGTTGAGTCGCCATCCCTGGAGGTCTTTAAAAGACGTTTAGATGTAGTCCTTAGTGATACGGTTTAGTGGAGGTCTTGTTAGTGTTAGGACAGAGGTTGGACTAGATGATCTTGGAGGTCTCTTCCAACCTAGACGGTTCTGTGGAACCCTCTTCAGGAGGGACAGGCAGCACAGAAGGGGTGGTGGCGTGGCTCTCTACATTAGAGAATCTTTTGATGTTGTGGAACTCCAGGCTGGGAATGATAAGGTTGAATCCCTGTGGGTTAGGATCCGCGGGAAGGCCGGCAAGGCTAGCGTCCTGGTCGGGGTCTGTTATAGACCGCCGAACCAGGATGAGGAGACGGATGAGGAGTTTTATAGGCAACTGACAGAAGTTGCAAAATCGTCGGCGCTTGTCCTCGTGGGGGACTTCAACTTCCCGGATATATCCTGGAAACACAACACGGCACAGAGAAAGCAGTCTAGGAGGTTTCTGGAGAGTGTGGGAGATAGCTTCCTGATGCAGCTGGTCAGTGAACCTACCAGGGGTGGTGCCCCGCTAGACCTTCTCTTCACAAACAGAGAAGGACTGGTGGGAGACGTGGTGGTCGGAAACCATCTTGGACAGAGTGACCACGAAATGGTAGAGTTCTCTATTGTTGGCGAGGCCAGGAAGGGGACCAGTAAAACTGCTGTATTGGACTTCTGGAGGGCTGACTTTGAGCTGCTCAGGACGCTGGTTGGCCGAGTCCCTTGGGAGGCGGTTCTGAAGGGCAGAGGAGTCCAGGAAGGCTGGGCGCTCCTCAAGAAGGAAATCTTAACGGCACAGGAGCGGTCCGTCCCCACGTGCCCAAAGACGAGCCGGCGTGGAAGAAGACCGGCCTGGCTCAACAGAGAGTTGCGGCTTGTGCTTAGCAGGAAAAAGAGGGTTTATAATCTTTGGAAAAAAGGGCAGGCCACTGAGGAGGACTACAAGGATGTAGCGAGGCTGTGCAGGGAGAAAATTAGAAAGGCCAAAGCTCATCTGGAGCTCAACCTGGCTACTGCCATTAAAGACAACAAAAAATCCTTTTACAAATATACCAATGCGAAACGGAGGACTAAGGAGAATCTCCATCCTTTACTGGATGCGAGGGGAAACCTGGTTACTAAGGATGAGGAAAAGGCTGAGGTGCTTAATGCCGCCTTTGCCTCAGTCTTTAGCGGCAATACCGGTTGTTCTCTGTATACCCAGTGCCCTGAGCTGGCGGAAGGGGATGGGGAGCAGGATGTGGCCTTCGCTATTCATGAGGAAATGGTTGGCGACCTGCTAAGGAGCTTGGATGTGCGCAAGTCGATGGGGCCCGATGGGATGCACCCGAGGGTACTGAAAGAACTGGCAGAGGAGCTGGCCGAGCCGCTTTCCATCATTTATCGGCAGTCCTGGCTATCGGGGGAGGTCCCAGTTGACTGGCGGCTAGCCAATGTGACACCCATCTATAAGAAGGGCCGGAGGGCAGACCCGGGGAACTATAGGCCTGTCAGTTTGACCTCAGTGCCAGGAAAGCTCATGGAGCAGATTATCTTGAGGGTCATCACGCGGCACTTGCAGGGCAAGCAGGCGATCAGGCCCAGTCAGCATGGGTTTATGAAAGGCAGGTCCTGCTTGACGAACCTGATCTCCTTCTATGACAAAGTGACGCACTTGGTGGATGAGGGAAGGGCTGTGGATGTGGTTTACCTTGACCTCAGTAAGGCTTTTGACACCGTTCCCCACAACATTCTCCTCAAGAAACTGGCTGCGCAGGGCTTGGACTGGCGTACGCTTCGCTGGGTTAGAAACTGGCTGGATAGCCGGGCCCAGAGAGTTGTGGTGAATGGAGTCAAATCTGGTTGGAGGCTGGTCACAAGTGGTGTCCCCCAGGGCTCGGTACTGGGGCCGGTCCTCTTTAATATCTTTATCGATGATCTGGATGAGGGCGTCCAGTGCACCCTCAGTAAGTTTGCAGATGACACCAAGCTAAGTGCGTGTGTCGATCTGCTCGAGGGCAGGAAGGCTCTGCAGGAGGATCTGGATAGGCTGGAGCGATGGGCTGAGGTCAACTGTATGAAGTTCAACAAGGCCAAGTGCCGGGTCCTGCACCTGGGGCGCAACAACCCCAAGCAGAGTTACAGGCTGGGAGATGAGTGGTTGGAAAGCTGCCTGGCCGAGAAGGACCTGGGAGTATTGGTTGATAGTCGGCTGAATATGAGCCAGCAGTGTGCTCATCCTGGCCTGTATAAGAAGCAGTGTGGCCAGCAGGTCTAGGGAAGTGATTGTCCCCCTGTACTCGGCTCTGGTGAGGCCGCACCTCAAGTACTGTGTTCAGTTTTGGGCCCCTCGCTACAGGAAGGACATGGACGTGCTCGAGCGAGTCCAGAGAAGGGCGACCAAGCTGGTGAGGGGTCTGGAGAACAAGTCTTATGAGGAGCGGCTGAGGGAGCTGGGCTTGTTCAGCCTGGAGAAGAGGAGGCTCAGGGGCGACCTTATCGCTCTCTACAGTTACCTTAAAGGAGGCTGTAGAGAGGTGGGGATTGGTCTGTTCTCCCACGTGCCTGGTGACAGGACGAGGGGGAATGGGCGAAAGTTGCGACAGGGGAGTTTTAGGTTGGATGTTAGGAAGTACTTCTTTACCGAAAGGGTTATTAAGCATTGGAACGGGCTGCCCAGGGAGGTGGTGGAGTCACCATCCCTGGAGGTCTTTAAAAGACGTTTAGATGTAGAGCTTAGCGATATGGTTTAGTGGAGTGCTTAGTGTTAGGTCGGAGGTTGGACTCGATGATCTTGAGGTCTCTTCCAACCTAGAAATCTGTGTCTGTGTCTGTGTCTGTGTCTGTGATTCTGTAATATAAATCTAATATAAACCTAACTTGGTCTATTTCAGTATCTGACAGACAAGGTTTCCTGTTATAATGAAAGCTGTCTCAAAGAGAATGCAAAAGCCCCTTCTACTTCTGAGCTGCAGAGGACAATCCACCTGCCTGGTTGTTTCGTTCCTGATACTCCTTCCTCGTTGCCTTGTGAAGCAGCTCTGAACTGCTCCTTGGCTTCTGACAGAATTTTTTATAGAAATACACTGCTGGGATTGATGTTTTAATTGTCTTGTAATGCCAGGCAACTTGTTCCACTGTAAATGATTTTGTGGATGTTTCTTCCCTGCCTGTTTTCAGTCCTACAGGCTTTGCAAGAATTCACAGAATTTGGACTTGCCCTGGTCAGTATGTAGTCACCCTGTCTCAGCAGGGAAATATGAGTCTCAAAGAGCTGATGACTGAAAATGTAACAGAAATATTTTCCTGGAGACTAAAGAAGAGGAGAGGTCAAGAGCTGCAAGCACAGCCTGACTCAAGGGTTATGCCCTGGGGGGCCATCTAAGAGGTCCTAGTTCTTGCCAAGAGCACCACAGACTGCAAAGCCGAGTCTCCAAATGGATCATCTTCTGGCCTGCTGTGGCACCGCAGTCCCCTTTCAATACCAGCAGGACTCAGAATATCTAAAATGAACCCTTGTATCCTGTAGCACATTGCAGTTATGATGTACCTCTTTATTGCATCCTAAGCGAAGTTCCCTATAAAGAAATATTGATTGAAGAAAAAACTCATAAGGATCAATGTTCCAGCTGTGTTTTATGTTACTATAACAGCTCTTTTGAGAGTTGGTGCTGAGTGAGTATAAAGTAATACCAGTAATTCCCCTCCTCTTGGACCATCCCATTCCAAATGCTTCACCGTTCTCACCATTTGCACATTGACTGTTGGGCAGAAATAGCTACTGTCCTACCTAGGGATAGTGTAAAAAAAAAAAAAATGGGGTGGGGGGTGGGGGTGCCGTTGTGGTGGGGTGCAGAATAAGAAAAAGAAGTCTGCTCAAAAGAACAAATGTTCTAGGATCAAGTGCCAGGCTGTGCTGAGGGAGGGAGTGCCACTCTGTCCCCAGGGCACATCAAATCCAAAGGCTGGTAGTTAAAACACTACTGACCTCGCTCACCATTTCACAGCAGATGTTGCAGAGGGGTATGTGCCTGGATGGTGTTGGGAACCCAAAATCACCAGTGCTTTAGGCATGACATGCATGTGAAAAAGAGCACCTCCTCTACACCATTGTAGATGTTTTACTAATAGCAGCAGCTTCCACCATGGTAAGTGGGAGAGTGCAGAGATAGTAATGAGTTGTTTGCAAAGGGATTTAATTTGTATGCCTCTACTATTAAACATTATCTATATAAAGGGCATACTGTCGTTTCAACTCAGGGAACAATACGATTTCTTTCCTATTAGCAAGAAACAGTCTTCTCTTCAAAATCTTAGTCTTCTTTCCCAGGCTTCTCTCCCAGCCTCTGTCCCTGCTCATTCCCTCACAGACGCTTGTCCTTCTCTAAGGTCTTCTCCATGCTGCCTCCTGTTCAGACCAGCTAGTGCTGCCCCCCACTCTGCTGCAAGCACTCTATTGCTTGCTGAAAGCAGTCCTACTGCAAGCCTACCCATCTTCTCAGCTGCCATGCAGTGCAGGCATGCCCTATGTCTGTGCAACTCTCACCAGCTTTTGCTGTATGCTAGATTTATTTCTGATGATCACAGAACTGTAGAATCATAGAATCATAGAATGGTTTGGGTTGGAAAGGACCTTAAGGATCATCTAATTCCAATCCCCGGCCATGGGCAGGGACACCTCCCACTACACAGGTTGCTCAGAGACCCATCCGGCCTGGCCTTGAATACCTCCAGGGATGGTGCATCCATGACTTTTCTGGGCAACCTGTGCCAGTGCCTCACCACCCTCTGAGAAAAGAATTTCTTCCTAATGTCTAATCTAAATCTACCCTCTTTTAGTTTAAAGACATTCCATCTTGTCTTATCATTACACTCCCTGACAGTCCCTCCCCATCTTTCCCATAGGCCCCCTTTTAGGTACTGGAAGGCTGCTGTAAGGTCTCCCCAGAGCCTTCTCTTTTCCAGGCTGAACAACTCCAACTTTCCCAGCCTGTCTTCATTGGAGAGGTGCTGCAGCACTTTAGCATCTTTGTGGCCCTCCTCTGGACTTCTTCTTGTACTTCTATGTCCTTCTTTTGCTGTGGGCCCCAGAGCTGAACGCAGTGCTCCAGGTGGGGTCTCACAAGAGCAGCGTACAGGGGGAGAATCATCTTGCTCAACCTGCTGGTCATGCTGCTTTTGATGCAGCCTAGGACACAGTTGGCTTTCTGGGCTGCAAGTCCACGTTGCTGGCTCATGTTGAACTTCTCATCAACCAACACCACAAGGTCCTTCTCAGAGCTGTTCTCTATCCATTCTCTGCCCAGCCTGTATTTGTGCTTGGCATTGCCCCAGTGCTGGACCTTGTACTTGACCTTGTTAAACTTCATGAGGTTCACACAGGCCCACCTCAAGCCTGTCCATGTCCCTATGGATGGCATCCCTTCCCTCCAGTGTATCAACCTTACCACGCAGCTTGGTGTCATCAGCAGAACTGCTGAGGGTGCGCTTGATCCCACTGTCCATGTCACCAACAAAGATGTTAAACAGCGCTGGTCCCAGTACTGACCCCTGAGGAACACCACTAATTACTGATCTCCACCTGGATATGGAGATGTTGACTGCAACTCTCTGAGTGCGACCATCTAGCCCATCTTTTACACACCAAGTGGTCCATCCATCAAATCCATGTCTCTCCACTGTAGAGACAAGGATATTGTGTGGGACACTGTCAAATGCTTTGCACAAGTCCAGGCTGATGATGTCAGTTGCTCTTCCCCTATCCACCTATACTGTAAGCTCGTCATAGAAGGCCACCAGATTTGTCAGGCATGATCTGCCCTTAGTGAAGCCATGTTGGCTGTCACCAATCACCTCCTTATTTTCCATGTGCCTTAGCATAGTTTCCAGGAGGATCTGCTCCATGGTCTTGCCAGGCACAGAGGTGAGTCCAACTGGCCTGTTGTTCCCCAGATCTTCTTTTTTTTCCCTTTTTAAAAATGGAGGGTGATGTACTCACTCCCACACTTTTGGGCCTAGAGACTCCATGAGCTGGCCAGGCACAAAAGAGTTAAAGAAATGTTTCTTATGTTTTGCAAAGCAAGCCCAAAGCCCCAAATGGATACAGTCTTAAGCGAGTGACCCTCCAGATCAGATCAGAGATGGGAGGACTTTGGTCTGCTCTACCTGTTCAGTAAAGATGATTATGACTCCGACACTGAATGCATTCACACACACACACACACACACACACACACAGAAAATATATTAATAATAAAAACAAATTAAACGTTTTTAAAATGTGTCAAGGATTTATGGACTATTGCTTGAGAGAGTTCCAAATCTGGGAAAAAGCAGGACTATCTTTAATGTAAAGCTTTTGCTACCTAGTAAGAAAACACATTTGTATTCATATAAAGTATTTATTAGGTGTGAGGTTTTATAAATTGTTTAGTCCTGCAGCCTTTAAAATTAAAAAAAGTAATTAAATAATAATAAAAAAGCAGGTTACTTTGAATGCATTACCATGTATCCTGTGGAATATTTCACATAAAAGGAAACAGAAGATGTATAAATGTAAACAGGCTAATTGTATGCAGATATAAATTATGCATGTTGGTCTTATGGAAAAGCATCCCTGATTTGCAGGGGTCTTACTCAGCAGCTTTGTGTCTTGTCTAAGGGGATATTTAGTATGGCTGTGATGTGCAGAATTTAAAACAAAACTTTGAATTCTGCAGAAGAAAAATATAGCCCAACAGTGATAAGACCGCACTGTTGGGAGCGGGGGGGGGAGGGGATATTTTATTTTATTTTATTTCATTTTGTTGACTGTTCTGCTCATTAGCCCTGTTAACATGTGTGTATGCCTGCCCATGGATAGTGTGCCAAGTAAAAGATTGTGTTAAGACTTAACGTTTGCAAAGGGATTAGGGTTATTTTGATGTTTCTTAACAGGGATATGTAAAATATTCTCAAAGTCACAAACCTTTTCATGGTTGAAGCATTTCTGATTAGTCCCAGACATACACAGCCTGGCCTGCAAAGGTGCCGAGCAGCTGCAGTTCCCACCAGCTGCCCTGGGGACTGCATGGGGCCAGCACCTGTGAGGAGACAGACTAATTGGGATAAATTCTCGAAATGGTTGAAATGGGTCCCTGCCCAGGCACAGCTACCTCACTCTCTATCATTCTGCCCAAGTCCTGCATTCTGCCCAAGTCCTACACTCCTCCAAATAATAGCACCAGCATATTCAAACTCAGGTTGCAATATTCATGCTGAGGGATCCTTTATTGTGGGGGCAGGATTATGAACACCCCCCTGTGGGTATAACTCACATTGAAGTTTTCTGTCTTTCCAGCACAGATTAGTGAAATGATGCTGAAAATGGAGGCACGGGCAAGATGGCTAATGGAAATGAGTCTGGGCAAACTCTAAGTAACTTGGCTGAGGTGGAAACAAAACTGAAGGAGCTCACTGCACTCAAGTCAAGGTGCCATGGTAAACTTCAGTGTTGATTTCTGAAAGAACTGTCACGTGCAATCAAAATGCCTGGAGCTATGATTATCACTGAATCTATCAAGCCACTGGTGATACTGTATGACTGGAGAACCATAAGTACTGATCCAGATCAGGACAGTCCCATCCATTTGGACAGTCCCGCTTGGACCTATCTATTAAACACAAGGTATGTGTGTCCATCAGTGTTAAGTGACAGTACAAAGCATCAAGGCAAGGTATAAACATAGGAGAAGGATTTTTTTCTTTTGGAAAAAATGTCACAAAACAAAATGCACTCTTCATTACCACTTCTGGCAAAATAGATGCACAGTGAATGGTTCAGCAATAAAGCACCAGCAGCTTCTAACAGTGTGCGGTGGTACACAGCTCCATTAAGAGGAGCTACTGTACCTAGATATTCCAGCCGTGCAGACATATGAGGTTGCCATTTCAGAAAGCTGAGGGGAAAAAAAAAAAAAGAGCAAGCTATTTCCGACTCGTTGTCTATTGCTGCTTCTGCTACATTGTGCGATGGGGCAAGAGGCACAGCTTGCATATTCACCTGCCATGATAAATTACATCAATTTCAGTCCCTGAAGACGGAACTACTGGTGCAGAGAGACACTAAACACTACCAGTTGCTTTATGATACTACAGACATAAGACAGAAAAAGACACACTGTGCAACTGAAACATAACCATGCACCCTGGGACAGGCTGGAGTCAAATGTGAGAGGTAAAGTGGGATATTTTCTTCACCCATACATTGTAAATATATCCTCATCATGATGCCTCCTTCACTAAGAATCTGCTCTGCATTAGCTCACGTTAGAATTAGGCTTAAAGACAGCCATTGCCATCTCTGACCCCGCCAGCTTTTCTGTCTCCAGCAATGGCCAGTACCAGCTGCTCTGAAAGAGAATGAAAAAAGTCTACAGCCAGCAGCTATTCAGTAACAGGCCCTTAGGGGAAGTTTCTTCCCAAGCCTCATTAAATGTTGGCTTCATTCTTAAATTCCTTCTAAACTTCTCAGATTCTATTCTGGCCTCTTCGTCTGGTGTCTGCACTGTGGATTGGGCTTTCCAGCAAGGGTTTTCCTTGGCTGGCTCCAGCTCTTTTAATGCCTGCACTCATGGATGGGTCTGGCAGAGAGCAGAGGCACAGGCCTGTGGCTTGCACTGAGTGACTGGTGGGGACTAAGTCTCCACAATGCAGATCCTTGCTCTTCTGCATAATCACAAGAAAAAGATGGTTTCCCATATCTGTTTCCTACTGGCTGCTGTCAGCATTTTTCTCTTTTTATCTAAGGTAAAATTTCTTCTTTTCTTTTTTCTTTTTTCTTTTTTCTTTCCTTTCCTTTCCTTTCCTTTTCTTTTCTTTTTTCTTTTCTTTTCTTTTCTTTTCTTTTCTTTTCTTTTCTTTTCTTTTCTTTTCTTTTCTTTTCTTTTCTTTTCTTTTCTTTTCTTTTTTTTTTTTTTCTTTTTCTCTTCTCTCTTCTCGTCTCTTCTTTCTCTTTCTCTTTCTCTCTCTCTTTCTTCCTCTTTCTCTTTTCTTTCTCAAGGAGATCATTTACAAAGCCCTCCTTGAACCCTACATAAAGCAATCTGTTGTGTAGCAAATAGAGTGAGTGCATGTCACCAAATAGCAGCTTACTGTACATTTCACAGCAGAGTGCACCTGGGCATTCAGAAGACAGAAAAGGCATTCACGTATAGGGTGGACCATAAATTGTTAGCGAATTAAGGCCCTAAGGGTTGTTTAAATATTGCAGTAATCATCTTGTCAGGCAAAGTCCCACATTCTGCTAAGATTAATCTGACATTCATCAGGAATGGCACAATAGAAGGTTATTTAATTTGGATCACGCTGGATTGGAAAACTGGCAGGAGGACATAAATGACCCAAATTGGAAACATTCTGCAGAGAGCAAGCCAGTCAAGAACAGCAAGCAGAGAGCAAAGGAGCATGTATGTGTTTATTGGACACAGATATATTAATTAGAATATATATATGTACATAAACTTAAATGTGTACAGGATGGTGGAAATTTTTGAAGCATTTTGTATTGGTCTAACCTTCTTTCTGCATCAACTATTTGGGATTCAGCTTTAGACTTGAATGAGCACAGAGTGGGACTACTGGCGAGTGCTTTTGAAACACCTCTCCCAATATCTTTTCTCCCCATTTTTTGCATCCTTCCTTCCCATTACTGAAAAGAAAAACAACCCCAAACCTTTTATATATAAACTGGAATAAACACTGTCTATTAGGTGAATTAGCCTCAGCACAGAAGTGCTCTCTTGATAGCAATTTTTAATCATTGAACATTTAAGTAGTGCAAGAAATGTATCTCCTCTTTTGGCAACTTCACTCATAAATCCTCTGTACAGCTTTCTCAACCATTACAGGGTTTTTCCATATTGCTATAGTCTTCCTATACATTCAAAATGACAGATCTGGTAACAGCTGAATATACATTAATGCCCTTCAACCCTGGGAAAATAAAAAATAAAAACACATTCCCCTGGATCACTGCTGTTTTTTTACTGAATAAGTTACTTAGCTTATTAAGCTTGTCAAACAGAAAATACAAATGAAATGATGAGATGAAATGATGAGAAATAATCTTACTGATTATTCAGCCACTGCACACTGTTGTGGGTAAGTATATGACTGAAACATTCGTCACTGCTCAGGAGATGTCTTTGCTCTCCTTTCTTGTTTTACCATTACCAGGGAATGCACTACCAACACCCATGAAGAAGCTGGAGTTTTTAAAGAAGGCAAGTGCTAAATAAAATGTAAAATTTTAATTGTGCAACAGTCAAATGGGCATATTTACAAAGGATTTCAAATTCCCTAACAGTTATCTGCTGTATTTGTAAGCTAGCAAACAGCGAAGATAATTTAGGGCTTTGAATATCAGTGTTGAGTATGATCAATGTGAATCAGATGCACATTACCAAATTGAAGACACTTAATCTATGCATTATGTCAGATCATGAATCAGATTTCTGTAAACTGAAATCCTGGAATACAAAACCATTTGCAAATTCAACTCCAGCCACACCAGTATATAATTATGTTACATATCAAACAGAGATACAATGGAGCAAACTATCATGTTGAAAGACCTTTGCTGCTTTCAGGACATCCACAGAGCCAGGCTTATATGGCACATTACTGCCAATTCATCTATACCCATCTGAGTAAATCGGTTGGCAGAGAGGGGCAGATTACCACTAATGGCTCTATTATGGAAAGAAGCTGCAACCATTAGCTATTTTACATATGGACAAAAGAGAATTTAATTGATGGCCCGTCGCCCAGCAGACAGAGAGAAATGATGATTTTCACCTTAATGCCAGGCATTAAAAATTCACAGGGCTGTAGAAAAAAAAAAAAAAAAAAAAAAAAAAAAAAAAAAGAGAGAGAGATGTTCCTCCAGTTTCACTCTGCTTATGGGGCATTTTAAGCATAACTTGAGAAGAGAAAAGAAGCACAAGGGGAGCTCATCTGCTTTGAGAAAGCTGGAGTCTGGGGAAGAAAAAAATCTAAAAAAGAAAAAAAGCTGGAGTCTCTGGGAAGAAAAAAATCACAAGTTGCAGTGTTATGATATTAAAAAGCCAAGACAATGACCCTCTAATTTTCCCTAGCTACAATTTTATTGTTCCCAAATAATATCCAAGCATTCAGCCAAACACATTTATTGAGTGTTTATATTTGCAGATGAGAGAAAAAAAAAAAAAAAAAGAGTAATTTTGGACACACAATACATCACAGTAACATTATTTATTTTCACATATTTAAGTATAAATATTCATATGTTTATGTGCAAAACTTATTGCATGTAACATAAATGATAGACTTGTGTATATTAGTATGTCTTCAGTTATTCAGTTACACGTTAAAAAAGCCATTGCACTGCTGTGTTATTTCCAGTAGTTGTATTATGTTGGCAGGGCCAGTTTTACCTTCCCTCAGCTGAGAACAGAGGAGATTTTTCTTATCTCTGTCCTCCTAGAAGACCTCTTGAGACTTTGATGTCTCCAGAACATCTACAGTTTTCACTTTATGAACTATGAAATGGTGAAGTGTGAATTACAGAGGACTTCAAATGGGATCTCACAGGAGAGATGCTTGCCCTGGGGGGTGTCCTGGAGTTTGATGTTGGGGCATCTCCCATATGTCTTGCCTCTCTTATTGCTCCACTCTGAGAATTTTCCTGTAGAGATAGGGGCAGTCTGATCTACAGTAATTTCTAAAACCTTCAAAGATCATCTCCTATCTCTAGCCTGAAAGTGCTGCAGGTTATTAAAAAAAAAAACTTTGTGATTATTATGGTAGTAACTAAAGACAATAATGACATAGCAAACAATACACTGCAGGGCAGAGACTATCCAAATGGAAAAGAAAGCTGCTGAGTTGGAGAAAGGGACAAACACACAAGTCATGTGTACGGTGGCAGGAACTTTTTACATCCCCAATTGATGTAACAGGGTAATGTTAATCTGTCATGTCTGTAATTTATATTTTATATGAGCAGAGAGGGAACTGTAAGAATATATGAGCCTTGTCTCTTTTATGCTCAGATTGCTAAAGTCAGGCTGAAAATCTGCAGCCAGGTTGGTCTGCATGCAAAAGCCAACTTGTCGGGCCAGAACAAAGAGCAGATGGTTTTTGGAATTGGAGACGCAAGAATGGAAATAAGATCTGAAATGATGCTGGAAGACATGACTTACTGTTGTAAAACTTGGACAAAAAAAATAAAAAAAAGAAGGAAGGGAAAGGAAGGTGTCTGTCTGCAATACTGGAATTAATATTAGATGGACTTTTTGACTCTTGCACAGCGTATATATAACAAGGCATTAAAATATCCTTGGAGAAGAAGACCTGGGGTAAACAGATGGGTGGTAAGCAATCAGAAAGCACTGTCTATAGACATTGCAGAAAAGTAAGAGGAAGTGGTGGGGAAAAAAAGAAAACTAACAGCAGACTCTTCCAATTTGTTTTCTGTTTTCTTCCAATATTTTGGCACAGCTGCTAGTTCTGGAAGCAGTGGTTACCTTCTTTAGTCCAGACTGCATTGCTTTCACCCACAGCACTAAGTCCAAAAGCAGGCAATCGTGGATCTCAGCCAGCTTTGTACCTACCAGATTCCCAGCTACTCCAAGGATTCAGAACAGCCTCTAGCACTGCTTAGGCTATGGCAGTGACCCATCGCTGGTCTATGGTAAATCCAACTTGAGGATTTCAGGTGCCCTCCACACTCTAATCCAAAGGACTGTTTGCAAACAGGTCTTCTGCAGATAGTTTTACAGGATGTTTGTGCTGGGTCTGTTGTTATGAAACCTGGACTGGAAGAAACCGGGGTTTTCTTACTTCTTTATCATCACTCTGGTTCTTTGCCAGTAAGAAGGGATTTAGATCAAACTGAAGATTTTACCCTGAAAAATCATGTTTATTCCTTTTAGGCAGCCAGATATTACTAACCAAGATCAGCTGCAGTAGAGAATGAGATGATGGGCAGTGTAATGATTTCCTTTGTCAGAACAGATCTCTCCATGCGAGTTCATGTACACTTTGACACACACACATAACAGGTGGAAAGATATTTGCATGACAGGGTCAAATGTCTGGCAGTCATTTCGATTTTCTGGTAAAGAGGGTCGCATGCACATTGAGTCCAGCAAGAATGTGATACGGACATAAGTGAGAATTTGGAAGTGGAGAATGTGGTTCTTTCTGAACCAAGGCACACATGAAAAGTGAATCTGTGTATTCATTTTAAAAACACTGAGATCTCTAGAGATTTTTGACATGCCAACATCGGAAACAGGAAGGCTAGAGACAACAGCCAGCAGTAACAAGGAGCAATAACCATGTGGCCTTCTCCTTCTCCTCTTCCTTTCTTCCCGTAAATGAGATAACTGATCAAAGGCTGTTGTAGAAATGCTAATGAAGCCTCATTTTGTTATTTCCATGGAATCCAGCACCCAGGGGAGGGATAGATGGGCAAGAAGGGTAAATCTGTACTTGCAAGATAATGTAGGAGCTGCAGCTTGCTGTGAGAGCAGCACTGGGAAAGCATCTGCCACAAGTCTATATACCTTGATTTTTTTCAGACAATCAAATGTTAACCTTCAAGAATTTTCTTTTGCACATTTTCTCAAGGCATTATGCCTTCAGGAGGTAAATATGATCCACAGACTTATGTATTATTTTTTCAGGGGTCTGTGAAAGGTCAGACAAGAAAGGCCTACAGTCAGTGGACTTCCGTTCACTGTGCAAGACAATGACCACCCCTAAAATAATTGTAAGGAACTGGAAACTGAAATAGTTTTAAATTCACCATCTCAGAGGGAAAATATTTTCATGGAATGTGGCAGCTAACATGCTATATTCCTGATGTCAGCAAGACAGATACAGTTTCACTTGTATGATTTAACATTTTTATCCTTGGCCTTGGATATTGCAGACAAGAAGAGTGGAAATCACCTATATTCTTAATCAAAAAGGTAAAGCACAAGGATTTCCCTTACAATTCCCAAGGCTGCAGTTCTCTGAATATGTGGAAATTACTCCTAACTTTTTATATTTTTAAGAACAGGCTCTTGAGAAGCCCTCCTAATGTGGATAAAACTACATAGGTACACAAATAGGGGGTATTAACATCAGAATTTCTGCATTCGTGGGAAAATAAGAACTATTTTAGGGTACGTGAAATAACAATGACTAAAGTCCTCTGTATTCTTGTTCATTTGTCTCTTTTGTAATAAGGGCAGAGAAGTAGAATTAACTGTTTCTGGCTTCATATCAAGGTTATGTAGGTTAAACTGAAAAATGTTGATGCATTCCTATATGCAGTTAATGGATGTTTTATGCAACCATTGTTTGACATGAAACTATAATGTTTCTCTTTCTCCCATATTTTAGCTTGACTTTTAGTGATACCAATTGATTACATCTATCTAAGTAAAATAGTTCAATTGTTTATTCCCTCCTACTGAAAATACACTCATATGTTATTTTGTCCAAAATCAAATGAATTTTTCACCCTGTCTTTTAAGTATTACAACAAAAGCTGCAATGAAAAGTACTTAAAATTATACCAGCATGAAGGTTGTTTAAGTTAATATTGGTTTTAGATTAAAATTTCATATGCGTGTCCAGAACTGAATTATATAACACTGCTTAATACTGTTTCTAAGTGTATATTACAGGTGTCTCTAAAGTATATAAAGATATCTTGTGATTAAAGGCTGTTTTTTACAAGACCCCCATTGGTTTAGTAAACTGGGAAAAAAGTATTTTTTAACAAAAATATTACACGATTAATCGGAGAATGAAATCCTGAAAGATATCCCTGAAACAAAATTTGTCCATTTTTGTTGGATACTGTTCACAAATATTCAAATACCACTTTTATGAGTTTTGTTATGGAAAGCTTCATAATCCAGAGTGTCAACTAATCTCTAGTCATGAAGTCAGGATGAAACATTCAGATGTCCTTCGCTGAAGGAAATTACACCAGTTCTACATTTTTGCTTCATGGCTGCATACAACATAGGATTTTCTGGGGGGGGGGAAAAAAAAAAAAAAAAAAAAAAAGAAAGGTGCCATAACTTTCAATGAGTTCTGTTTAAGAAAACTTGAGTTTGGAAGGGGATCAGTCTTCCTTAAACAGTGATCACCTTTAAAACTTCAATGACATGCCAAAAGGCACTAGAGCTAGAGGAAAATTCAAGCCACTGCCATTATTTTTAAGTCTTATTGTTTAATTAGGCCATCTGTACAAGAATATATGGCTCCTGAAGCCACATGATCTCAAAAAAATGCAGGCCTCTTTTCAAGGACACCAGGGAATGCCTGACAGGGTATATTTATCCCATACATCCTGACAGCTGATAGTACCAGGTATCAAATTGCTTCTTGCAGACTGGAACCTCCAAATTGGACAAGATTTTAGAAAGTAAAAGTCTTTGTCTGCAACACTGCCTTATGTGAACCCCTAAACTCTGGGGAAATTAAAAAACATGCTATTTTGTCAGGTCTGTTGAATTAATTTATTAAAAATAAACATCATTACAACAGTGTGTGAAGGCAAGGGAACACCTAAAGCACCCCTAATGCCAGTCCCTTGTTCTCAATGAATCTTATGACTTGCTATGAAATATTTCTTGTCTAGATGTCTCCATAGCTGGGCTTTTCTGGTTGCTGTTGGCTGCAAAAGAAGGTTTTCACTGTTACAGTTTGTCTCAAAGTCCATGCATTTCTCTAGTGATCAGTGTGTTTCATTGTGGTGTATGTTGACTTAGCTGCTCTGCATCTATGTGAAAATGAAACAAGTTGGAGCCTTAAGCATCTCTGACATCGCTCCCTTTTACACAGAGATCTTGGAAGAGTTGACTGCTCTACTTGCTTTTACTTCTGTTAAAAATCAAATAATAATAATAATAACAAAAGAAAAAAAATGTTGTTATATACTCACACTTTTTTTTTTTCCTGAGAATAACCTCCTCTCCTCTCCTCTCCTCTCCTCTCCTCTCCTCTCCTCTCCTCTCCTCTCCTCTCCTCTCCTCTCCTCTCCTCTCCTCTCCCAGTGTGAAGAAGTTTAATCACACTTTGCTGGTCTTTTATGTAAATCACCCACAACATGTTAAAAAACACCACTTGTGGTTTCCTCATAACTACCTAGACTTAATGCCACAGCTCCTAATCTAAGGTTAATATGCCAAGGTTTTCCTGCCTGTCTGCTTTTTTTTTTTTTTTTTTTTAAGTCAAAAGATACACAGAAAAAAAATCTTGAAATACAGTTTGTAGAAAAATTAAAGATGAGCTTTTTTAACAAACTAGACTTTTTTTCCCTACATCTTTAAGACAGAGGCAACCAAAATTAAATAAGAAGTTAGAGACAAAGAGTTCTTCTCCCAATATCTAAAGAACTCCTGACAATTTAGGCAGATTGTTTGCAACTCAAATGCTGATTAAAAAGAAATTACAGAACATATGTTTACATGAATGATGTCTTAGGGTTGGCAGCATAAGTAGGAAGCATATTAGAGGCATACAAATTGTTGTGTTTTCACCACACCACTATAATACTACAGTTATCAGGATTAACCCTCATTATAAGTGGTCCATAGGCAAAGGAAACAAAAAAGTGAAATCACTCAGTTTATCAAAAGCTTCTATTCTGTTAAATACAGACCAACATTGCAAGATGAACATGACGCTGCACTAATCAGTTTTAAAGGCTCTGTCTGCTGTTTAAAGTGTAATGTAGAACAAGATAATCTAGTATACCTGTCCACTAGATTCTCAGACCTGAGAGAAAGGAAAACATCTCTCCATATATTTCTATAAAAATTGAGTCTGCCTTTTCTTCCATGCTTTTGTTTTCCTGTGAAATCAACAGCAGCTGTGCACACAGGGCCAGGGAAGTTGCCTTAGTGATTTTGTGGATCATCTTTTCCTTACAGATAAAAAGATACTAACACTTCCTTGCACATAGTGTCTTTTTGAACTGTCATAGATGCTTGATTAATCCTTGCTCAGTGAAAAAAACCTTCATGCTCTGCTCTTCATTTCTGTGGAAGCTTTCTTTCTGCTTCAGCTCCTCTTTTATTAACCCTGATCTTACCATGCAAATTACACAAGTTTTTGCACTTCTGGAACTTTCAAATTATATTTGATATTTGCGCACCATGAGAAAGCTTTCATGCATGATTGAGCCTGTTTACATTTTCCCCATCTGATTTGAACAGCTCAGATTTTATAGGTGTCTCTGACTCAGCTGAATGAGATAGCTCATCTCTGCACAATTAAGGCTTTCACAGTAGCCAGAAGTATGAAGAGAATGAAAAGGAAAACAAAGCTCCAAAGAACAGATTTCTACTTAAACAATTAAGTTAAACTTCTTTCAGAGATGCCATACAAATGAAAAAAAAAAATTGAACTGTATCTGCATTGCTTCGTTATTACATATCTCATAAAGGTCTCTAAATATTTGCTATTTTTTATTCCACTTACTTTGGTTTTGGTATTTTTTTCTTTCTAGAATGTATAGTTGCAATTAACATTTTTTGTAATAATTGTGTTGGGTTTTTTTTTATCTTTTTTTTTTTTTCTTCCTAGAGAGTCTCAAAACAGGAGGAGAATTGATGTTGTCATGGCAGCAAAAATTGAAAAGGTAATGGACACCGGTTGATAGAAAAATTATAACCTATCTAAACATATTGTCCAAAATGTTTAATTTATTGAAGCTAAAGGAAAACAAAGTATATTTTCCATTGATGACCTAATTCTCTTCCTTCTATAGAGAAAGTTCATTAATGTATACAAAATATTGGAAAGTCTATTATGCTACAACCCTAGAAATATTTGTACAAAACATATTTTAATCATAAACAATGATACACTGAAAGTTTCCTGGGTTAACCAACATCACGTGAGGCCAAGCCAAAACATTTTTCTGCCCACATTGATGAAACAGCAAAGGAATTTTGTTTCTCCTTCTTAAATCAAACACACTGATTCAACAGTTCTACCTAAAAAACTTTGTGAGAAGACATTCTTGTGTTTAAGATTTAAAACCCACAGAGATTTTAAGAGCAAATAAAGATTGTGCCAGATGCTGTACAAATCACATGTGCACAGTGAAGCACTGATCCCTGCTCAGACATACCTCAGTACAAATAAATAATATGTGGAGATGAAGCCTCCAAAGAGTTCCCTAGCAAAACCAGGAAATGCCTGATGTTATATTTCTGATGTTTCTAAGCACATCACTTAAAAAAAAAATAAACTCAGACCCAAAAGTCGAAAGTCTTCTAGCCATTCTTTCACATCATGAAGAAGGAGAAAGGGCAAAATTCCAGTTTTCCATCCCACTGCAAATCACCTTTAAAAGTGCATGCTTTTCCACAACCTCAATTCCTGTTCATTTAATTAAGAATGACAGATGCTCAACATCTGGAGAAAATAAGGTCCAATTTAGTGGCCACGTTGCACTGGTGGAAACTTCAGACTGTAGGTCTGAAGTTACAGAAAGTTTGAAGTAGATACTTAAGCCAGTTGAGTTGCTGAAAGAAATTACATGAAGACATGCCTAAAGGAACATGTGAAAAGAAGCTTTGACTTCAATGCTGTGTTTACATTTTTCATAGCAGTATGCAGCCAGTCAGCATGGTCATTCCTCTGAATCCCCCCTAGTCTTCTATCTCTGCCCTCTGTTATACCTGCAATCATATACTGAACAACCATAGTTAACTCATTTACTGACATTTTGCTATTGCTCATTTGGTACAACTCATTATGGTATGTTCATGCATGTTAAAAAAAAAATAAATAGCAAAACTCATATACTCCAAGACAGTAAATGAAAGAAAGAATAACATACTGACCAAAAGTGGGTTTACCACTTCTTAGATGTAATCTTGGGAAATGCTGAATTAAGTCAGATTTATCAAGTAGCCATCTTATGCAGTTGTTTAGCCTTCACACAACCCCTGCAGCCTTCCTTTCCTTACATTCATGAGGCCAATCCGCCACCAGCTACCCTCACACAGGCTTGCAACCCTATCTTCTCTGGGGATGTTTCCTAGTGCCCAGTGTGGTCTCACCTGTAAATGAAGCAGTGACTAATTTAGTGCTTATAGTGACCTTCAGGAAAATCACACACTCAGATGAAATCATAGGCACTGCAATACTGAAAATACTACACCCGTGTTTAGGAACCCAGTTCAGGACCAAGCAGGTAGAGTACTGATTAAGAATTCCTTGCAGATTTGTTTAAAAGTTGAAATAAGGACATGGCTGCTTAGTTGTCTGTATTTCATAGAATCATAGAATCATTAAGGTTGGAAAAGACCTGCAAGATTATCTGGTCCATCCATCCCCCTACCACCAATAACACCCACTAAACCATGTCACTAAGTACCACATCCAACCACTTAAACATCCCTGAAGACGGAGACTCCACACCTCCCTGGGCAACCCATTCCAATGCCTGACCACTCCTTCTGAGAAGAAATGTCTCCTAATTTCCAATCTAAACCTCCCCTGGCACAACTTGAGGCCATTCCCTCTAGTCCTATTGCTAGTTTTCTGTGAGAAGAGGCCGATCCCCAACTCCCCACACCTTCCTTTCAGGTAGTTGTAGAGAGCAATAAGGTCTCCCCTGAGCCTTCTCTTCTCCAGACTAAACAACCCCAGTTCCCTCAGCCGCTCCTCACAGGACTTGTGTTCCAGGCCCTTCACCAGCTTTGTAGCCCTTCTCTGGACATGTTCCAGGGCCTCGATGTCCTTCTTGTACTGAGGGGCCCAAAACTGAACACAGTACTCGAGGTGCGGCCTCACCAGAGCAGAGCACAGGGAGATAATCACCTCCCTGGTCCTGCTGGCTTAACATTATTCCCGATATAAGAAAAAAAAATGTCCCAGTGTTGACGTCTTATATCTATACACCTGATACTCCTCTTTCTAAGGTAATGGGAGCTCAAGGACAGCCAGTGTAAAGACACTCCCAGATTCTGTAGTCCATGGAGGGCCTGTGCATGAACAGGTGGAGATTAACTGAAGGAACTGTGGCCTATGGAGAACCCATGCTGAAAAAGAGGAGGTGAGGGAAGATGTTGTTTAATCTTTTGTCTTTGTTTCTCACCATCCAAAACTATTTTAATTGGCAATAAATTAAATTAATTTTCTCCAAGTCAAGTCTATTTTGCTCATGGTGGTAATTTGTAAGTGACTGTCTGTCTTTATCTTAATCTTTATCTTAATTTGTAAGTCTCTGTCTTTATCTCAACCCATGAGCTTTTCCATCTTATTTTCTCCCTCCCATCCTGTTGAGGAGGAAGAGTGAGAGAATGGATGGGTGGGTGTCTGGCAAGTGGCCAAAGTGAACCCAATACATCATGTAACTAATGTGCTTTGTCGTCTAATAGAAATGTAGCCAAGGTGACATGATGCCTCCAGTGGTTGTTCTCTTTTAGTCTGCTTTCTTCATGGGATGTAAAATTCATTAGCCATTCTAGCAAATTGGTTCACAGAAAAAAAAAATAATAAATTGTGCTGTAGATATGTGTTTAGCTTCTATATAGTAAAATATATTGAATAAATACTGTAGAAGACATTTAGCCACAGTGCATTATCTACAGCAGTTAACTAACTTTGAGGGGACTTTTCAGCAGTTTAGCAGTGTGAGAATGTGTATTTGAGAGAGGGAGAGAGAGAAAGATGGGGGGAGAGGAAGAGAGAACTAACTTTATTGAAAGTTTTTCACCATCGTACGTAACTAAGCTAAAAATTAAGTGTTTTATGAAAACAGAAAATAGTCAGTTTCTTCTAGGTTCTTCTGCCTTACCATAAAGTATATCCATTGTACCTTTTTCCATCTTGGTCTAGAAATAAGATTATGTATAACCAGCATTGGAAAAAAAAAAAAAAATCTTCTGGTATTTCCAGATTTTCTAAATGCTAGTCCAGGTTTCTGGACCAGTGGTTATCTGAAGCAGTCCTCCTACTGCAAATGTGCATTTTCTGTTTTACAGAGGAAGTCTGGGATCATTGCAGGTGCCAGGAAAAGTTTCATAACCCCCAAAACTCAATAGTGAGCATAAGGGCTGGAGGGATGAAGTATACCTGTATTGCTCTCAACATTTTGTCCAGAGAATTCTTTATAAATAGATGAATATGATCAGTCCAGAGGAAAATGAAACATCTCTGCCTTTTTGGGATAGATCTTGCTACAAAATTAACACGAGCATAACTGGCATGGATTTGTTTTCTGACAGTGTTATGGCTGTGGATTGTAACTGAGACATAATTTTACTCTTGCTAATTTCTACTTAATATGAGATTTGCGAAGTGGAGTTTTCTGGGTACCAAACATAGTCTGGCAGTAAAATGAGTCCTTAAAATGCCATGGAGCAAATTTGAGTTTTGACTCTTTCTGGTAGAAAGCATTGTTCTTCATAAAAGAAGAAAATTGCATGGTTATGTATTTTCTTTAATATTCTCCCTGTTACTGACAGTTGTAAGCAAGGTTGTTTCCTCCAAACAAGGTGCATCAAAACACAACCTTTCCAGACCACCTATAGTGCAGAATATCCATTTAGATTTAAAATATGTTTTACCTGTTAATCCTGTTAAAAAAAAAAAAAAAAAAAAAAAAAAAAAAGTAAGATTCAGTTGGATTTTTCAGATTCAGTGAAGACAAAGCACTTTGTTTTCAAAGTTTAAAAAAAGTACCCCCTTTCCAAAAGAGCAGTGACAATTTGGAAGCAGCTAAACTAGAAGACTTGTTTTGCTAGACCAATTTATAACATATCTGTTGGATTAAGAAAACTTAGAAGGAACAAGATAGGAAAGAAAAATGACTCTTCAGATAAAGCTTAAAATCTTGTAATAGGTCAAAAAGCTTTGTGTATGGGAAAATGTGTATGGGAAAGATATTTAATGTAAATTTAATGTAAATTAGATAGTTACAAAATAGTTAAATTAATGGAATCAGGAAGAAAAATTAAAGCTGGGTCATTTTCATATAACTAAAATTTTCAGTCTGAACAATGACGAAGTTAGGAGAGTTTTTGAAGGGAAATATCTTTAATGTCAGTTATTTTTTTTTCCCAGGAAGGGTAATGCTTGAACCGTATCCTCGAATGTCAGCTTTCTTAGAAGACTAAGTGAATTCCCCCATTATTGTGAATGCCTTGTGCATGCCTTGTCCATGCCTCCCATGCAAGATCAGCTGTACTTAAACTGTTAAGGATGCTTTGTCTAACCTGTCCTTGGAAGCTACCCCAAGGGGCAAATCCCACATCCTCCCTAAGCAATCTATTCAAGACCTTGCCTGTCTTCACAATTACAATTTCCTCCCTATATTTTAATCTTATTTTGTGAAACTTAAACCAATTTCCCCTTGTCCCTCTCAGAGAGGATATAAACCACTGTTTATTCTTCTTCATTACAAGGTCTTGTGCATATGTAAAGGCCTGACTCGCCCCAGGGACACCCTTTTTCCTCAATTATATGAAGCCCTGCTTCAATTTTCTTCTTCCTGAGGTCATGTTTCTTGGAGTTCATTTGTTTTATTCCACTTTCTCCTACTTTTTATTCTTAAGAATTGTGAACACTGTAATTTCACAACTATTCTCCCACAAGCTGCCTTTCAAGCAACGTACTGCTGATAAGTTCTTTGAAGAGAGGGAAGGATTTACTTGACAAGGTGTTAATCACCATACTAGTTTTCCAAAAGATGCTTGGGTATCTGAAGTTCTCCATCAGTATTAAGTCCTTTATTGCACCAGATATCCCAGGCCAGATGTTCAATGGCAAACTTCAGCATTGGATCACTCCTTCCAACCTTCTGTCATTGCCTAGGGATTTCAACAGGCCTATCATCCCTTCTATTTTGTACTTCAGAGCATGTATACATGGTCGTGAAACTGCAAGATTTGTAAAAACACATTGAACCAATACCAGAAAGGACTTGTATTTGTCAGGACAATCATCCTAACATAAATGTATGTAGCTGCTGTATCTATGCCAGCCAGGCTTGAGATTGTTTCAACAAATGTCAAAATAGGATGCATCTGTCACTGACTTGTTTGCTGCTTTACTGCTATCCCGCTTCCAGCTCCTGGGTACCACACTGACAGCCACATTTATGTGATTCCCCTACATACAAAAGGCTGCTCCTTAGGTGTAATTTATGTATCATCTGTTTTACATCCTCAGAGACTGTCCCATTAGTTGGAAGTAATACTGCCTTGTGCTTGGATCACTTTCTGACTCATGTGCATCTGTTTAATGTATTTCTTTCCAGGATTGTTTAGACATCAAAACAGTGCTTGTTCCAGGTCATCTTATTGTACAATTATTTTATTTTATTTATTTATTTTTATTGACAAAGCTCAAATCAGATAAAAAAGTCAGGAATACTTTAGCCATGCTTCTTTCTTTGTTAAAATCACATAGAAACAAAAACTCTGCCTTTCTTCCTTCCTGCTTAGTTCACTAAAAAAATGCATTTCAGTGCACTGAATAGCTGCAAAATTTCTTTATTCTCCTTAATGATTCCCCAGTATTGTCTGTTATCTGTAAGCTGGTTCATGTCACTGTTGGTTTGTGTGGCTGTGCAGTGAAACATTGTTTTTCCTTCAAAGGTGTGGTGATTTACCAACTGTACCATGTGCTGCTGTCAGGCCCTGGTTGCACAGGACAGAACCCAGATAAGGGTCACCAAAACCCAGCAGGATTGTGTCCATGGGCTGACAGAAGACACCGCACTACATAGGCAGACTTTATTTAAAGAACTGATAAATTAACATTATTTTAAGTGCAATTTCTCTGCAAACAAAGACCCTTTGCCCTTTAAAATGCAGTGTATGATATAAATTGAACATCTCCATTCCCACAATGAGGATATTCTTTTTTTAAAAATAGGATCATTTGTAAGAGAATCTTGTTCAGTCATTTATAAATAGTCACCTCCGTAAACCAAGAAATAACCTTGTTTAAAAAACTACCAACATTGTTGTTCTGTTGTCACCTGCTGGTAATTGAAAATGTGTTTCTGTCAGTTCCCCCTAAGACAGAATGTAATTCTTTCTAAGATCTTGATCTTAAATTGGCAAAAAAAAAAAAAAAAAAAAATCAGTGATAAAGCAGCTAGAAGTTGCTACTTGTTCTTTGCACTAGTGATATTGATACTGCCCTTTCTTATGATCTAAGACATTATTCTTACTGGCTCCTGGAAGGCAGCAGTGCAGTCCTATTTTTTCATTGTTTTCTTTTCCTGAATTGGTATTGAACACTGCTTTGTACCAAAATGAGAGGACCTGCATTATGAGAAATGAAAACAAAAACAATCCAAAATCATATGGGGCCAAATCTTGAAGTCTTGCCTTAGCTTTTAGCTTTGTCATTACTCATATGAATTCAAAAAGGATTTTACCTAAGTAGATTTTACCAAGAATTAAGAAAAACTTTGCAATTAAAGCTGGGGTTTATAGTTAGAGTATTAACGAACCCCCTATTTCTCTGCTTCTGCTTCTCAGAGTTAATCTGACTTTTCTTCATCTGGTCTTATAGTGATATGGAATTAAAAAACAGTATTATTCATACTGTTTTGATCTACTATCCTGAGAAAGGAAACAGGCCTGTAAAATGAGAATGGGAGATGGGTTGTGCCAGTGCTGAGAAATACTGCTTTGTAGCTTCTGGACTTGAGGTGCCTCATGCATGACGAATCATAGGAAAGGTGGCATAGGAGGCATGGCCATCTCCATTTACTCTTGTGGACCACTAAAGATCAGCTGAGCTAACAGGAAAGAAGACTATTTATTCCCAGAACAACCCCATAGATCCCAAAAAGCTATATAACAGATTCTAAAAATAACCATTCCTCCCTGTGGTGTAAATATGCACACTTTCCTCCAGGCACATTCTTCTTGAGTTACCAGGTCTAACAGGCAACCACATAATTCAGTTCAGCAAAAGTAAGAGAAGGGAAGCCAAGCAAAGGATCATAGTTAAACTGCATCATTTAGAGAAACTGAGATTCATCACTAAAACGTCAGTCTTAAAAGGGATGGTCTTGCTAGACAATTTGTGTTATGTCATACATTAGCCAAGTTACAAATTCTTGGCTAATATTTTCATGACTTCAGGTATTTTTTTGTTTCTTTATGACCATCACTTCTGCTTTTGTCTGTCCCACTCTCATTCACTCCTCAAACACACTTTCTATTTTTTTTTTTCAAGATCCATTAATCTTTGCTAAAAGTTTTTCTTAACTAGTAGTAGAGGTTAGAGGACCGTTTCCAACACACTTGAACTCTTTTGGAAATTTTAGCACTCAAAAAATGTGTGATATCAGCTGACTTGAAGGTTTGGTTTTCTGTCTATCTGCAGAGATTATCACACAGGCAATAAAAGTTTCTCCATAACTCTACCAGTATATCTCACTTATGTGAAAAGGCTGCTTCTGGGTCATGGGGGTAATGCAATTCATTCACTATCGTCCATTCCACCCTGGTTGTCTCTGTGCTGGGAGTGGTAAGAGGCTCACTACAATCCGAAGGAAGATTTTTGATGTGGACAAGCGTCTTTTATGCTCTAGACTAGAACCAATGGTTCATATCCATTAGACCAGCAAAAGAAAGCAATCAGATGGCAATGATTTTCAATCACTACTGGTTCAGGGTTAGATTCAAACAAGTGACCTGGAGGTGAAATGTTCCACATCCCATTACTGATCCTCTAAATTATTCTTCCCCCACAGATGAGACTTGACACACATAAAAAAGTAGCTTGTGAGGAATTGCAATAGAAAAACTGAGACAGTAGTTCATAATAGATGTGGATTTTGTTAGCCCTTTATGCCAGGCATTATTGCTATAGTATAATGATAGGACAAAATTATTGATTGTATCTAGTGACTCATAACCAAGTAACCACATACAGCATACCCAGTTTATGAACTAATTCAACTGCTTTATAGTATAAAGCAATTTATTTCTCTTTATATAAAGAGAATACTAGAATCTCTGTGTTTTAGAACTACTTAAAAACAAAAAATACCTGACAAAATCTGTTTCCTCAAAGCAGAATTTATTCGTAAGATTTTTCTGTCTTTATCCCCTTTCTCCAATAACTTTAAAATAGCTAGAAGGATTTTTCAGAAAATTCACCTCTGGGGCGTGACTAAATCTGAAGTGGAGAAAAAGTGCTGTAGAGAAAAAAAAATGTGGAGAAAAAAAAATGAAATTCCAAAATAAAATCTGCTGTAACAGATACTTTGGGGGACTGGGGTTAGTGAAAAAAGTAGGAAAAAACTTAGACATTTTCCTTTGCTCACTAGACCGTTATCTGCCTCATTGGAGAGGAATATAAACATCAAATGTGAGATCTGAGGAAAAACAAGCACTTCAAAAGACTCTCATCATTCTCCTTCCTCCTATCTGCCTTTCTGATGCTACAAAGCATTTGGTAGCTCCTCCTGGGGCTCTCCCCTGCCTACTCAGCAGCCCCAACTCATGCCCATGCACAAACACACCAAAGGTACTACCAGTGCAAGAGCACAACAGACTGGTCCTGTTTCAAACAGGAGTCAACAGCTTTGTGTTTGTCCAGGCTTGAAACAGTTTGAATCTCTGAGGGACTGAGTGGAGTAACTTTTTGAAGATTTGTGTTTTATGCTTACCCAATTGCCTTTTATTTTTTTTTTAAGTGCAGCTTTTTGTTTGTTTGTTTGTTTGCTTTCCATAGAGTAGGCAATCAGGAGGTAAAGAAGTGAAAGAAGGGAAAAACTGGCAAAGAGTACTTTCCCTACTATTCCAATCTCTGGCAATCAGCTTGATGCAGCAAAGAGAAAACATGCAACAGCGCTGGAAGAGCAAAAGTGCTCTGCTCTAAAAATATGTGACAGTGAGTGATGCAAAAGGATGTAGGCAGGGAAGTGAGCGCTAGTAACACTTTCGAGGATCAATCAAGTGCTTGCCTTTTTGCTGTCACTTGAACTGTGGTGCCACTCTTACAGGACTTCAGACAACTGTTTGCTGAAGCACTTATGAAACCCAGCAGCTCCACTCTGCAAGGATGCGTGAAAAATAGCAAATAGGGAAAATTTTACTTTCTTCCATGTAAGAAAAGCTGGCTGAGTCTGGCATTAAACAAACCCTTCCTTAAAAGAATGTAAGATTGCTAGCACACCGAGAAGCCAGGTGAGCTGTCAAAATTTAGATCCAGACCGACTTTGAAGTGTATTGGGACCTCGGTTACATAATTAAGTTAGACGGAGCAGACTCCTTCACAGTATTAACCAGCCCATATATAACTTGCCGATTGCCCTCTAATGAATATATAGGATGAGGGAAATCATCTTTCTCTCCGCAGAAGGAATCTGTACAGCTAATTTGGAATAGACAATTTTTAGATAGCTTGTACAAAGGCAGGTGAAACCAACCTGTAGTATCTTTCATATAATCGATGTCCTACTAACACTAAATTTATTAAATTAAATTTAAAGATCAGAAGAAGAGAATTTTAACAGAAAGATCTGAAAATAGATGGATACTTAGCAAGACAGAGACAAAAAATATTGTTCCAGGATGAAGGTGACCCAGAGAAGAAGGCTTGCATTCAACAGCAGCCAGGTTGTATTCTGGGGGAGAAAAAGAGGCTTTTAGAAATCTTATTGCATATGAATATTAGAAAGTATGTTAGCAAAACAAACAAACAGAAACACTACCGTTTTAACTGTGTTATTTGAAATGTCATTATTTAAGAACCAGTATAGAGGCTGTGAGGAAGGGGAAGATGTTAACAGAGAATTTAGAGACGGAGTGTTGCTGTGGACAGGAAATACTTTACCCTAGATGACTGTGCTCTCCAGCGGATTCAGTGAAGGACTAGGGGGTCTTTTTTAAGCCCAGCTTGAAAAGGTTCAACACACCACATCTTGGACAGGTTCACAGGGAGAGGTTGCCATCTCTCATCTCTAAGCTAAGCTTAAGTCTAATGTAAACATAACACTGTTTGTTGCTTAAGTGCTGTCACTAACAGTGCTTCTCCTTCTAGTAGAGGATAATTAGTGTTATTCAGCATCACGATTTATCAAGAACATAATGAGAATGTTTACACGATGGGAAAGGGAAAAAGTTGAAGAAAAGCACTATTTAATACACTCAGTCGCTCTGGGGATAAAAATATTTAATTGTCCAGAAGGCAGCTATATAGCACCATTGGTTGAATTGGTCTACGTATCAGGAAATTGTTATTTACTCAGCAGGGAAGTGTTTATATGGCAGAAGCAGGATATGCCTTGGAATGATGGTATGGAGAAAGAAAGATCTAAGGAAGAGCCACAAGCAAGTAGACTGAAAATTAGAAAACAGATTAAGTGTTTGCAACCCAGAAACTGGTAGCCAGCTACAAGACACCATTACCTTGAGATAGCCCTAAGCTAGGATGGTCTTTTTTCCCTGGAGACACAAGCATCTTCCAGGCTGCAAACAGGAAGCAAAGTGCACCAGCAGATATCCACCTGTCATATACAGGGCACATGACTACTCATCTGCTGCACTCACAAATCTGTGTTCCTGCCAAAGCCTTGCAGTATTGGACTGGGAGATTTTATGAATAACTTTTGAATAGCTCGAGATTTTCCCTCAGTACTACAGAATCTGATAAAGATCTTGGTACTTCCATACCTGGCTGGAAAGGCTTTGTGGAGGGGAAAGGAGACAAGTTTGACAACTTTCAGGCTTCAATCAGTTAGAAGATTAAACTGATAAGGCCATGTACAAATCCACCAACACTGTGGCTGAGCCTGACTCCGTGTGTCTGTGTAAGTGGTGATCCTGTTTGTAGTCAGTCAGCTGCAGAACACTTTATTCAAATTCCTATGACGAACCTGCTCAAGAAACACCTCTGAACAAGAGAAAAAGTCTCTAAATACATGAAATCAAACCAGACTCCTTCATGAGAGGTGGCTACCTGTCCAATTTGCTCAGCCTTGGACATCATCTCATCATTTCTTCCAGTGCCTAAGAGTAAATTGATGAAATATGCAGAACCAGGGAGATTAAAGAATATGTTAAAGGCATTATACATCATGTGCTTGCCATTGACAACACTAAGTTTTATGTCTGTGAATTTTGTGATCTTGTTCACCATAAGCAGCATAAAAATGTATGAAGAGGAACTAATATATGTTTATTTCTAACTGATGTACTATAGCTGAATTAATACAAGTCAGCACCAAAAATCACCCCATTAGAATATCAAATCCCATGCAAGTGTGACATAAAATGATCAAGTGGAAACACAGGACAGCATTGTGTGATCCTGCGTGGGGATGTACTCCATTAGCCCCTTTGTTTGTCAGTGGGAACTCGGGGGGGTCTGTTGGAATATAAGCAACGTGAGAAATCAAGGGGCATTTTCCAAGTCCAGCAGTTGAGATGTAATAAAAGATCATGTCTTTGCTTAAATTCTGGCTCACAGAGCTGGCACAATACTTGCCAAGACCATGAAGTGCCCAGAACTTAACAGCTTAGAAGTTCCTAAGTCCAACCTCCCCCTTCCTCTGCCATGCTCCTTGCTGTGAAAAGAAAAATATTGGAAGGTTTTGAGAGGCTCCCCAGATTGACGTCTGCTGTTCGATACCCACCTAATGAGCTGCTTAACAACTGTTACTAAAATTAATGAGTCAAGTCACAGTTGTAATTACCATATTGCAGATCGCAGTATTGTATTAGATTACCATGGACTTCTATTTAGGAATATTTACACCATGACGACTGTTTAAAATGTGCACCAATGTTTTAGCAGATTGCATTGCCTCTTAGCCCATATTTATTAGGGTAGGCAGGAATTATAGGAGTCTTATCATGAATTCTTTGGTTCCAGCTTGTGGGGATCGATGAAGAGTCAATCTAAATGTAAGAATATCCAGGTCTTGAAAAATGCACAAATGATAAAAATAATAGTAATAGTCATGTATGAGAGAAGACACACCAGAGGAACGAGGATCTGGTAATGACAACAGTAATCTGGGGCCAGAAGCAGACGCTTCACTATCAGTATATATTAAAGTAACTGTGCGTAAATGACTTAGATTTAAATTCTACTTCAAGAGAAAGTGAAATGCCCAGAATACAGCGTTCTGGGATTTTAGGATAACCAAGAGTAGTTTCCTTATTTAAAGCCACATTTTTTTCTGTGTAGAAAGAGGTAAGGAACAGAGCTCTACACAACAGCTTTCTATACATTATCTTGAAAGAACCGTAATTCTACCTTCCTCCTTTCTTTGGTGATGAACAAATTACTTTCTTTGGTAATGAACAAATCTTCTCTACTTCACGAAATTAGATGATGTGGAAATAGCAGGGTTTTTCTGCTTTGGGGTTCAGCTCCTTTTGTTTATCACTAATAATGCTTCAGTAAGCAGTGATACATATACACACATATTTGTGTACATATATTTGTATACACACATATACATATACACACATATATAAAAGCGGCACCTGAACAAGTGCAATGAATACAGCTGTTGGAGGGCTGCAGCTGTCCCTGAAGCCAGACACCTATCAGGAGGCATTGCCTGAAGCCTCTCCTCCACCTGCCCACTTCCATCTGCCTTCCTGCAGCCCCAGCACTTCACCACATTTGTAGAACAGAGCTGGCCCATGTGCTTCCCTATTGCTCCCACGCAGGTCATGGGCAAGGTACCACAAGCAGGGTGTGCACACATTCATGGTGTGTGACAAGTAACTCAGATTCACAATGAAAGAGTATTTGGAGCACTTATCTTTGAATCTTGCAATGGCAGTTTCAGAAGGGTTTGTCTTGCTTCCCCCATTTCCTTCTCCAAAGAGAGCCTGTTAGCACAGACAAATGAGTCAAGTCAATAACATCCACCCAGATAGGATATATTGAACCAATTCAAGGGTAGGTGGATAGCAGCTGCGGTCCTGCCTGTGAAATACTATAGTTGTTGCCATTGTGCAGTGAGTCATCAAGCCCCTTTTATTTACACTTTCATATAACTGCTGGCAAACACTGATTTATGTGCTGAAAGCTGGGAAGTTGGGTATGTTAAAGAAAGAAACAAACATGTGCATGCACAGAGCAGCAACCTATCTTCAGTTCATCCAGGAGGATTTTAAGCCATGCAGACCTGAAACAGATTGACCTTTTATTACTTTTGAATTGAGGACAGATTTCCCCTTTAAAGGCTCAATTATATTGCTGGGCTTGTTGCTTTTTATGATTTCAGAAGATGCCATGGTAACTTGGGCAATGAATCTTAGCTTAGGCTGTTTCATGTGCTGAATTTCAAGCTCTGAACTGTAGTTTGCAATTTTAATCAATATGGTGTTTGCAAAATTACTCTATTTTATTTAGTCTTGAAGAACATTTATAGCAGACAAGTTACAAGGACTGATATTTGACAACATGGTTCAGATTAATGCCTGATTTTGCCCATTGGAGAAAATGGTGTTATTCTGGAAATATGTGCTTCTTGGCCTTTATGGAGAGCTGGATAGATTAATAATATCTGAAGTTCAGCTATGAAGAGATATTTTTCTGTCAAATTCATTCTATCCAGCATTCCTGATTGGTATATCATCCCTGATTTTTCTAAGAGAAATTTAATTATGTGGACACCTAGACAGAGCCTTTTATTCATTTTCTCTCTAGCTGCAGAAATGCTTGTCTTAGTTGCCTAATGTTTTAATAATCTATTGACCTGCTCAGGAAATAGGCACCTGGATGCTAAAGATCTTTTGCACTGTGGTTAAAAGAAGGTCCTGAAATAGATGTTTGAAGTAAGTCAGTGCCAGAGTACTGTGCTAGTGTGCATGATGGGATCAGTGTTTACCATTCTGTGTATATTTTAGAAGTGTAAAAAAGTATGAGTAAACATTATACATCCAAGTCTGCATTTGAAACCATGACTGCCTAGGTAATAAGGTTTTCCTAACTGAGGATTTTTCATAACACCAATTAACATACAGTCAGTCCCTTTGACTGCTGGTTCAGAAAAAATCAGATTTATTTCAAAGTATTATTTACTTAGAAGGAAAGGAGGGAGGGAAGAAAGAAGGGGGTGGAAGAAGAGAAGAAAGGAAGATCAGGGAGAAAGGAGGGAGGGAGGCACGAAGATAGTAAGCAAGCACGCAGAGGCGCACATAACCCCCTAGTCAATGTATGTTATATCCTTATTTTCACAAGTTTCTCCAATATCAGTGTAAAGAAGATGGGTTTTTTATAATTTTCATATTAGCATATTAATCTGTTGATTTAGTCAGAGAAATCTCTGCTGTTTTCCTATGTGACAGCAACTACACGATGAGATTTTAAAAACTGGAATGGCAGATGCTCTAAAATAAATTGTTTATTCAGATTCTAAAATATTGTTTCTCCTTCTCTGGTTTAAAGCAGGTTAAAAAAAAAAAAAACACACACACACAAAAAAAAAAAAAAAAAAAAAAAAAACACCATTTTCCCTTATTTAGGGAAAAAAGGTTAACAATTATCTGACCAGTCATTCTGTGTCACTGAGTACAAGCAAATCTGGCATGTGAATCCTTGTCCTTAATTTTATTTTTAGGCGTCTAATTTGTTTTCCCATTTGATGATATCTTCAGCTGAAATCGTAGGCTGCTGATCTCGTTTTTTTTCTCCTGCAGTGAATGTAATTGGACACTCTTAACCATGGCACAACTGTTCTAAATGACACAGAAAGTAAACGAAGGCTGCTAGATTAAAGAGAAGTCTTTCAATAGATTTGTGATTAACTTGCAACTATAATAAGAAATTCCATGAAAATAGGAATGAGTAGGAAAAGTTAACCAGCTAAGACAGGAAATTATTTCAACAGCAGGGGGAAAAAGAAAGAAAGCAAATATAGTCTCTTTACAGATACACTTCTGACATCAGCTGTTTCTCAAGAGCAATAGACTAGAGCTAAGCAAAAGAGACCTGTAGGGCTAAAAGATACAGTTCAGATTAGAGATCAGGATTTGAGTACTGGTTCTCATCGCTAGCTTTCTGCATAGTTCTAAAAATAAAAAATAAAAAAAAATAGTGCTTCAATTTCTCTTCCTTCCACTCTGCTTAACCTATAAAGTCATTAAGAGTTTGTGTAAAGGTTAATGCCAGTTTCTCCAACCTGGTAGCTACAGATCTAACTGAACAACAGATAAAGTTTTCCATCCTCACATATCTCAGCCATGTATCACATGTCATTGATTGCTCAGTATGACAAAACATGCAAAAGATGAAGCCTATGTCCGGCTGTTATGAGCACAAGGCTATACATGGCTTTAATTAAAAGTAAAGTCAACCTGATGCCCACAGATAGTTCAGAGCAATTCAGTGTTTCAGTAGGGAGCTTCTGTGTAAAAAAGGAAGAGAGATGAGAATTGAAACCAATAATTCTTTGAGTAGAAGAATTAATGAACCACATCTCTTTCTTGAGTAGAGTCTCTGCTATTCTAATAAAAGGTCAGATTATTGTTCTTTCCACTGGCAAAGGCAGTAAAAGAACCTCTCTCTATTTTCACAAAACTCATAGAAATAAACTAATTTCTTCACCTCTATTTATTTGTTAAAATTTGCTTGAAAATAGCCCATGGATTTGAAATTTATCAGGAAACAATCTCCTCTGAGACAAAACACTCAGCCAAAGTGCTTGCATAATGTTTGTTTTCTTGGAAAATCAGTTTTTTTTAAAAAAAAAAAAAGAGAGAGAGAGAGAGACAGGAAGAAGAAAAGAAAGAAAGAAAGAAAGAAAGAGAAAGAAAGAAAGAAAAAGAAAGAAAGAAAGAAAGAAAGAAAGAAAGAAAGAAAGAAAGAAAGAAAGAAAGAAAGAAAGAAAGAAAGAAGAAAGAAACTCATTATTTCCATTAACTTAGCTTGCAGAGTTTCGTAGTATGCATTCCCAGATGAGCCAGTCACTGGCTATTCCCACATGGCCAGTTCCTGTTCTATGTAGGCAACAGTTCTAAAATGAAGAACAATTTATGTTAAGGGTTTGAACATCCTTCTTTTATCGCAAGGTGCTCCATATAGGTCAAGTTTATACCTACTGTATAAACTAAAGTAAAAGGAATTGTTTCAGAGACAAGTTTGCCCTGTAAGCTATCTCCTGTGCTTGTCTCATTTTGGATCAGCTATCATCTTTGTCCCAGGTAGTTTTGATAACCTAAATCTTTTCAGGATGCTCTCTTTTGATAACTTGTTTTTTTCTTGTACCATTCGCTCATTGGAGCATTGGCAGCAGAGTGTTCTCCCTTCCTGGGCTGAATATAACTTCAGCCAGTAACATGAGTACAAAATAAATGGTATAGTAAGTATTAAGTTTCCTTGTTCTATTTCAGCCAGTTACATGAAGTCAGACAGCTACTCTTTATCCCTTACAGACTCTGTGAACTCAAGGAGCTCACAAAGGAATAACAAAGAACTGTTTGGCCTGTACTGTTTTACTGTTTTTTTTTATCAAGTACAATAATGTTGGGCTGCAGCCTGCAGGCATGTTGCTACTGTACCCAATTCTCTGTTCTTAAAAATAAATAAGTATTTTTAAAAAGAGCATACTATTTTGTGGGATCTAAAACATGGGGAAAAAGAAAAAAAAAAGTGAAAGTTGCAAGGACATGGATACTGTCTGTGCAAAATAGGTTTGCAATGTCCTTAAGTTCGTTCCTTACGTTTTTATACACTTCACTTTTTACATCCTGCCAGAGAGATCAATATGAGCATCCCTTTGTTTAAGAAAAAATGGATTTCAATTATTTTCATTAGAGCAAATAGCATATTTCCCTTATGCATTACAGAGAAGAAGGACCATAATGTAAAGATCAGATCAAGGTGGGGGACAAATGTTTCATAAGTCCCTCCAGATTACAGCAGAAGGTTTCTTGAACAGACACTATTCTACCTACTAATCTCAACCCTCTAATCACCACTTCAGATCATGCCTGCACGTGGTCCTTCTTATGAAAAATCAGAAATCTTTTGCCAAAAATAAAAATAAAAATGAATAAAGTTATTGCAATACTTAGGACTATTATCAAAGCAGGTGTCTCTGAGGCTTGGCTCAGACACGAGGTCCTGTACGGAATACGCATGAAGACTGAACTCTTTTGACCATAAAAAAGACACTGTAGCCAGACTGGAGTCAATATAACCATCACACTACCACACCAAGGAAGGAACAATGTAAGATCTGAGATCTTGATTTTATAGGCCTGCAGGGACCTATCACTCTAGATGTGTCTCACCAGGGCTAAGTGGAGGGGAAGGATCACCTCCCTCTACTTGCTGGCAACACTTATTCTAATACAGTCCAGGATGGCACTGACCTTCTTTGCCACAAGGACAAATTTCTGGCTCATAGCCAGGTACCCAGGACCCTCAGGTCATTCTCTGTAGAGCTACTCTCAACCAGTGAACTCCCAGCCTGTGCTGGTGCATGAGGTTATTCTGCCCCAGAAGCAGAACTTCCCTTTGTTGAAATTCATGAGGTTCCTTTGTGCCCATTTCTCCAGCCTCTTGAGATCTTTCTGAATAGTCATCCACTTTACCAGTCAATCCTCCCAGTTTTGTACTGGCAAACCTGCTGAGGGTGCTATCATCTATATCATTAATGAAGATGTTAAACCGTCCTGACCTCAATACCAAACCCAGGATGTACCACTAGTGACTTGCCTCCAGCTGGACTTTGTGCTGCTGGTCACAACCTTCTGAGCCCAGATCTTCAACCATTTTTCAGTCCACCCTCACTGTCTGTACTCTGATCCATACTTTGTCCGTTGGAATAATGTTATCAGAGACAGTATCAAAAGCCTTACTAAAGTTGCAGTAAACAACATTCACTGCTCTCCCTTCATCTAGAAAGCCAAACAATTCTCTCACAGATTATCAAGAGTGACCTTTCAGTAACACCAGCCAGTTCCCTCAGCGCTTGTGGGTGCAACCCGTAGGGCATCATGGGCTTGCGTATGTCCGGTTTGTTTACGTGTTCCCTAACCAAAGGTAAGGATTGCTTGCTCCAGAATATCCCTCTGGTATTGGGTCTGGGATTCTGAAGGCCAGTCTTATCAGTAAAAACTGAGGTGAAGAAAGCACTGAGGCAGTCACCACTGGTCTTCAAAGCAGGTGCTATGAGAAGCTTTCTCCAACCAGATCAGCATCACTGTTTATGTCCAAATGAAGGAGTACATGTTAAACGTTGGTCTCTACAGGCTGTCACTGCAGACAGAAACATACACGAAACACGGTGAGAAAACCAAGCAAAACATGTTTCTAGATTGTCTGAATGTGTCATCTAGACAACAAGAATGCATCCTAAAGTTTTCATTTGGCTTCACGCCATTCAATTTACCTGCTAAAGTGGCTTTCAGTCTTCAGAACTACCTAGCAGACTCTTCACATAAACATCATAGCTATACAGAAGGAACACAAGGACAGAGGAACTCAGACCATGTTAACTTAAAGAAACAAGCAGGGATACGTATATCAATACATGCTGGGAATGAACAATGTCCCCAGTAAGAATCAGTGTCCTTCCATGTATCTCTGAATCCTCACACAATCTGTTAAACAAACTCCAGCTGAATGGAGGATTAAGAAAAAGCTAAACATCAGGATTTTAAGACAGTAAACCATGGACATAATGCGAAAACACAAGTAGATGGAAATCCCAGATTTTGCTTTTAAAAAATGAACCACTCTTTACTCAGATAGGATTAGCATGTTCATGCAGGGCAAAATGCAATCCTTTGAATCATCTCAAAGTTTCCAGAGTTTTTCGCAGCCCCTCAGGTCATCTTTCTGCTATTCACAGCATCCCCTGCCTGTAGCCTCCTCAAATGTTGCTCCTCAGAGACACTTGCCTGGCTATTGGTGAGAGCATCTCTGCATTGTTAATGAGCAGACTTCCTTCCATACAAGATGCTGTACTCTCATCTGATCCTATTTCCTACCATCCATCCATTCAATCATATCCTGCTTTGAACTTTTGCCCTCTTTAACTCTGTATGCAGGCTTACAATCCTTAGACATAAAAATACATGGATACACTTACGTTTATCTACCACAGCCAGAGCAGCCTCAGGGATACTGATTTAATGGCTCCTGTTCTGAGGATAAAGTTGTTTATAAATATGGATGTAACTGGGCATACCGGTGGAAGGCAACTACACATTATCCCCAGGTGTCTCTCTAGGAGATCCATTCAGTTAGCAAAGCATCCTTCTAATGCATACACACACACACACACAACTGCTGTTAGATGGGCACAAAACACAGATCTTTACCACTGATATGAACAGAAAGTTAGAATGGTGTAACAGTCATTGACCCTCATCCATTTAGTTTGTGCTGTTACATTCATAGAATCATAGAATCATAGAATGGTTTGGGTTGGAAGGGACCTTAAAGGATCATCTAGTTCCAACCCCCTGCCATGGGCAGGGATACCACCTACATTCTTCCCAAAGGAATATAAATAAACACAAAGAGATGACCATTTACTCCTATCTCTTATTCCCTGTGGAATGAGAAGCCTCAGTCTTTGAAGGAGGCTGTGTGGGCAGAGTTCTTTCCTCCAGTCTGTTCTCAGAAGTTTGCTGGCAGGATGTGGTGCAATGGGACATCCTGGAAATTCAGCCAGGTGAGATGCCAAGTCCAGTAATGAGGAACTATAACAGCACAAAAGCACATGCATTTTTTTATATATTTTTTTATTTCTCTGAGACAGCAGTTAGTATCTTCTGCCAATGCTGCAGCATTCCTCTAGACTGTATGTCAGAAATGCAATTGATTTTTGCTCTTAATCCATGAGACAATGGTCAAAGTTCATGCTAGCTGCTTCAGAGGGGGTCTGGTTGGGTTGCAGGTAGCAGGAACATCTATTGCTGCAGAGCACAAACCTTAGTCTGGAACTCTTTGCAGGCTACTGCAGGATACTTTCGTAGTGTGTTAAAGGGCTTTGCAAACCTTGCATATAGTTTCTGTTCCCCATTGCACATGGTGCTGAAGTAGTCAAATTTAAATAAATAAATAAATAAATAAATAACACTATAAATACTGTCTCTTTAAAGACAATCAATGGATAAGAAATCAGCTAGTGACATACCTTTCAAATGGTCTAAATAACTGATCAAGACCAGAGAGGAATAACATTTTTAAAACATTAGATTTTGAAAGCAGATGTACAAATATTAACTTTAAATTATGTAGCCAGGCAATAAGTAGATTGCAGATTTCAAAGTCAGAACAACTGCAATTACAAAGGCAAGCAAATGTTGCTTCGAAAAGGCAGACATCTTCTATTGATTTTCAGGTAAGATAGTCAGAGCAAGGCCAGCATGTTCTACTTCTTCTAACAGTAGGAAATTGAAAACCAACAGGACCAATATTCTACCTTTCTCAGTCCATTCTGGAAATGCTCCTCCTCTGAGCTTCTGAATCACTGGCTTTATTGCTATTTATATATAATAGTTCCCAAGATGATGGAAGGTAGTTTGCAGGCATGGGAAGTCAAGTCCAATCATCTTAGCGTTTTATTTGCATTTGTAAAGGCAATGTTAAATTGCTTCTAGAGACAAAGAGGAAAATTGATGAGAAATCATTTATTTTCTTTTGCAAAGGGCAGTAGGCATATACAGACACAAGGGGAAGGAGGCAAACTGAAGAGATTTGTCAAATCAAAGGAGGATGTTAACACTTGTATGTGAAGCAAAGGGGGTGGGAGGAGGAATCATGCCCTTTATGCAAAACACAGGTGCATGGGCAAACCACTGCTGAAGAAACCATTTCTTCCAGGAAGAGAATACATTAGGTAGACAGGCAAAGATGAATGATGAAAGAAAAAAGAAAAAAAAAGGAAAAAAAAATAAACACCATGAAAATTGTCTGGGTAAAGAAGCTGAATGAAGATAAAACCTGTAGCAGCACGGGGATAACTAAAAAATCAGCAGTAGTGAAAACTGGGACCCCCCAGATGGCCTTACCAATAGAGAAGCAAACTGCAAAGTATTTTTCTCAGTTTCACATACAAGCTGACACCATGGAAATGTTCCCATTCCTGCCTCAGCTGGGAAGACCTCTGCCAGCCAGTGAAAAAAGGTTGCTCACTCCACTGTCTCATCTGGCTCACAGAGTGAGAAGGATGGAGAATGCATGTGAGGTTTCTGGTTCTTCTACACTACTAAAAAGCAATTTAATACTTTCCAAAAGTGAAAAGAAAGGCAGAGGAATTCTTCACTTCCCTTCTATCAGTTGCTCTGGTATCTAAATTATCTTCTAGGCTGTGTGCCCAAAATCGTTATGTGGTGCTACAGAGATGAAAAAAGAAAGAGTAATCTTTCTCACCTGTGAGTGAAAATTGGAGTTAGTATAAAGAGAACAACCCCTTCAGAATTTACTGTAACTCCAAGGACTTGGTCAGCTATGCAATTTGTTCCCTTATGACTAGTTTCCGTATCACTGCAATATGCTGATGGATATGTCTCTAAGATTAAAATCTGCTGTTACATCAGTGTAAAGCCAACACAAGGCAGATACAAAGATTTAGCCTCAGTACCTGTCTTGGTATCTAAAATGTTTCTGCATTAAAACATTTCTTGCAGTATGTCACTATCTATTTTGGGTTTGTATTTACTTGGAGAGGTTAACCTGCTCACAAATTTCAGAAAAGTCCTTAAAAAAGACATGTGGCTGCATGCAAGCTTTTCAGTTGACTTAAAGAGTGAGTGCAATGTCTGAACCCTAGCACTCCTTGATAAATGGGCAAAGACTTGGATGCAAAATCCTCGCTTTCCAAAGCATGCCATGTGGATGGACTCAGACCTGAAGTATAGTTTCTCCTGATCACAGCCTTGAAATAGGAAGGTCAACTCTCAAGACAAAACTTTCTTTCACAAACTATTCTACCTGTCCTTCTGCCTTCCTTGCCCAACCTTGTAAATGATACAGACTCCCTGAGGTTTACTAGGGCTAGTTCTGTTTGAGGGTCTGCCAAATAACATATCTTATAGCACCTTAGTCCAAACTATAATAATGCTGTCAACTTTTTTTTTTTTTCTTTTAATGAAGGGGCCATTTAATTTTTCTTTATCTGCACTGCTTTTAAAAGACTATTAGGAAAGGCTTGCCTGCATTTACAGGGGAGATTAGAAGGAGGGGAGATGTGGGTACTAATCACCTGCCACCTGGAGACATTCAGTGTACAAGAAGACATAAAGTTTAAGTGTGTCTTGATTCCCTGCCAAGGCAGAGCTTGAGCTCATTTGCTCAAAGTCATACCCAAGCTGACTAGCCATTTGCTAGACTATGAACTGGAAATAGAAGAAGTGCCTGCAAGATAAGACCTAATCGTGTGGCAGGGAGGCAGTCATATTTGAAAAGGAGGTGAAAATAAGAGGAAACAAGAGCCTAGGCTGTTTTCCAAGAAATTGGGCTCAAAGCCACACATGAAAGTTATACCCCAGTTCAGTAAGCAAGAAGCTACTTAAAAATAAACCAGGGCAAACCTGATTGATCGTGGTTCTCAGACTGCCGATCTGATGTTTGGATTTCATCAGCAGTTCTGAAGATGGAAAAAAAACAGTAATGAATTCTTGCTTACGTGCTTACTTCCAGATGCTGTAATGTTGCGTGAAATTTCCTCCTTGACTAACATTTCAGGTAAAACCTAAACTAGAAGTCCAAAATACCATGGAATTAACTAATCTCTTGTGGTGGTTTTACTCAGGTGGGCGGCTGAGCTCCACACAACCGCTTCCTCACCCCCTCCTCAAAGAGGAACAGGGAGAAAATACGATGAAAAGGGCTCAAGGGTTGAGATAAGGATGAGGAGATCGCACAGTAATTATCGTGACGGGCAAAACAGACTCGGCATAGGGAGATAGTGAGATTTATTGCTTATTACTAACAAGCTAGAGAAGTGAGAAACAAAGGAAAGAAACCAAAAGCACCTTCCTCCCCATCCGCCCTCTTCCACCTCCTTCCCCCGAGCAGCGCAGGGGAATGGGGAATGGGGGTTATGGTCAGTCTATAGCGCTTCTTCTCTGCCGCTCCTTCTCGGTCACTCTCGTCCCCTGTGCTGTGGGGTCCCTCCCACAGGATGCAGTCCTTGCCAAACTGATC